>NW_020664404.1:539534-594061 GCF_002925995.2 Terrapene triunguis | reverse complement strand
AAATCTGTTAGTCTTTAAGGTGCCACCAGACTCCTTGTTGTTGTTGTTTATGCTGCAAAAGTTTGGGAAACTGTGACTTAAACCAGCTTCCTGGGCCTATGATCTGTATTCCAGTTCACAAATCTGCCCCATCACAGGGGGAATTCCAGGAACCAGGCAAAAGACTGGGGGCACGTTGGGGGCTGGAGGAAGCATGGTAGTGGCAGACCTGCATCCAGCCAGTTCTGCAATGAGCCACTGGAGCGGCCCTCAGTGGCTACAAACCCTCAGTTTAACGTAGTTTTTGCATATAATTCACTGGGGAGGGGTTAGAAAGGAGCAAGATAAAAAATTCTATTATGTGCAAATGTAACAACTTCTTCCTGCCCCTTTAAACTTCAGCATGGCAACACAGAGCTTTACTACTCGAGCTAAGCACAAACTAGTTTGGCCGGTAGCCGGACAAAGCTCTTACCCTGTGTGAACCAGACATTAGAGGAGGATCCAGCATAACACACCGAAGCAATGGATTACCTATTCACGCATCACCTCATTTTACAGACAACACAATCAAGGGCAAAAATGTGGCAGGTGTTCTTTCTTTCTGAGGCAGTGCTGCTGAGTGAATGGGATTTGGAACTGCCATATTAAGAGAACTAGGTTTTATTTCAAGTTTCTGCTGTCTCTCAGTCAGGTATGAGGCCACGATGAATAATAAGGGTGGTGAAGGGTATACAATTATTAGTATCAGTCTGTGGAAGAAGTGAGTCTAGAGCTCATGGTATCTGGTTCCCCATGCAACACACACTCTCTGGATCAGAATATTTTTGATGGGGGAAAAGCAGCAGGTGGAAGAGCATTTTGCTTGTGTCCCATCCAGAACTTGAGCTATGTATCAAATGCAGATTCTGGGGTAGTGCATATGCAACGATAGAGTCATAGTGCAAAAACAAGCTCTATCCACAAATGGGAAATAGTAATTTTCAGTTAAAGAAATGCATTTCTATTGGAACAACAAGATACCTCCTCGACCCCAGTACTATCCCCAGGACAAATTTCAAAGTCCAGTGCAGGGAGCATGAGAGCCTTCAAATAAAGGCTGTAAGAATTTGTTTCATAATGCGAAGCATTAGGCAACCTAATTACAAGGGTTGCTGCCAGTACTCCTTTTATAAGGCAAATAAAGCATCAATCCCTGCAGCCAAGATAAAGCATGTCTACACTTCAGCTGGAAGGTGCTACTCCCAGCTCAGGCAGAGGTACACGCACTAGCTATGCTTGAGCTAGCATGCTAAAAGTAAAAGCATGCCTGCAGTGGCACTTGCAGGGATCAGGCCAGCCATCCACCATCCGTACATGACTAGGACCTCGGCCAGGATTGTATTCAGGAAGTCAGCCTGAAACATCGCAGCCCCACTGCTATTTTTAGCGTGCTAGCTTGAGCACAGCTAGCGTGTGTATGTCTACCTGAGCTGAGAATTACACCTCCCAGCTCCTGGGCAGACATACACACAGCTCTGAAGTCAGGCCCTGAGGAGCATGGCCAAGCTTGCCCTCATCCCTGGCCCAGCCCAGCCCAGCCATCTGAGGGGCTCCAACCAGGGAGAAAGGAATTTCCAGCCCAGGGTCCATCCCTGCAAGTGACTGGAGCCAGCTGCTGTGCTCAAGCTAGCACGCTAAAAATAGCAGTGGGGCTGCGATGTTTCAGGCTGACTGCCTGAATACGATCCTGGCCGAGGTCCTAGTCATGTACGGATGGTGGATGGCTGGCCTGACCCCTGCATGTGCCACTGCAGGCATGCTTTTACTTTTAGCATGCTAGCTTAAGCCCTTTGCAGACTCCCGCTCCCCCTTTGCAGCCCCAACCCCAGCCCCCTTTGCAGATCCCCTTTCCTCAACCCCTCCCCCCTTTGCAGATCCCTGACCCTCTTGCCTGCCTCCCTTTACAGCCCCCCTTTCCCTGTCTGCCCCTTTACAGACCCCATGACCTTTGAACCCCAGTCATCCCCCCACACGCCCGTCCCATTAGCCCCGCCCCCCGCGAGCCCGCCACTCCTCGCAGCCCCAGCCCCAGGCGCTTCCCTCACCTCGCTTTCTCCCCCACCTCGGCTCCTTCCACCGCCAGGCGCCTGCGCTGCACGCCGGGAGTTGTGGTTCCACGAGCCTCTCTCTCCCAGAAGGCATCGCGGATCCCAGTCGGCGCGGCTGCCGCCTCCCCTCCCCGACTACAGTTCCCAGACACCTCCCGCGCGGCAACATCTACGGCGTCCTAGGAGGGACAATCCGGGATGAACGAAAAGGCGACGCTTCCGTCCGGGGAAGCTCTTAAAGGGACCTGCGCCCTAGCCAGGGGCCCATCTCCCGGCCATCCCCAGCCATCGAGTACAGGGGGCCAGCCCAGTGTCCTGGCCCCACTGACACGCGCAGGGGGCTGCCAGGGCCCTTTGGGGTTTGGGGGCCTTTCGCCAGTTACAATCCATTTCACTCTGATGCCCCATTAACACTTGGGAGAAAGGGCTTCTTAGTGCAAGGAGCTGCACCGCCTTGCTTTCAACGACAATGATTTCACAAAGAAGGGCCTGTTTTCCTAGCACCCTGCCCCAGCCCTCCTCCCCATGCTGTTATTACTCTGTTATCATCGTTAATAACAACAGGCAGGACTCGCCTGCATTCCTCAGGGGTATTTCTTGCAGCACTCAGCAACTCCGATCTTGTTGTACAGAGATGAAAAAATACAGGAGGTCCCTTGTAATACGGGACCGTTGGCGACCCTACTTTGAACCAAGGAGAACTGAGCAGACGTTCTTGATGTGGATTCCCTTTAGCTCACGTCTCTTTGGAAGCGGTTTAAACTACACTGAAAAAAGGCACTCTTAACACCCAAAATCCACGTACACACGGGGAGTTTTACTGGCCTAGCTACACTGGTATAATTATACTGATAGACCAGGGGTCGGCAACCTTTGGGAAGTGGTGTGCCAAGTCTTCACTAATTTAAGGTTTCGCATGCCAGTAAAAGGTTTTGCGTTCCAGACCAGGTTCCGTAATCCAGGCCGGCAGCGGGCGGAACGGGGCCGGCGGCTGGGATCCCGGCTGGTAAGGGGCTGGTGGCCAGAACCCCAGATCGGCAATGGGCTGAGCGGCTCATCCCGCTGCTGGTCTGGGGTTCCGTAATCCAGGCCGGCAGTGGGCTGAGCGGGGTCAGCGGCCAGGACCCCGGCTGGCAGCAGCGTGCCACTAAAAATCAGCCCGCGTGCCGCCTTTGGCACGCATGCCGCAGGTTGCCGACCCCTGTGATAGACCATCCACATGGAGAATTACACTGGTGTAGCTAGAGTGATATTATGCTGGTATCACTGTGCTGGTCAGTTTCCCCATGTAAATAAGCCCTAAAAATTAACCCCAAGAGAGGGAGACTCAATAGGTGCTGAAATCTCTTCGGGTTTCAGGCACAGATTCAATTCTTGACTGTGCCTTTAAGGGGAAGTTTCTGAACTAGAGCGGAGGACAGCCCACTGGAAGGAGGGGCAGGTGCCCTTTTCAAAGGGCTGCCCAGCTTTCAGGGGCAGTCCTGGGAGAGAAATCACAGCAGTTATGTGGCTGTACTGGATCCTGCTCGCCCTCCTGCTTCTCGCAGTGCTCAGGAAGCTCCTCGGGGGCAGCAGCTCCCCCAACCCTTTCTCTGCTGACTGCAGGAGGCCACCTGCCCCCCTGGTGACAGACAAGGATGTTCGGAAAAAGGTTATCAAACAAGGTACCTGAAAGTGCTTGTGCTGGCAGCACCTGCTCCAGTCACAGCTGGAAGGGGGGCAGGGGTGCTGGGGAGTGTAGAGAGGGAAAGCAGCCCCTTACCCGGGCAGGCTGTCTGGGCAGAGGCAAGCCAAGAAAGATTGGAAATGGGATCTGTATCTTTCTGCACAGCCGTGCACTCATTAGCTGCTTTCCAGATCTCCTTCTCCACCTCCCTCACCTTTGTACACACACACACAAACACTCCCTCCCTATACCCACTAGTGCCTGCCTACTTGCACCCCTCCACATCCATCAATATCTGAATGCCAGTGCCTGCATATACCCCATACCCACCAACACCCACTCACCTGCCAGTGCCCATATATATTCACTCACACTCTCTCTCTCTCTCTCCATAGCCAGGAGTACTTGTATGCACCCTTCAGCCTTCCCTCTGCCTGTGGTGAAAGCACCCCTACCCCTTTCTGCTGACCTAATTCAACCCTTGATTGGGTAATTTGCCTGAAAGCAAGGCTGCTGTTCCTCAAGTTAAGTGCATTCCCTCCCCTTTCTTTATAGTAGTCAAAGAGCTGTGACTCAGAGTTAAACCTCTATGATCCCATGCAGTGGTTTGTATAACCTACCCTCACTACCCCCAGGTAATGCCCACACACTCTTAGGTAATGCTAAATCACTGGGCTGATGTGCAGCTTAATCATTCACATACATTTCACTCATGTTCCAAAGTCTGGAAATAAGTGTTCTGTTTGTGGAGGGTAGGCTGTAACTCTGCTCCTTGGTTCTCCTTGCGCACCTGCCCACTTCCACCTTTGCCTCTGGGGCAGATTCTTTTCTTAAAGCACTGAGGGGCATGTTCCATCTCTGAGGGGAATGCAGAGCTAGGAACAGAATCTTGCATGAACATTAACAGTGTCTATTTTCACCTCTGGAAATTGCACTTCTCTGCCCACCTCATGGGCAAGGAAGAGACCCTGCCCCAAGCTTGTCTGTTATCTTTCATCAGATCTACCAAGCATCATGTGTGGCATTTGGCACTTAGTCATGTGTGCCCACATCCAAAAAAAATGTCAAGGCTGATGTCACCCTGGCTTTTTCCGGGGGCAATTTGTAATGACCTTACCAGCGGGTGACGAAACTTCTTTAGTAGCTCTGCTCTCTGGAAGGTAATCTGCTGCCAGGATACAGTGCCCCATCTTTTATAATGGGTTTGATCTTGCCAGCTTAGCCAGGACCATCACAAAACTATCTTACAGTCTTGCACTTTACACAGTGAATATGTTAACCAGCTCTTTGCTCTTCTGCCAAGAGTCTCACACCCCTGTTACAAGAACGCCCCTCCTCAAAACTGGAGAGTGCAGGACCTGCACAGCTGGGACTGGGCCTCCATCCTGAGAAGCAGCTTCCTTATGACCTGCCATGCACTTCCCAGTCCCAGCAGGTTTGGAAAGAACAGCAGTTCCTGTACTATTTGTACAGCAGCCAGGGAATGCTAATGGGCCCGCATCTAACACGCAAGTCCTTTAAACCATAAACTATGGCCCAATTTAAGTTTGGTCCTAGGAATGACCCGGGGAAGACAGCAGGAGAGTTACTGACCCAGTTGTTGGAGGTGGCCACGTGTCGATGACAACTTTCTCCTTCTTCTTCAGCTTTCTCTGCTGCCAAGGTCCCCGAGAATCTGGATGCTGTTGTGATTGGAAGTGGCATCGGGGGGCTGGCTGCAGCCGTGCTCCTCTCCAAAGCTGGGAAGCGAGTGCTGGTGCTGGAGCAGCATGGGAAGGCGGGTGGCTGCTGCCACACCTTCAGCGAGAAGGGCTTTGAGTTTGATGTAGGTAAGTCTGCTCAGAAACCGTCCGGGAGGGAAATCAGATGGCACCAGTTGAGAAATGGGCCCTGGCGGAGGGGGCAGGCAGTGCCTTTCCTTGGTAGTAACCGTGAATAAACAGGCCCAGGTCTTGAGAGAACTCTTCCTGAGCATTCCCAGAAGGAAGTGTGTGACAGAGCAGTCGGTCACACAGAGGGCTGGTTTGTGAAAGGGCCATATTTGATCTGTATTAAAATCCTCTCAAGCCCGAGGAGAAAGCAAGGAGCATGCCTATCTGCATGAGCACAGAGACCCACTTGGTCCAGATACGGTGCCAATAAATTCTGCAAGCTAAGAGCAGAGCACTTCTGCGGCTGGGACTTCTAAGCGCCTATGAGCCCTGCGGTTGGAGGTCCTGCCTTGCAGAGTTTCTAAGCACTGGACTCTAAACTTCAACTTCTGTTAAAGTCACCGTATGCTCCTTGGCTCATCCATCCAGAAGTGAGCTCCGTGCATACAATTCCCTGGCTCCCTCCTGCTCACTCTAAACACACTGTGTCAACTTGCCCTGCTAATAAGTAGGTCTGCAATTTTTAACCATCCCCTCACTGGCCCCAGACTAGCGTTGGCTTGTGTGTGAGTGTGTGGGATAAGGTAATCCTGCATTCTCTTTTTGCTACATAACAGATATTGAACAGCTCAGGCCAGTCGAAGGTGCTACAGAAACACTATAGGTGTTTTTATTGTTACTTCTCAAGCAAACTAATATTACAAATGGTGATGGGAGGAGGCAGAAACAGCATGGCGGCAGTTTGGAAGGTTTTTTTAATAGACGAAAACAGAGATTCCTGGACTATTCACAAATAGGTTGTAGGATTTCCCCTGCAGTGTGCCCAGAGCTATTTGAAATGTTCACTGTTGGGACTGACATTTTGTTGGTCAAAGGTGGCTTATATAAAGTTGGAGAAGTCTGGTGATGGGCGGGGTAGCAGCTCAGCCGGCTCTGAGCCAGAGGAGTGGCCGACAACCGGCTTCCCAGTTATAAAACCGTTCTTGACTCTTCCGAGGCTCCCCGCAGGCACATTGGCCGGGGGCCAAAAGGTGAAGTCGGCATGAAGCTGCACCACGCACCAGCGCATAGCTGGACTCAGGAGGCAAAGGGGTTTATGTTGCCTGGATCACCCTCTGAGCACAGGGAGAGGATTGTTTGCTGAGCTTGTAAAATGTTCCCTAAGGACTAGATTGAGCTGGGTTGACAGGTGGCCTGTCGCTGTCCCGCCTCAAGGAGGAGCTCTGGGAAGGGATTGGGCTTTGGGGCACAATTCGCCCTCCCTACTCCACTCTTGCTTGTGGTGCGGGGGGGGGGCGCACAGGGTGGGAATACATTACTTCAGTCCAGATCCTCAAGGACTTCCAACCCAGATCCTCTGGAGTTAGGCACCTAAATACTTTTGTGGACCTCTTTCCAGAATGCCGCTTACTCTCTCCCATCCCATCCCTCACCCCATTAGTCCAAGGGGAACCAGACTTCTGCCCTGTGGTGGGGCTAGGGGCTTCTGCTGAGCAGGGAGGAGGGGTCTCGGCACTTTAGCCCCACGGGACATGTCTGCCACGGCTCCCATGGGGCAGAAGCCCTGAGCCCCAACAGACACACCCAGCTCTCGAACGTCTGAAGATTATTGTATGTGGCTCAGAGGGTCAGTAGGTTTGGCCACTCCTGATATATACTGTAATGAGTAACGTGTATATATATTGTAATCACAATTGCCAACTTTCGCGCGGTAAATAAGCACCCCGACTTGCACAATAAGCCAAAAATCAAGCTAATCCCATTTCAAAACAAGGCCAAAACAAGCCGGTCCCTAAGAACCCCAACACTCTATGTGACTAGATTCCCCGGCGTGCAGCTGGGACTGTGGTGGGCCCGCTGTGCACCCTGACTCTCTCCCCCCCCCCCCTTGCCCCTGCTTGCCAGGAGCCAATCAAAAAAAAGAAGCTACAAGCCAAAAACTAGCCAACAAGCAACAAACAAGCCCAATTTCTGTTTTTTTTTTTTCCATGGGGTTGGGATGTCTGATTGTAATGAGTAATCTCTAATGTTCCCTAGTGCACTTTAACGTCATACTCTTTCAAACAGTGGGCACCAGCAGGGTCTAGACAGTCCAATTAATTAATGCACATGTTAATGCCCTTTAGAAATCATATCCCTGTAGTCCACAGTACTGCTCTGGGTAGACCAGCCCTTAGATACAAGCCAGGGAGCATGAATTGCGTAGATATTGCCAATGTTTTTGCAGTGCTTATTGGATAAACCCTGTTCTTTTAGTATGAGCTGTGTTGTATCGGTGATTTTAGGTTTTAACCGACCCCTAAGCATAGGCAAAGTAGCGCAACAGCAGGTAGGCCACTCCTTCAGTTTTCCCATCTCACCGCTAAAGGAAGCCAAAAGTTTCACTCCCTGGAGTAACACCCTGAATATATGTCTATTTACTGTGGTAGCAGAGAGCTTAGGCTCTGCTCTAGGCACACGAGCACAGCAAGCTAGCTTCGTGCTTAGTTACCCCATCGCCTGCATTGCAATCTCTGAGCAAGGCAGCGCCGGTGGGCTGAAAAGAAATGCGTAGTACGTGGTTTTCAAATGTTCTAGCAATCGGCAGATACTGAATGGCTCCTGGAGGTCATTGGTAACTAGCATAGCTCAGAGTAGCCCTCGTGCTGCTTAAAAAAATGCTGGGGCCGAATCCAGTCATATGAGTGAGGAGATACAAATGGCTCTGTTGCAGCCCATTGCTCATTGGGTGCTGCTGAGAATCTGGCTCTAGGTCTAAGGATTCAAGAATGAAACCGTATTCTACGAAGCTACGTGTGTGTCTAAGGGTAAGTCTGCGCTGCAGCCGAGGGGTGTGATTGAAGATATACCAACAGCTGTTGAAGCTGTGCAGCACAGACTAGCCCCCTCAGGCTCCTTCGCTGCTCTTAGTGCGACGCATGCTGCAGTCACATCTCCGGCTGCGGTTGTAGAAAAGCTTGTCTCATATTGTATTATTTGAGAACAAGTTCATGTACTTAAAAAGACTGAACTGCAGTGAATACACACACAGAGCAGGGGAATGATCTGAATCCACTGCCTTGCACCTGGTGTGTCTTTTACACCTGCGTAGAGCAAGTGTCAAAATCTGATTTGGGGGCCTCGTACGCCCAGTTGGCACAGACGTAAATGGCATAAGAAGGTGCCCAGCAGGGATGATCAGCTTTGCAGCCTTGATCATGGCATTTCCTTCCTTTTTAGGTGCTGACATTTGCAGTCTAAAAGGTCCTATTACCATTATATTTTTTTTTCTTGTAGAATTAATTGGTGTGCGCTTAAAAGGAATTGCCAATAACACCTCTCTAGTAATACCCTTTTCCATAAGGTTCCCACTGGTTTAAAATGAAAATTAGATCGGGCCCTATAACTATAAATCTATATGGTATGTAGCATGCCTTCCTGAACACACATTTTACCAAGAATGTAGGAAATAGTTTGAACTGTTTAAACAATATATATTCACCTGTCTAGACGCTATATATTTTGTACGTATCCTGAAAACTATTCTTCAAGACCTAATTATATAAAGTAAGAAAGATTGCAAGATATGAACACCTGACGTTACATAAATTTCTATAATATGTCTGCCTTTTTTAAAATAGACCCATTGATGCTTGATTTCACATTCAAATTTAACTTTTTCCCCTCTAACCGTAGATGTAGTAAGAGTATTGTTAAAATCCCTGTACAAGGTCTTCATATTAGTTGTGAGCAGGCAAGTGTTTGACACGTGATTATTATGTAAGCGTTGCTTTTAACATACTCTTAGATCTGGATTTTGAGAAGCCTGGATGCTCTGAGTATGGATTTTGCTGCTCTTCCTTTCCCCACTGTAAGTTAGATAATCAATTGACTGCGATTCAGATACTGGCTTGTTTTCATAGGAGTAAACAGAATTCTGAGAAATGCAGGAAGTGCCAGAAATAATACCCAGCAGGGAATGTCTCTACCTCTCTTAGTCACAGTAATGTTGGTGCTACACCTTTTAATTCCTGGATTAAAAATGTAGTTAATTGGAATTAAGATTGAGAGTACATATAAATCACTTACATGTAAAAACAGTAGAGATTTTGCATTTCTCGCCAAAGCTAACGTGTCAAACCCAGGGAATTCACCGGTAAGGTTAAACTTCAAAGAAATCCAGACATATTAAGGTAAGAAATGCACAGCTAAGTCACTCAAACAACCTTAACTCTGCCTTACAGTGACACTATGCAATAACCATACAATTGTAGATTCAGATTCCAAGGCCAGAAGGGACCACTGTGATCATCTAGTCTGACTTCCTGTATAGTGCAGGCTAGAGAATTTCCCCAAAACAATTCCGGTTTGGACTATTTTTAGAAAAATGTCCAATCTTGATTTTAAAATGGCCAGTGATGGAGAATCCAGCCCAGCCCTTAATTAGGGTTACCAACTTTCTAATCCAGGGGTAGGCAACCTATGGCACGCGTGCCAAATGTGGCACGCAAGCTGATTTTCAGTGGCACTGACACTGCCCGGGTCCTGGCCACCAGTCCAGAGGGCTCTGCATTTTAATTTAATTTTAAATGAAGCTTCTTAAACATTTTAAAAAGCTTATTTAATTTACATACAATAGTTTAGGTATATTGTGACGTTGTGCAGTCTATATGGTTTTATAAAAACATGATAATAAGTGAATATAATGTAACTGGGATAGTTTTAGAAAAATATGGTAAAAAGTGAATGTAACGTAACTGGGATATGCTTCATGCAAAAGGTCTCTTGTAAGGTATCGTTACAAAGCTTAGAATCTACTGAATGTGATCATCCGATTTGTATAAATGTACCACTCTTGTATCTAAAACTAGAAATATAAAATATAACTCTGAGGGCCTATTGTAGTTATGTAAAGTGTGGGCCATTAAGGATGGTTTGGAATCTTGATGACTCCCATTGTCTGCAGATGGCTGTGTTTACCTGTGAGTCTTCCTGTATATGTGTGTGCTGGCAAGTGAGTAATGAAGTCTTGCAGTGACATGTGGTCATGTCACCTGAACTGGAATCCATCTTTAACCTGGTGCTTTTCCAGTGAGGGGGGGTGGAAACCCAGAGGGACAAAGGGTTCCCGCCTTATGCAAAAGATATATAAAGGGGTGGAAGAGAACAAAGGGGAGAGGAGCCATCATGGAGAATCCCCTAGCTATCACCTAAGCTGGAACAAGAGCTGTACTAGGGGAAAGAATTGTGCCCAGGCCTGGAAGGTGTCCAGTCTGAGAAAAAACGTACTGAAGCATCTCTGAGGGTGAGATTATCTGTATTTAGTTTGATTAGACATAGATTTGCGCGTTTTATTTTATTTTACTTGGTGACTTACTTTGTTCTGTCTGTTACTACTTGGAACCACTTAAATCCTACTGTCTGTATTTAATAAAATCATTTTTTATTTAGTAATTTACTCAGAGTATGTATTAATACCTGGGGGAGCAAACAGCTGTGCATATCTCTCTATCAGTGTTATAGAGGGCGAACAATTTATGAGTTTGCCCTGCATAAGCTTTATGCAGGGTAAAACGGATCTATCTGGGTTTAGACCCCATTGGGAGTTGGGCATCTGAGTGCTAAAGACAAGCACACTTCTGTGAGCTGTTTTCAGGTAAACTTGCAGCTTTGGGACAAGTGATTCAGACCCTGGGTCGGTGTTGGAGCAGATGGGATTGTCTGGCTCAGCAAGACAGGGTGCTGGAGTCCTGAGCTGGCAGGGAAAACAGGAGCAGGGGTAGTCTTGGTACATTGGGTGGCAGCTCCCAAGGGGGTTTCTGTGATCCAACCCGTCACATATATATTATAGACTTATAGAAAGAAACCTTCTAAAAACGTTAAAATGTGTGACTGGCACGCGAAACCTTAAATTAGAGTGAATAAATGAAGACTCGGCCCACCACTTCTGAAAGGTTGCCAACCCTTGTTCTAATCGCACAAAACCGAACACCCCTGCCCCACCCCTTCCCCAAGGCCCCACCCCTTCCCTGAGGCCCTGCCTCCACTCACTCTATCCCCCCTCCCTCTGTCGCTCGCTCTCCCCCACCCTCACTCATTCATTTTCACCGGGCTGGGTCAGGGGGTTGGGGTGTGGGGGGGAGGGGGGAGAGGGCTTTGGCTGTGGGTGCAGCCTCTGGGGTGGGGCTGGGGATGAGGGGTTTGGGTGCAGGAGAGGGCTCTGGGCTGGGGGGTAGGGCCGAGGGGTTCGGAGTGTGGGGGGGGCTCCGGGCTCAGGCGGGGGGTACAGGCTCTGGGCTGGGAATGAGGGCTCTGCAGTGGGGTCAGAAATGAGGGGTTTAGGATGCGGGAGGGGGGATCTAGGCTTGTGCAGGAGGTTGGGGCATGGGGGTGAGCGCTCTGGGGTGGAGCCAGGGATGAGAGGTTTGGGGTGCAGGAGGCTCTGAACTGGGGCAGGGGGTTGGGGCGCAGAGAGGTTGCAGGCTCCAGGAGGGACTTTGGGTGTGGGAAGGGGCTCAGGGCTGAGGATTGGGGCATGGGAGAGGGTGAAGGGTGCAGGTTCTGGGAGGGAATCATAGAATATCAGGGTTGGAAGGGACCTCAGGAGGTCATCTAGTCCAGCCCCCTGCTCAAAGCAAGACCAATCCCCAGACAGAAGGTGTTTGGGTGCAGGAGGGGGCTCAGGGCTGGGGGTTGGGGCGTGGGAGGGGGTGAGGGGTGCTGGCTCTGGGAGGGAGTTTGGGTGTAGGAGGGGGCTCAGGGCTGGGGCCGGGGGTTGGAGTGTGGGAGGAGGTGAGGAGTGCAGGCTCCAGGCCGTGCTCATCTCAGGCGGCTCCCTGCAAGCGGCAACATGTCCCTCCTGCTCCTAGGCGGAGGCACGGGCAGGTGGCTCTGCGTGCTACCTCTGCCTGCAGGCGCCACTCCTGCAGCTCCCATTCGCTGCAGTTCCTGGCAATTGGGAACTGCAGAGCCGGGGTTCAGGAAGGGGCAGGGGAAGGGGCAGTGCATGGAGCCCCCGTGGCCGTCCCTCGATCTAGGAGCCGAGGGACATGTCGCCGCTTGCGGGGAACCGTATGGAGCCAGGTAGGGAGCCTACCAGCCCTGCACCAACTGGACTTTTAACAGCCCGGTCAGCAGTGCTGACCAGAGCCACCAGGGTCCCTTTTCGACCGGGCGTTCCGGTCAAAAACCAGATACCCTTAATCAGGTTGTGTTCCTAGATTCAATTCAGCTGACACTTTTATTTTTTTTAAAGACTTACGATTTTAACAGTGACCTCAGCAATGTGAAAGCAGAATAATTTTCCAAAGGTACGGACTCTGACGTTGTCAGGTGTGTTGATTTGTTGAGATACATGAGTATGAGGTCACCCTTCAAGTTCTGTGTGAGAGCGAGCAGGATGAAGATGGGGTATATGCTGCTTTTCAGTAGGAGTTAGAGGTGGAAGTGGAAGCCTTGTGGAATGTTTATCAACAGAGTCGTAGGAGGTGTGGGGCAAGGAAAGCTGGAAACCTTACCCTTCCCTTCTTATTTCCATGCTTTTGAGAATTTGACTGGGTGGAGTGTGTCCTGTTGCAGCCTTCCATGTCACAAATGTATTTATTAAAAAGCCCCTCTAGCCTTTTGCATGTGCAGTAGAACCTCAGAGTTACGAACACCAGAGTTACGAACTGACCGGTGAACCACACACCTCGTTGGGAACCAGAAATACACAATCAAGCAGCAGGGACCAAAAAAATAAAAAAGCAAATACAGTACAGTACTGTGTTAAATGGAAACTACTAAAAACTAAAAGGGAAAAATAAAAAAAAAAAAGGTTTTTCTTCTGCATAGTCAAGTTTCAAAACTATATTCAGTTAATGTTCAGTTGTAAACTTTTGAAAGAACAACCATGACATTTTGTGCAGAGTCACGAACATTTCAGAGTTCTGAATGACCTCCATTCTCAAGGTGTTCGTAACTCTGAGGTTCTACTGTATCCAGCATGTCACATAGCCACATCCCACTGCAATCTAATCTCTGGGCTGCGGCTTTCTTGTGTAACCATTTGCCGTTGCCTTCCAGGTATTCATTACATAGGGCAGATAGGGGAGAGGTCCCTGATGCGTTTCCTTGTGGACCAGCTCACGGAAGGGCAACTGCAGTGGTCCAAGATGCCATCTGTCTTTGATGCAGTAGTTCTGGGGGAGCCTGGAAACGGCAAAACGTATCGCCTGTACAGCGGGAAGAAGGAGTATGTCGAAGGGCTAAAGAAACAGTTTCCAGATGAAGCCGTGGCTATTGACAAATTTGTGAGACTTGTAAAGGTAACACTGGCTTTGTCTTTACGACGTTAACTCCTCCTCGCCAAGTCTCAACAGGCATCCAGCTAGAACAACACCCTGCGCTTCAAACTCAGGGCTACATGAGTGTCCAGCTCTTCCCACTGGGATGCCGTGGTTTAGCAAGGATTGAATTTTTGGGTGTATGACTGTCCTCAAGCTGGTATGGCTACCGGGGCTGCCTAAGGGCAAGCACGTCCTGTCGGAGGAAATGACCTCTGGACCAAGGTGTTATCAGAGATCCCTAGGGTGTCCTGTATGTCAGAGCTGCTGGGTAACTGAGCAGCACTCCCGGCCTCTTAGTACGTTATCAAGTGACTGGCAACAGGCAGCTTGTGGGCACTCTGGGAGCGCTGTGTGATCAATGTCTCTCTCCATGAAGCCAAGTTCTCTGGCCCTTTGCCTTGCCATGGCAAAACTTCACTGAGCTTCTGCTCCAGCTCAGTCCTCGAAGCCATCTGTGTTTCTTCACAGCCATTGCATTTTTCCCTTTCAGAGAGTTGCCCAAGGAGTTACGCACATGACTATTCTGAAAATGGTGCCTGTGCCCCTGGTCAAGTTCCTGAGCCGCACCGGCCTGCTGGCATGGTTCTCCCCGTTCTTGAAGATGACGTCCCGAAGCTTGACAGACGTGGTCAGTGAACTCACCACAAACGAAGAGCTCAGAGCGGTATTTAGCTATATCTTTCCCACTTATGGTAGGTGACTTGTTTTTAGCAGACAGACCGGTTTTCTGGTATAAACCCTCTTTTCTGAAAATATCCTGCATGGACTGCCCTGCGGTGCATGGGAAACCTGGATCTTGTCCATTCCTTGTCCCCTTTCGCAGAAGTCCATGTTTTAGCTCTGGGGTGCTGGTCAGAGTCCAGTTCAGACCTTTACTTTCTGCAGCCCTGAGTTTTCCTTGCAGTTTTCATCGGGCACAATTTTCTTCACATCCTGTTCTGAACACCTGTTTTTGCTTTGAGCTGCTAACCCCAGAGCTGGCTGCATTTAGGTGGGTGGAACAGTTAGCTTGTCTGGGGAGCTAGTAGTGTTAGGCAATTTAGGTTGCCTAACACTTTCCAGTGTAAAAGACTCTTGTAACCTCTTTTTTTTAAGAAGTTCTGACATCTCCGTTGTCTATAGCAGGCCTCTGAAATTCAGCAGGGAAAGCCCTCAGGTTAGAGAAGTGCCTTTTCTTTGTCTGGTGAAATTCCATTCAGGTTAAACTTCTGAATGCCACCATTTCCCTTCTGTCATAGAGTTGGGCTCCTGCCTTCCCACACACTGCACTGGGAATGTCTGGAAGCTATCAGAGCAGCTGGGACAGGGCGGGAGGAGACCCTGGCTTGGTTCCCCCTTCAACCACACATGTGGAACTTGTCTTCAGTGTCCCATCCTGCCTCTAGTTGCCTCACATGGGGCAGGAACTTACCCCCAACACCAGGGGAGGGGATGCCAGATTCCCCACAACCACTCCCCAGCTCCAGCTTCTGGCCCCATCAGACCATCCTCATGTCTGAAATAACCGCTTTCTCCATCCGTCAGTGAACGTAGCTGAGTGGAAGCCATCCATGCCGCAGTGTTAAAGGTTCAGGGTTCAGACTCTCCTGGTGATTCAGGGGTTGTCATTGTTGTACATACCAGAATTTGTTTTTACTCTTTTTTTTCCCCCTCTAAAGAAACCTAGGAAATCACATATAAAAATCTGCATCAAAATGATGTTATTTAGTTTGCAAAGTCAAGAACTCAAAAAACGCTAAAACTGAGATTTCTGGGCAACCTTTATTCTGATCCTCGTGCGTACAATCATAGGCACCAACTCCGTGGGTGCTCCGGGGCTGGAGCACCCACAGGGAAAAATTGGTGGGTGTGGAGCACCCACCGGCAGCTCCCCACCCTGCCCCCCCCGCCCCAGCTCACCTCTGCTCTGACTCCTCCCCTGAGGGGGCCGCCGTGTCCTGCTTCTCCCCCCTCCCTCCCAGCGCTTGCGCCGGGAAACAACTGTTTCGCGCGGCAAGCCTGGGGGGGGGCAGGGAGGAACGCGGCGCGCTTGGGGAAGAGATGGGGCCGGGGCGGGGATTTGGGGAGGAATCCAATGGGGCAGGGAGGGGGCGGAGTCGGAGCAGGGCCGGGGGGGGTGCGAGCACCCATCGGCACCAACAAAAGTTGGCCCCTGTGCGTACAATATATGAGACGGTCTTTAATTACATGATTAAATACTGTGGTTTTCCCCCAGGATCCCTGCCTCATTCAGTGCTCAGGATAGACACACAAGGGGGCAGAATTAAGGTGGGATGGGCAACTGTAAATCTGGCATTTCCTAACATTGTAGGGCTTGACTTCGCAACCTAAACAATGCTCTTTGAGTGTAGCATTTTAAAACATGTTTTATACCAGAGAGTTTGTAATAAGTTTTTCAGATCTACCAAGCACACGGGGATTTCCGGGTGAAAGGTGCTATATACACGTCAGGGTGCGTTATCAACTACTAAAAAGTCACGTTCATTTCCAACTCCATTTAACAATAGAATCAGGACCCCATTGAGTGGGAAAAGAAGATCAGTGGAGAGTAAAAACCACGTGAAATCCTATTTTTAAAGAAAAGGCAAAGACTGAGCATGTTAGGTTCAACTCCACCTCCAGCAGGGGTTGGAGAAGAGACAATGACAGCAATATACAAGTTAATGGTCGGGGTGACTCACGTACTCATGCCGGCATTTGCTGGGCTGGGTCAGACAAAAAATGTGCTAGCATGCAAATTTCCAGATGACTGCAGAATTAAAATCAGGAGAAGCACAACTCGGACTGACAGTTGGCTAAGTTCCCATCCCCGGCTGCCTGCAAAATCAGTGCTCTCCAGGCATGAGTCAGGACGACACAGCCTGACAGACAGAGAAGCAGACCCAGCTGCCATCTGTGCACATAGATTGCTACTACCAGAGGAGCTGTGGAAATTATTAAAACTTCCGGCTCAGTATGCAAAGCTGCTCTCAGACATTGGCATCCTTTAGTCAGAGATTTATAGATTTTTAAAAAAACTGAAAAAAATTAAGAGCATTGTGATCACCTTGTCTGATCACCTGCATATCACAGACCATAGAATTTCACCCAGTTAACTCCTGTCTTGAGCCCCATAACTCGACTAGCTACGAATATCTGCCAGAAAAGCTTCCAGTCTTGATCTGAAGACTTAGAGATGGAGAAGCCAGCACTTCCCTAGGAAATCTGTTCCACTGACTAATCACTCTCACTGTTAAAAATTTGTGTCTTCTCTCTCATTTGAATTTGTCTGGCTTTAAGTTCCAGACAAAGTTAGTGCTAGGACTCTATCTCGTTTCTCCAGATTTTTCTATAAAGGTTTAATTGTGTATTAGTTATAACTAGTAAAGGACAGTGTTGCCAAGTCTTGCACTGTTATCCGGAATCTTGTGATATCTGGTGGCGGTCTTAAAGCCCCAGCTCCTGGAGTCAGGTTATTAGGTAACTTTAAATATCTTAAGCCTAGCTTTCACTTAAAAAAAGTTCTGGCCCCCCAGGTTGGGGAGAAAAACTTGAGAACATGAACCATCTTATGGTGGCTGTGCTCTGACTGATCAAACTGCTCGCTTTCTGATGGAGGCTATTCCTTTGTCTGTCCCTCTGTTTTCTGGAGTGCCGCAGTTCTTGACCCTCTACTCTTCTCTGCCTAACTTTTTGACCTATTATCTCTACTCTTAGCAGGTTTACCCTGCTAGTATTAACGGGCCACACCTTTCACCCCCTCTTCTATCCCTGTCCACCCTCTGTGTACCTCTTGGTTTGTCTCAGCTTCCTTCAGCTGTCACCAAAGCAGAATACCCCGCTTAGGCAAAAGGAACATCTTCCCCTAGGAACTGCATACCCTTTCTGAGTCTGCACCTTCCATTGGCTTCCACTGCCTGTAACCTCAGCATAATCTTTAACCCAAGACTTTCCTCCTCCTCCTCCGCCAGCGTGCATCTGAGATTGGGTCAGAGGAGACGTAGATAGAGTTGGTGTCATCTCCAAATTAGTGTAATGGTCTCCCTTAGCCTTAAAACCATAGCAGGAAAAGAGCTGTTAGAGTAATTTATTCATTGCAGCATTGCTCCTTGCACTGTGTTCTCAAATGCATTTAGTTTCAACGGCGCCAACGATGGGAGACTGCTCCACAGCTTAGTACAGCTCTCTCGTCGGTTAGGCTGCCTGAGGGAGAAATGCAGCAATGAAAGAGTTCTGCGTGGGAACAATCCCTCTTCTTTGCTCTGTCTTCCAGGAGTGGTTCCAGCCAGCGCCAGCTTCTCCCTACATGCGATTCTTGTGGATCACTATATGGAAGGGGCCTGGTATCCCCGAGGTGGCCCCAGTGAAATTGCCTTCCACACCATCCCGGTGATCAAGCAGGCTGGCGGGGCTGTTCTAACCAAGGCGGCGGTGCAGAGCATTTTGGTGAATGCAGACGGCAAAGCCTGTGGTGAGTGAGGCTGGGTCAAGCCTCTCCCTTCGAGCTCACGTCAGCCCATATATCAAAGAGGAACAAGGTACCCTCTGCACAGATCCCAAACTGCTGAGCGTACAGAGCGTGCGTGTGGGTGGGTGGGTGTGGACATGCACACGTGAAGAGGAGCCTGCCCTGCAGGGGAGACAATGGGTACTAGAAGGGCTGAGCAGCTGCTGGAGATGGCCAGCGCATTGCAGGCAGAGCAGAGAGACTGGGACTTTGTTCTGTTTTCAGTGCAGACAGCCAGCTGGCCACCATCTCTCCCCTCCCCTGGCACTGCCCCCTGCCTACTTCCAAGGAGCTCTGGCCCCAGCTGCGTGTAAGCTGGGCCCATGCAGGCCTCCAAGCTATCTAGGTGCTGATATGGCCCCATCGCCATGGTTTCTGAGCACCTCGCCAGTATTTAAAAATACAAATCTCCGACCCTGCGCGGGACTCTGTATTGAAGGAATATGTTCAATATTCATAGCGAAGGCATCGAACTGCATGTGAGAGATACGTCGCCTAATGCACTGCTAGCTGGCACTCAGCTCTTGTGGTGATGAGGGCGATATATGAACCTATAGAGAGCAGAGCACTGGGGCAGGGTGTTCACAGCAACCTGCATGGCTAAGCAAGTGAGCAGCACCCTGTCGGACGGAGAGTGGAGTCTCGGTTACTCTGAGACGGGAATCTGGAGCCTGCCAGATTCTGTCTGCCCCCCAGCACAGGCACAAAGGAGTTGGGGCCCCATAGAGATGCAGCTGATTTTTACCAGAAGGAGGGGAGGGCAGAGCTGGAATGGCGATGGGTGTGAGGAAGAGGAGGAGGAGGGATACGTCACCAATAGACACACCTCGCCCACAACGGCTCTCGATCTGACTGTTTCCACGCTGCCAACCCCCCACCTCCTTCCTTGTGACAAGTACCCTCTCCCCACTGTCCAGTCCTAGCACCTCCCCTGACAACTCCCGCCAAGGCCCTTTTCTGACAACCACCCACACAACCCAATTCCGCTCCTAGATGCCAGCTCCCCTTGTCTCCCATCAGTGGCAAGGAAGCCAAGGTCAGCCCTGTTTTCAGAGATGCAAAACCCTCCCATTAATCTCTGAGCCTCAGTGGCCTAAGGGTTTTCTATAGCATCCACCACAGCAGTATCTTGGCATCTAGAGAATGGATCTAATACTTCCCAACCTGTGAACGCCATGAAAATGCTAGGAGTGCCATCAAAAAGCCTATAAATGCTCTTCCCGGTTATTTATGTTTTTGCCCCCACGTCCAAATGCTCCTATGATAAACCCCTGCCCCACACTCAATCCAGCCTCCTTCCTGCACCTGACCTGATCACGCACCGTTTGTGTCTGTCTCTCCAGCCCCATGAGAATAAAGGGCTCCTTCCCTGGGCCAGTGCAGAGGAAAGCGGCCTAGGGATGGATTATTAATTTTTTTTAATCTCCCCTTTTCCTTTCAGGTGTTAGCGTACAGAAAGGCCAAGATCTCGTGAACGTCTTTGCTCCTATTGTGATTTCTGACGCTGGAATATTTAACACCTATGAGCGGCTATTGCCAGCGGAGATAAGAACTTTACCTGGTAAAACACCATAAGCTTTACCATAACACCGCTGCGCTTAACAAGAGGCAGCTCCTGAGATCTAACGTACTAAAAATCCTTGTTCTACTAATCTCCTCCCAAATCAGTTCCCCGCTAATACTGGACAATAGTTAACACATGGCATTAAGGAGGGTTGCTTGATAGCAAGTCCTATAGTTAAGGATGCAAAACTGTTTCCATTCCAAATGATTTTGTGGGGAAAAAAAAACAACGTTTGAAGTTGTTTCTGTTTTGCAGAGTTCGAAATCACCCATTTTCCTTTTTTTTTAATTGATTGTTTTCACCACATTTTTTTTATCAAAACCAGTTATAGAATTATCACAACTCTGTTGACCAAAACCTGCATTTTTTTACACTAGAGAACAGGTTGTCAGTACATGGAAAAACTTTGAAAATGACTTCAACACATTTTGATAAAAACACTGATTTTAAAAGCATGACCCACAATTTTGCCAAGTCTTTTGGTTTTGGGGGAAAAAAAGATTATTTTTCTATTGACAAAACTTTTGTGCAAAAATCTGAACTAGGTCTTCTGGTAGTTGAGGTTTCAAGGAGATTTAAGTACGTGGAAAATTTGAAGGGTCTAATGAGAGCCAAATATTAATCAAAATTTCAAATTAGGGTCTCTGTTACTGTCCTGTAACTCAAATAGTTGGACCAGATTCTTCAAACTTGGCAGAAACCTTCTCCTTTGCCTCTGGCGTAAATCTGAGGCCAATCCCATTTGAAAAGCCAAAGTTATGGAGGAAGAGGGGCGGGTTTAAGTTGGACGTGGAAGCTGGGCTCAGTCTTCACTTGGGAGAAGCTACCACTTCTCCATGATGCAGCCATGGGGGATGGGAGGTTAATCTTCTATTTGCTCCCCCCATGTGCAGATATTCAGGCTCAGCTTCACATGGTGGATCATGGCTTAGCAGGGTTCAGTGTCTTCATAGGACTCAAAGGCTCAAAGGAAGAACTGGGACTGGAAGGCACAAACTACTTCATCTACTCTCATCAGAACCTGGATGAAGCGTAAGGAGAAGCTTTGCTTCTGCAGCTCAGCATGCCCCTTCCCCAGTTGGTGTCCAATTTACTTTATATTTGACTAGCAGGATGGTACCTATGCAAGCCCTGACTACTGCCACAATACTGTAACCCACCTACATGTTCTGCTGGAGCAAGCAACCAAGTCTGCCTGGTCCCCAGCTGTAAAATTGTCCCTCTCAACTTCAGGGTGAAGCGTAATGGACAGAATTCAGAGCAAACAGTTGGGTTCTTGCCCAGGAGTCTGTCTCCAGTTCAGAAGACATGAATCTCTTCAGAGGGGCCCAGTAGAGATTCCAATAATGTCCAAGTCAGAGAAGTGCCCGATCCCCTAATTTATCACCTGGCTAAATTCAGATGTGGGATGACTTGCAGGGAGATGATAGCAACACCCCTCCAGGGAAGGTTACAGCAGGATGGGTGTCACACACATTGGAAGATGGAGACGTTTGCCTCATGCCAGCAGAAAGGACCACGCTGGTCACCTAGTCTGACCTGTGCTATAGGGGTCACGACAGGCACCCAGCTTCATCCAGCTCATCCTGCCACACAGAACCTTAATGGTAACCCCAGCAGCACTGACAGTGAAATGCCTGTTCATGCAAGGAGCTCACAATCTGGGTGGTGGCCAGTCGGCATCACACAGCACATTCAGTTCCCTACTCTACCAGAGACTCCCTGGGTAATTTATTGCTCTGTGCCTCATTTCCTAACCTGCAAAATGGAGATAACTAGACAAGACAAATGACAGGCTAGCAGGATAGAGACTGTCTCTTATGTGAGTATATACAGGGCCGAGCACAATGCCCCGGGTGTTACAGTAATGCAAATAATAAATAGTAGTAATTTACTTGGCACCATCACAGATGAGGTGAGGACTCAAAATGAATCCCCGGCCTGCGGAGGTTCCCATATCTTCTGAACCAGAGGCCACTCTCTCTGACCAGCAGGAGGAAGGATAAGAAGGTAGATTCAGGAAACTAGTCGCCAGATATAACAAGGAGCTCAACAGATGAATGTTTAGGAGGAAAGTATCCAGTAGAACACCCGAGGCTGATAAATATAACCCGCTCAGGTCAACCAAATCTCAGCGTTTTTCTTCTGTGCAGTTGCTGATTCCGGCATTGAGGGGATGCTGTCTGTCTTTGGATTTTGTACAGCATAACAAAGGAAGCTGATAAAACAATTGGATAAATACCAGTGAGAGAAAATCCCACAGCGTTAGTTGCTGATGGCTGATAAAGAGGGAGCACACCGCTGGCATGAAACAAAACTCTCCGCCTTCCATGCATGGCAAGGCCTTCAAGTGATGATCAGTCTGAGACCGGGCACGACAAGCTGTTTTTAGGCCCCATTTTTGCTCTAGAGGAGGAAGATGTGAATTAAACAGCAGGAGAGCCACTGTTTGCTGGTGCCCCAACCACGCTGGGGACTGCTCTGGTGCGGCATAAAACACCCCAGAGAAGTAGTGCCAGCACAGTCACTGCAGAGATCCCAGAGCAGGGGAAAGGTGTTGGCAGCAGCCTGGTGCTGCTGAGTCTTGAATGGCCTGAAAGGTGCTGCCTGCCTGTTTCCTCGTGCACATGTACTAACCTGGTTGATTGTTAGCCAGAACTCACAGAAAGGCTTCTCTACGTCTCTCTGCAGCATGAATTGCTTCCTTACTGCCTCCAGAGAAGAAGCTGCAGAGAACATTCCTATGCTCTTTGTTACATCTCCATCCTCCAAGGACCCCACCTGGCAGGAGAGATACCCAGGTAAGGATGGTCTTTGAACCATGGCCGGAACAACTCTGCAATGGGGGTGAGCCTATTTCTAGCCCTTGTTTTCAGCGTGCTGGCCACAAGGAGGGATTTTTCTCAGACGTTTGAGACAGTCTTTTCAGCCGCTTTCTAGTTTTGCAAATGCAGAATAAGTTAACTGTCTTCCATGGGCGGGAGGGAGGGGAAGCTGGTTTTCTCCATCAGAAGCTGATGTTTGAGAACTCACTGCTCATGTAGAGAGCAAGGGGACACGAGAAGAGACAGTTTGGCGCTGTGTTGCCCTCTATTGCTCACCCCCATGGAGGTTTAACTGGAAATTAACCTGCAACAGCACAGTCAAATCCCCATGGGGTTAGAACGAGTCATTAACTGGGTGGGCTGGAATTATGGGGGTTAAATGCAAAACCCTGACCGCTTACCCCAGCAGTGTTACTTCTGCTGCATAGGTGCTACAGACCGCATTTCATTGCACCTACCTGAGAAGCATTTAGAATGGGCCATTGCTGGAGACAGGGCATCACGCAGGTGGCCTGTTCTGCTGTGGGAATTAATAAGCTCCTAAGGAGACTTTGGAAGTTAAGCTCCCAGGCAGTGGAGGCAAACGGGAGATTGGAAAGAGCCTTGTCCTTGAGGGTGGCGGGGGCTCCTGCTGGCCAAGACGAGCTCCTCTGTCTTGGAGACACCAAGCTGAGATGGCACCAATGTCGTTGGTCCACAGAGGGTGCACCAAGAAGAATCATTTGACGTTTTCTGGATACCTACAGATGAGACTCAAGACAGGTGGGTAAAAGCAGAAGCAATAATGAAACTAAGGAGCTGAAACGTGGGAAGCCAAAGAGGCAGGGACATCGGCACTGATGGAAGCATCAGCCCGGGCAGACGGAGAGCTGTCTGTTAGGCGTGAGTGGAGACAAAGGGCACCTGACAGCAGAAGCTACCATCTGCCGTAGCTACAGTTGCCCTCCAGCGGTGACAATGCACCGAACACCTAGCACTCTGTCATTCCAGGCAAGTCAACTCTGTGCATCCTGGCGTTTGCACAGTACGAATGGTTTGAAGAATGGAAAGACGAGACGGTCCAGAAGAGGGGAGCGGAATACGAGAGCCTGAAAAACACTATGGTAGAGTCTGTTCTGAAGACAGTTTTGAAACTCTACCCTCACATAGAGGATAAGGTAAAGAAACCTTTATTTATAACCCAGTCACCATTGGTCAGCAGCGTTCCATTGTGGATAACATGGCATAAGAGTCTGTTCTATAGGAAAGGATCATGTTGGACTCGGGGGGCCTCTGGATATGATCCGGGTGAGCCACCAGACTGACTTCCACACACAATGCAGTGGGGAGGTGGCAGATCGGGGAAACCTCCTGCAGGGAGTCAACCACCTAATTCCCTTGACAAAGGGAGTGGGCAGTGCAGGGACCTCTTCAGGTCTGAGTGGCAAGACGCCGACCAGCCAGCCACCTGTACTGAGGGGGGAATAAAAATCCCAGCTTCTGTATTGGAGCATAGAGGCTCTTTGCGAGCCCAGGCCAGCAACATAGAACTCCACCCCCCAAAGCAGGGAAAATCAGCCAAAATCTACATACACTGTCCATTCCCATAGCAGTGCAGTCCTATTCCACCACAGCTGCCAAGGTCACCCCACATAGCCTTAGCTCTGCCCACTGTTTGAGGTCAGTATCCCTGTGGTATTATCTGTATGCCCCACTGTGGTAGTGGATTTCAGCATTATTCCCCCGTTAGGAACAGACACCTCTTACAACACAAGTTTGTAATACTGGGAAGTAGAATATGCTGCCAATATATTTTTCAGATGTGTGGCCCATTGACCTTCTTTCAAAACACATTTTTATTTATTGAGTATGTGAGCTCTTTGAGGCAGGGACTGTCTTTTGGCTCTGTGTTTGTACAGCACCTAGCACAGTGGGGTCTTGGTCCATGACTGACTCCTAGGGGTTATCACAACACAGACCCGTTTTGCAGTGTATTTATAGTGGGAGATTTTGGTGTTTTGCAATTTTGGAAAGCAATAATTGCACAAAAAGGAATGCTTTGGCGATGTGATCCCCTGCACGCCACAGCTAGTGTATACTATGCATTGTGAACTCCAGCTGTTCTGCAGAGTTGCTTTGGTGTATAAACGGTTTTAGTTAGATAGCAGTAAGGCTCAACTGCCAATGTGCCCTTAGCTGTGTGGACATGTTGATTTCTGGTATGCTTATTATGGTGTATTATCCAGTAGGCCCATGCATTCTTTCTGCCTGGCATTCCCCAGAGGGCAGAGTGCCTTGGTGAGACACTGGTGACGGGGGCTGATTTAAAGCTGAATGGCTAGGAGAACAGACAGCATACGTATGGATTCATAGCTTTACATGCCCTTTTCAGGCTTGGTGGGGTAGCGTTTTGCATTGCTGTCCTTTAGCAACCTGGACTGGTTTTCCCCATGTGGTTTGAATTGCCTGGGTTTTGGAAAATGTTTAAAAATCTATGACTCTTTATTTTAAAGGCCAGAAGGGACCAGCCAATGGGGGAAAAAACCCTTGGGGTCCAAAAGATTTTTTTCTTTTTTCTAAAACTCTATTGCTCTTTCACCCTGAAAAGAAGAAAATGCAAAGCAGCTGCTTGATTTTTGTAGCCCTTAGGGAGACTGTCAGGCGCCCCCTTCCCAGCCATTTCTACAGCTGTTCCAACATCTCTTCCCAAAGCAGGCTTGGCATGGCAGAAACGCAGGTGCTAAGACACCCAGACAGGCCCTACAAGGTGCAATGAAAGCGGCAACGAACATCCCAGCTCCGTCCAAAACTTAGGAGAAAACCAAGTCCCCAAGGAAAAATGGGGGGAGAATCAAATCAGTAGGGATGGGAAGTGCCTGATTAGATCATCCCGCATAGCTCCTGGCTGCTGCAGCAGCAACCCCAGGAAACGCATTTTCTTGGGCAGAAGCAGCTTTTCAGCTTTCTGCAGACCTCCAGGGGTCCCCCCTTATCTGCACGAGCCCTGCTCAGTCACTGTGTCCTGCACACAGGACTTGGGGGCTCCCCTAATGCCTTTCTCTTCAATAGATCGAGTGCATATCATCCGGGTCTCCACTCACCAACCAGCACTACATAGCTTCCCCCAAAGGAGAGATCTATGGAGCTGCCCATAGCATCTCTCGCCTGCAGGCTGAAGCTACTGCCACATTACGCCCTCAGACCTGTGTGCCAAACCTCTACCTGACAGGTATGTTACACTGAAGGGGTTTCTGACTGGATCGCCCGATTCCTGACTCAGTTTCCCTGACCATGGCTGTATTTTCACCTCCATCTCCCAGAGCCAACCTGCCGGGCTGACTTTCAAACCGGAGAATGCCTCACCTAATGGGGGGTGATGTTCAAAGTGTCTTCAGGGCTAGGGAGAGAGAACTGGACAATGCTGCATAAAGAAGGGATGGAAATTGAATTTCAATTATCCAGAGGCTTCCCCAGCGACTCTTAACAGCTCACCTTACATCCCATGTAGCTGACACCACCACGCCCCCACAAGTACTGCCAATATCACCCTTTCCTTCTTCCTGAATTTTTAAAACCAACCAGGAATGAAGGGGTTAAAGTCCGCTAGCGGAGAACCCTGAAGGATGTGATGGTAAGGGCACAAGAGACCAGGATTTCTCTGAGAAAGGAGGGATGTCGTGTGAGCTACTGAGAGACTGGCTCCAAGACCTGAGACTTGGGGGAAGGCAAGCAAGTCAGAGCGGACAGTCTTAGGCAAGGTGGGCTGGGGTAAGGAAAGAGCAGTGCTGAGGTTCGTGCCGGGGGAGGGGGAAGGAAGAGGGGAATGAAGCAAACCAAAATCTCTGGCAAGAACCATAGCAAGTGAAGAGGGGGCTGAGCGTGGCCACCGCGGCGCTGTCTGACTGAGCCAACAGGCAGGCGGCTCCCATGCTGCTGCTCAGAGCTTTGCCAAGCCACAGAGCGACCCCAGCAAGGCCCTTCCGCTGCTGCTCTTCAGAGCCCCCGAGAGCAGCAGGGAAACCGTCAAGACCCCTCTGTTTCATGCTGCTGAAGCTCTGAGCAGCAGAGCCTGGTGTCAGTCAAGGGAAGGATGGCACCCAATGGAGACACGGGCACAAGTAGAACAGACCCGCTCCCCTTGCAGCAGCAGGGAGCACTGGAAGCTCAGTCTTTCCTTCCAGCTGCTAACGGCACCTAATCGCCAGAAGAGATACAGGACAGCACCCGGGTAGAAATCCGGGCACCCTGCCCCTTAGCACCTGCTGGGAGCAGCGGCCCTGGACCTTGCCTTCTGCCCACCTGGCACGTTAGCGTCTCCCTCTGGCGTGTAGGTGCCTCCACCGTGAGTCTGAGCAGTTCAGTGTTGGAGGAAGTGGCTAGTGGGGGCCTCATTTTCCCTGATACCTCAGATAAGGTGGTAGAAGAGGAGGCAGGGGAACAATCCAAAGGCACAAATAGCAGCCAGGTGCCCAGCTCCTAGCGGCTAACGGGCTGCCTGAAGAGCTGCTCTAAGTGCATGTGTTCGGCTCAGCTGGGGAGCGGTGACCAGCAGGGAGCTTCCCATGCCCATGGGACTTGGCCTGGAGGAATGCTGATGAGCACCTGCCAGGGGAGGAGCTGGCTCAGCCGTGCAGCAGGAGGGAGATGCCAGTAGCTCGGGGAAGGCCAAGGGCGCAGCAGGTTGGATACGGCAGCAACAAAGGCTGCACATCCTGGAGTGCTGCTCTCAGCGGGGGACAGATAGGGGGGGAGTGTTCCGGGGAAAGGCAGAGGGCGGGTTGGTGGGTGGTCAGGCAGGACCCAGGATTGGCTGTAGCGCCTGACTGTCAGGAGTGGCTGGTTGCCAGGCTCCCCACCAGCCTAGCTGGGTTCAGCACAACCCCAGGCTGAGGTGCCCCTTGGAGTGGGGCCCGGGAAAGCGGCTGTGACGGCGGGCGCTTGTCTCCTAGGGCAGGACGTATGTTTGTGTGGCTTCATGGGAGCGCTGCAAGGAGCCGTCCTGTGTGCCAGCGCTGTCCTGCAGCGCAACCTCTACATTGACATGCTGCGTCTGTGGAGAAACAGCCCAGCCAACAACTCCAAGAAGAAAGACTAAGCTCCTGGGACCCACCCATCGCCTCTCTGCCTCGTTCCCCTTCCCCCATGGCTCTGCCCTCTCCACGTACCCTGACACAGGCACTTGGTGTCTGGTCACTTGTAACACAGTGTAACTTGTAAGACTTTTGTTTTTAAATAAAAATTAACCATAAAAAACCCACCTACAAATTTTAAAGGCTCAACTCTGTGGATTAAGCCAGGGACGTAACTGCCACCTCGATGGTGCACAGACCCAGCTGCCGCTCCCTCCGTATCTACAAATGGCTCTCAGGTTTGCCTTGGACCTTGGCTGTTCGTTGCACACCTGCTTCCCGTGCCTCAATCGTAGGACGCACGAGGGAGCAGAGTCCAAAACCCGCAGAGTTCACCGGCTTCCGGTTTGACTTTCTCCAGAGTGGGATTCATTCCTACGCTCGTAATCAGCTAGCAAAAAATCCAAGGGCAGCAGGTTTGGATCTGGTAACGGGCCTGATGCTGAGCGCCTGGCAACATTGGTTTAACATCGTCTCTTTTCAGGCGTCTACACAAAGTTGCAGCTGGGTCCTTTAGCTTATTTGCTTAAGCAAGTGCAGACAGCTGTGTGGAGCACTTTGAACCTGGTTAGAGCAGTTTAGCTTGTCCCTGAAAATTTACACATGGGCAAGCTAAACCCATCTTACCCAGGCTTAAATCAATTTAGGAGTCTCCACATGCAAAGCTGTCTTGGGTTTCACTAAATCAGTTTAAAAACAAAAAATCGCCCCTTTGCTTAAAAGGGAGGAGCTTTGTGCATAGCACAGGCCTTTAGTTAGCCTGTGCGACTTGGAATCTAAACAAGACCCGTACCTGTGAGATCCCGCCCCGCAGCAGAGCAGCTACCCTACCAGAAGGCTGTAGGCATACAGCCTTGTGCACAGCCTCTAATTACACAACCACATCCTGTTCCACACCCCCTCACCTGCCTCATTCAGGTGACACGCACAACTGTAAATCTGAAACGACAGAAGCTCCAGCCCTTGGAACCATATTGATCCCACATGGATCATCAGCAAGGGTGGGACCTTTAGATCCACAGCACAGACTTCTACCCCTTGAGCTAATGGAATGGTAGCAGTAGTAGGCTATTCTCTTATGCAGACCACCACAAAAGGGTGACGGACACACACTTTGCCAGTGGGTTTGACAGTTATTTGCAAAGCAGCAGAGGAGTGTTGACTCAGAAATCTTGTTCTCTTTTATATTCTGGAAGGGAGAGTTCAAGTGATTAAAGATCCATCTCTCCCTCTTGAGCCAGCTCCTTTCATATCCCTACAACCCCATCCCCGTCTGTCCCCGTCACCACAGCTCCTGCCTCCATCACCACTGCTACTAGCCCCTGCCCCACCTTCCTTACCCTGTTCTCTGCGCCTGTCCCCAACCTCGAAAGCAGAGAGGAGAGGAACAGAGAAGGAGGAAGCAACCAGCAGGAGCACTGACAGCACATGAACAGTCTCGCTGCTCTCACGCTTCAGTGGCCAGGAGCAGCAATGGCGGGGAAAGTCCGGCTCAGCCCCTGCAGCCCTGATGGTTCTCCCTCTAGGAGAAGTCTCTCTGTGGGAAATGTAGCTTCCAAGATTGAGCCTCCTCTAAGGCTCTGAGCACGTGCAAATATCTACATTCAGAGGATTAGAGCCTGGCCAAATTTAAACAGCTTTCCAGAGGATGAGCAAAAGGCACCTCCCTGCCCTAGTATCGAGTCTTGGTGCCAACACCCCATTAAGAACATGAGGTGTTTCAGCCGCACAGAGCTTGCTTCAGGCTGGCTGCAGACTCAGGCAGACTTTCCTGCTTTAGATACATTTGCTACACATTGCAGAGGAAAAGCTTGACAACGAACTTAGCTTTTTACTTAAATAAAAGGTAATAAGACACTGATGTCATCCCCTAACTCCAGGAGTTGGAGCTAGGTCTACAGCCCCATCTATGCCTTAGTCTGGCCTTATTTTGCACATTACCTGAGCTCTGCAGGGTTGGGAGCGGACTGGGTAGGACAGCTGTGTTGGCACTGAGTCACCCTGTGAAGCAGGATATGCTTTTCTAGGAGTACTCCACCCTCGCTGAGCGAGAAGACAGATATCGCAGGTAGAGGAAACTGAGATCACTCCTGCTGAAGCGATAGGTGCCGCCAGCCGGCCTCACCTGAGCGCTGCCAAAGGGATTTCACAGCATGTCCGTGCAGCAGAGAAAGAACAGGGCTGTCATCATTGTCAATTACGAGTTCCACGGCAGCCCTGAGCCGCTGGAACTCAGGAAAGGGGCCAAGAGAGAAGCAGACAAGCTGTTTAAAGCATTATCCAAACTCAACTATGCAGTGAAGTTGCACTATGACCAGGAAGCCCAGGAAATAGAGGAGATCTACCGGCAAGGTACGTGTCCCCTGCTTTGCTCTTGGCAGTGTGCGAACCTGCGTGTTGGGACCAGTGGATGGATGGATGGGGCTTGCATTACATTTGTTGCAGTTTGGAACATCAATTGTGCACAGTTGTGATTGTCTATCTTCCCCCCCCCCCCCACCATACACACACACACCTTTGGGCTGGCATATCCCAGGAAGCACATGCCACTCACAACCCTCAGCCCCCTTGCTTGGTCCTATGCTCAGGAGAGATGTGACTGAGATGGACGTCTCGGGGAGCGGGAGAGTAACCAAAGAATGAGAGTGGGAGACTCCTAAACCTCATGGCCAGGTGAGGTTGTAAACTGTGTCCCTCGATAGTGACTGTACTAAGGGGCAAATGTTGAATTTGGGTGGAAAATGAGCTCTTAGCGAGTCCACAGAGGCGGGTTTGAGTCAGCACCATTGCCACAGGTAGAAGGCGCCGTCTTCTCAATTACGTCCTGGTGGGGCTGCAGGGAATGGCTGTCCCTGCCCGGCTGGCAACCTGCACAGGAGGGAACAGACTAGTTCTGGCTGTTGCAATGCCCGCTTCCCTGCCAGGCTGTGCGATCCCAGGGATAGCAGAAAGGAGCATGGCTGGTTCCGTCTGCACCAAAGGGAGCTCCTTGCTGACGACGGCTCCCCACCTCATACAGCCCAAGAGGGAGTTAGAGCCAGATATACTAAGAACCAACAATAGGGTACAGCTCCCTGATTCTCTGCCCCAGCCCAGCTTAGAGTAGTCTTGAGGCTGCTCTAGCTTGTGCCAGCTCCTCTGGTCCCTAAGGGATCATTATATGCCATCTGGGGAGAACCCGAGCCCAGTGCATTACAGCTACTGCCCATTCCTGCCTCTGACACACCCTTCCTCCAGGCTGAAAAGATGCCTGGCCTCCTGCCAGCCCCAGAGTCTCCCCCAGGGATTCCTGCATTAGACCCCGTCACTCAAGATGGCGCTGCGGTAGATCTTTTAGAAAAAGATGCCCAATCTTGATTGAGAGACTCCACGTGATGGAGAACCCACCACGTCCCTAGATGACACGTTCACAGTGAGGGTGCTGGGCCACTGGGATGACTTATCTCCTCTCTGAGTTTATCTAACTTCAGTGACCAACCCCTGGATCTTGCCTGGCCTTTGTATGCTAGGTTAAAGAGCCCTCTGCTATCAGTGACAGGTTCCACCGCTGCAAAGGACTGAGGGGGCTCATGGAAGGGGGGGCATACACATACCCTAAAGAGGACCCCAGCAAATATATTTATTCCCACAACACCCCCAGGAGGCAGGGAGGTATTCTTCCCATTTTTACAGACCTCTCTGGGCCTCAGTTTACCTAAGTGTTTTGCCCAGGGTCACACAGTGAGTCTGGGGCAGGGAATTGACCCCAGCTCCCCTATGTCCCAGGCTCGTATCCGACCCATGGGCCCATCTTTTCTCCTCGTGGGTGCCAGCCAGACATCAGGATGCTCTAAGGAGCTGCTGTGCTAACGTGTCTTTACAGAGAGCCGGGAAGAGCATGGTGATTGCTTTGTCAGCATTCTGTCCAGCCACGGCGAGGAGGGGGCCATATATGACTGCAGGGGAGAGCTGCTCAAGCTGACAAGGATTTTCCAGATGTTATCCCCACAAAGGTGCCCAGTGCTAGCTGGAAAGCCCAAGATCTTCTTCATACAGGTAACATGGGAACCACCAGACAGGATCAGACCCAAGGTTCATCTAGCCCAGTATTCTATCAGTGGCCAGCACCAATGCTTCACAGGGAGGTGTAAGAGCCCCACAACAGCAGATGTGGGACCTCCACATTAGGTCTCATCCTGGTTTAAGCCCTTAAGCCTGAGATTTAATATCCCCTCCAGAACTTATGTCATTACTTAGAACAACTCTGGATATTCTTGTTAGCCATATAAATGTCCAATCCTTTTCTGAATCACACTAAGTTCTTGGCCTCAATGACATCATGTGACAGTGAGTTCCTCAGGCTAATCATGTGCTGTCTAAAGTACTATTTCCTTTTCTCAGGTTTGCGTTTCTCACCTTTTAATTTAATTGAATGTCCCCTTGTCCTTCTATTACAGACAGGGAGAACAGAACCTCCCAGCCATCTCTAGACCAGAGGTTCTCACACTGGGGGGCATGGAATGTATTCGGGGGAGGGGAGAGGGAAGCATAAGAAGCTTTAGGAGAAAAGAAAAGGGGGGAAAAAACACCCCACTTACTGAGCACATTTTACTGATTCCTCCGGACATAGCAGGTCCTCAGATGGTGCTGTGCATTTGACTCTATAGATGGTGCTGTGGATTTTGATGGATTTCTGTTAAGCTTGCCTAGCATTATACTAAGTCGTTGTCATCGGTACGTTAATCCGTTTGGTACGATGCGATCAGTACCGGGTTTACATGCTCAGGTACGTCTGCTCGAGCTGCGATCATACCCTTTTACAGCTGTGCTAGACAGGCAGATTGGAGCTGGTGGAAGAGTAATGCACCCAATTCACAAACATTTACACAACCAGAAGTATCAAGTTCAGCTCTGATAGGAAGGGTCAGATCATTAGATAGCCACATGTATTCCAACAAGCAGCCATCTGTGCAAGCGTTTGTGGCTCTGCAAGGTTCACAGATGTTACGCAGGACGATGCTGAAAATCAGCTCCTGAAAGCGCGCAATGCATTGCCCATTCTTCATTATTTTCTTGTGTGAAGACGTCTGTCGTTCATCAGGAAATAGAAATGATGCCATGTGAACAGCCACCCAATACAAATAGCAGGAGACCACAGCATGATTCATCCAAACAATTTAGAGAATGTTTACACCCCATGAATGATGGAGTCATTCATCAATGTCTCACTAACAAAGAGAGGGGCTTACATTCCACCGAGGAGTTCCTGTAGCTCTGGAATGAATCTGGGGACTGAACATTTGAGACTGAGGCTAATGGATCACTTTGCCTCAATCTTGCCAGTCTGCCACCAGCTCCAGGATGACCCAAAGTGCTCCGCAGATCACAGATATTTTGTGGCATATGTGATAGCATCACAAGTCTCAGTTCTCTGCCTAGTGGCTAAAGGCTTACACAGTCATTGCCTCCCATAGGCCTCAGCTCCTTGGGAACTGGCATTGGTGTTTGGGCTGAGATCCCATGCTACATGCTATTTGCAACCACCTCTGTTCAAGGACTGGTGGCTGTAGCATGACCAAAAAACTTGCATTAAGAATATACCCATGTCACTGGTTTCTCCTTCTACTCCCCATAGCAATTTACACAATCCAGGCTGGAGGTAACAAACATGTGGGTTATCATGGCCACTTCCTCATCATGGTGGAAGGGATGGGGTGTCCTAGTAACCTAGCGGATGAAGAAGGTATCATTTTGTCAGTGATGCTACCTTACTAACTAGACTTAGTGAGCAATCAAACAGCTCCCTGAGGCCTCATGAATGGCCAATGGATGGCTTTAGTGCAGGGGTGGCCAACCTCAGCCTGAGAAGGAGCCAGAATTTATCGATTTTACATTGCCAAAGAGCCACAGTAATACGTCAGCAGCCCCCCCAGCAGCTTCCCCCACCCACTCCCAGCGTTTCCCACCCACCAGCAGCCAAGCTGATCAGCACCTCCCCCTCCCTCCCTGCACCTCTCGATCAGCTGTTTCGCGACGTGCAGGAGGCTCTGGGGTGGCAGAGGAGGAGCGAGGGCACAGCAGGCTCAGAGGAGGGCGCGGGAAGGGGTGGGGTGGGGGCAGTGAGCACCCCCCCCCCCCCCCGCCACATTGGAAAGTTGGCGCCTGTAGCTCCTGGAGTCGGTGCCTATACAAGGAGCCGCATATTAACTTCTGAAGAGCCACATGTGGTTCTGGAGCCCCAGGTTGGTCACCCCTGCTTTAGTGGAAGTGTAGGACAGAGTCTTAGCTAATTCCCAAAAGCCTTCCCTACCCTTCTGACAGCATCTTTTCCATCTTACCTGAGTTCACCTGGAGCCAGGAATTCTTCATGCTGGTGCTGATCTACAGGCATTCCAGCTTCCTGGAGATGCTTCAGGTTGCATCTGTGAACAAGGAGATAAGCAGCCAGGTGTCACTGGCATATCGTTAGCAGAAGGTGTCTCCACCTGGTCTCATGTAGATATTGATGAGCAGTAAAGACAGGATGGATCCTGGTGGGATGGGCTCCCCGTGACCCCTCACACTCTTTGGGTCCTGTTGGAGAGGAACAATTGGAGTCTAGAGCTGTGGCATCTACTCCAGTTAAATCGCAGCAGTTACTGGGATGATTTAGTTGGGGGTTTGTCCTGCTTTGAGTAGGGGGTTGGACTAGATGACCTCCTGAGGTCCCCTCCAACCCTGATAATCTATGATTCTATGATACTGTGCTGAAAGCAGCAGTGGGATGTAGTAGTACAAGCACAGAGAGCTCAGGCAAAGTTTTCAATAGTATCTAAGAGGCTCTTCAGTGAAAGTCCCATTTTCAGAAATGACCGTCCCATGGCAACCTGTGACAACATCAGTTTTGAAAATGGGACTTAGGAGACTTAGAAAATCTCACCCACAGCCTTGGTCCATTAGTCCCTTAGTGCTAGCGGGCAGTCTCCCTGCTCTGCATAGACTCCATGGTCTGCAGTCTGTTTGCCTAGGAGTTGGGAGCTGGAGACTTGGGGATAGTTGGAAGAATCTCCTGCAGAACATCGCATTATTCAGGGACATTGTCAGGTTTTTCCACTTGGAAAGAGGCAATGATTTCTGTTTACCTGCTAAACCTAAGGGGAAGTTTACAGAGGCGGAAAGTAATTAACCAGTTGGAATTGGTCCAGGGCCTAGGGCTAATGTGCCAACTCTTTCAAAATGTGTCATGGGATCTTTCATGAACTCAAGGGTTCAAGACAGAAAGCCATGCTCTGAGACAGCCACAGCACCCTCTAACACCAGTCAGGCGCATCAGTTCAGTAATATGCAAGAAGAGCTCCACTTTAGGCATCACCAATGCCACTCCGAACAGGAGTCTGGGGGGGCTTTTTGGAAGGGGGGCGGGTCTCCCATCCACAGATTAGCCTGAGGGAACCTTGCTTAGCTAACACATGCCCATAAGCTCAGAGACAGAGTACTACAGCAGAGCAAACAGGTGCAGCATTTCAGTATAGGATGTTTTCTCTCCCCAAAACACGGGGAGAAATAATCACCTCCCAGGGTGGTGGACTTGGGGGGCATCAGGAACTAATTGCTGAGAGGGGGCACAGTGGGCCAAGGAACCCCATTCCGGGTTCGGATCCCACCCCAGGCACAAGTGAGAATCATCCTGGTGGCCCAGAGTCACTGCGCTGTTCTGCGTGACTGGCCATCTCAGCTCGAGAGACATCCAGGCCTGGAGGCGCAAGGGGCGCAGCAGGTCCCAGCTGAGGGGCTGGGGGAGCACTGGGGACTGCAAGGCATGATGGAGAGGCAGTAGCAGGGGGAGCCGTTCGTCCACCATTCAGCACAAACGGGGAAGACGCTTGCATAGCACCTGGCTGTAGCCTGTGTTATCTGCGACTCTCCTAGCCCTCCGGTTCCCTGGCATTTTTAAATGATGCAGCACACGCCACCTCATGGGTCAAACAGATAGGCCTGCCCGACAGCAACCCCCCAATGTAAGCCGGGCAACGCAGGTTACTAATGCATTCACCCGGCAATGAACAGCGCAGGCGGCGTCAGAGCTGGACTGTCTGCAGCGACTCCGCTGCAGAACAGTCCCGGGAGGTGCCCACTCCCTGCCCATGCCACTGAGAGGATTAACTGAATACATTCTTTGTTGTACACCTCGCTATGAGCCGCACCATTAAGTCCTCCGCTCAGTACTGAATGGTCATTAACACACCCATGCCACTTGCCTTCTCAAGCTTGCGTTGGGGTTTACTGGAAGTCAGCTTGTTAATGATGTATTTGTTTGTACAGCAACTAGCGCAATAAACACCTGCTCAGAACCTCTGGGCACGACCACAGTATTATAACCATTTCTTTTATGCGTAATAACAATAGAGAGACTCTCCAGAGAGAGTTTGGTGGCCACTGAAAGGGGGTGGCAATTTCAGGCTATGCAACCTGCAGTGCACAGATTCTGCCAGCCATGGGTAAGTCTTTAGTGCTAGCAGCCAAGGTCCTGTTTATTGATAGGCAGGTACCAGAGAAACAGCTGCAATGCAACCCCCCCCATAAAGTCCCTGCCCACAGGCTTCATTCCAGCCCTGGGATGCCCCTCGCCTGAGACTGGCATCCTTGCTGGTAATTAGGACTCATGTTGCCACACATCCCACTATATAACAAATTGAGACATAAGAACGGCCATACTGGGTCAGATCAAAGGTCCATCTAGCCCAGTATCCTGTCTTCCGACAGTGGCCAATGGCAGGTGCCCCAGAGGGAATGAACAGAACAGGGAATCATCAAGTGATCCATCCCCTATTGCCCATTCCCAGACACCACACACATGTCACATAGGGGCCATGTACCCAGGGGTCACCTCATGTGGCATCAGACTCTGGTACTGCCTCAGTTTCCCTTCTTCCACAGGGAAAGGAGACCACCACGCCTGGAGCTTTGTAGTTACCCTCCCCTGGTGGGGACTGGCTTGCCAGGCCATTAGACCCATCCCAGGCTCAGCAATCCATTCCCCCCTACCCATACTGCAGGGGACTTCAGCCAGTTTTTTGCTTTTCACTGGTAGACAGACCCTTCCAGAGCCCCTGTAAGAACCTCACATGACCTTCCTGCTCTCTGAGGCATCTCCCTACACTTAGCCTGTGGGTCTGAGTCACATGCTCCCATTATCTGCCCCTGGGACTAATTCCTTTCACCTGGGGAGGTGGTTGCAATCTGCCACAGGCCCAGAGGAGCCACAACCTCCTTAAAGGGCTAGTTCCCCTGTAACCGGCCACCAAACAGGCATGGGGTGTGAGTGAACCTCACTCACTACGAACCTGCCAGATCAAGGGCAGATTCTGGCTACTTTGCAGTACAGAGTGGCCGGAAGCAGGGAGAGGATCCGGCCAGGGGTGTCTATTTTTGAGCGCTTGCAGAACAGAGTCTAGACAGATCCAGTCACTGCCCCAAGGAGCTTGCAATCTAGACAGCTGGGTAATAAATGTACAGCACCAGCTACCCCAGTGTTAGACTGAGCCTGGCCAGCTGCATGGCAGGGATCTGCTCCAAGGAAAGCGGATCAGTGGCATTTTCCAAGCTGTCTCCTTTGATTATCCCCTGCCCAGATTGCTAATCTTACCAGATTCCCCCAATCTGCCGCCAGGAAGGGTTAGTGTGTGGGGTTCTGTGCCAGCCATGGTGGGGAAGGGAGAGACAGATGGGGCCTCTAGACCTGTGGGGAACGGGAGATGGCTGGGGGGCTCCAGGCCTGTGGGTTGGGGGAGATGGCTCGAGATTCCAGGCCTGTGGGGAGGGCGAGATGAAGGGGGGTTCCAGGCCTGGGGGGGAGGGGAAGATAGCTGGGGGTTCCAGCCAGGCTTGTGGGGAGGGGGCGATGAAGGGGGACTCTAGGCTTGTAGGGAGGGGCAGATGAAAGGGGGTTCAGGTCTGGGGGAGGGGGAGATGAAAAGGGGCTCCAGGCCTGGGGGGAGGGGAGATGAAGGGGGCTCAGCCTAGGGGGAGATGAAGGGGGCTCAGGCCTGGGGAGAGGGGGAGATGAAGGGGGGTTCCAGCCAGGCCTGTGGGGAGTGGGAGATGAAAGGAGGTTCAGGCCTGGGGGGTGGGGGAGATGAAGGGGGGTTCCAGGCCTGGGGGGTGGGGGAAGATAGCTGGGGGTTCCAGACAGGCTTGTGGGGAGGGGGAGCTGAAGGGGGTCTCCAGGCCTGTGGGGAGGGAGAGATGAAGGGGGGTTCCAGCCAGGCTTGTGGGGAGGGGAGATGAAGGGGGGTTCCAGCCAGGCCTGGGGGGAGGGGAGATGAAGGGGGGTTCCAGCCAGGCCTGGGGGGGAGGGGGAGATGAAGGGGGGTTCCAGCCAGGCCTGTGGGAGGGGAGATGCCTGTGGGGAGGGGGAAATGAAAGGGGGCTCAGGCCTGCCCCAGAGGAGGCCAGAGGGGATAACAGTGGAATGAACAGCACCAAACACAGACCTTTGCTGGCTGATTGCGGCGCTTGTGTTTCCAGGCCTGCCGTGGGAATGTGACGGATCCAGGTGTGTGGGTGGAGACAGACAGCGGCCGGCCCCCAGCAGACAGTTTCTCGCACTACCTCTCCATCCCTGACAGCACGGCCGTGATGTTCGCCTGCAGCCCAGGTGAGTGAGAGCAGAGACGGCCCCGGGACCGGAGGCCGTAAGGGGCTGTCACCCCAGGGGCGATTCTGCTCCTTCAGGTCTAACGCCCTTCTGGCCCGTCCACGGAGCAGAACTGCTGCCGAACAGGGAGCTGTCTAGTCTCCAGCAACAGCCACCAGTTTGACTCTGTAGCTCTGGTGCCGGAGTCAACAGCTGCCCTCTTTCACGCTATTTTGGGAAAGAAACGCTGAACTTCTTTTCTCGGTTAAACGTGGAGGTGGGGAGAATCCCACCGAAAAGGCACGTAGGGAAACAGGGTCGAGTCTCGGCCCAGGATCCTCATGCATACAGGCTCAGGGTGATCCCCACTAGACTTGCGCAGCCTGTGGCCCACAGAGTGCCCCCCCAATCATCCCGGGGATGTATCGACAGAGACACCGGCTCACTGTACAATGCTGGGCCATTCCGGCAGAGGGGGAATTGTTCAAAGAGGGGGGACCTGATGTGGGGTTTGATGGGAGAGTCATGATACTAGCTGCACAGCCATTTTACATGCTGCTTCCCCTGTCCCAGGGTCCAGCCGGGCCCCATGCTGGCTGAGAAGGGAACCAAGTTGCTCTTGGCTTGCATTTGGGGGGTGGGACAGAGGTGGCGAACGCAGAAAAAAGAGGAGAGTGACTGTTCCTTCCCTTCACACCCCTGGCTCCCACGGGGGCCCCTCAACCCAAGGCTTTCCTCAGCCAAATGGGTATAGTGTACCCCTCATCCCGATCAGTCGCTTGCCACTGCTCCCACGCTGGCCCTGCACCTCCCACCAGGCCTCTGGAGGGGAAGGAGGGAGACATTTTTTGATGCAAGTTAATTTAAACTGAAAACCTGCAGATTTCCATGACATGGTGCTGGAAAGACCTGAGCCGAGGCTCCAGGAGGGCTTCTCTTCTAGCACCAGGGTAACGCACCATGGCTGGCAAACAGGTGCAGCCGTTCCTGCTGTAGGCTCTGTGTTTGTACAGCACCTGGCACGATGGGGTCCTGATTCCGTTCTGTAGTGTAGATGGGGCCATGGAAACAGCGGGTCAACCAATCTCCTCCCTGCCACCAGCACAGCAGCTGCATCAGTATTTGAATGAAGCAGCCCTCTGGGAATTTACACCCGCAAGAGACAACAACGTCCTTTCTGTGGTATTTTCAGGCTACAGCGCTTTCCTCAATCCGCTGGGTTCCATGTTTCTCCAGACCTTGCTGGAGTTTCTGGAAGGAGATGAGCGGCATCTTGAACTTGCACGTCTAATGACCCGCATCAGCTGGAAAGTCGCGTTTCACTGCGAAGCCAAAGGGGAACACCAGGGGGAAAAGGAAATGCCCTGCTTTGTCACCAACATGGTGCGAGAGGTTTATCCATTCTCCATCCAAACCACGGAGAGCAGCAGCCTCTGAGAACTCAGATCTCGCTGGAGGGAGCCACCAGCTGCTTTCCAGCTCTTTCAGGAGTGCTGTGCATGGCCAGTGACTGCAAGAGACTCACAGAGCGCGTGAGGGCCGGCAGCATTTCTGTCCCGACAGATTACCGAGTCCACGGGACTAGGACTTTTGTGTTGTATGAGCAAATGAAAGGCCATGCACCTCTCCAGTGCGCTATGAATAATAAAACTAACACTGCACTGCTGTTATTTAGAATGTGTGCTAGAGACGGTTTGATTCTGGGCCAGCTTGTAGCTGCACAATCGTTAAAGTTGCAACAGCCCATTTACAACTACATTTTCCAACCTCTAAAATCCACATACACAATCAGAGCAGTTTGAAAATTGGTGGCCCAGTTCCAGGCCCAAAGTAGAGTAGGTGGAGTAAATTTGAGATTATTTGGTTAAGGAATTCCTGAGTTAGGGGCCACCCAGCTATTTTGAACTCTTTCAACTTTCTTTCCCTTTTTTTTTTTTTTTTTTTAGAGATGGCAAAAAAATCTATCGGCAGGATCCACCTGAAACTTCTCCTAGCTGAATGCCTCCTTTGAACTCTAGTATCTGATACTAAGAATGATAATAAGGGCTGCATAAGGTGCTGTGATGATCCCAGTAACTCTTGCCATTCGGGAGGGGGCAGACTTAAGGGTGGGAGGCAGCGGTGTGTGCGATGTGTCACCTTTGCTCTGCATTTCCCCATTTTCCAACAGGCATTTTGGGAAGTAAACTCCCATTCCAGAGGGGGTGGAGGAGCTCAGGGCTCAGCTGAGCGCCTGAACCTTAATGTTTTTGCGTGTGTGGGTCAAAGACTACAGCATGTGCTGATCGGTTGTATCTGTGCCAAAACCCAAGGGCCTCTGTGCAACTCCAGTGCTACCAGCTGGGTCTGGCTGAGCATATCTCAGAACCCCATCTGGCCCTCAGTGACTTACATTTCAGTTACCAGGGCCTCACACCAGTTCCTCATGAGTTTGGCTCTACACAGCTAAGTGAGCAAGCGGAACTTTTCTCCCTTATCTTTGAGTTGTTCTTCTCACGCTAGATGTGCTCCGCAGCCATAAATACGATTATAAAGTTTATGGGAATAAGGCTCCCTGTCCCAGGCTCTCTTTGGTTTTACGCCCTAAAGCTCCCAGAAAATTAAGCCGGCAGTTTGCAGCGGACGCGGCGATTCACAACCAAGTGTTTTTACTTGAATGTTCTGCTTCAGCTTTATTTTCCTCAGCTCAGCTGTGTGGTCAATACACAGATCAGCAGCATCCTCTGCTAGGCGAGCTGCCATCTGCTGTGACCCTGGAACACCTGATCAACTCTTTCTGAGCTTGGCTAATTACAGCCAAACTGGACCAAAGTGCAAATGGTTTTGTTTGCGTGGAAGATAAGCGAGTTGATAAGAGGGGAAGGAGCTCCTGTTTAAAGTGAGTTTGCTTCTCGTTTATTGCAGGAATCCAGCCGTTAGCTTGTGCAAACTGAAATCAAATAAAAAAGCAGGTGGCACTTTCACCCAAGCACACAGCACCCTCCATCTGATGTCTAGGAGGGTCTGAACGCTCAGTTTAGCAGGAAGGCCATGTTGGTACATACATCCCTCTTTAGGGTGCACACCCTAAGCCTGGTTTAGATGGCACATCTTAATGGAGCCGCCTAGGGGCTGCAAGGACCTGGCGGCCGCTCCCCAGGAGCCACAGTAAGCGCCGCCGGGACCCCGCATCCCGAACCTCCTCCTGCCCCTCAACCCCCTGCCCCAGCCTCCCTCCCGCCCCTCAACCCCCTGCCCCAGCCTCCCTCCCGGAGCTCGCACCCCCCTCAACCGCCTGCCCCAGCCCCCTCCTGCACCCTAACCCCCTACCCCAGCCCGGAGTCCCCTCCTGCAAACAAACTCCCTCCTGGAGCCCACACACCCCTCAACACCCTGCTCCAGCCCACTCCTGCACCCCAAACCCCTCATCCCTGGCCTCACCCCAGAGCCACCACCACCAGCACTATGGGAAAGATTTCTCCGCCAGATCAAAAATCGACATGGAAGGAGAGCACATTTCCACTACCATCAGTGTAGTATGCCATCCATCAAAGCCCCTTCATTGCCAAGTCCCGTCTTGGGTGGTTCTGTTGTACACTCTGTCGCAACTTAGAAGTAAATGTGTTTAAGGTAAACTCTGTCCAGCCCTGCTCTGCCCTAGCCGGGTTTACGTGCTGTTTCAATTCTAGTGCATTACTGAGTTTATGGTAAAACAACTGGGATTATTTGGTTAAGCAGCCCAAGAGGGTGAAAGACTGGAATGTGGGGGTTAGATCATGAGAATGTGTTGGACTGGGTTTTATTTTCAACTCAGCAGGTGGTTGGGATCAGCAAGACAATAGTGATTTTCCACAGTGCTAGGAGAATGCAATAAATTATACAACCCTAATAAAGAGTTCACAACCAACATCTGGTCTGTTACAGGCAGGAGGCAGATGGGGAATCCAACTGCCTTTACGGGGATCAGATCTAGCCTAGTATTCAGACAATACAATAACCCAACCTGCATTGCTCTTCTGAGGTTTTAACTGAGGCAGGCAGTAAATAGAAGGGTGAAATTACATTTCTTTATTGTGTCCATTTATTGACTTCACCACACAGAAAAGTACAAAGGGTTAGAAAATTCTGATTCTTCAAAGCGAGTCTCATTTTACCGCAGTAGAAACCAAACAACTCATGAAGTCAGCCTGGGAACGTAGCTGGCCTAGTAAAGTAATGACATTTGGTAAGAAATGTATCCAGCAGACTCTGTTAGTCTGAAGTTTGTGCCATCTCTGAACAGAGCAGAAACTATTCGTACCTTTCCCTGTTTGAGACTTGTAGAATATCTTACATAAAGTTTAATACCACAGAAATCAATGAAACATGGAGATCATTCCCAGAGATTTCGTACAATTCGAGAATTACAGCAACTGTCATTAGAAATAGTATGCACTCGAATTGAGAGGCTAGCAGGAGGGGACTACATTTGAATCCTTCACCAATAGCTTGGAAATGTACAGAGCTGCACCACATTTGAAGAGCACAGTAGCTGCAGAGATCCACGTTAAGAGCTGTCATATAAATACCAATTGTTCCTGGCCACATGTGGTGTCTTTACTACCCTGTGAAATTTGCACTTATTGTGTGCTATGCATTTCTGTTGAGCCAGCACACACGCCAGACACCTGGCAAACTGCTGCTAACTGGAAAATGCTCCTACACACAAGCTATGGACATTCTTGTTAGTCTGACAGAAGCGTAGGAACTATCCCTGTATCTTAGTTCTCTCTGCACATACTAGACTGTACTGCTAACAGTACATAGACAGGAGGGCCCTGGCTCTCACAGGGCTCCTCATTAGTCCATGCCTGCAGGAACATTTATGAGGTGGCGTTTCCAAAACAAAGCAGAGAGATTTTCAGATTAAAATAAAACAGTCAGTTGAAGAGGCTGAAGTAAGGAGGCCTCCAGATTCCGTGACAAAACAAACAGGTTTGGTACAAATCCTTCCAAAATGTTTTCTGATTCAAAGGGGGACAAAGCAGGTAAAAAATAAAAACAGGAATTCCCAGGAAAGCAGGCAGGTGTGGCTAAGAATTGCAACATTTATCATGTCTTCAAGTTTTTGCCTCTATCATAAAAACAAGTGAAATTGCAGCCTCAAATTCTGCACCCCTTAAATAAACGGGCCATAGAACACAGCATCACAGGCTTCCTGAAACATGTTATATGTTGTCTTTAAAATAAATAGCACAGTTATGTTGCACACAAGTTCCCTGCCTTTGAGGAGGTGCATTTCCTTCAGAGGTTACGTTCCAGGACCCTTTTTTCCTCCTGAGAGCAGGATGCTCCCGCCACCTCCCAAAAATGGCTCCTGTGAGGATCTCCCATATCAGAGTCCAGAAAAGTCATCTTTCTTAGGGGCAGCTTCCAAATAGATTTAAACAAATATATGATTCCTCCCCCTCCGCCCCCCGTCAAACCCACACACGCACACACACTTCAGCTAATGTCTTTCAGTAAAAGTAAGTTGCTTTGGTTTTCTTTTTTAAATAAGTTAAGCTCTGCATACACATCCCTCTCCCTCCTCTGTGGAAAACGAAACTCTGAAAATATCAGCCATGGCTTTAATGTCCAAATGTGGAGATTTCTTAGCCCAGATGCAGTCTTAAGTATCACTGCAGTCTAGTAGTGTTACTGCAGGTCACCGAATGCTGTAGACACCAAGGAGGAAGAGACCGGGGAAGGTTTGCCTCATCAACCATTTTTGGAACATGCTAAGAGAAGTAACCCAACTACTAAACAGCAATTTGCCCAAGATGGAGGAAAGGTTCTTCCCTGTGTCTCAATCAGCTGACAAGTGCATTGAAAATGAGGCTGTAGCTTTTCACATCCAGGCTTCGATATGTATTCTAAGTTTCCTCCTATGCAGTTGTGTGTCACAGCAATTTTTCTGTAAAACTCAGAACCGAGAAATAAAGAAAATAGCCACAGATAAAAGAACAAGCCAGCCAGCCACCATATACAGATTTCCCAAACATTCCTTGTCTCAACCATAAAGGCCTTGTGGAATATAACTATGAAAATAAAGACAGGAATACATAGTGGGCCTCATTCGATACTTTTTCCCGGCCTTATATCAGAAATATAAACAATATCAGTATGCACCAACCCTTGGTTTAAGCAGACAAGGAATCTAAGAGTTCCACAACACCACCGAGGTAACGGCTCTGCATGGTGTGGCTGGTTATAAGAACGTTCAACTAAATAAAAGCACAACTCAGAGCTGAGGAAGGCCAAGGTCAAAGGAAGAGGAGAGGGGACATCTTGTAGACGACGCTGCAGGAAGATATTCTGTTACACCGAACAAATCCCTTTCTGTATATTTTCAATCTGCCATCTACTTGGGAGGAAATATTTCTGCACTAGCCCAACAAGCCTCTCTCCTGGGCTCTGTGGGGGAGCTGCCGTGCATGACGGCATAACAGCACTCCCAGTTTGAGGAATGAATGACATAGGCCATAGCCCATATTGCACAGCTCTCCACATTGTGCAAATACAATGCCTTGTAAAGACATCTGTTTCACAGCTATCTGCGTAAGGGAGCCATACTGCTACTACGCGACTCAGGCATGAAATGCTGCCAACCTCTGTCCAATGCACCAAGTCACCAGCTATCCTTGCCCTATTTCCACTCTCAAATACTCTCTCCGCACTTTGACAAAGGATAAAGAAAATGGACCTCCCAGACGAAGTGGGAATTGACACTTGTAGGTTCAACTTATGCAAGTACAATTGATCTGACCTCTATCAGCAGGAGAGTCCATTCAGTACTGAAGAGAATAGGCTATGTTGGAAATTTAGGGGTTGAAGAACAGACCTGTGGGAAGGGGGTATGAACTACATGTGGTGACACTGTTTTCTTCCACCTGAACATTGCCATGTTCCTGTGACAGTTCTATGGGGGAGGTAGCAAGGTTTACAGAGGCAAAGTTCATTAAGACTTTGCCATGGAGGCTTGGCACAGAGCTTCATACACACTCCTTGCATTCTTTCACAGCATCCACTCTCTAAATATTTCATCATTGTTAGTGCAATCACCTGAACTCTGGGTATGACATCAGGAAAAACAGACCATCAGCAAGTCCGCTAGCGCATTTAAGGTGGACAAGCAAAATTCAAAGGGCCAGGGATTGCTGATTCCACCCACACTTCCAAAGATGTGCATTAAGAGACAATCAGATGTTAACTTCCACCATTGTCTTCATCACAGAGAACAAACAACTGATCAAATAAGAGTCCTTGGCAAAAACATTTCTGAACTAGTGCAAACAAACATGCTGTGAACTTTAGAGTCCAAATACAATGGACAGAAGGGGATAATGTTCATATGTCAGCTACAAGACCAACCATGCTGGTTATAAAGACTGCTCCACGAATCTAGACGAAGAGAATCAGAAGGCTCATTCAGCAGGCAGGTCTCTCCTAAACAGAGACCTGTGTGTCAATACAGCAGAAGGTAAAATCCATATAGTTTGGGCACAAAAAAATTCTGCCACTTGTTGGGTCTTCCCTGACATCACAGTATGGAAGCAAGAGACCAGAGCTGGACACTAGCTCATCATCAGGCAGCTGGGAAGGGGGGGAAATATTTAGAGACTGAGGAGTCAGTGTTACCAAAGTGCAGGTGCAAAACTAAAAGCACTTCTCTTCTTCCCACACTCCAAGACCTGGAGGGATTCAGAGCTGTTCTGCTGGGAATCACAGGGCTTCCTTGTATCTTCATTTTCAGCAGTCCTTACCCAAGTCAGCAGCATGGAGGAATTTCTGGGGATAATTTAGATCTGAAGACAAAAAGGAGAGAGTTTTCAATCGTTTGTCAGAGCAGCTTTTCCGCACACACTATTCTGAAAAGTTACGTAAAAATGGCACCATGGGGGGCTCTGGATTTCTCCGCTCTCTGATTCAGTTTCAAATAAAGAGATGGCTTTTCTAACTGGCAGCCCAGCAGATTCAACCTGAGTGATTTCCTTCCTGCGCATCCTCACCAGTAATAAAGATTCAACAAGCCAAATTACACCCTCGTGATGTGTGCAGCACTGAGGCACTCAATGGGCTTACACCAGTGTAAATGATTGGAACCTAGTAAGGAATTTATTAGTGTGACAGATATGACAATATCCTGGACAATCTTAAGGAATTAAGTTCAACCTTATTGAATTAAGTATTTTAGGAGTTCATTGTGTTAAAAATGCAATTGTTCATGTGTTACTGTGAAACTGTATGTAACTTCTCTAAGAAATGTGCTTGATGAAATCCCTGGGAAATATTAGGAACTTCAAAGGACCTTTTGGGACAATACATTTGAAGTGGATTTGCTAGGAAATACTCTTCATAGGCCAACTGAGTGACTCACTGAGTGCTTGTTCTGAGCTGAAGCTATGCTGAACTGGTGACCACAAGAAAAACCTGTGTTGGGTCTGAATAGGGTGACCAGATAGCAAATGTGAAAAAACAGGAGGGGGTTGGGGGGTAATAGGTGCCTATATAAGAAAAAGCCCTTAATACCAGGACTGTCCCTATAAAATTGGGACATCTGGTCACCCTAGATCTGAAAGACTAATCACCAACCAAAAGAAGAAGGGGGTGATCTCTGGTAGGCTTATTAGCATGCGTGCAGGTTCCTTTATTGTTTGTAATGTTTTCTCTGTCATGCTTTTACCTTAAGAATAAAATGTGCTTGCTTAGAAAGAGCTGAGTGGTAACTTATACCTTTGGCAATTACACCGTGTACCGTCTCTGAAGAGAAGGCACAAAAAGCCTGCACAGACAGCCTGTCTTTTGCTGGGATTTCACAGTCCAGCCAGGGGTCTGTGCAGCCTGAAAACATCCCAGTCAGAAGGGAGACAGACGTGTGTCTCCACCCACGACAGCCAATTGCTGGAGAGCCAGAAGCCTGAGAGGAGGAGCTCTTGCTGGACAAGCGAAGGGAAATACAGGTGCGGTTGCTCTGACGTGTGACAATTGGTGCTGCACAATAAGGAAGAGACGCCAGCTGATTCTCAAAACTGCGTTTGCACCGCAGAGCTAACCAGGAGCATCGAACAATACCACTTATTTGTGGTACTAAAGGCAACTGGCCTGGCTGCTAGGTGAGGGAACAGACCCGCTGGGTGAAGTGACATTTTTCACTGGACTACTGTCCTTTCAAGTGTGCTTCATGCACTTTTTATGCCAGTGACACTTTTCATATTCAGGAGGCGATCGGAATATTGCAGGTTTTGAATTGGGGAAAGTTTGGGTGTTTTTTTTAACCTTTGTCTTCCTTGCACCCCCACACTGGACCTACCTCTTGTCTGCAGCCCCAGGGACAAAGATCTGAGCGCTGTTTGCCAGGGAGTGGCGGCTGGCAGCTATGAAAACTGGGATTGGAGCTGAATCAAATCTGCCACCTGCTGCTTCCAATTCCAGGAAGGGAGCCAGGCCTCGGCTTGCCAGGAAGCTGCTGAGGGGAAGGGAAATTGCTGGGGAGAGTGAACCAGCAAGAAAGGGGAAGCCGTTTGAAGAGAGAGGAGTGAAGGAGCAGGGCCCCTTTGAGTGAAGTCTCCAGCTTGCCGCCTTCCTCCTGCAGCTCCCCCATCAACCTTCCTGCTGAGACTCGGAGTATTCTGGTGGGGGCTAGAGATGGGATTACTAGGTACAAAGTTCATACAGGGCATTGTTTATGAACTCACCGGTTGCCAACCAGGGTTTTCCCCAGCAGCTGCTGGCCTGAGCCAGAGGCAGGGAGGCATGAGTAGAGGAAAATGAGGGGGGGCAAGAGTCCAAGAGGGGCATGATGGGGGAAGGGGATTTGGAGCTGTACTTCCAGGCCTCAGATTAGGGATACTCTGGGACAGGCAGAAGGGGACTGTAGAGTGATGCAGCATAGATGGGAATGGGACAAAAGACATAGGCCGACACATGCACCAGAGGCTTGGGAGGACACATGGGGACAAAGGATACCAGTGAAAAAAAGACACACATATGGAACAAGGGCATGGGAAAAGGAGAGTGCATGATACAGAGGGACATGGGGAGAAGCAGAGAACAAGTGAAGTGGAAGTGGAGACCAAGAGACAATATAAGACTGAAGTACAAGCTGCATAGCAGCAAAGAGAACACATCAGTCTATGATAATAAAGAATGCAGTAAAGAAGCTAGAATAAACAGTTTCTGTATAATTAAGATTTTCAACTTATAACAGTGCTTTTCTTCCTTGTTTTTTATAGCAAATGAATAACTGAAACTGACCGATCTTGCCAGAGCACTTTCAATTGCAAGAGCTGCTAAGCCATTAATTCGAGACTGAACTATAGCTGCATGTTGGTACTTCCTCATATGTTTGAGCACACTTCCTGCACTGGCCACAGAGGCTGGTATGAAGCAAAATATACAAAGTGCAACCATCAAGTTGGGGAAAAGGTTCTGCAGAGACTTCATGCAACTTATTTAATAAACCAAGTGGTGACAGTATTTGGGCCAATGTTTTCCTTATAAATGCATTTGAGAAACATTAATTCCTCTTTTATATCACCAGAGGTAGAAGTAGAATAAACAGTCAGAAAGTCATTGAGAGCAACTTCAACCTTTTCAAGAAAGGTCCATAGAAATTCAATTTTTTGACAGATTCAGGTGAGTGCAGCAAACCACTTTGAGGCCACCTATGACAGAGTCTACAATGCAAAAGAAAACACTGTCTCAAGGATAGTCCTTTCCAAGCTTGTCTTGATCACCTGAGTCATCACCTCTGTTTTTGGATGGGTGTGTTTCCCCTGGAGGATCGATGCCAAGGTTAGCTGCAACACGCACACAGTCAACATAAATTTTGTTTCATTTTTCTCATAATTGTGCCAATTCAGTGAGATGCCCTCGATGTTATCTTTCAACATCAAGTGTAGCATCTCGGTGCTGAAGAAGCAGGTTCCATTCATTGATGGGGCGTAGAATTTTCAGCCAAACTGAGGCAAGTAGAACACATTTAAATTTTGACATGTATTTTACTAGTCCAGCAATATCACTTGGGGTTTTGGCAGCCAGGCTCAATTCAGAGAATTCGTTCAATGCTGCCTTAAGTCTTTCAGGTTCTTGGCACACATGCAGCCCACTGTGTACCAGACATTGAATGGAGTGAATCAAACATTTTTCTTCAAAATTTCACATCGCTGTGGACTTGCACGGAATATTGTAGAATGACTGAAGACATCCAAAGAACATAATACAATAATGACTCCACTGAACCAGCACCTACCAAGTTCAGCTTATGCCAGTGGGTCTCAACTTTCCAGACTACTGTAACTCCTTCAGGAGTCTGAGTTGTCTTCTTGTAGCTTTAAGTTTCTCTTCACTTAAAAACTACTTGCTTACTGCTCACTATTACTGAAAAATTACTGACTTTCTCATTTTGTCTATTAAATTTTAGTTTGTACTGACTTCACTGGTGCTTTTATGTAGCCTGTTGTAAAACTAGGCAAATATCTAGATGAGTTGATGTACCCCCTGGAAGACCTCTGAGTACCCCTGGTTGACAACCACTGGCCTATACGATGCACATTGGGGGGAAAAATGCCTGAGGAGTCTGTTGAAGCACTGCCTAAGCTCAGGAGTATTTCCTGCTATATTAGCACCATTATCAAAAGCTTGTCCACAACAGACCTGGAAATCTAATCTATGTTTGACTACAGTGTCATGAATCATTTCTGCTATTTCCTCACCAGTCTTCTTGGTAAAATCTGAAGCACAAAAAACATTCCTGAATCACAAAGTTACCAACAGGTATTTGATTAACATATCTGATCAACAGTGTTGTTTGTTCCTCATGTGAGGTGTCTGGAGTTACACTGGAAATTACGGAAAAGTACTTGACCTCTTTAACCTTACCCTAGGGTTGTTTTCAAGACTTGTCCTGTGCATTCTTGAATATATTCCTTTTGGGTCTCAGGTGGTAAGTAGGATACTTGAACTCTCTGATGTTGCGCCTGTACCTTCTTCACATGGACCAAAAACTGGTCATACTTGGCTAACAACTCACTAATACCCAAGAAATTGCCATTGGATTTATCACCAAGCTTGCAACTTGTGCCACAGAAAGCTAATCCTTATTCTCCAAGAACAACACAACATCTAAAATACGTTTCAGAATGTCCTTCCACTTTTCTTTTTTATTTCCAAAATTTGTCTCCAATAACGAGTGGATGGTTTTATCACCTTTCAATCTTCTTCTTGTGTCCATCCATTTCACATAGCTTGTTCTGCATGACGCTGTTTTTTCATGGTCAGGGATTCACTTATACAGCTGGTGCCAGCTGCGATCTGCAGTCTACCCAGTTAGCATGGCTAAGCCTGGAAGAACACCCTTGAGTTGTTGCATCCAGGGGAACAGTAGACATGGAAAGCAACGAACAGCATGCTGTGTCACTGCTATCCAGTCATGTCTCACTTATTCTCCATTAGGAAGGGTGCAGGAGAGAAGTATATCGGGAAACTGTTTTCCTTTGGTATCCCTTTCTGGATGGATTTTTAATCTTCCAGTTATGAAGCACAAGTCTATCTATGCCATCCTGTTTTACAAGCCCTGCACTTGAACGAATGTTTTCAACAGAAAAATGAGATGGCTCATGTTCATCCTCCTCCTCCACTTCATCTAGGCCAGGACCTGGAGGATTATAGTCTCTCTCTCCTTCCCCACTCCCTGGTTTCCATCCAAACATTCTAAAGTTCTTCCCGCTGCTTCTTGTTCTGCAGTTTTTCTCTGCTTTTCCTTTTTTCTGCACCTGACTCATTATACACACTTCATATTTGACTATACGAGGGTAAGCGAAGTTCAGTGCAGTGCTAAATTTCCCCAGATTTAGGGCAGTGGTTCCCAAAAGCAGAGTGCTCTCTCTCTCTCTCGCCTCTCCTCCCCTCCCCTCTTCTAACAGGAGGGGAGGGGGACAGAGGGAGCAGAATGAACTCAGGTGCTTAGGGAAGCTCCATTCCTTCCTCCCTACTCCCCTTCTGTGGACGGGGACGGCTCTTCTGCTTCTTCCCACTCCCTGCAGCATATGGCCAGGGAAGGGGGAGGGAGGTAGAAAGCCCTCGGAGCTGCCCCCACAGCTTGCAAGGGGGAGAGGGAACTGAAGACCCCCTCCCCAGCCTGGGAGGAGGTGAAGAACCTGAGGATCAGAAGTGAGGCTGGGGGGCAAAACTGAGGGGACGCTGAATTGATGAGGACGTACTAAACAGGTTTCAGTGCATTTCCATCTGCTGGAAAAGGTTATGACAATGGCTTCACAGCAAGACTTAGCAGCTCCTGCCTGCTGATCCCCGTCAGCCTCCAGGATTCTGTGGGCCAGATCCATAGTTGCTGTAGACTGCTGATTTACATCAGCTGAGAAATCAGGCTCTTTGCCGTGGGGACCACAAGCCCGACCATCAGCACAGATACTTCCCTTTTCAGGGACAGCATGTTGAAAACAAAAGAGAATTTAAATGGGCAGAACAAAGACTCATCAGACTAAGGGCAGGGCCATTACTAAAAAACATCTCACCAAAGCTGGCTTCCCATCAGCTTCATGACTGGCCCTGGCTTGGTGGAGTCCAGCTGCTGCACATGCTTCTCAGCTGGCGCAGCACAAAGCAACAGTAGGCAGTGCTGCACCCACTCCCCAATCTTCCTGGCTACTGGCAAAGGACAGCTGAGCTCATTTTCAAGCCCTGCCTATCTGATGGGCTGCTATATCAAGACCCGATTCACTCTTACCTTTTGATCCAGTCTCTGATATTCATTGGATTTGGGCCGCCGGGGTAGTTTTGATCGTTTTCCTTCCAGAGCAAAAGCAATGATCTTTGGAGACAGAAAGAGGAGAAGAAATAAATCAGCAAGCAAATCCTGAGAGGTTACCACATTTTGTGGTGGTTGAAAAGAGCTGATTCAGAACTACAGGCATTATAAGTATTCTCTTTTTCCACTTCAGGGACAGATAGTTCTGCTCGTGTGTTCCACTCTCATAGCAATGAAACATCTCACCTGACCAAAGCCTATTTTCCCCAGGATTGGCAGCTCCTAGATTTCCAAATTCAGGACTGCCTAACCCACACCAGAGGTTTCATCACTCTCCAAAGAGCCTCCCCCACATTCTTTATCTGGGTATGACGACACCATACACAATGACTCAGCAGGAGCCCCAGTGTTGCCAATTCTCAGGAGTCTTATGATATGTTTTTCTTTAAGCCCTCATGCCTTGTAGAGTCATATTACATGAAAATCACAGCTTTGATTTTAAATGAAAGAGTAATTTTCTAGCCATGATTGTGGTGAAAAGCTTGAAAACGTGAACCTAAAGGTTCCCACATATCAGAAAGCAAATAAGAACCCAAGATTTATTTTTTAAAATGACGACTTGAAAGTCAATCTAGTTATTTTTGAACAATTGAGGCTGACAATAATGCATCTTCTATGAGGACCAACTTCATCTATTAACCAACGGAGTTCACAGAACACTGCCAGCCTATTACATTAAGAGATATGGCCAGTACCGCGCTGCCATATAATTCCTCTTTATTCACTACTGCCCCGCTCAGCTTACACTGCTTCCCAATGTGATTACAGAAACATGCAAAAAGGTGAACACAAGTCACACAGGCATGAGTGAAATACTGTAACATGTCTGGTGTCTCCTTGCTTTGAGTCAAACAGAAACTGAAAACAATCACACAGCACAGGTTCTAGTGGCCTTCTGAACCAGGCCAGGAGCGTCAAGTTGGATACAGAACACTGCAGTCTGCCCTGATGGATCAATATCTCCAGTCCACACTGGAAGAGCCCCTTTCCTTACCACATTTCTCCTAGCAGGTGCTCCCTGAACCAGATTCCTCAATTTAAGGTTACTGCTTTCTGCACAGACAATAAGGAAATGCAAATAGGATTTTCTTACTAGGATTAAAGCTTTTAAAAGCCTGGGTCATATGCACATAGGAGAGAGGCTGCACTGTGTGCATTAAGGTGCTGCTGGCACGATAACACTCAGGAAGGTCTACTAGGCTACCTCAGTAAAGAATGATCTTCAGCTAGTCTAGGCCATGTCTTTGTGCCAGCCTGAAGCAACCCTAACACATTATGAGCACTATGCATTAAACAACAGTCCAGCCTCCTTTCTGGCCACTTCTAAGCATCTAAAGGAATTTAGACTGAAGAGAAAAGGAGCAGTCAACAGGAAAAAGCATCTTAACTGCTACTCCTCTCATTCCTTGCCACCCCAGGTCCACACCTGGAGATGACCACCAGGACTAAGACCACATGGTTTTCACAAAGACTTAAGACCCTCCCCTGGGTTGCTCATCCCAACAGGACTTGAGGGGTGGACAAAACCCCAAGTTAGTGTTTTTTGACCTACTGAATTTATCAGCAAATTAAGAGTCTAAACAACAGAAAAGCCAAAGATAGGTCAGTGTATTGAAAAGTTTTCTTCCGCCCCATCCAGAAGCACCAACCCACACACGGGAAAAGGAAGAACCTGAGTAACAAAACACTTTGGAAACTTTGATATTTAGAATCAAAAATTCAAAATTCTTCCTGGCAGTAAGAGAAGGAAGCACTAATTTCCTGCTTGTGACACTAACTTCCAGGAAATGCTCTCTCCATCCACTAGCACTGATAGAGCCCTGAAGCAGACAGGGCCTACACCACATCCAGAAAAGCTCACCTTCCGCTTATTGTGATAAGCGATGTACAAGGCAGCGACGATAATGGCTGCGGTTACCAGGTAGGCAAAGAAGTGGCTACTCTCTGATTCATCTTTGGGGGGAGCAGCAGGGGCACTCTCCTCTTTCCCCTCACCAGGCTGAGCAGCTTCATCCATCTTCTCGTCGGGGAGCACATTTTCATCAAGAGCCTCATCACTAGTGCCACCGCCATCTGCCTTCCCCTTAGCACCCTGGTCCTCAGGTGCATTCTTCTCGTCAACTGCCTTCTTCCCTTGGTCCTCGGGTGCATTCTTCTCGTCAGGCGCCTTCTTCCCTTGGTCCTCGGGTGCATTCTTCTCGTCAGGCACCTTC
>NW_020664404.1:538606-539524 GCF_002925995.2 Terrapene triunguis | reverse complement strand
CAGGTGCCTTCTTCCCTTGGTCCTCGGGTGCATTCTTGTCGTCAGGTACCTTCTTCCCTTGGTCCTCGGGTGCATTCTTCTCGTCGGATGCCTTCTTCCCTTGGTCCTCGGGTGCATTCTTGTCGTCAGGTACCTTCATCCCCTGGTCCTCGGGTGCATTCTTGTCGTCAGGTGCCTTCTTCGCCTGGTCCTCGGGTGCATTCTTGTCTTCGAGTGCATTCTTCTCCTGGCTCTTGTCAGGTGTTTTTTCCACAGGTGGCTGGCTGATGTGGGATTCTCGAGAGTTTGTGATTGCTGGAACTGCCAACAAAACACACAGATTATGGCTGCTGTTTGCAGCAATCACCTGGGGCAATCACCCTACACAGCTCCCCTCCCCCCGCCCCCCTCGCACCCAGGGCCCCCGCACCAGGGAAGTCAATGGGAGGTTTATCAAGGGCGCGCACCCTGAGGAAATTGGAGACCGGGATGAGACAAGGCCCAGAACCAACCCCCGGCCCCGCCACTCCACAGACCCCCCCCGCGGAGCGCCCCCCTCCCGCCTCCCCTAGCAGCGAATGGGCCCGGCCCCGGGGAAGGGAGCGCGGGTGTCTCACCCGGAGTGGGGACCCCCTCAGTGGGGTTCGGGGGGGCCCAGAGCGCCGCCGCCATCAGCGTCAGCAGGAGCCGCAGAGCCCCGCGCGCCGCCGCCATCGTGACCGTGACGGGTCGTTCCGCTTCCGGGAGCTGCCGGGAAACCGAGACACCCACTTCCGGCGCCTCCCCGCAGAGCGCGCGAGACCGGGCTCTCGCGAGATTGTTCACCGAAAAGGGAGGGGGCCAGTGGTGTTTTCTGAGAGGGGTGTAGTGGGGGCAGGTGTGTTTCTGGGGCAGCGGGTGTAGTGGGGGTGTTTGGAGGGACTAGGGGTGTTTCTGAGG
>NW_020664404.1:531618-538596 GCF_002925995.2 Terrapene triunguis | reverse complement strand
TGGAGGGACTAGGGGTGTTTCTGAGGGGGTGTAGTGGGGGTGTTTGGCGGAGCTAGGGGTGTTTCTGAGGTGGTGTAGTGGGGGTGTTTGGAGGGAAAGGACCCTGTGTCCTAGTGCACTCTCTTCCTCTACGCAATTGCTTGAGAAAATAAAGTATCTGACTTTGCTGTACCCAACCAAAAGAGTGAGAACTGTGTTTTTCTCCGACAGTTGTAAATCAACAATCTGGTCATGAAATGTGGTGGGTTTTTTTGCTAACCAGGAGGATGCATTTGTGTCCAGCATTTGTGTGCTGAGTTTTCATAATAGGCCAGGCTATGGAGCTGTCCAGAACCTAAAGAAATCACACAATGGCAGCGAGTGTAAGGTTGGCTGCCCAATAGTTCTATCTGAAGTCCAGTAACATCCAGGTGTCTCTCGCAGAGAATGGTCAGTGCATTTCTTTATTGGTTGCCTTAGCTGTTGTTAAAGCTGGACTCTTAAGTGCTCTAAATCCACATGGTTACTCAGATGGCCTTGAAACTTAGTATGCCTCATGGGGCTGTGGGGTAGGGTTAGTGATACACATTTGGAGTTATTTGACTAAAAGATTCTTGAGATACAGTCTCCCTGAGAAAAACAGCCTTTCTTAAGACTCACAGAGTCTACTACTTTTTTTTTTTTTTTTTTTTGCACAGACCTAGGAATCAAACCAGGGCTCTGATCTTCGCCCACTACTCTTGTGGGGGCGCAAAATTGAAAACCATATTTCAATAGTATTTGCCAAAGCGTGTAACTCTCAAGATAGCCACATGCCTATTACTCACATGTGAAGCAGATTACACTAAGCATGTGAAGTCTTAGCATTCAAGAGGGTTGCTAGCCAGTTGTGCCTGAAAGCACCTGTGTGGCACAAGGGAAGATGTTCTGGCTGTTGACCCTTAGTATCACACAGGCACTTTAAGTTTGAATCAAACCCTGAACAGAAACTTGAAAATAAAAAAAGGAGGCAGGTTGTTAGAATCTGTCAAAAGCTTTTTTTGGGGGGGGGAGGGTGATGTAATCTAAGTACAGCAGAAAACTGTAGAAGAAGGCACTCAAGCTGTTTTTGAAATAAATTATACATGTGAATGCTTGCTGGGAGTGGAATTAGGTGGTGGAGAAGTACAGGGCATGGGGGGAGATGTTTGAGATGGCAGAAAGGAGGGGTGGGATTACTGGCCTAGAAGATAGGGGGAAGCTGTAGACATATCTTGATTTTTAGTAAGGCTTTTGACAGTCTCACATGACATTCTCATAAGCAAACTAGGGAAATGTGGTACGGAGGAAATTACTATAAGGTGGACGCACAACGGGTTGAAAAACCATTCTCAAAGAGTAATTATCAATGGTTTGCTGTCAAACTAGGAGGTATATCTAGTTTGGTCCCACAGGGTCTGTCCTGGATTCAGAAAGATTCAATATTTTCATTTATGACTCAGGTAATGGTGTGGAGAGTATGCTTATAAAATATGCGGATAACACCAAGCTGGAAGGGATTTCAAGTGGTCTGAAGGATGGGACAAGAATTCAAAATGACCTTGATACATTGTAGAATTGGACTGAAATCAACCAGATGAAATTCAGTAAAGACAAGTAAAAGTCTTACACTTAGGAAGGAAAAAATCAAATGCACAACTTCAAAAAGGGGGAATAACTGGCTAGGCAGCAGAACTGCAGAAAAGGATGGGCATATAGTGGATCACAAATTGAACATGAGTCAATTATGTGATACAGTTGAGAAAAAGACTAATATCATTCTGGGGTGTATTAACAGTAGTGTCCTATACAAGTCACGGGAGGTAATTGTTCCATTCTACTTGGCACTGGTGAGGCACCAGTTGGAATGTTGTGTCCAGTTTTGGGTGCCACACTTTAAGAAAGATGTGGACAAAATGGAGAGAGACCAAAGGAGAGCAAGAAAAATAACATGTTTAGAAAACCTAACCTTGAGGAAAGGTTAAAAAAAGCTGGACTTGTTTAGGCTTGAGAAAAGAGGACTGAGCGGGGACTGGAAATAGTCTTAAGGGCTGTTACAAAGATGATGCTGGTCAATTGTTCTCCATGTCCCTTATCGGTAGAACAAAAAATAATTGGCTTGATTTGCAGCAAGGGCGATTTAGGTTACATATTAGGAAAAACTTCCAAACTATAAGGATAGTTAAGCACTGGAACAGGCTTCCAAGGGAGGTTATGAAATCCCCATCATTGGAGGATTTTAAGAACAGGTTGGACAAACACTTGTCAGGGATGGTCCAGGTTTACTTGGTCCTGCCTTAGTGCAGGGAGATAGATTAGAAGACCTCTTAAGGTTCCTTACAGCCATATATTACTATGATTCTATGAAGACCTTCTACTAGAGGAGGATGAGACACACACTGTGCTGGTGGGTTTCACAGTCAGATAGCAGAGGAATGTTATGTCTACACTGGCACTTCATCAGTCAAACTTTTGTCATTCAGGGGTGTTAAAAAATCGCATACACCCCCCCCCTCCCGAACGACAAAAGTTGTACCAACGAATAGCGCAGGTGTGAACAGCGCTTTTTCAGCAGGAGCTATGTGCAGTCGACAAAGCTGCTGCCGCTCGTGGGGGGTGGAAGTTTTTTGTCAGCAGGAGAGCTCTTTTCTGCTGACAAACAGCAGCTACGCTGCACGCCTTTTAGCAGCACGGCTGTAGCGGCACAGCCGTGTCGCTAAAAGCTGCATCATGTAGCCATAGCCTCAGGAATCCTGTGTTCAATTCCACATTCTGGAGAGGAATGAGCTCTAGTGGTTAGCAAACACTTCTGCCCCTGTCCTCTATAGCTTGTCTCATTTCCCCTTTGCTCCTAACCTTCGGCAGACTGTCTTGACGGGTGTTAAACAACCATGACATCAGAACACACACTAGACTTTTAGTGTATAAAGCAGAGGAAATCCCAATTCTCCTCTACCGATGCGACATTTGGGTGATCTACAGAAAACACCTAAAAAAACGTAGTCCCGGTGCTGGCGTTTCTTCTTCGAAAGATTGGGGGGAGGGATAGCTCAGTGGTTTGAGCATTGGCCTGCTAAACCCAGGGTTGTGAATTCAATCCTTGATGGGGCCATTTAGGGATCTGGGGCAAAAATCTGTCTGGGGATCGATCCTGCTTTGAGCAGGGGGTTGGACTAGATGACCTCCTGAGGTCCCTTCCAACCCTGATATTCTAAGATCCTCAACATAAAGCAGGAGGATCACCGCACTAACATCAGTGTCCTCACAGAAGCCAATACCTTCAGTATCAAGGCCCTAATTATCCAGCACCAGCTGAGGTGGAACGGGCACTGCGTGCGCATTCCTGATGCACGTCTACCAAAACAATTGCTGTACACCCAACTCACCAAAAGAGAAAGGAAAATGGCAGGCCAAAAGAAATGTTTCAAAGACACCATCAAGAGATGTAGCATTAATACGACGCACGGGGAGGCAGTAGCCCAGCACAGGGCTAACTAGCAAAGACTTGCCAGAAAAGGAACAATCACTTTTGAGAAAAATGGCCTTGCCTTGGTCACAGAAAAATGCCAGAAAAGAAAGGACAGACAACTGTCATGCAGCAATTGTGGCCCAACCCTGCCTTTCAACATCACCTGCAATGTCTGCCAACAAGTTTGTAGCTCAAGGATCTGACGCCTCAGTCACCAAAGGACCCATAAAAAATAAAACCCGTGGAAGAAATCATCCTCAACTCCAAGGGACTGACGAGGACGATGATGTTATTGGCATATTACGGCATCGCTAAGGCTACGTTTTAGTCACAGGTATTTTTAGTAAAAGTCACAGACAGGTCACAGGCAGTAAACAAAAATTCATGGCCCGTGACCTGTCCATGACTTTTACTATATACCCGACTAAAACTTGGGGGGCTACCCAGGGGTGCCATAGGTGTTGGGGGGCACGGGCGGCAGCGTGTGGCCTGGGACCCCCATTGGTGCTGGGGGGGGTGCGGGTGGCGGCAGACTCCCTACCTGGCTCAGCGCCTCCCCCCCCAGCAGCAGCACACGCTTTTGGTGTGGGTCGGGGTTGGGGCACAGGATAGGGTGAGACGAACTCTGGGCGGTGCTTACCTGGGGTGCACTCCAGAAGCGCAACATCCCCCTTGCTCAGCTCCTAGGCGGAGGCGTGGCCAGGTAGCTCTGCACACTGCCTCCACCCAGAGCACGGTTTCGCAGCTCCCATTGGCCAGGAGCCACAGCCAATGGGAGCTGCGGGGGCGGTGTCTGCAGGCAAGGGGACCCTGCAGCAGCCCAGCCCTAGGGGCAGGGGGACTCCAGAGCTTCCAAGCACTGCATTAGTGGGGGACCCGGGAGCCCCAGCAGCAGTGGGTGCTGAATCCACCTACCCCTTTTGTCAGGGATATTTTCAGTAAAAGTCAGGGACAGGTCACGGACTGCCATGAATTTTTGTTTATTTCCTGTGACCTGTCCTTGACTTTTACTGAAAATATCCCTGACAAAAACTTAGCCTTACTGATCATCGACAGCATTTTAAAGCAAACTCGCTATTTTATCACAATGCTCACATTTTTAGCACAGCTCTTGTGGTTTGCGGTGTTTTTCTTAAAGCTCCAAGTCCAGGACTCAACAGAGAGCAGGTGAATATCCTCTTTAAGATTGTAGTCCTTGCAATTGCCGAGAAACACTCGCAAACATAAAGCGACCATGATGAAAAGGCCCAGAATCCAGAAGGAAACAACCCCAATGTGGATTGGTTTATCCACAAGCTCTCAAGCTGTATGGGCCAACCAGCTCTGCTAGGGGCCCGCCTGGTGCCTCTGACAGGTGTTGGGGTGCCCCTATCCTTGCTGGGGCAGGCCTGACACCCCCACCCAGCTGTGCTAGGTCGCCCTGGCAGGAGGCAGAACAGCAGAGACGAGGCCCATTGGCGCCCGCCTGCAAACCCTGCTTTCCTGAGGAGCGGAGCGGCCCTGGCAGGAGATGGAATGGCATAGGTGAGGCCCCTTCGGCTTCCACCCTCAGGCCGGCTGTCCAGAGGAGCTGGGTGGCCCTGGCGGGAGACGGACCAGCACAGATGAGGCCCGTTGACACCTGCCCTCGGGCTAGCTGTCCTGAGAAGCCAGGCGGCCCTGGCATCCTCTAGGCTTAACGGCACTTCAGTCAAGCAGTAAGCATGCCACAAACACACACACCCCTCCCAGGGGTCACGTAGTTGTTCCTCCTTCACCTGGAGAACTCCCTCACAAAACTCCAGTTAGCCGCTTCTGTTCGCTAGTTCCTCTGGTTGCTTGGGAGTTGGCTTTTTGAAGCCTTGTTCTCACATAATACAATCCCACTCTTAAATTTATCCAGCTCTGTTTTATATCTAATTTAGCTATTTGTCCCTACTACTCCATTTTTTCGAATGAGTCGTGCCACCCACCCCGCCACCAGAAAACTGCCCTCAATATGATTTCTCTGCACAGCGTACCTCTTAATTCTGGTTTTCCTGAGTTGAGCGTAAGTGTTGGGAACGCAATCAGCTCAGGATAGCGTGTATGTGTAGTGGTTAGACAAGAAACAGCAAGGAACTGGACTGGTATTGCAAGAAACTAAGTACCTTAGGCAAGCCTGATTGTATGTTTGAGACAGTGATGTGAGAGCAGAAAAGAGCCGTCTCGCCAACCTCAAAACTCGCCAAGAGTTCAAAAATCATGCCAATATCCCAAATTGGGGTTAATACATTTACCAGTACAACTGAAATATCAGTATTCAAATATTCGGATACATCACTCACAGGAAGTTATACTAGCGGCAGCGTGCAGAGAATAAGTATGTTGTCCCTCCGTAAAGGGGAATTTAAAGTAGGTTGTCTGTGGGCTTGTCTATACTTACGTGGTAGTTCGGTGGCTGGCAATTGAACTTCCGGGTTCGATTTATCGCGTCTTGTCTGGACGCGATAAATCGAACCCAGAAGTGCTCGCCGTCGACTCTGGTCATCCTGTTCGGCGAGAACAGTACGCGGAGTCGACAGGGGAGCCTGCCTGCCGCGTCTGGACCGCGGTAAGTTCGAACTAAGGTACGTCGACTTCAGCTACGTTATTCACGTATCTGAAGTTGCGTACCTTAGTTCGAATTGGGGGGTTAGTGTAGACCAGGCCTGTGAGTAAATATGATCCACTAGAGAAGAATTTCAGCTACTTTCCCTTCTTCGGGTCTCATTGGCACTGTAGCTCATTTCTCCTGGTCTTTCATCAGGTGATCAAGGGACATTTATTTAGAACATATCTCCAGACATTGGCAATACCAGGAGAAATGAGCTACAGTTTCAATGAGAAGCCAAGACAGGTAAGTAGCCAAAATACTTCTTTAATGGACCGTATTTATTCAGGGACTAAATTCTTGATTACTGAGGGACAGTTTACACTCATTACATTTACTTTTCACAAGCTACTCCTAGTACAACTTTTCATAAGACCAGAAAAATGGCCATACTGGCTGGGTCAGACCAAGGTCCATCTAGCTGTTCAGTTTTATGCAAGTAGAAAGTTGGCAGCCCTAGGGTGGTGCTACTCAGGGAGAGCAAGGCTTTAAAAAGCCTTCTCCTAAGTGACCAGAGGAGTTAGGGAACAGGAGTGGCTTACGTGAGTTTTGCGAGTGTGTTCTCCATGTGAAGGAGCAGCCTGGGGTGAGCTTGCTGCTTGATTGAAGCATATAGTGTGGTCTCTTTGAGGGACCTTGTGCTGAGGCCTGCAGTATGCAAGTGGAGAGCTGCTTAATGAGGCTATGATGGCCAAGCCCTTTCACACCTATCAACCCTTAAACAGGGGATGGGGCTCCTCAGGGACAACAAGGCTTTAAAAAGCCGGCTCCTAAGAGACCAAGAGGAGCTAGAGAACAGGAGAGTTTTATGAAGCAATTCTCCAGGAGAAGGAGAAGCAACTATGTGACCCTTGGGGTGAGCCTGTTGTCTGTAGCCTATTTGCAGTGTGCTTGCTACTTG
>NW_020664404.1:525531-526618 GCF_002925995.2 Terrapene triunguis | reverse complement strand
CAAGTAGCAAGCACACTGCAAATAGGCTACAGACAACAGGCTCACCCTAAGGGTCACATAGTTGCTTCTCCTTCACCTGGAGAATTGCTTCATAAAACTCTCCTGTTCTCTAGCTCCTCTAGTTTCTTAGGAGCCAGCTTTTTAAAGCCTTGTTGTCCCTGAGGAGCCCCACCCCCTGTTTAAGGGTTGATAGGTGTGAAAGGGCCAATGAGACCCGAAAAAGGGAAAGTAGCTGAAATTCTTCTCTAATGGATCGTATTTACTCACAGACAACCTACTTTAAATTCCCCGTTACTGAGGGACAATGTATTTATTCTCTGCACGTTGCCGCTAGTATAACTTCCTGTGAGTGATGAATTCAAATATTCGGATTCTGATATTTCAGTTGTACTGGTAAATGTATTAACCCCAATTTGGGATATTGGCATGATTTTTGAACTCTTGGCGAGCTTTGAGGTTGGCAAGACGGCTCTTTTCTGCTCTCACATCACTGTCTCAAACATACAATCAGGCTTGCCTAAGGTACTTAGTTTCTTGCAATACCAGTCCAGTTCCTTGCTGTTTCTTGTCTAACCACTACACATACACCCTATCCTGAGCTGATTGCGTTCCCAACACTTACGCTCAACTCAGGAAAACCAGAATTAAGAGGTAAGCTGTGCAGTGCCATAACAAGGGGTAGGCGAGTGAGGCATTTGCCTCGGGTGCAGAAAGCCAAGGGGCGCAGCAAGTGGTGGAGAGAAAAAAAAAAAAAAAAAACCCCCCCCGCCCCCAACATCAACCCCCGGGCCCCCCCCCCCCCCCCCCCCCCCCCACCTGCCGCTCCCCTTGCGCCTCCCCCGAGTGTCCCCTGGCCCTGACTTGCTTCCCCCCCCCCCTCTCCTTCCCGGACCCGGAGAAGAGCAGCTCCATGCTGCCTCCCTGCAGCAACTGCTGCCACAGGGTCCTAGCGCCCCCATCTCGACTGCCAGGGCAGACTGACTCTGACCCTGCCCTTCCCCCTCAGACCCTTTCATTTTCCAATGGGACCCTCCAGCAGCACAGCCCCCCCCCCCCCCCCCCCCCCCCCCCCCCCCCCCCCCCCCCC
>NW_020664404.1:466596-525431 GCF_002925995.2 Terrapene triunguis | reverse complement strand
CCCCCCCCCCCCCCCGCCCGCAGTCACCGCTCCTGCCCCATGCTGGGGAAGGAGGCAGCCCCATCCCCCACCCTCAGTGAGGCTACAGTCAGGGGCAACAGCAGGGGAGGAGGCGCATGCAGCACCCTCCAGCACCCACCATGGGGGATGTGAGGGAGATTCCTGGACCTGAGAGGGGCCCTAGGAGCACATGCAGTGACAGTGGTGGGGGTGAGTGTGCTGCTGGGGGGGGCAGGAAAGGGCTAGGGGAGTCCTCCTCTCTGGCCCCTGTCCCGGAGCAGCCTGCTGGCACCTCAAACTCATCCCCAGCCCTGCCCCACCCCAGAGCCCACACCCCAGTCAGAGCTTTCACCCCCCAGCACACCCTCTACCCGAGCCCTGAGCCCCTCCAGCACCCCAATCACCTCATCCCCCAGTCCCAGAAAGAGCCCTCACCCTGACTCTCGTCCTAAGCCCCTCCCACACTCCAACCCCCTCATCTGCAGCCACAGCCCTCACCCCTGCACCCCATCCCTCCGCACCCCGTCCCATCCCCAAACTCCCTCCCAGAGCCTGCACCCCAATCCCCTGCCCCAGACCTCCTCCCTCACCCAAACCCCCTCCCAAAGCCTGGGGGGGGGGCAGAGTTTGGGCAGGGGTGGGTTCTGGCACCACCAAAATTTCTACAAACCTGCCACCCCTGATCCTGCCCTGCAAACCTGAACTCCCAGCGTTCTCAGGACACATGCTGATCCTTAGTGGCCACTGCTGATATCCAGCACCTCCCTCCTCTCTTAACCTGTGAGTCCCTCTCTGGATCGGAACTGGACTGGAACCAAAGACCATCTTGGAAGCAACATTACCAGCCCAAGCAGTCAAAAATCATGAGTTGACCCCCCAAAATTACAGGCTCTACCACCTCCCCTTCATTCATTCTTCGGCGGCAATTTGGCGGCAGGCCCTTCCCTCCGAGAAGGACTGAGGGACCCGCCGCCGAAGAGCCGGCCCTGGGGGAGGGCGCAATTTTATATTCTTGCCTCGGGCGCAAAAATACCTAGTTACAGCTCTGGTTTGGAGGGACTAGGGTTGTTTCTGAGGGGGGTGTAGTGGGGGGCAGGTGTGTGTCTGAGGGGGGTGTAGTGGGGGGCAGGTGTGTGTCTGAGGGGGTGGAGTGGGGGTGTTTTTGGGGCAGGGGTGTAGTGGGGATGTTTGGAGGGACTAGGGTTGTTTCTGAGGGGGGCTGCAGTGGGGGTGTTTTGAGGGGCAGAGGGAGTGTTTCCAGGGGCTGGAGGGGGTGCAGCACAGGTTGCATGGGGTCCTTTCTGTGGTGTTGACATGCAGGTACATGGGGCGCTGCTCTCCTTTCTCTTGTGTCTCGATGGGGGTTGCTCATAGAGGGCCTTTTGTGGTGCTGGCTGGGGGTTTCCAGGGGCTTGGAGCAGAGATGCTTGGGAGATGGATGCTGGAGGGGGCATTTCAAGGCGGGCAGCTTCATGCCTGGATCTAAATACCGAGCTGCAACAACGAAGCCTGCAGGTCCCAAATGTGAGTGTCGCTGTAGCCAGGGCTGTGTCTGATGGGACAGGGCACAAGCGCCTGGCCAGTCCCAGCAGGAAGTGGGCATGTTTTGCCCCCGTTGCTGTTGGAGCACACGACTGCACAGATGAGTCTGACAGGAGCCCAAGGTCATGGACTGAACTAATAACCTGAGGGCAGTGCCCTCCCCAGTGGGGGATGTTACAGAGGAAAAACGTTCTCCAAAGCACTTCCTCTTGCCCACCAGCATCACCCCTGTCTGGCCTTGGCTTAGCTTGGCCAGCTGCTCTTCATCCAAGTACTGGTTTTGGGTAGACACCGAGGGAGCTGGGAGATGGTGCTGTTCCCATTCTACATAGAGGCTATGTAGAGCTGGGGATTGTCCTTGTCCTGCTGGCATTTCAGCCCATGTTGTCCTAGCAGCTCTCCCTGAGCTGTGTTAGGGCATTTTGTTCTTTCCTGCAGCCTGTCGGGGGTGGGGAGGGCGGTATTATTTGGCAATCAAGAATATCCCTTTGGAGTATGGATGTATACTCCTTGTCTATAAATGGGAGGAAACCTCCTGCCCTGAAACCTGGCAGAGACATCCAGAATACTGGCAGCTGACAGGAGATAATGGATACTTTTTTTTTTTTTTGGCTAACTTCTAATTTAGCTTCTTTAGAAAGGAAGGCTAGATAGCCACAGTTTGTGTTGTTGGGTAGGGGCCAAACTGTGATCTGCTAAACCTACTAGTTCAGTAACCCAAAGAGCTTTCCAGGGAAAACAGGATAGCCAAGACCTAAACTTTTAATGGAAAGAGAAACAGAAAATAAAATCTAAAATCCTCTGACCTTTTTTGTGTCATTCAGAAACCAAAAGAGCCTTGGTCCCAATAATTTTCCTTTGCGGGTCATTTTAACTAATATTTAATTATACTCAGAATAATTAAATATTAGTTTAAATGACCTGCAAAGTTTTATATAGTTGTAGGAAAGGTGACTTGGCCCTGCTGCCATGGATAGCATAATTTTTGCCTGGTTTTCCTGTTCTTTCCCTTTTGTCTCTGATCTCTTTCAACCATCTAGTCATGTATACCAATAGATAAATATTGGTGTACTGTTTCCTACTCATTAATATAGAGACCCAATTACACATAGCAGGAGAGTTTCCCTTTATTTTCATTAGTGTTTCACAAGGCCTGCTCAACAGACAATTTTTGTACTGGTATAACTATCAGTTAGGGGGTGATTTTTCACTGGTATAGTTATCCTGCTACAATCCCTAGTATGGACACATATATCGCCATAAAAGTGCCTTATGGCAATACAGCTAATTTGCCTTCCCATATAGAAAAAGCTATACCAGCATAACTTTCTACATTAGGCCGGTGGTACGTTTAACTATACTGGTGTAGCTAAATGGGTACAATGTTTGTGTGCGGGTAAGTTTTAAGGCATGCACCTATGGGACACTTTTCACATTGGTCTATTCAGCAGCAGGTGACCAACTCTCTTCTCATCCCAATGCATTTTAATGATCTTAGTGCTAAGATCAACCTGAGCTATAGCCTCATGGTGAATTGGGCATGAGGAGGCAAATTTAGGAGCACAAAAAAAAGGGAAATATGGAAATAGTGTTGTAAGGAGAAATCACTTTTGTTAATGTTAAATCCCAGGTTAAAACCATTCTCTGTTTATTGAGTGGTCAAATGCTCCATCTAATGGTCACTATTAACATTGCCACATTTAGTCTTGAGCACTATACGTAACCATAAAACAGCTCCATCTTGTGGCCCAAGGCAAACTTTTTTATTTAAAATGTTTATTACAGTAATGCCTGTTGCACCTGGAGGAGGGGCCAGAACCAATTTGGGATGAGACCCAGCTGGGGAGGGGAGGGGCCAGAAGTGGTGGTCCAGTGGAAAAAATAGACTGTGGGACCCTTTCCTGGCGGGAAGCTGTTGAAAGGGTCAGGAAAGCTGGGCTGTAAGGGAAAGGAACATCCCTGGGCAGCAGGTCCTGAAAGAAGGGCAGGACCCAGGAGAGGGCTTTGAAAAGGGCGTTAAAGCCCTAAAAGAGGAGTATGGTTAGAAAGCTGGGCCTTGGAAGATGGCTCAGACTAAAGGGCAAAGGAATCACACAAGTGACTGCAGGAAGGAGCTTGTACCAGAGGAGAGTGCAGCTGGGGAGAAGGAGACTCTCCAAGTCTCTCTTCTCCCAGGCCTGCTTTAGGGAAGAAGGCCTGAGGCTCAGGAGTAGCTGGGCCTCCTGGCAGAAACCCCTGGGAGGCAGCGCTCTGCGGAGGAGGAGGAATGCTGCGGAGCCAGGAAGAAGATAGAGTTTTTGTTCGTTTGAGTTTGGCTATTGCTACCCCAGAAGGGGTGGACTTAAATCATGACCTGGCTGGAGGGCTGAGTTACAGGAAGAGAAACCAATGTGGGACCACAGCAACCATGGGCAGGGAAAGCTGCTATGCCACATCCATCCATGAGGTGGTGCACCAGTGGTGAGTACACTCCTTCACACCCTCAAAGTTAACGTGGCAACTACTTTTGTGTTCAAAGCCATACATTTGTATCCTTTCTAAAGCCTACCCACAAAAAGTCAGATTAGCCTGCACATTGGTGATCAGGTTGGGCCAGGATAGAGTTTCCAACACCCTGTTGATCTGTCCTACTAAATTAACTTTTAGTGAGGGGAGAGGAGGGAAGGAATTGGGAAAAGGCCGAAGGGCCGGAGGCAATGTTGAAACAGTGGATTTATTGCTGGAATGTGCCTCAAAAAGCCAAGGCCTTTTGGCTCAAACATTGACATTTTGTGACCATTTCCTCCTCTAATGCCTAGCAATCTCATGAGTCCTTCTCCAGTTTGGAGCAAGTTGTTGCCTAAGATGTGTTTTCTAATTCTCTTTGCAAAAGCCTTCAGGGAGACCTAGGGTGACCAGACGGCCTGATATTAGGGAACTTGTCTCACGTCCCGACCTTACATTGGTCGGGACGCCCTTTGTCCTGATATCGGGGACCATCCGGACCGCAGCTGCGGTGCCGCCGCTCACCGCTTCCTGGGGCAGCTCCCGGCAGCCGCCCACTGGCAGGAGCGCGGCTTGCAGGCGCCAGGAGCGGGCAGAGAGCCCTCCGCCCCGCCCCGCCCCACAACCCTAGGAGCCAGAGGTACCAGCCTGCCGGATGCTTCCCGGGACAGGAGCCACCCCAGGTAAGCACCGCCGGGACTCCCCACCTCACCCCCTGGCAGGTCCCTCTGGCTCCTAGGGTGGGGGGGCTCTGTGTGCTGCTGGCGCCTGCACGCCCCGCTCTGCAGCTCCGGCAGCTCCCATTGGTGCTTTTCCCAGCCAATGGGAGCCACGGAGCTTGTGCTTGTGGCGGGCGCAGCACGTGGAGAGTCTGGAGACTCCCCTCGCTGCTCTCACCCTAGGAGCCAGAGACCTCCCAGCAGGGCTGGTGAGTGCAGCCAGGGAAGGGGGCAGGGTGTGATGGAGTGAGTGTCTGGGAGGTGTGTGTGGGGTGCTGGGCTGTGAGGGTGTGGAGGGTGCTGGGCAGTGGGGGAGGTTTGTGTGTTTTGGGGTGCTAGACAGTGGGGGCCTGTTGGGGGGTGCTGGGCAGTGGGGGAGATCTGTGTGTGTCAGGGCACTGGGCAGTGCGGGTCTGCGTGGGGCATTGTGTAGTTGTGGTGGTGGGGCTGTGGGGAAGGGCACTGGGAGGGAGGAAAGGAAATGTGTGTATTGGGAAACTAGCGAGTAGGGGGTTCTGTGTGGGGTGCTGGGCAGCTGTGGTGGGGCTGTGGGCAGGGGGGCGCTGGGCAGGGTGTGTGTGCACAGCACTGTGCATTTGTGGTGGAGGGGCTGTAGGGGGCTCTGGGCATAGTGGATCCAGGGGGTGCTGGGCAGGGGAGCTGTGTGGTGCAGCATGGGCCCACCCCCAACAGGAAGGGGCACACTGGAAGCACAGGGCCAGGCGGACCAGTGTGCCTCTGGCTCCGGTCGGGGCTGTGCACCTGTGTCTCCCTCTCCCCCTCCTCCTCCTCCTCGTCCTCACCTTCCCCCCCGCCCCGTGTCCTGATATTTCACTCTTGCAATCTGGTCACCCTAGGGAGACCATAGGGCTGGTTGAATGGCTAGCAAGGTGGATCTGCCTGGCCTTTGCTTTGGCTGGATGTTACGGTATTCAGTTAAAGGCCCCCCTGATACTGTGGCACTGGTGCTGTCAAAAGCATGGCCTTGGAGACTGAGTGTGGCTAATGCCACTTGGGTAGGTTGGGAGGTACCCCCATCAAGCTGTCTGGAGTGGCTCAGGAGTATGAGTACCAGCCTTGGGGCAGGCTGTTAAGAAGCAGGGTAATACTACCCAATTGGTTGTGACTTCTATTCTTCGGTAAAATCTAAGTGTGAAGGTGCAACAACAGCCTTAACATGGAGTCACAGACAGTTCCCCTTGGGTACTCCAAATTCTATCTTGCCACCCAAGTAAGCTTGCTTTTGTGATAGATAGATAGTCCCTTACACCAAAAATCACAATAATTTCCAGGACCGGTGACTTACCCAGGTCAACTACACCTTAGATCTTACACCAAAGACAATGCTTATAGCCAGTCCCATAATAAACTAAAAATTAACTGAGAAAAAAGTTATTTACAAGGTTAAAGCAGGTAAACATACACAAATGAGTTAAAACAACAAGGAGTACTTGTGGCACCTTAGAGACTAACATTTATTTGGGCATAAGCTTTCGTGGGCTAAAACCCACTTCATCAGATGCATGGAGTGGAAAATACAATAGAAAGATATATATATATATATAGTACATGAAAAGATGGGAGTTGCCTTACCAATTCTAATGAGACAATTCAATTAAAACGGGCTATTATCAACAGGAGGGGGGAAAAAAATCACATTTGTAGTGCTAATCAGGGTGGCCCATTTCAAACAGTTGACAAGAAGGTGTGAGTAACAGTAGGGGGAAAATTAGCATGGGGAAATTTAGTTTTTAGTTCTTGTAGTGACCCATCCACTCCCAGTCTTTATTCAGGCCTAATTTGATGGTTTCCAGTTTGCAAATTAATTCCAGTTCTGCAGTTTCTCATTGGAGTCTGTTTTTGAAGTTTTTTTGTTGAAGAATTGCCACTTTTAAGTCTGTTATTGAGTGTCCAGGGAGATTGAAGTGTTCTCCGACTGGTTTTTGAATGTTATAATTCTTGATGTCTGATTTGTGTCCATTTATTCTTTTGCGTAGAGACTGTCCGGTTTAGCCAATGTACATGGCAGAGGGGCATTGCTGGCACATGATGGCATATATCACATTAGTCTCTAAGGTGCCACAAGTACTCCTTGTTGTTTTTGCTGATACAGACTAACACAGCTACAACTCTGAAACAAATGAGTTCGCCTTTGGTTTCAGAAGGTGGTAGAAGCTGTTGTAATATGCAAGCTCTGTGTCCTTTAGGGCTAACCCACTGAGATTCCCTTGCTTTTGCTTAGAAATGTTGCCCTCTCTAAGTCCAAGCAGCATAGAGATACAGTTCTTCTTGTCAAGGATTTTTATTCCCTTCCCCCAGAGTTCAAGCTGATGGGACAACTCCTCTTCATGGGTGTGGAGGGGGCAATCAACAAAGTATTTCATGGGGTGGTATGATGGGATAGCCTAATTTTGGCAATTAATTGATCTTTGATTACTAGCGGTAAATATGCCCGATGGGTCTGAGTTACTACAGAGAATTCTTTCCTGGGTGTGTGGCTGGTGAGTCTTGTCCACATGCTCAGGGTTTAGCTGATCGCCATATTTGGGGTCGGGAAGGAATTTTCCTCCAGGGCAGATTGGCAGAGGCCCTGAGGGTTTTTCGCCTTCCTCTGCAGCGTGGGCCACGGGTCACTTGCTGGAGGATTCTCTGCACCTTGAAGTCTTTAAACCATGATTAGAGGACTTCAATGGCTCAGACATAGGTTAGGGGTTTGTTGCAGGAGTGGGTGGATGAGATTCTGCAGCCTGCGTTGTGCAGGTCAGACTAGAGAATCATATTGGTCCCTTCTGACCTTAAAGTCTATGACTCTAGGTTTCAATGGGCCTTCCTGTGTGCAGGACCCAACATCATCTGTAGGAAGCCAGCCTTTACCTTAACGACTGCTTCTTTTCCTGTTTGTAAACCTCTATAATTGTGTAAGTCATCAAAGCAACCAGCCAGGATAACCTTACAACATGAGGTGCAGATGTTATAAGTGAGATTACTACATGGAGAATCCTACAAACATTTCATGAAGGCTAAATACATTCTTATAAACCTACGATCTGTTTTAACCGTGCTAACACACAGGTGAGCCAGACTGGTTTCCAGCTATGCATTCGTGAGTTGGGGGCTAGAGGCCTTAGCATGAGCTGGCATCTGGTCTGCCAGGGTCACACCCTCCTCCCCAATTTTGCTCAGACCCTTAGTACGAGGAGCAGAAGTAGCATTTATGTGTTGAAAATTTTTCTGGGACTGTTTGTTATGTACATATCTGTGAATCAGACGAATACACCTTCCTAGTGACCTGGCTCCTCTTTGACAGTCAGCAGTTCTTTCTCCATAATCAAAAGGCAGAAAATTAGCTTTCCACTTTGCAGCTGATCCTAATTAATTCACACAGGAAGCCTGAAGTGCTAGAAATCTTTCAAATAAACATTGCTGAATGTGCTCCTGTCTACCCCCTTTCTCCTCCCTCCACACCCCAGATGCCGGAGGCCCAGGTGAAGTCACACTGTGGAAACAATCAGTTATTCATAAGTTAATTCAGTGCTGAGTTTTAATTTGTTTGGTTTTCTAGTACAATGATAAAGCAGTAATTTAGGTCAAAAGAATTTGTCAAATCCATCCTTTCTGGTGACCTACCAGAGCAAATTTCTCTGATGCTGAAACTGCTCAAGAGCAAGAGATGCATCTTTTCCACTAATTGACAAAGATCCCCTAGCCTGTAACTGAGCACAATCATGTCCAGAATAGAGTGTGCAAGGTGACATCAGGCCAAATCTTTGGGACCCTCCAGTGCACTTGTTTGCCTTGGGCATTTTTTTTGTCTAACATTCAATAAACAGAACTGGTGACCCTAGATAACATCCACTTTCATAGAAATCATAAAAATGTGGGACCGGAAGGGACCTTGTAGGTCATCTTGTCCCATCCCCTGCACAAAGCAGAACTAAGTATCACCTGGAGCAGTGGCTCTCAACCTTTCCAGACTACTTTCAGGATTCTGATTTGTCTTACATACCCCCAAGTTTCATCTCCCCTAAAAAATACTTGCTTACAAAAATACAAAAACATGTTCACAGCACACTATTACTGAAAAACTGCTTACCTTCTCATTTTTACCATATACTGTAATTATAAAATCAATTGGAATATAAATACTGTACTTACATTTCAGTGTATAGTATACAGAGCAGTATAAACAAGTCATTCTCTGTATGAAATTTTAGTTCGTACTGATTTCGCTAGTGTGTTTTATGTAGTTGGTTAAACTAGGCAAATATCTAGATGAGTTGATGTACCCCCTGGAAGACCTCTCCATACCTCCAGGGGTACACATGTCCCTGGCTGAGAACCACTGACCTAGACCATCCCTGACAATGACAATGACTGAGTTTCCACGACCTGCCTAGGTAATCTGTTCGTGCTTAACTGCCCTTACAGTTAGGAAGTTTTTCCTAATGTCTTACCAAAATCTCCCTTGCTGCAATTTAAGCCCATTGCTTACTCTTATTCACGGAGGACAGGAGAACAGTTTATGGCCCTTCTCTTTATAAGAAACGTTTACATTGAAGACAGTTATGTCCCCTCAGTCTTCTCTTCTCCAGCTTAACAAACCCAATTTTTGCAATTCTTTCTCCGTAGGTCACGTTTTCTAGACCTTTAATTATTATTACTCTTCTCTGGACTTTCTCCAGTTTATCCACATCTTGCCCAAAGTGTGGTGTCCAGAACTGGACATAGTACTCCAGTTGAGGCCTTATCCGTGCTAAATAGAGCGGAAGAATTACTTCTCGTTTCTGGCTTTCAGCACTCCTGCTAACACTTGGACAAAATGGAGGCCCCCATGCTGATCATATCCAACTCATGGGAGAAATCAATCTTTTTGTAAAATTGTTGAACTAATTTTTTTGCTGAAAGCTGATTGAGAAGTTCAAGGTCAAATTTGGGATACCTCTCCACTCTACCTGCATTCAAAAGCCCACAAGGAATCGATGTATCAAAATTCTCGCTCGAAGACCACATGAAGCTTAACTGTCTGTCCATCACTGTAGAAGAGTGGACTTGCCACACGTATGCCCCCTCATAGCTGAGTAGAGCATGGGAGCTCTTTCCTCTCTAGGACCCCCTACCAACAGACACTCCAGCCTCACACTTCTGCCTCTTCTCACGACTCAGCCCTCTGGCCAGGTCACATTTTAGTTCCACCCCTTCAGAGGTAACAAAGTCTGACATAACAGAAGTCCAACATCCTTACAATCCGGTTTTTGGTCCTCAACTTGGGGGCTCCATGCTCCCTATACCCTCATCTCTCAGGGCTTTTAAAAGCCCTTATCCTATTACATCGGAAGGTGGTGTGAAATCCCCCCTTGGTGGCTGGTAGGGGAACCCAAACCTGCCCTCTACCCTATGTTCCAGTCCAGAGATTCTATAACCAGCAGCCAAGGTCTGCTCCATCAGACTCCTTTCTGCTGCTTCCCTCAACTTCTTTCTACTACAGCCTATCAGCAGGCCTCTCCTAGGGGACAACAAATGATCACAGAGATAATATATTTTCCATCCTGTCCTGCCCCATCCTGCAGAAATGGCAGCCAATAAGGCTTTGTTTTATATTTTTTTGTTAAATTTAGTTGCTAAGAGGAGGTGAAACAGTTCTGGGGTTTAGTATTTTACAAACTATCCCTGGCACTTATCTGGCCCACATAGTATCTGAGCACCTCACAGTCTGAAATGACTTCTCCTGACACATCCCTGGGAGGCAGGGCAGTGCAGTTATTCCCTCTAGAAGGGGCACTCATCTCCCAAGCACCCCCTTGTGGTAGTTCTGGTCACCCCATCTGAAAAAGGATATAGTGGAGCTGAAAAAGGTTCAGAGAAGGGAAACAAAGATGATTAAGAGTATGGAATTGCTTCCATATGAGGAGGGACTAACAAGATTGGGGCTGTTCATCTTAGAAGACAGATGACGAAGGGTGGGGATATGCTAGAGCAGGGGTGGGCAAACTTTTTGGCCTGAGGGCCACATTGGGAAATAGAAATTGTATGGCGAGCCATGAATGCTCACAAAATTGGGGTTGGGGTGCAGGAGGGGGTGAGGGCTCTGGGGTGGGGCTGGGGATGAGGAGTTTGGAGTGTAGGAGGGTGCTCTGGACTGGGACCGAGGGGTTCGGAGGGCAGGAGGGGGATCAGGGCTGGGACAGGGGTGTGGGAAGGGGTGCAGGTTCCAGCTGGGGGTGTGGGATCTGGGGTGGGGCTGGGGATGAGAGGTTTGGAGTGTAGGAGGGTGCTCCGGGCTAGGATCAAGGGGTTTGGAGAGTGGGAGGGGGATCAGGACTGGGGCAGGGGGTTGGGGCGTGGGGAGAGGCTAAGGGGTGTAGGCTCCGAGCTGCGCTTATCTCGGCGCGGGCCGAGGAATGTGCTGGGCGCCCTTCCCGCAGCCCCCATTGGCCTGGCGCAGTGAACCTCGGCCAGTGGGAGCCGCGATCGGCCGAACCTGCGGACGCAACAGGTAAACAAACTGGCCCGGCCCGCCAGGGGCTTTCCCTGAACAAGCGGCGGCCCGACTTTGAGAAGCACTGCTCTAAGGGATGGGAGCTCCCAGGGAGCCTGAACTAGGTATAAAACTGAGCTTTCCAGGCAGGGAAACCCAAAAGAGACCCTGAGTATTGCAAACAGGGGAAAGCCTGCAGAGTCCTCCAGGTTATGGAGAAGCCTGAGACTGGACAGCAGAAAGAGCTGCTGGAAGCCAGAGACTTTTGGTTTGGGACTTTTGAAAGTTTTATCTGGGCTCTGAGATGAGTCTTTAAACCATGGCACAATTATCTAGTTCTTTTAACCCAGCTATACTTTTGGCCTTCACAACACCCCATGGCAATAAGTTCCACAGGTTAATTGTGCGTTGTGTGAAAAAGGACTTCCTCTTGTTTGTATTAAACCTGCTGCATATTAATTTCATGGGGTGACCCCTAGTTTTTATATTCTGGGAAGGGATAAATAATTTTTCTTCACTTTTTCCACACAATTCATGATTTTATAGACCTCTAGCACAGGGGTGGGCAAACTACGGCCTGCGAGCCGTTTTAAGCCGACCTGCGAACTCTGGCCGGGGTGCTGGGTCAGGGGCCGCACCACATGGCTCCCAGAAGCCATGGCATGGCCCTGCTCTGGCTCCTACGCGCTCCAATGGAAACTGCAGGGGCAGTGCTTGCGGATGGGGTAGCGTGCAGATAGGGTTACCATATTTGAACTTTCAGAAAAGAGGACACTCCCGGGGGGGGGGGTGTAGCCCCACCCCCTAGCCACTCCCTCCCAATTCCCGCCCCCCTGACTGCCCCCCACAGAACCCCCAACCCATCCAACCCTCCCTGCTCCTTGGCCCCTGATCGCCCCTTCCCGGGACCCCTGCCCCTAATCACCCCCCGGGGCCCCACCCCTTATCTAAGCCTCCCTTATCTTTGTCCCCAACTGCCCCCTCCTGAGACCCCCCCACCCTACCTGTCCCCTGACTGTTCTGACTCCTATCCACACCCCTGCCCCCGCCAGATCCCTGGGACTCCCACGCCTATCCAACCGCTGCCTGTTCCCTGACTGCCCCCCCCCCCCGAACCTCCAACCCATCTAACCCTCCCTGTCCCCTGACTGCCCCAATCCCTCTCCACACCCCTGCCCCCTGACAGGCCACCCCCAGAACCCCTGACCCATCCAACCCTCTCCCTGTCCCCTGACTGCCCCAATCCCTCTCCACACCCCTGACAGGCCACCCCCAGAACCCCCACCCCATCCAACCCTCCCCTGCTCCCTGTCCCCTGACTGCCCCAATCCCTCTCCACACCCCTGCCCCCTGACAGGTCCCCCCAGAACCCCCACCCCATCCAACCCTCCTGCTCCCTGTTTCTTGACTCACCCCCAGTGCGGGGGAGGGAGCGGGGCTGGCCAATCAGGGCCGGCTGCCATGGGCAGGGGGGTGGCTTTCTGGGTGTAGCGGCACAAACAGCTCCTGCTCCCGTTTTGCTACCGACGTGCTGAAGCTGCAGGGAAGTGGGGGAGGGGCTTTTGCTGCCGGAGCGGCCCCAAGTGAGCGGCTCAATCTGGCGCGGCTGCCCTGTCAGCCACTTTTGGGTCTTTAGATAGCCGTCCGGGGGGAAATCCCGGACATTTTTAGCTTTTTACAAATTCCCCCCCCGGACGGCTATTTAAAGACCCAAAAGCCGGACATGTCCGGGGAAACCCGGACGGATGGTAACCCTAGTGCAGAGCCACCTGGCCGCGCCTCCACGTAGGAGCTGGAGAAGGGACATGACACTGCTTCCGGGAGCCGCTTGAGGTAAGCACAGCTCGGAGCCTGCACCCCTTAGCCCAGCACATCCCTCGGCCCGCATCGCTTCCCGCAGCCCCCATTGGCCTGGAGTGGTGAACCGCGGCCAGTGGGAGCCGCGATCGGCCAAACCTGCGGACACGGCAGGTAAACAAACCGGCCCGGCCCACCAGGGGCTTTCTCTGAACAAGCGGCGGCCCGACTTTGAGAAGCATTGCCTCAGAGCTTCCTTTCTCCTTACCTTAGAGCTCGCTCAAGCCTTTAATTACACCCAGGTGCTCCTTATTTAATGTATTGCCTTCCAGCTATTTAGGCAGTTAACCATCCCCAGGTGGAGCTGGCTCATTCCCTTCAGTGGAGCCTGTCCCAGGTAGGCTGGGCAGCCGACTCCCTTAAAGGGCCAGCCCTGTGACATCCTCTTGTACTCATGAGAAAACTAGGTCCAGATCCTTAAAGGCATGTAGGCATTGCCCCATTCACTGCTGCAATGCCTCACCCCTTGGTGGCCCAGTGCCCCGAGCTAGGTGCCCAGGTCCCCATACAAGGCACAGGGAGAGCTAGGTGCCCAAGGAAGGGATTTTTAGAAGCCAGCCAGCTGAGCAGGGAAATGAGCAAGATGCCGAGAAGAGGGGTAGGGAGAGAAGGGGGCTTAGGCACCAAAGTGGCTGACATGGTGCAGCAGACTGATGGGCCAGAGATCAGCACTGCCTTCCACTCAGGGTCCTCAACCATGAACCCACGCTTGGAGTAAGGTAGCTGAGCCAGGTCAGCGGCTTAGGTAGGCCGGTTGTCTCTGTCTCCTGCTCACCCTGTGTTTCCCTATGCCCCCAGCTGTTCTTTGTGTGGGTATTGTGCTGCCCCCACCTGTAAATGGCCAGTATCCAGCCCTCCTGCTGTGGGGGCTGGCAGGTAGCGGGGCTTAGGCCTGCTCAGAGCCATGTCTACAGGATTGGACCCCACTGGGAGTGGGAGGCTGAGCAGCAACTTTGAAAATCTAAGTGGTGGATTGAGGTGCCTAAAGAGGCAGAGGGCACCTCAGTATCTTTGAAGATCTGGGCTTAAGTGCCTTGCCCGGAGTCGCACACGAAGCCTGTGGCTTAGCCGAGACTTGAATCCAGGATGCCCAAGTGCTAGGTTAGCACCCTAGCCACTGGCACTTTCCAAAGCTGCTTCCCGAGCTCTTTAACGCAGAGGCAAAGGACAGCAGCAGTAGGGGGAGAGTGTTATAATTCCCTGGTGGTCCGAGGGCTTCATAAGATTTGTTGTCTCACAAATCTCCTTCTCCCGAGGAATATTCTTCGCATTCCTCTTTCCCGGGGCCAGTAGCATGTGCGGACACTTCTATTCACTGACATGCAAAATGGCATCCCCCATGCAGCGTGATCTCGCATCTACGGTATGCGCGAGGTTACCATTTCGTTCAGCAGCCGGACGGAATTGTCTCACGCACGCAGCGAGTCCTGGGACAGGCAGTGGTATGCCACTGTCTGGGACAGTTCCTTTCCATGGGCTGTGGAAATACGCGAGTACCCTGGGGGCTGCCAGCCCCTGCGGTTAGCCTGCTGTAAACCAGGCTTATGGAGTGGCATTTTGGCAGGGCCAGGCTTGATTGGCACAATCGGCTGGTAGAGTCTCACTCAGGGGAGATAATAAAGTCTTCACCTTGTCAGAGTGTCTGAACCCACCCTCACCCCCTTTGCCAGTGCCCTTCCCACAGGGCTAAGCTGGTCAGAGGGAAAGATCAAAAGGAGAAACAATTAGCAAATAGACGCATTTAATGATGCTAATTAAAATGTATTCGGTGTAGCCTCTGCCTCTGTGCCAGCTGCTTCGGCAGGCGAGCCGAAATCCGGGTAGCGCCAGCCTTGCCCTGGAGTGTGAAGCTGGGAAGCAGGACATCTGGCACCCCGCTACCCCTCCTTGCACAAAAGGCAGGTTCAAGAAAGCCTTCGTTTCATTTTGTGCCGTTAGCTGGGTTCACGTGGGAGCCCCTCATTAGCTCTGTCTCTGCAGGAGCCTGCTGGGACCTCATTAGGCATTTCAATTAGTGAACAGCCGGCGTTGCCGAGGGAGAGGAGGGCGGGTGTTTAATCAAGATGGCTGCAATTAGCCATTGGAGTGGAGGTGGCAGAAGTAACCCTAATTCCAAAGCTGGAGAAAACAACCAGCAGCCTCACACATGCTACCCCGCTCATCAGGGGTTAGAACAAGCTCTCCAAGAACTCTCTGCAGGCTCTTAATGAGACGCTGGCCAGCTCCCAGAGCTCGGCTTCGTAGCAAATTACAGCAACCACCTGGTCAGTGAGGAAGGGCAGTAAAATGCAATGTCGCCCTATGGCCCACATTCTCAAAGGTATTTAGGCCCCTCATTGCCTTTGAAATCAGTGGGAGCTGGGTGCCTAAATACCTTGAGGATTTAGGCCTACATGCTTTTCAGCTAGTCAAGCCAAGGCAGCTGCAATGGGTGGAAGTGAATGTCTTGCAAGCTGTTTGTTTTGGTAGCATAGGCCCCATGTGTATTTAGTGGTATTTGTTGTGCGCTTTCACAGATAAATATGATGGGCTGGATTTTCATCTGGGCCTCAGCTTGGCCTCCATATTTGCAGACTCACTCACACCCATAGTAAATGTGAGGTGCAAATCCCACTACTTAGAGCTGGGGTCCTCAAACACTTTCATAGCATAGAGCATGTTTTTATACTGGGATTGTCACACACCCTTCCCTTCCCATTCTCCATCACCCAGCCCCCAATTCCTAGGGTTGCCAGGCGTCCAGTGTTTGACTGGAACGCCCGGTCGAAAAGGGACCCGGCACCAACCGGGCCGTTAAAAGTCCAGTTGGCGGCGCAGTGGCGGCCCGGAGCTTAGGCAGGCTCCCTGCCTGCCCTAGCTCCACGCAGCTCCTGGAAGTGGCTGCCGGGTCCCTGCAGCCCCTAGATGCAAGGGCAGCCAGGGAGGCTCTGCATGCTTCTCCTGCCCCAGTGCTGGCTAAGCAGCTCCCATTGGCCAGGAACTGCGACCAATGGGAGCTGTGGGGGTGGTGCCTGCAGGCACGAGGGCAGCGCTTGGAGCCTCCCTGGCCACCCATGTGCCTAGGGGCTGTAGGGACCTGGCAGCCATGGTTAGCACCATTGGGACCCCTCACCCTGAACCCTCTCCTGCACCCCAACCCCCTGCCTCAGCCCAGAGTCCCCTCCCGCACCCAAACTCCTTCCCGGAGACCGCAGGGCAGGGGTGTTTGTTTTTTTGCAATTAGAAAGGTGGCAGCTCTACAAATTCCCCTCCCATTCTTAATGGCATAGACCACGGCCACTCCCATCAGCCATCTCCCCCCTCCTGTTCACAGTCCCATACATCTCCACCGCACTATAGCGATTGCTTACATGGAAAATTAATATCACAGATGTATTTAATACTTTTTAAACATCTTTTAATATTAAGTAATAGGAATAATTGTTAATACTGAGCTCTAATATAGCACTTTTCATCAGTAGCTCAAAGTGCTATATGGGGAAACTGAGGCACTGGGAGGGACAATGACTTGCCCAAGACACCCAGCAGGCCAGAGCTGAGATTAGGACCCAAGTCTTGTCAGACTCAGTCCAGTGCTCGATCCACTAGGCCACACAGGTAGCAATGCAAAGCCAGCACCAGGTGATCAGCCAGCTGTCCGCAGCTCCCAGTAAGCTCACCACAGGCCAGTTTGAGAATGACAGTTTAGACCACCAGTTTCACCTGGCTGACTAAAGGGAAGTACCAAACTCCACATTTAGCCACCTAAGCAAGGGACCCTGTGTCAGAGGTGTTGCACCCTCAGAACACCTAATGAATTAAATAGGAGTTGTGGGTGCTTATCTCTGAAAGTCAGCCTCCTGCTAAGTGGCCTAAATGTGGATTTGGATTTACCTGGAGCTGAGTAACATCTTCACGGCAGAATCTCTGCCTCTGTTAAAGGACAGTGTTGCAACATGTTGGGAAGGGGCTCTGTTGCTGAATAGCTGTCTCTCTCTCTGGTGATGTCCTTGTGCTGGAGGCAACTGGAAATTCAGTTCCCAGACTGCAACACTGGAGTTTTGTGTGCTCTGAGGCTCCCTGAATCTCACCTGAGAAATGCATTCAGCTCGGTTTCCATGGGAGTGCAGCCCCCTGGGCTGCAAACTGCCTAGAGGGCCAGAAACAAAAGAATGCTGTTCTTTAACCAAACCCAAAGCTTGAAATGCAGGGAATTTATTCTTCAGGTTTCACCACCAGCCTGCTCTCTGTTATATGCTTCCAGCCCACCTGTCAATTGACGATGCCCCAGGAGGGGCTCAGGATGGATTGTGGGTAGATGCTTATATCATGGACTCCCTGTTGGAATTGATCAGCAGCTGGCTCACAGTTGACTACCGGATGCAGTGCCCTGCCCAGCCACCAGCGCCATTCTGGCACCTCTTTTGCAGGCAGGCTCTCTGCCTCCTCCTTTTGCGGCTCCCTGAATCCTGGACATGTGGCGCATGAGGGTTGCGTTCTGTGCCTTGCTGCTTTTCCACTCTCAGCTCACTGGGAGGGATGGGACTTCTGTGCAGGCAGAAGCAATGGGGCAATGCCATCATATCATAGCTCCCAGCAAGGATGCTGCCCAGGACCTGTTTCCTACTTCAGATGTTCCTGCTTTAGCCACATCTAACACCCTCCCGCCTCCGTCCCCATGGTTCTGAATTTCTTACTGCAGGAAAGGTCTGTGTCAGAACTCACTCGGGGCTGCAGGGACTGACAGCCAAAGCCCCAATCCTGTTGGGGCAGAGACCAAGTAGGGAATTTCTGGAAAATCCTGGCAACTTGAAGATAAGGAGTTTCAATGCAAAGCTGCTTTGCCAGTGCAAAGTTGACCTGCCAAGGACTTTTAGAAATTGGGCTAGTCCAGCTTCCTTCTGCTCACTTGGTGGCTGCTGATGGTCCTTCCTCACCACCTCCTCCCAGGTGCCTGGGAGCACTTTCTTCCACTTAGAATTTCACCTAACGCCTTCCAAGGGATGGCTCCAAATCTTCCCCACTATTCCCCAGACACCCATTCTTTCTGCTTCCTCAGCCTAACCCTGGCCATACCTGACCTTCTCATCCTTCCTCCTGACCTCCTTCCCTTCCCTTCCCTTCCCTATCACTGCTGCCACTCCACTTGAGTGACTCCCCATCTCTCTGTCAGGACATCTGGGCTTTTGCCAAATCCTGCACATCTCCCTTTACAGCATCTTTAAATGGCTGCCCCTAGCCCCAGCCTGGAATCTCCTGCCTGGATCCCTGCAGCTGCCTCTTCTTCAGCCTCCTGGCTACTGCCCTCTCCACTCTATTCAAAATGCTGTGGCCAAAAATCTTCCTTCGCCATCACTCTGACTCGGTTGCACATCCACTTCCTCACAAATCGTTGTCCTGGCTTCCTTCCTGTTTCTACATCACATTCAGCCTCCTTGTTTTCCCTGTCAAGTCTCTCCATGACTCCGTGACACACCAGCCCTTGCTTCAACATACGTCCCCCGTGCTCACGCCTCAGTCTTGGCCCAAGTCTTCCAGCTCATTGCTCCCTGGGGATTCCTTATCCCACTTGCAACTCTGCCCCTTTCCCCACCCAGCTCTGCTCTTAAGTGCACCAAGTAGCCATGTTACCGTAAGGTAAGGTGGACGCTTTAGATGGTGACACAAGAAATCAGAACTGGCACCACCACCCAAAGCCTGATTGAAGGACATGGAGGAATCACTCCTTTGCTGCCACATAACAGAGGAGGAGGCTGCTTTTCAGAGTTTGTAGACACATCAGAATCTATTTTAGGGTTTCACCCTGCCACCCAGCATCATGGGATCTGGGCACCTTTCACATAAAATCAATAGCAAGAGTGAAGTCCCTAGTGGATTGCATAGTCTTTGGCACTTCTCCCTTTCACGGTCAAAATTCTGCTTGGGGAAGGGCTTTTAATTGGAGGCATTTTCCTAGATTTAACTTTACTTTTATTTTTGTGTAGCTGGCTGAGGTTTAGGGGCAGAAGTGGGGGGGGGGGGGGTCAGTGGTGTGTCCGTCTTAAGACGGAAAGATTTTTCTGAATAGGAAGGTTCTGCTGCATCTTCTAAGTTGCTCAGACTCTGGCTTCATCTGATCTACTTTCAGAATTAGTTCTGTAGCCGAATCCCTCCACCCAGCATACTTTGTCTCCTGCGCTCCTAGCTCCTGTGTGATCAGGATGGATTGGGTCCAAGAATGAGTTATTTCCTCACAAAGACAAATGAGTTGCTACAGCAACACAGTGCTGATTTCCCAACCCAACTAATTCAGCAACTACTACACCATTTAAATTATTATATTAAATTACTCAAATTACTCCTGAGCAGGAAGATTAGTGCAGCTACTCCCTCACTACTGACTGAGTGCTGCCTGTGCAGTCCCCATCTGCAACCTTAGAACCAGGTCAGCAGCAGCATCCCGTCTTTACCGAGGGTTCCTCAGGCGGCTTATGTCCAATTAGCAATCATCCCCTTTGTGGCCTCCCTCTATGTGTGTCCATGTAAACAGCCCGTGTCCCCTCTTTGTTTAAACCAAGCAGCAGCTTCTGTAACCAAGAAAAAAAAATCAGGAGCTGGTTCATTGGGATGGTTCTTATTTGATCCAAAGCCAAGGTGCTGTGTTCCGTCGGCCGGTCACTTACCTAACACCAGATCTCGAATAGGGAAGGCTTAGGCCACTGCCTCTTTCTAACATGCTTGGTGGAAATTAGAGCTGTCAGGGGAAATGGCCTGCATAGGCCACTCAGAGGTCTGGTTTGGAGTCTGGGGTAGCACCACAGTATTGGCTAGAGCTGATGAAAAAGTCAGTTTCCCCCACCCCGGTGGAAAATTTAGAATTTTTGGCCAACATTTGATTTTTTTTTTTTCAGTTGTAAATACTATTGCAGTGCCCCATGGGAGGTGTAGTTCAGGTACGTCATCAGCCCACTGCCCTCTACATTCTGGGCTCCCTGGTTGGACTACGTTGCCCATGATGCACTACACTCTCCCCTCTTAGAGAGGAGCATCAGTGCACCATGGGAGAGGGGCGGGTCCCAGACCATGCTGAATCCTGGGAGATGTAGTCCAGGCCTCAGAGGAGAATAGCAACAGGAGACACCCAAGCTACAACTCCCATGAGGAACCACAGCAGCATTTCCCAATATTTCAGGGTTTGTTCCCCCCATGAAAAATTGAAATGTTCCATGGGAAATCTTCCACTTTTTCCAAAAAATATCATTTAGTCAAAACCCAATTTTTCCTCAAAAGTCAGCTGTGGCAGAAAACTTTCAACCAACTCTATTGCTGGCTTTAGACTGTAGGCTGAACAGCTAAGTAGACATTCAGCTTTAACAAATTCATGTCTGAACAGAGCAGTCCAACCATGAAAGTTTCCTTCCCTCCTCTTCAGTAAAATGTGAAGCAAAGTGAGCTGCCCTGGGCTGGAGTGGATTTGGCCCAAAGGCTAGTTTGCCAGTTGCTTCTCTTGTCGCAGGGTATAATCCAAATCTAACCTAGTTCAGGAGGGCTGCAAAAATACCCTAACAGATGTTCCTTTTCCGTATGGGAAAATGCAGAGTGAAACAAAGAAATATTCTCCTGCTGAAGTCCAACATCTGTTTGAAGCTGTCTGGCTTAGGTTCAGACTTTAATTATTCTGACAGGTCTCTTCATGCCTTTAATTTCCCATGAAATCTAATTCAAGAAGCTATTTGTCTGCAGACTGCTCCTCGTGTTGTGAAGAGTAAGGGTGCACATGACCCAGACATGCCTTGCTGAAAATCAGCTGCTTGGGACAGCTTTAAAAAACAAAACAAAACAAAACAGCTATGTTTTCCCTTTTCCAAAATTATGCCCGTGTTCTTTACAAAGTGCATTTTTAGCAACACTGTAATCCTCACTTCTGGATCTCACAACTGTACAATCCACTTGCAAGATGTCCTCAATTAAGGCATTATGGTCCTGCCAGAGCTCAGGGGTATTGGCCCTGTGATGGAATTTGTCCCTTCTCAGCAGTTAAAGTTGTTCTTTGAAAGCAAGGGAGAATCTTTAAATGAATTGTCGTCCGTTTTGGGACGGAAACACGTATCAATTTCAAGGCCAGATTCAGGCAATGTGGGGGCTCCCAGGTGACCAATGACATGCCCCAGCCCCAATGTGAAGCAGTGCCAGCAGATGCCCCCCCCCCCCCCTGAGAGCTCAGAGGGGCACATTGCTTAGCCCAGCAGCTGGCTTATATCTGCGTTAGGGGGCTGGGTCTGCTGCATGCTCTCTGCCTGCCACGCGGGTTCCTCTGCTGGGGTGAGTTATAGAGTTAACTCCCTGAGGGGATGTGCTAAACTGGAGTGACTCATGCTTTGGCTTCAGACAGAGCACAAAGCAGAACATGGACTGGACCTTTAGTGGATTATGCCCTTGTTACCTGTCTTGGTAGGGATATGTACAAATCAAGGAATTGCCACCCCCACCAGGCATTTGGTGAAGCCCTTTGGAGCTGTAATATCCGTGCAGAACGATCCCTTTATTATTTATATTGCTGTAGCACCTTGGAACCCCGGTCATGACCCAGGAGCACATTATGCTAGGCACTGTACAAGCACAGAGCAGAGATGATCCTTAGCCCCAAGAGTGCTCTTTGTCCATGGAGAATCTCCTATTTTTGGTGGCTTGGTCCGGTAGGGATGTGTTAATAGGAGTCTTCAAGGTCAAGAGCCACAGTCTTGGCTTAGAGAGGCCAGTAGCGTCATAGGGAGAGTACTTGTCTCAAACAAGATCCAAGGAAATTGGACTCTCTCTCCTCTTTTTCTTAAGAATGAGAGGAAAAAAAAAAAAGACCTGGACCCCTCTGCCTGCAGAGGGACTTCTACAGCACCCAAGCGGTGAAGAGAAGCAACCTCTCCCTCTGCAGCTTCTTGGGAGAGGGAATCCCTGAAAAAGAAAGGGGGTTTCCCAAAGGGGATGGGGAAAGGCACGGTTCATCCTCTCAAAATAAATAAAAGACAAACCAACCCAGAACCCTGAGGGTAAGGAAGCATGTGACAGGTACGATGAGTGAGGAACAGAGCTGAGTGAAAGTCAAGATTTCCACCCTACAGGAAAATAAATATTTCCACATTTGTTTTCATCCTGAATCAGGATGAAAAAAATCAAAATACCAATTTTTTTTTTTAATGGAACAAATTCTGGAAAATTGCAAAATATTTGGTTTTGAGACAGTTTGACATTACACTGCACTCGTCAACGGGGTTGCAGTACCTCATGGGAGTTGTAGTTTGGATGCGTCAGACTACATTGTTCACTATGGACTAGGCTCCCTGGCTGGACAACATCTCCCATGGTGCACCACACAGCGGTCACAGGGAAAACTGCAGTGCATCATGGGAGATGTACTCTGGCCAAGGACCCCAGCCCAGAGAGAACAGAGGCACGAGACACCCAAACTACAAATCCCATGAAGCACCATTGCACGTTAGGCTGATGCAGTTTAGTATCAAATCAACACAACATGGAGAATCAAAATATTTTGGCAATGTAGAAATTTTCCCACAGAAAGTTTTGGATTTTGAGGAGACTGCATTTTCCACTAAAAAAAAAAATCATTGACAGAAAATTCTCAGCCCGCTCTAATGTTAGGTTAATGTCCAGAAGTGAATGAGAACCTGCTATTCACTAGCTAGTTTAACATGCGCTGGGAGACAATGGCTCCTCTCTGCACCTATCACACACTTATCATAATGGGTTGTTTTTTTTGTTTTGTCTTCATTTTGGAAAGAATGGTGGGGTTTTATGGTTAAATCTAGAGCCTGATTTATTCCAGTTTGTGCGGTGAGATGTCCCTTGTAAAACAGACAGGCTGCAATCACGATTGAGCTAATATTGCTCTTGGGGCCTTGACTTTTGCATTGCCTGGCTTTCTGTGATTTTAATTATGCAAATATATTGTATTAAATTAACAATCGGATTTTAGTGTGTGCCTGACATTGCACGCTGGGCAGGTTAAACACCTAGGCAGACAGATGGACGCTGGATTCTGTTCTGTAATTAATTTAAATGCTGTTTTGTGTTTTGTTTTTCCTTGGGGCAGTAACATTTTCTTCTCCCCTCCGCAAGTCTTGAAAAAGAGCAGCACCCGGAATGACACGGCTGCCAAATGGCTCAGTCCTGCTGCCCCAGGAATGGAAACTGGCCGCCTTGCTGAGCAGGGGTGAGTCAGGCTATTTTCTACATTTGCCCAACTGCTGCAGAGAGGGGAAACCATGCAGTGATGTTCTCAGCTCATTGCTCAAGCCACAGCCAGACCAGAGCGCTCCACTCCCAGAGCTGTTGGCACTACCAGGGAGAGAAATCTAGGGAAGGGCACCAGCAGCCTTCCTCGAAGTGTGCACCTAACTCCCAGGTGTTTGGAGCATTACTGCCTGCAGATGCCTCCTTCCTAATCAGTGTTGTGTGAGGGGTTCACAGCTGGATTCTTCCTTCCTCCGTCTCTGCCAGGCCCTAGAGCAATGCAAGCTTAGCAGGGCTCTTGTGTGGAGAAACCCATTCTAACAGGGTTTAAAGCAGCTGGAGATTGGGATGTAACTCGAGTCCCTAAAATGTCCCCTCTCTGCCAGATAAGAGACACCTATAGGCTGGAGTGGCAAAGAGCTCCTGGGGATGGAGAGACTGAATCTCTCAGAATGTATTTAGTGGACCTCGAGATTCAGATAACCCCCTCGCCCGCCTTTCCAAGCCAGGTGCTGCTCTGTGTTCCGGGCCCGAGGCGGTGAGAGGGGCAATGCCCCAAGGGGGAGAAATGCTGGCTGAGGGGATTTGTTTCCCCAGGGAAGGCTCCACATTGAACACGCTCACACAGCAAGTTGCAGCTGCAGTTTTATTTCCTTTTGTAAAAACAGGATTAGAGGGGGAAATTTCCCCAGAGACTTAACCCCCTCCGCTCCCCACCCCCGACCAAGTAATCATGGGAGGAAATGGGGCAGATTGTGCTGGCATTGTCCTGGCAAGTCACACTCCCTCCAGGCTGGGGGCAGGAGTCTTGGCCCTCTCCAGGGTGGGGGATGTACGCTCCCTTTGAGGGGGGAAGGGTGGCTGGCACTTTGCTGCGGCAGGGGTCCGGCGTTTCTATTTTGTTTCTGGGACTGAGACTCGCCGGGAATGGCTGTTAATGGGACAGCCCTGCTGGCTAGCTGGCGTACGCTGCCCGGGTGGGCACCGCTCAGAGTTAGCGACAACCACCCTGCAAATGCCGCAGAGAGAGGCTCCATCTTTACAAGTCCACATGGCCGAGGCAGAAACAAACCGCTCGGCCTTGGCTCACGCGGGGTTTTTGTTTGTTTTCAATAAAAACGGTCTTTAGATCGACTACTGGAAACAGCTCCGAGCATAAAGCACCTTCCTCCAGAGTCCACTTACAAAAGAGTTCAGAAAGGGTCAAATATTGACCAATAATGGTTTGGCTGCTTTTGAATCTCGATTGTGGCTTCAGCAATGTACAGCAGGGGTGGCTGGGGAGGGCGGCTCCTCCTTAGTCAGCTGGCTTGGTGACCAGGGAGAGCGGCTGGGCCTGCAGCACGGCCAGGGCAGCCTGCGGGGAAGGAAGGGCAGCTGGAAAGGAAGGCGGCGAGGTCAAGAGAGCCGTGTGGGTCATTGTGGCAAACGGGATGGGTCTGGAGAGAAGAGGCGACGGGCTGCTAAGGCTGGAGGAGGAGGCGGCAGCCTTACTCGACAGAAAAGCAGCTGAATGGAGAGACAGCTGGGCCCTGGCTTCCGGTTTGGTGGTGAGTGAGAGGGGCTGAGCTTGTTCAGAGTGGGTGGCAGCTGGGGCAGCGGGTGATGCCAAGGCTGTTGATGGGGTGGCAGGCGAATCCAACATGCTGCCATGGGAGGAAGCAGGACTATCGCAGGGTTTCTCAATGGGCAGGTACTGCACACATGGCTTTTTACTCTTGGAGGCCAGAGAGCCTGTAAGGGACAGAAAAGACACCGGTAAGCCACACTTCAAAGGGTATGTCTACACTACAGGATTAATCCGAATTTAGATAATTCGAATTTGGGAAACAGGTTGTATAAATTCGATTGTGCGCGGCCACATTAAGCACCTTAATTCGGTTTTTAACCACATTAATTCGGTGGTGTGCGGCCACACTACCCCATTAATTTAAACACAGTAATTCGGTGGTGTGCGTCCACACTAACCCTAATTCGAATTAACAAAATCGATTTAGGCTCTACTCCGCTCGTCGAGGTGGAGTACAGAAATCGATTTTAAGTGCCCTTTAATTCGAATTAACTGGCTCTGTAGTGTGGACGGGTGAAGGGTTAATTCGGATTAACGCAGCTAAATCCGAATTAAAGTCGTAGTGTAGACCAGGCCAAAGACCCTGTCAGCCGGTCCCCAGGGCCTGTGGTTAGGTTTTGTGGGTTTGCCCAGGCTTGGAAAATAGCAGGTGCAAATCCCATCTGCGGTTGGAACCAGATTCATTAACAGACTGTTGTTGCTCATGGGCAATGCTAATTCAAGAGCCTGCACCTGTGAATGCACAACACGGGTACATCTTCACTGCAGGGTTAACTGGGGTGATTGGCACCTGGATGTGAGCACCCGGTTAGCTTGGGCAGGGCTTTGCACCTGGGCTAAGTGAAGTGTCCCCTCACTGGTGCAGCACTCCCCTGCGGGCATTGCAGGGACACAGCCCTGGTTCTTTGCACTGCGGTCAGCTGAACAGCTCTGATTCTTTCCTAGTGAATTGCAGAACGTGTCTGTTCTTCTGGGCACACAGGGAACTGGGGGAGGGCAGTGGAGGGCTGTCAGCACTAGTGATTTAGCCTGTGTCCTCACTACAAAGTAGGTGGGCTACCAGCCCGAGTGAAAGTCTCACTTAGGCTTAACCCCAAGCCCCAGATGAGCCAGATAGCCCAGGTTGGAAGCACCACCACACTCGCGTAAGAGGGTTGTGTGTGGGGATGGGAACAGGGTTGGGGGCAACCCCCCCTAAGAGCCTGAGTTAACTCTGCCGGGAGGCCAGACCTTAAGGTACTTACAACTTGCAGGTTGTCGGGTGCTGAACGTTCTGCTCCCCAGTCGCACTGATACAGCCACTCTGAGAATGCCGACGTGGGGCCAAGAGCAACGTACTACTGCTGACATTTAACAACAGTGCAGGGGACTAACTGTGGCTTTAGTACTTCATACTGCGCACCTCAGTGTGCTTTCACCTAGGGCACTAGGGTGCCATTTTTCTGAAGCATCTAAATGACTTAGGCTCCTGGATCCCATTGAATTTCAGGGCCATTGAGGCTCCTCAGGCAGTCAGGTGCTTTTGAAAATCATGCTCACGTTCCTGGGCTACACTTTTCTAACTGGATGAGGCAGCTAAAACTGACAGGGATGGTTGGTGAATTATCTGCTGGCCCTATGGCCTTTCCTCCCCTCCATATCAGACCAAAGGAGGGGAGCAGGCTGTACTTACTCTCCGTGTCCTGGATCTGCTGCTGGGGCTGTTTCTCTCGCTTTCTCTTCTTCTTTTTCCCCTGGAAAAGACCATCCCACTTGCAGCTTTTGTCGTTGACTCTCAGTAAACCCCCCAACCTCTCTCCACCCTGATCCACAAGAACTCGCGGGGCTCAGGATAAGGACAGGGCACCAAGTGGAACAACCCCCAGGGTCTGAGCACTGACCAAGCAGTGCGAGAAGCAGCAGGAAGAGGTGACACTAAATCAGCCATCCAGAGAACTGACAATTCACAGCATTATACCCCCCACTCATGTCTCATTATACCCCCCACACCTGGTGTGTTCTTTAGACTAAGCTCCCTGGGGCAGGACCTGTCATGTGTTACATGTCTAGTGCAGTGGGGCTCACCCGGGCTGGCACTACCGCAACAGCAGTGTTAATAGACATTGGGGAACAAGACTCTTCTCTGGAGAAGGGGGCATGAGGCACTTCTGCATTAACCTGGGGCTTATCACAGCCTTTTCACTGGGGCCCCTTGAACTCTGAGCCAGGGTCAACCCCAGAAGAGCAGCTTGATGAGGCTGCTAAATCAGACAGGGACAGTTCAGGAGACCTTGCCTTTGATATGTGCTATTTATTCTGTGTGTACTACTCTACCCACAGTACAACACCTGCCCGGCCCAGATCCGCAGCGTGCACTGCCACGAGTCCCCTTCTGGGTCCTGCTGACCTCAGTCACATGGCTGGGGCAGGCAGAGGGAGGGCCACCAAAGCAGGTTCATGGGCAAGACGCAATGGACGGCCCCTTGGGGCCAGTTTTGCCCACTCCAAGGGAACAAGAATGGGGGCTGCTCTTCTATTGCTAAGTCTGCCATCAGCATTCACAGGCCCCTGGTTAGAGGCAGGTCACAGGCTCCCAACCGTGGACATTAGCAGACCCATTAGGTGCCATCTAGCACATCCGCCCGGGGCCAGTGCAAGTGCGTCACTTGCAGCACGTTTCTTGGCCTATTGCTGCACAGTCCTTAACGTCGCACCTCCCCACCCCAGAAGGGTCTCCCCGATCCGGCGCCTGGGGCCAGCTCTCAGACAATCGAACCTGCCACTTCCTGGCTCTGGAAAAGCAGAGATGGGAGAGCTGATGCCTCACACACAGTTGCACGTGTAAGGTCGTCTGATTTCATTTCAACCACTGTGCAAGAGACAGCAGCACCTCCCCAAAAACCCCACCAGGAGCGTGTCATCGCTGTGCAGCCCTTCTAATGGCAGGGCCCTGCTCTGGGCAGTTTATTCCACCCCTTCATTAAGGCATTTCCCATTTTCTCCTTAGTAGTCCCCTCTTCAGTCCTAGATGGTTATTGCCCATTTTCTCCCCGACCCCACCTGGAAAGAAACGCCTTGGTTTCCAGAAGCCTACTTCTCCCACGACCCAGCCCTACGTTGGGTGTGCTGCCTTTGTATGAACTTCGACATCTGTTAGCAGGGTGTTGCGAACCAAGGGCAGCTGCCTCCAGATGGGGTTAAGCAACATCCAGGCGTGGCTCCCCCAAGACATCCAACGACCACCCTGAGTCTGGCTAGGGGAGCGGCAGTGGCTACTTCCCTAGGTCTCTCACCGCACTGGCCCCAAGTTTCCCATCTCTTTATTTGTAGACCCTTGAGGCCACATCCTGATTATATTCATACATAGACTGACAAGGCCAGGAGGGACCATTATGACCATCTAGTCTGACCTCCTGCACAGTGCAGTCCTCAGACTGTCACCCAGCGACACCTGCAGTGGAGGGGATAAGTCAGTGTGCTGATCTCCCTTCCCTCCAGCAGCTACATGAGGTGGCAACTTACATAGTTATCCCGCGCAGACCAAGTGGGATAGAGCTGTGAATGAAGCTGTCGCTCCTTCCGGGCTAGCTCGTAGTACTTGGCTTGTTCCTCACGTGACAGCGAATGCCACTAGATAGGAGAAAAGGAGAGCCAGAGCTGAGACTCGCGGGAGGTTACCCGCCACCCTCCGACAAAGGGCTGAAACTCACCAGTCTGGGTCCCTTGCCCAAAGCCCAGGTCCCAAAGGTGAGGAAGCGGTCGTTCTCCTTACCAGCTCCTCTGAATTGTGGCAGCAAGACAGTGAAGCTGCTGGGTCATTGTGCTGCACCTCTCAGGAGCAGCAGCCCAGGACTGGGGCTCAGTGTGTACCTCAGAGCAGCCTTAGAGGTGCTCTAATTGATGGCAGCCACCCACAGCCCAGAATAGCTGGAGCACAAGGTGCACTGGCCACGTCCTAGCAGGGCTGCCACCAGGCTGACAGTGCAGTCTACAGTCAGCTTTGTGGGATTCACAGGCAATAGGTGCCCAGGCTCCCTGTTTCAATGCTGCTCCCAACCAGGAGCCCCAATCCCTCCAGCTGGTGAGCTGAGAAAACATGCTACACTCTGGATCACTCTAGGCAGGACATGGTGCCAGATTTGCCACAGTGTTTAGGTGACAGGGGACATCTGCTCCCCATTTCCCAGGCTGGCCTGGCTGCAGTTAGCAACTGAGTGGCTGCAGCAGGGCTCTGCATGGGAGACATTTAGACACTACAGGGGGGAATGCCAGTAAGAGAACCTGGCTAGGTGGAAAATTGCAGAGAGCTAACAGTGACCCCCTATGGTGGGCCCCACTTACCCCCTTCACATGTTGCTTTTCCTTCTACACTCCCAGCCCCTCAGACTCAGAGGGGATGTGCAAGCGCATATATTAACACCTTGGGGGAAGCGGACGGGAGTCTGAGTCGAAGGGGGTTGTCTAATGAGCCCAAGGCCCTGTCTACATTCAAGAGATCTGCAGCAGTGTAGTCCTGATGCAACCCCTAGTGCAGACACGCTGCACAGGTCCAAAGCAGGTCCTCCTCCCACACCACCCGTCCAGGCAGAGGGAGCCAGCCTACTTGACCCAGCGCCACGCACCTACACTAGGGGTTTGCACTGGCAAAACGACTTGGATGTGTTTGCCCCCAGCACCAATTTCTGCAGTGTAGACAGGGTCTGGACTCACCTCTGAATTGGGCCCATGGAGTCTAGGGAATGGGGAAGAAAGGACAGAGGAGAAGGCGTCTTTACCCTTCGTCCCAGGATCTGGTTGATGGCCGCGCTCTCCTTCAGCGTACACTCCGCCACCACCTTGGCCCGCATCTCCTTCATGTACAACATGAACGCGTTGAGCGGCTTCTTTATGTGGGGCTTTTTCTCCTCCTCCTTCTTCACACTGCCAGGGGATTTCCTGGAACCATCACATGGGCCAGTAAACACCTGCAGCGCCCACTGTTGCCACACTGCAGAAGAGCTTCCCCTTGCTGCACTGCGTGCAGTTGTGTCTTTTTGTAATGACCGCCAGACACCTAGAGCTCTGGGGGACACATCTTATTACTGGAGAAGGTGAATGCAGACCCCTCCCCCACACCAACGCCTGTCCAGACGATGTCACCCTCTGGTTTTATTCTTCCAGGTGGATTTGACAGCACGTCTTTCACACCGCAGGTAAGATGGGGAGGAGAGAGCGGGGCTGCTTATCGGGAGTGGACACACAAGGCGGGATGGCTAGGATCGCAAGGCTGGCAGAGCGCAGTAAGGGGAGAAGATGTATAACATCCCACTGGGCTGTAAGATGGGGAGTGGGAAGGAAAGGCGGATCTGAGAAGGAAGGAAAATGGTGGCAAGGGCAGCGATGGAAAGTCAAAGAGGCAGAAATCCGACAGACAAGGAGTAAGAGGCAAGCAGCTACAGCGTGATCAATGTACCTGTCAGTAATCCACTGGGGAGGGTGGGGCCTAAGGTGGTAACCAGCCACTTAAATAGTAGTAACCAGGGGAACAACAAAGCTGCAAATCAGTTGCTTAGTTGGTCATGGGTTATCTAATGGGACATCGCAAAGGAGAGGGCTAGAGAGTTGGCATAAACTCAGCCCATAACCAGGCGTGAGCACAGCCAGGCAGTTCCTGAAGAACTCTTCCTTGGCACTTGCAATGAATTCACGTGGAACATCTGCTTCCAGGAAAGTCTAGTGAACAAGCCTTTCTTGTTCCCGTCACCACAGAGCTTGCCTTGCCCAGCTATTGTGTTAAAACAGACATATAGATTGCAAGGGAAGAAGGACCCTCTGTGACCATCTAGTCCGACCTCCCGCATTACACAGGCCATAGGACTGCCCTGAACTAATTCCTCTTTGAATTACAGCAGATCTTTTAGAAAAACCCTCTACGTTCGTTAACTGGTGAGTTCCAGCATAACCCTTAAGTCCTTCTCGCAGTCGTCATTTTCCAGGATGCAATCCCCCAGCCCATACGTGTAACCTGCATTCTTTGTTCCTAGAAGGGTGACCTTGCTATTTTGAAACACATGTTGCTTTCTGCACCCAGTTCACCAAGAGATCTAGGCCACTCAGGACAGCCAGGCTGGGCTGTACAGATCCCTGTCCCATTTGTCACCTGCCCCATCCAGCTGGTGCTGTGCTGCTCAGTTACTTACGAATTCCCTCCGGGGCTCATGCTGGCCTGCGTGGGCTCCTGTTTGACAATAGGTGAGACGATGGTGGGGTGTGGGATTCCCGAAGGGTGGAGGCCATGCGCGGCAGGCGGGACCATGTGGGGGGAAAACCGACTGGACATCAGACTGCAGCATGGGAAATAGAAAAGCAGGATACAGACGTTACAAATAAAGGCAACAGCCCCAGCCACACAGTGCAAATCTCTCCCTGTACCCAGCTCCTCATACCCCACCCACAGGTACGTGCCCTCCCCCTTGGCCACACCCTCCCCATGGCAGGGGGCAGATAACCCAGTGTCGACAGATGCTGTACTCCTGGCTGAGAAATGAGTCCACATAAGACACAGTTAATGCTAGTAGTGTGAGAAGGGCTGGTGAGGATTAAATCAGCCTCCCACAATTTAGGGGCCTGGGTCCCTGCCGGATTCTGAGAGCTTCTAGCTATCCCTGGTAGGATGAAGGTGGTTTTTGGATGTAGAACCTTGCCACGCTTACCCAGCCCAAGCCTGGATTATTGAAATGCACTCTCCATGGGAATCTGCGATCGCTTCAGTGCAGAGCACAGGCTCTCCCACTGACAACACACACACTCCCTGGGAGCTACCAGGTGGGATTTTCATTTTTAAACCCCTAAATGGTTTAGGATCTGCTTACTGAAGATTTGCTCAGCACAAATGTTCTTCCAGGAAGGCCCCTATAACCACAACCCCTGCCTCTACAGGGAAGGGGGTTTGTCTGCTTGGCACTGGGGGTCTTGTTAATCTTTTGCACTCTCTAGTTCTAATCCCAACTGAACCCTACCCCTGCCAACATCCCTTCCGCTCCAATGTGGACTCACCTGGACATTGAGGCATTCATAGCTAGGGCAGGGTATGGGTGCCTGAATCCCCCGGGAGGAATGGAGTACACTGGCTGTCCTTGCCTAAAATGGAAGGGGGGGGGGGGGGGGGGGAGGGGGGGGAGAGTCCTTACTAGAAGCACAAAAGGAAGGAAAAACATCACACACAGGGAAGCCACAAGAACCAGTTCCCCTCTGATTATGTTCTGAAGATGCCCGTCACAGCTCTGTACTTCAGGCTGACTTTTGTACTTAAAGCAGGAATCCCCTTCTTTGTTAGGTATGCCAAATACAGCATGTCCTGCACAAAATTAAAGCACTTACTCTTTGAACACAGAATATGTTTTCTGAGAACTTACAAGTAAATCCATAACTTTTTTGAGTTCAAATCAACTTTAAAATGGGTCAAGAACTGAAGCTCCCTCAGTCCTTTTTGAGTGTCTCTTGAATTATCTTAACAATAAAACAACACAAGACTCTTCAAACCTCCCGCACAGTTAAAACTCACTGAAATCTTGTTCATAGGCTACATCTAAAGAATCTGTTTAGGGTTTCTGATCATTTTTTCCCCATTATTCTCCACAACGGAAAGTTTCTTCTTCAGCAGAGGCTGAAGAATAACATTCTACTTCATCCACGAAGAATTGGCCTTTTGCAAAATGCTACCCATCTCAAAGGGTACGTCTACACTTACATCCGGCTCCGGATGTAAGCAATCGATGTTCTGAGTTCGATTTATCGCGTCTGGTTAAGACGCGATAAATCGATCCCGGATCGATCCCGGAAGTGCCCCGGATCGATCCCGGAAGTGCTCGCCGTCGACGCTGGTACTCCAGCTCGGCGAGCGGAGTACGCAGCATCGACGGGGGAGCCTTCCTGCCGCGTCTGGACCGCGGTAACTTCGGACTAAGGTACTTCGAATTCAGCTACGTTATTAACGTAGCTGAATTTGCGTGCCTTAGTCCGAAGTGGGGGGGTTAGTGTAGACCAGGCCTTACTGTTCTCAAGGGGACTGAGAAAAAAGGCTGCCCCTGCTCTGAAAATGCCCTTCTCCAAATGGCAACCATCTCCCATTGTTCCTAGGGGACTGAAGCCACAGATTGCCCTTAGCAAAGATGACTCCTGCCTCTATCCACCTGCTCATTTCCTCCTCCTGACACCCATAACATAGGGGTTTTACTTTCGGCCCAAAGACACGTTGGCTTCACTTCTACCAGGAACAATGGGAAGTGGTGGCCATTTTTAAAAGAGGGCATCTTAACTGAGGGCAGCATGGGGCCTTGATGCCGCTGAGAACAGCTGAACGTGGCCATTTCGAAAGGGAGGTGTAGGGGGTGGGTGGGTGGGTGTGTGTGTGTCTGAACGAGAGAGAGAGAAACAGTTCTGTTCCTTCCCAGCTGCTCTGCATTGCTCTGGTGATGCAAAGCCCCCACAAAGCCAGCTCACCTGGCCTATATGCTCGGGCTGCTTTGTGCTGCTCCAGAACAGCCGAAGGTAGCAACAGCATACCAGTGACTCTTCCCCTGAAAGTTTACTTATATATGGAAGGCTGATACTGTACATCTTCAAATCGTTAGAAATATCACATGGAAATGTTATTTTGGGTTCCTGGCTAGGGTTCAGGTATGCAATTTTTAATAATTTTTTTAAAGACCAAGGAATACCCACAAAATTACATTAAGAGGGAGTCATGGTTACGCATATCCGTTATTAGCAATTCAGGGTAAAATACATTACAGAGCTGTTGTAATGATGACAAAAACAAGCACTCTAACCCCCCCCCCAAAAGTCAAATGTAAGATTAAATTTAAAAGAAATCCAAACATTTTACAGAATAAAAATGCACAGGGATCCCAAAGCACCGTAGTCTGCCCTGTATGACAAAAAAAAAAAAAAAAAAAAAATCTTGTGTCTTTAAATATCAATTTAATCCAATATGGAATCACAAATACTAAAATGCATCATCACAGATGTTACAGGAGACAATATATAAGAAGGAGGGTTAAAATGGATTTCAAAAAGCAGAGCACTAAAGGTATAAAGATCAAATACTAGAAATTCTATAAGTAAATCAGAAGCAGAAAGCCTATGAGTGGACTGGTGGATCTGTTGGATCATCAGGGTTTAAAAAGCACAATTAAGGGAGATAAGGGCATTGTTGAGACGCTAAATGACTTTTTTGTATCAGTGTTGGAGAGAAACCCATCCTGGTCCCATTCTTGCCTGGTAATACAGATGAGGTGCTATTAGTGACTGAGGTGTCAGAAGCAGAGGTGCTGGAATAAATTGATAGTTTAAGAAGCAAGTCACCAGACCCAGATGGTCCATGCGAGAGTTCTGAAGGAGTTCAAGTATGAAGCGGCTGAGCTGCCAGCAAAGTTACGCAATCTCTCATTAAAAGCAGCTACTGTACCAGAGGATTGGAAGGCTGTAAATGTTATACCTGTATTTTAAAAAGGTTCTAAGGGTGATCTGGGGAATAACAGGCCTGTCAGCCGTACATCTGTACCTGGTAAATTTGTTGAAACAATAATTGAAAACAGAATAATAAAACGTGGACGAGCATGACATGCTAGGGTCTAACCAACATGGTTTCTCTGAAATAAAATTGTGTCTCACTAAAACTGCATCTCACTCCTCTGTTGGAATTCTCTAAATGTGTCCATAAGGTAGGGGGGGGATAAAGGAGAAGATGACATTTATTTAGACTTTGAAAAGGGCTTTTGACAAAGTCTCTCAAGAGGCTACTACAGAAGCTAAATTGACATGGGGTGAGAGGCAAAAACATCGTCACAGATCAAAAAGTTGCATGAGAAAAGCAGGAATAAGTGGACCAGAAAAGGTTAAAAGCAGGGGCCACAAGGCCCTGTATCAGGGCCAGTTTTGTTTAATATATTTATTAATGGTCAGGAAAAGGGGGTGAACAGTGAGGGGGTAAAATCTGTAGATGACAAAGGTATTCAGTTAAATCCAGACAGGACTGTGAGGAACTTCAGATTCAGGTGACTGGGCAACAAGATGGCAGATTAAGTTCAATATTGATAAATGCAAAGTAATACCTATTGAAAGGAAACACTTTAATACTCCTTATCAACTCAGAAAAGGACCCTGGGTCTCACAGTGTGTGTAACGCAATGGAGAGCTCTGCTCCAGGTGCAGCTGCAGTCACACAAGTAACCAGGATGTTAGGCTGCATAAGGAACGGGATGGAGAATAATAGAGAATACTATAAAGCCATTACAGAAACTAATGGGGCAGCCTCATCTGAATCCTGTGTGCAGCACCGAGCACCCCATCTGATAAAGGAAGTTGCGGAACTAGAGGGGTTCAGAGAAGGGTGATGAGAATGATTAAGGGCCTGGTAAAAGCTCTCCTACGAAGAGAGATGGAAATGATTGGCATTGTTTCCCCACCTCATAACGTAAAAACAAGGGGACAGTTCAATAAAACTGAAAGGTGGACAATTCAAAACTGATGAAAGGGAATACTTTTTCCACATGTGATTAGCCTGTGGAACTCATTGCCACAGGAAGTCTTCAAGGCCAGGAATTTAGCAAGATAGAAAATGGGATTGGGCATATAAATGAACAACAAGAGAAACCAGAGTTAGAATAATTAATTATACAAACATCTTGGGAGGGATAGTAATCTTAAGCTTCAGTTTTAACCCATTCTTTAACAATTAGGGACTACACTGGGGGATCAGGTTATCCCAAAACTGCCTGCTGTGGCGTCTCATCCACCTTCCTGTAATGCATCTGGTGCTGGTCACAGTTAAGGACAAGATGCTGGACTAGATGGACCACAAGGCTGATCTAGTTTGGCAACAGCTTTGTATAAAAATATTGCTTGAGCATGCAGGGATGTAATCAGGAAGGCCAAGGCACAATTGGAGTTGCAGCTAGCAAGGGATGTGAAGGATAACGAGAAGGGTTTCTACAGGTATGTTAGCAACAAGAAGGTGGTCAGGGAAAGTGTGGGACCCTTACTGAATGGGGGGGGGGGAGGGGGGGCAACCTAGTGACAGCTGATGTGGAGAAAGCTGAAGTACTCAATGCTTTTTTTGCCTCGTTCTTCAAAGACAAGGTCAGCTCCCAGACTGCTGCACTGGGCAGCACAGTATTGGGAGGAGGGGAGCAGACCTCAGTGGTGAGAGAGCAGGTTAAGGACTATTTAGAAACCTGGACATGCACAGATCCATGGGGCCGGATCTAATGCATCCGAGGGTGCTGAGGGAATTGGCTGATGTGATTGCAGAGCCATTGGCCATTATCTTTGAAAACTCATGGCGATCGGGGGAGGTCCCAGACGACTGGAAAAAGGCAAATATAGTGCCCATCTTTAAAAAAGGGAAGAAGAAGAATCCGGGGAACTACAGCCTCACCTCAGTCCCTGGAAAAATCATGGAGCAGGTCCTCAAGGAATCCATTTTGAAGCACTTGGAGGAGAGGAAGATGATCAGGAACAGTCAACATGGATTCACCAAGGGCAAGTCATGCCTGACCAACCTGATTGCCTTCTATGATAAGTGGCTCTGTGGATATGGGGACGTGATATATCTTGACTTTACCAAAGCTTTTGATACGGTCTCCCACAGTATTCTGGCCAGCAAGTTAAAAAAGTATGGGCTGGATGAATGGACTATAAGGTGGATAGAAAGCTGGCTAGATTGTCGGGATCAACAGGTAGTGATCAACGGCTCGATGTCTAGTTGGCAGCCGGTATCAAGCGGAGTGCCCCAAGGGTCGGTCCTGGGGCGCATTTTGTTCAACATCTTCATTTACGATCTGGATGATGGGATGGATTGCACCCTCAGCAATTTCACAGATGACACTAAGCTGGGGGGAGAGGTAGATACACTGGAAGGTAGGGATAGTGTCCAGAGTGACCTAGACAAATTGGAGGACTGGGCCAAAAGAAATCTTATGAAGTTCAACAAGGACAAGTGCAGGCTCCCACACTTCGGATGAAAGAATCCCATGCACCGCTACAGGCTGGGGTAAGCAGCAGTTTTGTAGAAAAGGACCTGGGGATTACAGTGGATGAGAAGCTGGATGAGAGTCAATAGTGTGCCCTTGTTGCCAAGAAGGCTAACAGCACATTGGTCTGCACTAGTAGGAGCTTTGCCAGCAGAACGAGGGAAGTGATTATTCCCCTCTATTCGGCACTGGTGAAGCCACATCTGGAGTATTGCGTCCAGTTTTGGGCCCCCCATTACAGAAAGGATGTGGACAAATTGGAGTGAGTCTAGCGAAGGGCAACAAAAATGATCAGAGGGCTGGGGCACATGACTTACGAGGAGAGGCTGAGGGAACTGGGATTATTTAGTCTGCAGAAGAGAAGAGTGAGGGGGGATTTGATAGCTGCTTTCAACTACCTGAAAGGGGGTTCCAAAGAGGATGGAGCTAGGCTGTTCTCAGTGGTAGCAGATGACAGAACAAGGAGCAATGGTCTCAAGTTGCAGTGAGGGAGGTCTAGATTGGATATTAGGAACAACAATTTCACTAGGAGGGTGGTGAAATCTCCATCCTTAGAGATTTTTAAGGCCCAGCTTGACAAAGCCCTGGCTGGGATGATTTAGTTGGGGTTGGTCCTGCTTTGAGCAAGGGGTTGGACTAGATGACCTCCTGGGGTCTCTTCCAACCCTAAGCTTCTATGATTCTATCACATGGTGTCACTTCAGAGCAGAGTTAAGGTTGTTTGCATATCCTATCTGCATTTCCAGACCTTAACATGCTTGGATTTCTTTTAAGTTAAACTTGGAATTTCCTGGGTTTCTCATGCTGTTTTGGGGGCTACCCACAAGAGCCCTGTAAGGTATTTGATCCTAAATGACTCACGTGCTCTCCACTCTCCAACTATAGGTTAACATAGTTTTTGTCGGTAATATCTCAAAAAAATAGTGATTGTGGAGGCGAGAGGGAACTCAGTGGACACTCGAAGCATGTGGAACCTGGTCGAATCCACGGCAGGCACAGGGAACAACAGCACGGAGCTGGGAAGGGCCCAGCTGCAGCAGCAATTCCGATTCAGTCGGCTGGGAAGGTGCAGAATTCTATGTTTGCAGAGGGAAATCTGACACTGTAGGTGAGAAGCAGGAGGAGCGAGGAAGGGAAAGGTTAAAGGGTGAATCTTGATCCTTACTGTGGTACCAGCCAGCCCAATGCATGAGGGATTTGGCCAACAGCGCCAGGAGACAGCGGGTAATAAGGAGACAGTTCTGAAGGGTGAGGTGGTCGTGGAATTCCTATGATGGGGGGAAAAAACAAAACAAAACAGGCATTAAATCACCGTAATGGCATCCCAGGGTCACGGCTGTCAGGCTAGACTGCTGGCACTCCTGCACTACCTCGCCAGTTCAGTACACTGGACGCAGGGACGGTGCTCTGTAAATGGGTGTGCAGGCTCCCACACCATGGTGCGGTATTTCTTCCTGGCTAGTCCTGGGGCTCTGAGCTGTTCTCTCCTGGCAGTCTGCTCAACACGGGGAGATGTTCTTCCCAAAGAGGCCTTCCAGGCAGGATGGCTGAGCACAGAGCTCACTGCAGAAGGAGGAAAGACAGCCCCCTACACACACACGTAACAACCTTTAATGCTGCCCAGCCAGGACATGAGACTCAAAGCTACTACCCAGTTTGCCCCCGCTCCCCGCACTGCCTGCCTTGTGCTGGTTACCAGGGGCCAGGGAAAGCTGGGGGCATGGGAAGTACATCGGTTCAGAGGGTGTGAGCTCTCCAGATCGGTTTACCGCAGGACTTGCTGATTTCTACACAAACAAGAAGCCCCATGGCCACAGCCAGGTCTTTACAAGCCCTGCCCTGGACAAGATGCAGGATCAGGCTCCTCCTAGGTGTGAGCGAAGCAGGGAGGGTGCAGTACCCCATAATGGGCAAGCCAGCCCGATGTGTGGGTGAGATGGCAACAGGGAAAATCCTACTGTCCTGGTTTTGCAGCTGTCAGAGGAGAGAGCACTTGTAGGTACTCCCACATCTGAAGTGTACTGCCGCTCTTCTGGTAAAGAGACACGGGACCATCGCTTGTCCACCAGAGAGTGCTTTGAGCTGAATGGCATATCCCCTTTGTACTGTCACCAGTGTTCTCTGCCACCCGGAAACAGGCCAGATGTTCGCCAAAGAGAATGGATAAGGGTCTGATGGTAAAAACGGTCCCAGGCTGTCTGTTCCCTGTCCGATGCTAGCTGTGTGTTTCAGCCAACATCCTGCAGGCGGTTGGCCTGCGTACCGCTGCTTCACTCAACTCCTTCGCTGGGAGTGTTTTCCGACAGGGCGGGGGGAAGCGGAGGAAAGCTGGGAGTAGAACCATGTGTACCACTTCCCATAGAAAGGCTGTGTCAGGCCAAGCAATCTAGCCAAGGAATCGCCAAATTAACAGCTGGTCCCTCAAACAGCAGGTCAAACACCCTCATGTGCACATTGGCTGATGAAGGCTGCCCATGCTGTGTTCAGTGAGGACAGGAATGACATGACTAGTCTGGATCCTCTCTGAATGGGAAGTGCTTGACCCAGAAATACACACTGTATTGTTCCAGGATGGCTTGGTAACTTGCAATCTTCATGGCTAACCCAGCCAACAGGTACATAGATACATCCCCTACCAAGTATATCTAGCTTCTCTGCATCCTCAGACAAGCTGGGTCTTGCATCTCCCAAAGCCAACTGCTGCTTTAATGTCAGCACAGCCAGGACCACAGATCCCTTTTGTGTAGCTTGTGGGATTTGGTGGGTTCTCCTTTAAAATCTGATGCAGCAGCAGTTCACTGTGGAGGATGGTCCTTGAGTCAGACAGTTAGTACCAGATGGCATTGCAAGAGTTAGGAAAGTCAAAAACTCTCTGCAGCACAGTCACAAATCTGGAAGGGAAACCGCCCAAAGATTTCTATGGCCCTTGCTAGTATCCTAGGACTCTGCCCCATCTGTCCCTGTGTCTGACCGACTCACTCTGGCAACCCCCTTACATCCCAGCTTCTGTGCCCCAACAGCTCACCCGTCTTTGGATCGATCTCTGGCGAGAGGTGGGAAGGAGGCGAGCCCGGGGAGAAGTGGTCGCTGCTGTACGTGATGAGTGGGGTCAGCGGGTGCATGTGATGTGCGTGCTGCACCACGGGCACTTTGTTTGACTGCAAGAGAAAAGGAAGAAAACATTTGTACTTGAAAAATAAATGCGGAATCCTCTGCAGAAGGAAACAAAAGAGCAGGGTAGAAAGGGATCCAGATACGAATTTCAAAAGGACCCACGTGACGTAGGAGTCTAAGTCCCCTGTCCAACAGAGATTTAGGGTAAAATTATCAAAGATGGCTAAGTCCCATTTTCAAAGGTCAATTAGACATTTAGGGGTCTGAAACCCATGGACTTTCAATGAGATTTAGGATCCTAAGCAGTAAAGCCACTTTTGAAAGTGGGTCTTAGGTGCTTTTGAAAGTTTTACCCTTGCTGACCTGCAGTTTAGCTGCAGGGATGACGCATCCCAGAATTGCTGCCTCTACAGCCACAAGAATCCCTCGCTGCACCCAGACAGAGGGTTTCATCTCTATAGCGCATTTCCTTTCCTCATATACTACTGGAATGTTCACTATGTTTTTGTAAAAAGAGATACTGTGGGATGCTCTGGAGGTCACCCCCCTTCACAGACTCAGCTCTCTGTCATATCAGGTCCTCCATTTCTAAAGTTACACCAACCCCAGATCTCTCACAGCCCGAGATCTCCTCCACAGTCTGGATATCCTGTGTCACCCACACCACCTTCACACCAGCAGGCGAGTCACCGAACAGTTCTCACCAACGCCACGCTCCCAGCTGTCTGCATTCCTGATTCACTCCCCGATCACGCTGGCCTGTCTGCATCTCCCAACATAACAACATAAGAATGGCCATACTGGGTCAGACCAAAGGTCCATCTAGCCCATTATCCTGTCTACCGACAGTGGCCAATGCCAGGTGCCCCAGAGGGAATGAACAGAACTGGTAACCATCAAGTGATCCATCCCCTGTCACCCATTTCCAGCTTCTGGTAGACAGAGGCTAGGGACACCATCCCTGCCCAGCCTGGCTAATAGCCATTGATGGACCTATCCTCCATGAACTTATCTAGTTCCAACAGTGTCCCCCTGCCCTGGAGCGACCCCTGGGTGCGTGAGGAATCATCAGCCTCCACTAGCGTGGTCACAAAGAGATCCATCCCACCTAGATGCCCCTCCATCACGTGACTGGCTCCCTCAAGTGGAAGATCAGGGATGTTAATTTGGTGGCCTACTCCACAACGTCTTTCTATGCCTCCTCTGTAGACTGTTCCCTCTCTCTGCTCCTCCAGCTCACCAAGTTTGCTTGTGAGTCCTGTTGCACTTGGTCCCTGCAGGCCAGGAGCTGCTCGCTCCGGGTGCATAGCCACTGGGCCACAAGGCAAACAGCTGTTCATTCTGTACTCTGTGCAATTCACTGCGGGCTGGTGGCGCTTACAAATTCAGATACTTCATCCACAAAGCTTGCAAACACTCCACGAGCTGGCACATGCGTACCAGCCCATCCTCTACTGCACATGCGCCATATGTAGTTTTCAAGGGGGCATCTCTGTTCAATCTAAAGCAATTCTTTTCAGCCTCATCCTGCTCTATCTCACAGGAGATCTACGTCCAGGCCAAGTTCTCAGGTTTCAGGCATAACCCTTCCCCTGTAGCCTGCAGAGAAGTGTGACGTTAGTCAATCTCCTAGAACTCAACATGCCTCAAGGGATTTTACTCAAACGTACAAGAATGAAAAATTCACTTTGGGCAGCGGCCAACCCTGGAAAACGTCAGGCCCAGAGGCAAACGCTTTGCAAAGCTCACAGCGAGTGGGAACCGGGGGTTATAACGACAGCAGTTTTGCAACCTTAGCGATAGAGGATGATATAAATAAGGGCTGGCAGGGGATGGGGATGAGAAAAGGACCAGAGCAAACACTGCTTGGGATGGGGGGAAGCTGACTGAAATACCAGAGTATCTAATCCCTCGTGTGCACTGAGGTTTCCAGTGACAGGTTTTGAATCATGAACTCTCACAGCACAGAGAGAACCAAACAGCCTCAGGCACCAGGTGAGTCTGTCCAGCTGCAGGATTGAAACAATGGAGATGGGTATTTCTATATTCCCTCTCAGCTCCCTCCCTAAGAAAATTATTTTGAACTCTCCTTAAAAGGTCACCCGCAAAGGAAAAAATTAACCAGGGCTTGGGTCCTTTTTAACTCTTTTACGATGGTTATAGAATGCCTGAAACATTTCTTTTTTTCCTGCTTGCTTTTTACATTGGAAATAGTCTTGTCTGCCCTGGAAGACTCAATGGCCACTGGAGAATTAGTGAAATTGCGACCTCGCAAAAGAAAGGAAACTGGAAGCCGACCAATTGAGAGGCATTAGGAAATACCCATCTCATTTGCCTTTGGAGAATCCAACCCTTAGTCCAAGGGATCATGGCCTCAACCCTGCAGTTGCATTTTAGGTAGGCCCATTAAAACTCCTTTAAAACTTTGTTTTTGTTAACCTCTTTGTTCCAATGCTTAATGAACAATTTAGGAGGCAAAAACATCTTTGTTAATTTCAGAACCCCTGGCTTTCAACGAACAGGTGAGAGTTCACAAGAAAGATCTGATGCCTCACAACAAAATTCTCCAGCAAAACTGGGAGAGACGAAATCCGGTACAATGCCGAGTGTACCAAACCCTCCCAGGCCTCTTCCTGCAGCATAATCAAGAATAATTAAAAAAAATTCCTTTGCAGCCACTAACAGTGATTAGTATTTGGCCTGGGCTTGGCAGCTACCAACATGGAGGGACAGACACACAGAACGGGAGCCTTGCTAAATGATGGGAGACGCCGCAGAAAAGACTGTCTGGGAATGCAGTTTATGCCACTCCACCCCAAACATGAGCACATGGGAATCCATCCGCCCACTATCCCCATGGGTCTAGGGACCACTGAGGGACCCGAGACCTTAGGCCAAAATGTTCATAACTCGGATGCCTGAAGTTAAGACGCCTTGAACTCACATACTACTTCAGCACCAGCATAAAACTGGCCTGATTCTCAAGGGCTTGGAGCACATACAGCCTCCATTAAAGGCAGTGGGAATTGTGCTCTCGCGGCCTCTGAAAACCAGGCCTCTTATTTAAGAGCCTAATTTTAGGTCCACAGATTGAAAAATGTCATCCTTAATGTGTCATTGCAACCCTTCATCTGCCTTTATTTGTGACCCAGGCTTATCACCTGATACCGCACCAGGTATAGGCACCCACAGAAATCTCTTCTTTCTCCTCTTCTGTTGTCTGCAGTCTCATAGCCAGTTTGGTCCCAGGATATAAGAGAGATAAGGTGGGTGAGGCCATATCTTTTATTGTACCAACTTCTGCTGGTGAAAGAGACAAGCTTTCGAGCTTCACAGAGCAGAAGAGATAAGAGAGATTACCTCACTTGCCTTGCCTCTCCTTTTCTCTTGTCACTCAGAATTGATGCTAACATTTTCACTTCCTGTTTGACATATTCACAGATTCTAAGACCAGAAGGGACCTTTACAGTCATCTGATCTGACCTCCCGTACATCACAGGTCAAAGAATGTCACTCAGTGATCCTGGCATCCAGCCCAAGAACTCCTGGCTGAACGAGAGCACATCTTACAGAAAAAGATTCCACATCCCTAAGTTATTGTTCCACTGGTTAATTACCCTCACGTAAAACTTTGCTCTTTATGATGTGGTTTCCGGAAGGTGTATATGGTCTGGGGGATATAACGAGAGAGACCAAACTGGGGGAGAGCGTTGGGTGGAGATTCTGCCTGTGATTTGTGCCTGGTCAGGTGGACCAGGTGCAGCTACAGGAAGAAAAAGCAAGCTGTGCATGCAGGGAATCCTCTAGCCAAAGCTGTTCAGGAAGGTTAGTGTACAATCAAGCAGAGAAGCACTTACTAAGTGTGCGGGCGATGGAGATCTGCTGTCTTTCAGCGTAGCACCAGCTGGAACGTCAAGAAGCGGCCACTTCATCTGCAGGTACTGGAAGAAACCCAGATTAAAAGGATGAAACAACAACAACTCTGTGAGGAAAGGGGACTCCCCTAAGCCGAGCTGCTTTCACAAGAGGGATTTGTGGGGCATGTCAGAAGTTTGGTATTTAAAACAATTCTGATACCGCAGGGCCTGTGCCCCGGCTCTGGTCAGTCACTTCCAAGGTCAGTGGAGGGTTACAATAATATAGTAATGCCAAACTATAGTCACACAACAGCCAGCTTTAACCACAGCAGGCCTTGAGGAATTGTGAGTTTGTGAGCATCTCTTAGCCAGCTCAGCTAGGAGGCATCAGCATTTTGCACTAGGGTGATACACTTCTCTCACCCAAACCCTCCTCGCCCTCACCAAACAGGCCAAGTCCTCCCAATCAGTGACTCAGCCACCCTGTGGAAGGTATGGAAAGGGATCATCTCTCTGCTCCTGAGCCATCTGCATGGCATGCACTTGGACATGGGAACCCTAAGCTGCACCCACACCACCTCCCCTTCGTTAATTACACAGCTTGCTCCCTTAGCACAATCTGCCAGCAACAAGTTCCCCCCTCTAGTTCCCCCTAGAGGATCATTCCACAACCTCCTGCTCTTAAGTAATAGGCTGTGATTAGCTAAGCGCTTGTCACCCTGGGGCCAACAGGATCTACAGGTCAAGTGTGAATCACCCTACCAGTTATGTTCTCATGTACCTTACTGGAGTCACAGGTCTCCACGCACAGCGGAGCTGTATACAACACAGACACCAATTCCCACGTCTGGGAAATTGTTTCACAATCCTCCCAACTACTCCATCTCCATTAAAGACGGATGCATTTAAGGGCAGCCTGTAAAATCTGCACACAACCCCACTCCCTGAAAATCTGGCTGGCGACCACGGAAGTGCAGTGGAGGGGACCCTCTGCTCAGCAGGCGCATGGCACCCTTGGCTGAGTTCTGCAGGAGGCAGTACTACGTGAAGGCTCAGGCATCCTCCGGCAGGGCTGAGCTGAGACAGGGCTGAGCGAATGGTCAGGGAGATTGTGTTCCCGTGGGATCTTGCTGCGCTGACTCCTCAAAGACACCGGCATTGTGTCTCGAGGAGTCAAGTAGAATCCTCTGCAGGACTATTTTTTTTAATCCCATTCCCACCCACTCCCGCATTGTTTCTTGCATTTTTATCCCGCTCCGACCCACAAAGACCTTAAATCTCACAAACGAGAGAGATTCCCCCCTGCTACTAAAAAAAACCCCCAAAAAACCCCAAAAACACTCAGTTAATACACACACACAATTTTTACCACTAAAAGAATAAAACAAATCTTGCTTAAACCATGTAAAAAACTACTTTAACTCTTGTTATAATAGACACCAAATCTCTTCCAATCCCTCGCCTAAATTTAAGTATTAAAACCCTAATTTAAAAAAAGAAAAATGGGGTTTCCAGGGGCAGAACAGGGAATAGAACCCCAGTCTCCTGAGTCCCCGCCCAGTGCTCTGTCCACTAGACCCCACCACCTCCGGCACAGCCAATCCCAAATGTTACAAAACCATGAGTCAGCAGCAGCCCCCCCCTCACGAGAGTGCCTTAAAAACCACGACATTTTAAGATAATGCATTTTAGGCTCTATTTATTTGCCTTTTTTGTTTTGTTTTTTGAATATTAAGGTGCACTGGGGTCACATTTTCAAGCTTTTCTCACCAACCAGGAGAGCCAGAAACTTATTTCTCTTAGGAAAAAAAAACAAAAACAAAAAAAACTCCCAACAACCTCAAAATGGAAATTCTTATGTATTCACGTGACTCCAGAAGTTGAGGCTTTAAGAAAAACACCAGTCATCATAAGAACTGCAACATGCTTATTATGGCTGTGTCCAAGGGCCAAGGCAGAGTGCGGACCTATTGTGCTAGGTGCTGTACAAACACAAAGTAGTAGACGAGAGTTAGCAACACAGAGTTTTTATGAATGGACATGGGCTGTTCACCAGTGTTCCCTGGAGTAGTCACTATTCTGGCTGTGAGTTGTCACCTAGCTCTCATAGCAGCCCCCAGCGAGAGGACTTGAGAGCCAAAACTATTTCCGGGATCACTTCCAAGTCCTAATAATAATTGCTGTTTGTGATGCTGCTGCTTGACCCTCTCCCCCCAGGGCTCTGGGGACTGATGGCAGCTGCTGTGGCAGGCATCCAGCTGTTCTGGGCGGGTGTTCTGCCAAGCAGCGAAGACTGCAGCATGACAGGCGCTTGTGGCCTGAGTGTACAGGAGCAAATCACTGACTGTGTGTCTGGCGGAGCATCTGCTGGGCCAGCATTACCAACAGCAGGGTCAGTGCCGCCATGCCCCGCGCGGATTGGAGAAACACTGCCCTGCATGTTCTCCCGGCTGATGCCCTCCTTCGCTCTCTCTGGGTTTGTGGCCTCCAAGAGAAGGCAGCGTGCCATGGCCTGCCTCGACCATGGGCCGGTCCTCCAAGCACAGCCTGAAAGGTCCTCACTCACTTCAGCTGGTCTTAGGTGCCCGTGGTCTTCTCACCTGTCACACGGCTCCGGCTCTCCCTGCAAAGCAGGCTCTCACCTGACATGCCTGACCAAGTAAACCTCCATGAGCCTAGGAAGCAGGCTCCCTGCACAAACAACTCTGTGATCAATCTGCCTCTAGCAAGAAGGGCTAGGCTGATCTCTCACAAGGCCATCTAAACCAGCGGGCTCACACTCTGGAATGGGCTCTGGCATTCCCCACTTGTTTGGTTTAGCTGATAGAATACAGCTTGTCCCAGGGACGGCAGGGGAAGAGATTAGGGAAGAATAGATCATAAATCCAAGTGCTCAGCCAAGGTCGTCTCCTTTCGGTGCAGATGCCACTTTATTTCCAAGGAGGAGGATGGCCCAATGGTTAATGACTATCCTAGGAGTTGGGAGACTCGGGTACAAGTCTTTACTCCACCACAGACTCCCTGGGTGACCCTGGGCAAGTCACTTAATCTCTCTGTGCTTCAGTTCCCCACCGGCCCAATGGGAACAGCATTTCCCTACCTCTTGGGAGAGTTGTGAGGCTAGATCCATTAAAGGCTGTGAGGTGCTCCGATACTATGGAGACCTGACCAGATAAATATTTTAGACAGATAGATTCTAAGCGCTGTAGCCCCAGTTTGATCTTTAACATGACCACTACACAACCCTCCACCAACAGTTTGGTGGGACGTGCACTTGAGCTGCCAACACATGAAGTACGTTCCAAGGCATTCACTCCTACACACGACACCCTGCTTTCATAGAATATCAGGGTTGGAAGGGACCTCAGGAGGTCATCTAGTCCAACCCCCTGCTCAAAGAAGGACCGATCCCCAAACAGATTTTTGCCCCAGATCCCTAAATGGCCCCCTCAAGGATTGAACTCACAACCCTGGGTTTATCAGGCCAATGCTCAAACCACTGAGCTATCCCTTGCCCCCCTTCATCTTCCTTGACACCCATACATCTCCTCCCTCCTACTCACAACCCTAGCTCCACCCACGTTGTAACAAGACAGATGTGTGCTGTCTATTGCTTTGCTCTGGTCTATACATGGGGGCTGGCGTCGGGCTGTGGCCTGTTGGTGGGACGGGGTGAGTGAGGAGAGGTTATTGCTGGGAATTTGTAAGCACGTGTCGTAGTGGCTGGAGAGCGAGCAGGAAGAAGGGCTTGGTTTAGCTCATGCCTGGGAAATTCCTTCAGTCACGAATTGATCAGTAGTGATTTTAGGGATGTCTGCTGTGGGGGTAAGACAGCACGCCTGGGGTGAGTATCGGGGAGAAGGCCTGTGTGGTTCCTGGGGATGCGACATGGCCAGACCGGTACGCTGGGGTGGCAGTGTAGCGTGTAGGATGAATTGTGTCGATAGTTGGTGACTTTTCATTGGTTTTCACCAAGCCTGGGACTAGGATGTGCCTCTGAACAGCCTTAACTGCGAACTAACAATATTTTCTGGGCTGAATTTCCCAGTTTTTACAATAAGCACAACAGTATATCAACAGGGATGGCTATGCATGGGGACAGAGCCAGGGGTGTGGCTGTGGCCCACCCACTTGCATCCAGGCCCACCCAAATCTGAGCAGGGGTGCAGTTCTGCCACAGCAGCCTGCAGCGTCCCTCGGGCCCCTGAAATCCAGGACGGAGCTCTGTGCCCGCCCTTCAGAAAGCTACGCTCCGGCAGCTCTGCCTGGCCATGTTCTGAGCTGCCCCATGCGCGTGCCCAGTTCGGCAGGTGAAGCCCTGTGTCTGGGGGCACCAGGGCTAGGAAAAGGGCATCGGCAGAGAAGCTGAGATAGTGCAGTCTGTCATTGCCCGTCCATCCGAAAGTCGGGGCCCACCCAAATTTCCTAGTTCCTAGCTACGCCACGTTACACATGCCACCTTCTTGCCCCGCCCCCCACAGAGCTGCACTGCTCCTGAATGTCCCTCCATTGCTCCATTCCTTAGCACACTCATACCTGCCAACCTGCCAGACCCCCTTTCCTCCTCTACAAAACACTCATCCATACATTGCTCCAGAACAGCGTTTCACAGGCGAAGACGGAGGGGGAGTAGCCAGCGTGATGAGTGGTAAGGATGTGTGGGGAGCAGCATTGCGTTGACAAAACATCCGGCTAAACTGGAGGGGAGAGCAGAATACAGCACTCTATGTTGGGTGTGGTCTGGGGAACACAAGTGCGGGATTTCGACTTGAACGTGGTGCAGTAGGGAAGAAGTGCTGGGGGGCCTGGGAGAAGAAAAACACAGAGGAGTTGTGCTCTGATGAGCCACCATAGTTCTCTGTGCTGATGTTCTTACACCCCACTCCTCCACCATGATGCACCCACAAAACTGATCTCCCCCAAGCCCCAATAATCCCCTGCCACCATCCTTTCTCTCTGCTTCTGCTGCCACCTGCTGTGAGGGTGATGGCAGAAACATGGGGTCCTTAGCATGGGATTGTGTGTGCTGAGGTGGGGCTGGGGCTGGCTGGCAGGGGCCCAGTGCCTCTGCACTCAAACAGCATTCCTGCACACACAACAGCACTGTCTTGGGGAGCTTGTGATGCCCTCAGGACGGCTCAGCTGCCTGGGTGCTGGGACTCTGCTCTCTCACTCTTCCCCCAGGCTCCTGCAATGGAGCGAGTCAGCATGCACGCACCCGGTGCTTTGGAGGGCCAATTTCACAAGCTGAAAACAATTATGAGCCAAATCAGATGGGAGAAAAAAAATGTAAAGAGAAAAATGTCGGTGATAATTGGGAACTGCTCAAGAACATTTTTCTAAATGTCCCCAAAGCCATAATCCCACAATCAAGAACGCGACCATGTTTTTGTTGTTGTTTTTTTAATTGCCTGACTTAGAAGGGAAGTGAAAGCAGTAATATAAAATAAAATAAAAAAACCAACGTGTAACAAATAAAAAAGACAACAATGTGTGACAAAAGGGCAAGTTCATAGCAAGGAAAATAAATTGGAAACTAGGAATTGTAGAAAATTGATAATGGAAGAGAAAGACACAAAGAGAACTGTATGGTTAGCAGAGTTAAGGACAATAAGGAGTTTTAAAAAATATATAATAAGCAAAAAGAACCCTAAAGATGGAAATGGTAGAATTGTGAATAATAATGTAAAAAAAGCAAAGAAGTGTTCAATAATATTTCTGTTTTGTATTTGGGGAAAAAATAAACCATGTATTTATATCATATGATGATATATTTTCCATTCCAACAGTAGCTAAGGAGGATGTTAACAGTAGCTACTAAAGTTACACATTTTAAAATTGGTAGATTCAGGTAACTTGCATCCAAGAGTTTAAAAGAGCTTCCCAAGGAGTGTTCTGGACTTTTAATAAGTCTTGGAACACTGGGGAAGGTCCAGAAGACGGAAAGAGAGCTAATATTGGGCCAATATTTTCAAAGGGTAAATGCGATGATGACCTGGGTAATTATAAGCCTGTCAGCCTAACATTGATCCTAGATAAAATAATGGAGCAGCTGATATGGGACTTGATTAATAAAGAATGAAAGGAGGGTAATGTAACTAATGCCAATCAACATCGGTTTATCGAAAACAGATTTTATCAACTAACTTGATTTTTTTAATGAGATTACATGTTTTGTTGATAAAAGGAATAGTATTGATGTAATAGACTTTTGTAAGGCATTTGACATGGTACTGCACAATATTTTGATTAAGAAACTGTAAAGATACAAAATCATCATGGCACACATTAAATGGGTTAAAATTAGCTAATTGATAGGTCTCAAACGGTAACTGTAAAAGGGGACTCAAGCAAGCAGTTTTTCTAGTGGGGTCCCCTGGGGATCGGTTCTTAGCTCTATGCTATTTAACTTTTTTATCAATGATCTGGAAGAAAACAAAATCATGACTGACAAAGTTTGCAGATAAAGATTGGGGGAGTGGTAAATAATGAACAGGACAGCTCACTGATGCAGTCTCATCTGGATCACTTGCTAACCTGGGCACAAACGAACAATATGCTCTTAAATACAGCCAAATGTAAACGTATACATCTAGGAACAAAGTGTGCAGGCCATATTTACAGGATGGGGGACTCTAAGCTAGGAAGCAGTGACTCAGACTCATGGGTCATAGTGGATAATTAGCTGCACATGAGCTCCCAGTGCAAGGCTGTGGCTAAACAGGCTATCGCGATCCTTGGATGTATAAACAGTAGGTTATTTTACCTCTCTATTTGGCACTTGGGCGATGGCTACCACAATATTGTATCCAACTCTGGAGTCCACAAGTCAAGAAGGATTTTGATAAATTGCAGAGGGTTCAAAGAAGAGCCACGAGAATGACTAAAAGACCAAAAAACCTGCCTTGCCGTGAGAGACTCAAGGAGCTCAATCTATTTCGCTCACCAAAGATAAGGTTAAGAGGGACTTGATCACAGTCTGCATGTATCTATATCTACCTGGGGAACAGAAATGTGATAATCAAGGTCTCTTCAATCTAGTGGACAAAGGCTGATAGTAATTAATCACTGGAACATCTTAACCAGGGTTGTGGTGGATTCTCCACCACTCTCAATTTTCAAAATTGGATTTTTCTAATATATATGCTCTAGTTCAGTGATACTCAGACCTCAGTGGTTTCAGAGCCAAATTAGCGGTCAGCATTACCCAAAAGAGCCACAGTAGCGTGAATTCATTGTTTCATTGACTATAGTATTATTGATTCATATTTAAGCAGTCTGACAAGGGAAATATTTGGTTTGTTTATATATATAATTCTCACAGTAAAATGACTGACCATGTATTATCATTTTATCAACTACAATTGGTTAATAAAATAAGAAAAGCATCCCGACTGGTTAATAATGAAATCCTGTTTTAATATCATGTGCTGCAAAGAACCGCAGGAGACACATTAAAGAGCCAATTGTGGATTGGAAGCCTCAGTCTGAGTGTCCCTGGTCTAGTTCAACCACAGCTATTGGCCTTGAAGCAGGAATGAAAGGAAATCCTATGGTCTGTGTTATGCAGGACACCAGACTAGACAATCACAAGAGTCCCTTCAGGCCTTGGAATCAAGGAAACGGCACTGCTCCCCCATCCACACACACACAACTCACGTCCCCGCTCTGGTCACCCTGCACATCCCCATGCAACCTCCTCACACCACCCCAAACCCCACTGACCCCTGCTCCCCACATACCCATGTCTCCCCCCACAGTATGGCCCTCACCCCATTGGCTCCCCATCACTGCCTGTGGCACCCAAGAACTAGCAACAAGTCCCACTTCTCCAGCTTTCCTCCTCAACACCCCCCTCCCTTACTGCTCCACTCGACAAGAGCCACATCTCACTCTCATTCCTTGCCAGAGACCACCTCCCCTCCTGGCTCCCCAGGGTCTCTGTGCTGAGCAGGGCAGGGGTTTGGGGTTGCGGCAGAGAACAGATGTGTGACAACTACCATTTTGGCCAACACACTAGGGACTGAACTGGGAACCTCCTGAGCTTAGAGCAGAACCTGCTACAGCTTGAACAAAGAAGCCAATTTTCCCTAACTGGGGCTGGAAGAGAATTATATCCTCTGTAGTTCAGGCACAGAGGCGGGCCTGTAACATACACTCACCAGTAAGATACAGAGGCAGCTACATACATACATCTACTCTTCCTTGCAGAGAATCAATGGCTTACAATGAGTAAAGGGAAATCACCTCTTTTTTTCTTGTTAAACCTGAACATTTAAAAAAAAAACCCCAAACAAACAAACAAACAAAAACCCAACACCCTTGTCTTGTCCCTGAGCTGTTCTGAACAACATGTGTGTGAGAAGCTTAGAGTTTACAGGGACTGTGCTTCTTGGGCTAGAGAACACACAAAAACACCAAAATACCCAGGGGAAATGGCTAAAAGGGGCCTGGACATTTTTGGATTGGCCCTTGAAAAGGGAGTGTCTTAACTTTGGAACCTATACTCAACAACTGAAAAGTGAAACAGCAAAAGCATAAATTAAAATCCTTAAGTACAAATCTCATGGCAACCTTTATTACAGAGCTGCCTATTTCCGCAATGTCTCAGCATCACTGGTTTCTGTTCTCTATGCCACATACTGTTATGCTTGTCTTGCATACTTGGATATAGCTTGGAGACAAAATAAAGGTACATTGTATTGTATTTTTCAGTGGAAGGAGAAGTTCGTTTCACCCCAAGCAGTTGGATGGAGCATGTCCTGTGAAATACCGGAATTTGGGAATGTGGAGTGGATGAGTTGCAGCTGTGCACTGGAATTTCCCAAACATACAAATCTTCATGATGTAAAACAGCTGGGAGGAAATCCCAGCATGCCATGCTCAGAGACAGGACAACCAATAAGCTAAATGGAAGATTAACCCTCCAGCTTCTTCCTTTGACAGGCAGCGCTGCACGAAGTGCAGATGTATTGTACCATGAGCAGGTTCCACACACAAATTGCCATGACATAATGAATCTCCTAAAAAGCTCAGGCTAGCAACTGCAAACCCACAGCAGGAGCCGGATCAGAAAGATCAGCTTTGCCTCCTCAAATGAGCTGCATGCATCTCTCCAACAGGTCCAATCAGACTAGAACCAAGAATAAAGTGCTGTCCTTTGTCATCCCATCGAACCCACTGTATGTGCAGCACTGCACACAGGAAAGGTGAGCCCCCGTCACCGACATACCCCCAGGTAACTCGCCCCCGGTTCCCTGACACCTCTCTATTTTTTAAGAGGGGTAAAGAAGTAAAAGGGGCCAACTTGGTACAAACAGGCTACTTATGAAAAATCCTCCCCATTTATTTTTGGAATGATAAAAATTGCACCTTTTGCCCCCAGGGTGTAGAGACAAATATTAAAAGGCAACAATATCAACACCGTGTAAGCCCTCTTCAGCTAAACCACACCAAATACTTGTGTGCCTCCAAGAGGGAACAGACATGCCCTGAAATGGCTCAGGTCCCTTCCAATCTCCTATAAGGACCCTTTGGGTTCAGTCTAACTCTTCCTCTTCTTCCTCCTCCATTGCTCTCATCTGTGGAATCCCACAAGTCTCTACGCTCTCCCCCAAGTTACATACAACCTAGAGGAAGCCATCAGGGCCTGCTGAGACAACACGGGCTGACGACGGCTTTGGTGAAAGCGTCATCCCCCAGCAGGACAAGGACAATTCCCAGTTCTGCACGCTCTCCTCGTCAAATGGGGTCTCCCCTTACTCCCAGTTCTGTTGCTCCAGGCAGAAGGGGAGCCCTGAGCCCCTTCCCTTCACACTGGATCCGGATGGTGGCTTAGGCAGTCTGGAGCTCCCCTTCGGAGGGCAGTCTAGGAAGCTTCCCCACAGTCCACCTTCCTCCCACAGCTGCATCAGCCATGCCCCCTCACTGCCCCCACTTCCTCAAAAAAACAAGGGAAACACACATCAGAAACACAGTTACCAGAGGGAATAGCGTGAATGCTCAGCACTGCCCTGTGTCCTTCCACGCTGGAAGAGTTTAATTCCCAGAACTCAAGCACTGCCAGACCAGAGAAAGCAGAGTTAAGGGGACACTTCACACCCAACACAGCCATACCCCCTTAACTCTGCCCCCAGCAAGATGGCAATTGGAATGGAGAATATAATAGCACCTCCCCTCTTCAGCTAAACCTGCCATTGTCCCTGTGTTCAGCAGAGCTCCAGCTCAGCTCCCCCAGTCACTCAATCCAATGGGCTGTGCTCTGGTACTGCACCGTGCAGGGCACGGGAGGGAGAACAAGCCACACATGACAATGCACCACTGGAAGGTGCTCGGGTACTACTCGGGTGAAAAGGGCAGTACCGGAGCCTGAACGGAACAGAGCTAATAATGTTCCCTGCTCTTCTCTAAAGCCCCCTCTAATTCTGCTCTCTCTTTTTCCTGAGCTAAGGTGACCACACCTGAACACGGTATTCCAGCTGGGGGCATACCACTGATTAATAATATAATGGCATTTTGATATTTTCGGTAAAAAAAAATTTTTACGGCACTCCTTATACCTTAACACACTGCTTTTTGGGATTCGGAGGCACATTATTCCCTGCAAAAAGCTATGTTGGAAGAACTCTGCTAAGGTTGCAAAGTCAAGTACTCAGAAGTTAGGAAACACCAGAATTGAGGATAGCTGTGCAACCTTACTTCTGCCCCCTTGTGAGAATAACTTATGATACGGTCTTGAATTATATCACAAAAATTACAACCTACTTTTTCCACAGGAACCCTGGCCTCCTTGAGCACACAGGAAACATTGGGGTACTAGAAGTGTGAGGAGGCAATTGTTCAATGTTTCTCCACAGGAACTCTGGCCTCCTTGAGCATGTAGGATGGATGGTGCTCAGAGAAAGAGGCAATTATTCAAGGTTTCTTTTTCTCACATACTAGAAGCATGAGGAGGTGGGAAAAGGAGCAGTGGCTCAAAGGGCGGGCCGATAAGCCTAGAGAGAACCAAGTTAAGATCCCACTGCAGGACAGGAGTCCGTACCTGTGGGAAGAGTCTCTTGAGCCCTCTCAAGAATCTGACTGTCATGTCATGGGAAAACACCGTCTGTCCTTGGATCGGTGGGTGAAAAGCGGAGATGGCCGCGAGATGCACTCTAATGAGTGTGCCAGGCCCTGGTTCCTCAAATGGAGCAGGTAGTCCAGGACAGCCTGTATGGAAGAACGTGAGAAAGAGATGCCACGCTCGGATGCCCAGCAGGAAAACCTCGTCCACTTAGCCAGGTAAGTCAGTCTGATTGAGGGCTTCCTACTCCCCAGGAGGACCTGTTGGACTCCTTCCAAACAGGTCCGTTCCTCCGGGTTCAGCCACATAGCAGCCACGCCGAGAGGTGGAGGGACTCTAGGTTGGGGGGTAGGAGCCGACCGTGGTCCTGTGACAGCAGGTCCGGGCGGTTGGGCAGGGACCAGGGAGGGGCCACTGACAAGCTCAGGAGCATGCTGAACCAATGTTGGCAAGGTCACGCCGGGGCAATCACGATAATCTGCGCCTGGTTGCTCTTGATCTTTGCCAGGACCCTGCTGGTGAGTGTAATCGGAGGGAACACGGACATCAGGCATCCTGATCACGACAGGAGGAAGGCATCGGAGGGGGAGCGCTTGCTCAGACCTTGCCGAGAGCAAAACCGGTGGCATTTCCTGCTCTGTTTGGTAGCGAACAGGTCCACTTGGGGAGTTCCCCACCTTTGGAAGAGCATGCAGCCTACCTCTGGATGGAGCGACCATTCGTGGCAAGAAGAGAAGTCCCTGCTGAGCTGGTCCGCAGGGACCTCTACTTCCATTGGTGGTCCAGCATCCTGAACCTGTGGGGTCTTACCCTCCGAAGCCTCGACCACCAGAGGGGGATGGGATACTGAGGCCACTGGCCTCTCTGAGGCTCCCAACGCTGACCAGGCAGCCTGGGAGCGTTGAGTGAACCCCCAAGGGTTCCATGGGTACCATGGCGCCGGCTACTGCGCCTGGGGCCATGGGACAGGTTTCAGTGCTGATGATATAGGTGGCACCGCAGGTACTGGGGCTTGTCCCGCAGTCAGGGAGCCTCGCTCCGTGCCGGAGGCATAAACAGAGCGGTCGGTACTGGGCGACCAGGATTGGTGAAGTGGTGACTCTTGTTCGACCGGTGCCGGTCACTGCATCCCAAAGCTGACCTATCCAAGCGAGACGGGCGTCTTGGTTGGGATCTCAGGGAATGACATCGTTCGGTGGATCTGCGTCAGAGACCCGGCGATCCACGCCTCACACTACTTGACTGGTACCGGGAGCTAATACGGGCCAGTTGCCGGGAGGATCTTCCTGAGTAGGACGACCTACTGCTAGGAGACGGGCGATGGTGGCACAGCAATCTGCGATATCTGATCCTCGATCGGTCCTGTGATCGGTCCCGTGATCGGTCCCGGGCCCTTGGAAACAGTCGGGGCTGGCCCAGAAGTTCTTGCCGGGTGGCGCATGTCTCAGAGGTTCTGCGCCAATCTACCGGCGAGGTATGCCTCGAGTCCCTCAATTGGGGACCCCTGTGCGGTGACCAAAGAGGGCTCCACTGAGCCTGCCTCTAGTCCTGAGGTGTGATGGCTTCGGGCGGGCGAGCGATAGCAGGATGGTCCCTCTCGATGGGGAACGGTGCAGCTGAGGCGGGGAACACACATAGGCCCCAGCGTAGGTTTTCCCCAAGACCGGGGTACTGCTGGAGCCAGTGTGGGTGGCACCGGGAGCATCAGGATCTCCTGAGCTGCTTGTAGGGCTTCAGGTATCGATGGCACCTGAAGCTGGCTGGGGCCTGCGCCGCTATCCGGAATCGCAGGCAAAGTGTGGGATGGGCTGCACCGCTCGACTTGAGCTGGGGCCTGACTTCCCAAGGGGGGCGTTGAGCTGCCCGGCACGGGTTGTAGCTCGCCCCCAGCCCTCTCCTGTCCCTTTCCGTAGGAGATCTTCCCTTCACAGTCTTTTTTGGCTTCTTGACTGGAGCTGTGGAGGGGGACTGGTGCCAGCTCACGGACGGCGCCGCTGGAGCATTGCGCATGGAGGCCGCGGTGCTTTGTGCGGAGTCAGACCCCTGCTCCGGTGCCGGAGTGAGGGCCAACTCCATTAGGAGCGCTCTTAGACGGATATCGTGCTCCTTCTTCGTCCTAGGTTTAAAGGACTTGCAGATACGGCACTGTCCCTCGCCTCAGCACCGTAGGCAGCTGGTATGTGGATCGCTGACGGGCATAGGCCGTTTGCAGCAATCGCAGGGCTTAAAGCCTGGGGACCGAGGCATGCTCCATCCTCCAGCTGAGTCCCGCTCGGGACTAACCAAGCGTTTGAGAACTACTACCAAGGGTAACTAAGAAACTACTAACTATATACAACTATATTACAGGTTTTCAAAGTTCGCAAGAACAGAGAACGAAACAAGGCTAGCCGAAGTGGCAGAAGTTCCAGCACCGTCACTGGTAGCAAGAAGGAACTGTAGGTGGGGGGAGCCAGCGGCACCCCTTATACCATGCCCTGCGGGCACCACTCCAGGGGGCACCACAGCCGGTCCCCTACAGATACTGCTGAGGGACAATCTTCCGGCACCGGTGCATGTGGCAAGCACACAAATAATACGGAATGGACATGAGCAAACACTCCAAGAAGAACTGGTTTGCTCTACCCTTGCACCTTAAAAGAAGAGGAGCCACTTAGACACGGAAGAGAAGAGAGGCCCAATCCCAGACTGTATTTTCCAGGCAGCTAAAAATAATTGCATGGGAGGAAGCTAGAGGTCTGCACGCAGGCTGGACTCTCCTGTTGTCTGACAACAACCTATTTGGAGAGGTGCATGTGGGCTCTTTGCAAGCTGCAGCAGGACAAAGGGGAGCTCTGTATCGGCCCTGATGAAGCAGAGAAGCAGAGGCACTACCTCAGCGCTTCGTGTTCCCCCTGGAAGAAGCTGTTTGCAAACCCACAGGCTGCATTCACATTCCTCCCTGGGTGCAGAGAGCAAACATTTTAAAATGTGCAGAGAGCGCTCTGCCAAGAGGAAAGCTCTGGAATCTGGGAGGTTCTGGATTTTTTTCTTCTCTGGGAGGAGGAGAAAGAGTTGGAAAGCGTCCCATGTATTCAGCAGCTTAGGAGAAAGGAAACAGGGTTTGTGTATGTTCAGCATGGAACAGGAAGAGCGCTTATCTCATTCCTATAAAACACACAAACAGTCCAGAAGGAACCATGAGCAGAAAGTGCGGTGCTCTCCACGGCACACACTGCACGGAGGGGCTGTATGTGCTGCAGAGCTCCGAGCAGAACCCAGCCAAAACTAACAACTCCAGGGCAGACGGGAGTGGGAAAGGCACCAAGCCCCTTGCAAGGTGACAGCCAAGGGGAACAGTCCATTGGGCAGAAAGGTGTATGGACAACAGCGAGGATATGCCATTTGGTCCCCAAGTTAGGGGACCTCCCCGGGGATGGGAATGCCACTCCAGCTGCCAGAGCCAATGCGTCCGCATCAACACCCTGCCCCTCACCAACCTCATCCCCAGAAACTGTGCGACTTCAGTGCTCCCAGCTCACTACACGCAGGGAGGTCAATGCTCCTCCTCCCCTGCCCCCGGACCTGTTTGGCACACTCAGCACTCTGGCTCTGCTGGCCCAAGAGCCTGTGTGGCACAATCAGCCCCCCGCGACCAAAGAGTGCAACATAAAACGTTCTCACAACACCCTGCACCCCAGAGTATGCAACGTGCAAGGCAGCAACAAGACAGCACCTCCCCCGTTACACATGCACTCCTATGCCACATCCCCACGGTGACACAAACACGCAACCCATCCCCGCTCCAAAATCCCCAGTGACAAACACACAACCCCAGTCACCCACACTCCCACCTAGCATCCCTGCAGTGACACAAACACACAGCCCCAGTCGCAAATGCTCTCCTGCCCTGAATTCAAGCAGTGACACGAATGTACAACCCTAGTCTCTCTCTCTCTCTCTCTCTCTCTCTCTCTCTC
>NW_020664404.1:403631-466586 GCF_002925995.2 Terrapene triunguis | reverse complement strand
ACACACACACACACACACACACACACACACACACACACCCCTTCTCAAATCGACATGAATTCAGGTCCCTGGTCCACAGGCACTCCTGCTCTGAATATCCTGTATTCTCCGGGAATACCCCTCATACAGGAAAACTCTACCCCCAGGTAGACAGTCTGTTCTTCCAGCTCTGTGCCCAGAAGCAGGAGATTTGCCAGCGACAAGGCAGATCTGCACCCTGCTGATTATGCACTCCTGCAAAGCCCGACTAGGACAGGAGCACGACTTAGGGCAGGCCTAAAGACTGACAAGGCCTGCACTAGGGGCAGCACCTGCCCACACAGCCTCTGAACTGGGGAAGTCCAAATTGCCTCCTCCTGTCCAATGCAGGGATGAACCTGACCCGAAGACTTCGCCAAGTATACGCCAGCTGTGCGTTCATCTGTCCTGCCAGTCACACCAGCAAGCGGCCCTCACATCTCCCGCTGCGAAATGGTCATTTTGCCATGAAAGCAGCTGGACATGCTGCTTCGCTTACTTGTCTAAGTTCCATCCAGTTTTTATAGTGAGAAATCCATTCACTGGGTGTTCAACTGAAGAGGTCCGGTAGGTTTGGCTGAGGCCACTAGGTCACATTTCAGAGGGTTTGTTGCAGCACAGGTAACTTACCACATGAAACTAAATCGGTTTAAGCATGATTTAAACCAGTTTAAGTGCAACAATGCAACTAGTGTAACTGGATCGATTTCAGTTACACTGGGGCAGATTGCCCAATACAGATATGGCCCTAAGTGAGAAAGTACAGCAGCAGTGCATTCCGTGTGCTGGCCACACACAGCTGTAATGGGCCAGATTTTCTATGGCAAACACCCCCCATCCCAGACCCTTGAGAACAACAGTGAATGCCACCCCATGCCCCATTGAGAACTCCGCACTTTTGAAAATCCAGCCCTGTATCTCTCTCTCACTTGACCCACTCTAGGGCAACCAGGCAGCAAGTGTGAAAAATCAGGACGGGGGTGGGAGGTAATAGGAGCCTATATAAGAAAAAGACCCAAAAATCGGGACTTCTGGTCACCCTAACCCACTCATTGCTGATGAACCCAGTGTCTGGCAGGGACTGGGGCAGGGATCCAAGGGTGAGCCAAACTCGCTGACGCTCCCTCTGGGTAAGATAGAAGCAAGGCTGGTAGGTTGGAAGAGACAGCCTTTCGTTAAGGGTACATGCCCAGCCTTTGCTCCTAGCACTTGCAGGCTAGGATCTGTGGATCTGCAGCGGCTGTCAGACCATCATGCAGGCGGAGGGAGCAAGGAAACCTTTTTCTAGCTTGAGCAAAAGCGGAGAATGCGACCACCTCTTTTGGACGAGGGAACCTTTGCACGGTTATCCGGGGGCAGCACCTCAAACTGGCACAGACACCGGTGCTCGCCCAGAATTGTGAAGACATGAGGGAGGCATAAAGCCTCCGTTGCCCCCTGCCCTTGGCAGTGCTGCACAGTGTCCCACCCAGGCACAATTTTACAATGTATAGAGAGGGAGGCTTTGCCACCAGTGGATTACGGGGGAGAGAGCGGGGCCCCCGAGAGCTGCTGTCTATAAGGGGCTTGTCGGTGAGGGATTCCTTTTCCCCATTGTGAAGCCGTATGGGGAAGGACAATACAGCTGCACATTTGGGCCCTCCAGGGAGAGGCAGCCTGGGTTAAGTGGTGAATCCTTGTCCTTTATGTAGAATCAGGGCTGGGAATCTGTAACCAGATCTCACCCTGCAAAGCTCCTAAAAAGGCCAATTGTGGAGGAGGCAGGGAGCCAGAGTCGTCATCTGTACGAGGAGTATGTTTGGTATGCAGCTGGCCCCGTGACCCTGCACCAGCTCTCAGAGCAGTGACCTGCAGTACACTCTATACTCACACTAGAGTAGAAGTAGTTTCCTAAACTGCTGCTTTGATGTTCTCTCCAAACCCGGAGATCAAAGAAGCCGGGCTAGAGTGGGGAAGTCCCTGGATCTGGCTGCTGTACACATCCAATCTGTTTCAAAACATTGAGTGGTGATCTGAGTTCACTCTCCTTTACTGCAGAGTCATTTTAAAGGGAGACGCACAACACCCATCTCCCTGTGGCAGCAGTCACACATCCCACTGGTGAGTCAGCTTTCCGCTGGCAGTGGCTACAGCCGAAACGGCCGCGTGCCCAGAGAAGACGTGCAGAAAGCTCTCCTCGGTTCGTCATTTTCCAGCTGGTTTATTTACTGAGCTTCCCCCTCCCTTCCTTTCCCCCAGAACACTCCGATCACAAAGGGGGCTTTCTAATCTATTTGGTAAGTGGAGAAGCTGCTGGGGAATGGGGGACGGTGCCTCTAGGAAGGACGTATAAAGGCTGCTTCTCATTTCAAACAATTTAGAAGGTCGGTGGGGGGGGAGGTCGTGAGGGGAGGGGGACCTTCTCAAAATATACAAAGAGGGGGATCTAGCTAATGGTTCAGTGGCAATGTGGAAAACTGAACTCCCCCCCCGAGCAAGAGACAGTGCCTCTCAGACAGACACTCACTGTACAGCCATGTGCAAAAATGAGTTAATGGCATATTGAAGCTATAAAAGTTTCAAACTAGTTACATTCCAGAGAGATTAGAACAGGCCCTGGTTGCTCGTTACCACCCCCAACGCTCCCCTCCCCAAGGGGAGGGCGCTGAATAGGATTTTAACCATTTCTCTGCCCACATGCTGTTGCACCGCACACACAGCACAATGCACCCTGCTGTCTGAGCATTAACCTGCCATTCGCCAGACAGCTTCCCCCTGGCTGGGGATTAACACTCACCAATTCAAACAACCGTCCTGTGGCCCTGCAATCCTGCTCTTGAACAATAGGATGCAGAGAACAGGCCTCAGCCCGCCCTGTGCTGTAATAATCACTCTGCCACTGGCAAGCCAGGCTCTTGCAGGGAGGAAGAGCTCACTGCAAACTTGGGGTGGATGGACACGCTACAGGATTTGTTAATGCCCAATTAGGAACTTTATCGGCCGGATTTCCTGCCCCTTCCGCACACAGGAACAGTGTGAAGTCTTTATCCCAACACAAGATGCTAGACAGACTTTAGCCAGTGCCCTAAAACTAGGAACTTCTCTGGCTCTTCCACAGCGGGAACAACTTTTCAACAGGAGATCGCCTTGTGGATGTCTTACTCTCATTTGCCATTGGATAACCTCCCCAGGGCAATTGCCTAGTGAGATTTAACACTGAGAAGCATTTCATGTATTTTTAACACCTTTTAATCTATTAGCAGTTGGAAACAAGTCAGTGTCATGTGACCAGCCAACTCTCCACAGACCACCAGCAAGCACTGCTTTATACCATGCAAGCCACTCCTTCTGCCCACTTTCCTTCAGGGGCAGGGGCTGTCACCTGTCACATTCTAGCAGAACAAGCAAGCCCTTCATCAATAGCATCCATCCTGCACTACTAGCCCTGAGCCCATGGACCTTCCCTCCAAGAGTCGCTTCAAATCACGGGCCAATTCCATGGCACACCCTGCTTTTGTTCAATAAAGGCAGCCTTCCAACCATACGCCCTCCCACTCACTTGCCTGCTCCTTCCTTGTCTTTCCATTGCAGAACAGTATGGGCAGATTGAGTTACCAAGAGATCTTTGCCCTAGATGGCACAGAGGTGCTGGAGAGGCTGAGCTAATTCTCGCTGGAGGCAGGAAAACTTTTAAGGGGCCATAACAGAAGTACAGGCAGGAGGTAGTGAGGATTCAAAATCCAAGGAACTTTAGACTAAAGATTAAATTACCATGTCACATTTTCATACTGGGGACCAGGCATATAAGTGGGGGAGGGGGAGGCAGATAATTACAGCTGGGGATGGATATGTCAACACAAAAGGAGGTTTCTTAGGAAACTCTGGTAAAATTCCATTGGGCTGTTACAAAGTGATTGGGGCTGGAAGGTGGGGGAAGGGCTTTTCCATCTAAGTCCCTCTTTTGACACCCATTGCACACCAAGATCCCTGTAAACGCCCAGAACTGCTGTTTATTTTCAACGTGTATAAGGAGGAAAGTTATTACTGCTAATGATATGAATTGCGAGGATCTCCGCCTGGCATAGAGGCACTTTTTATTCCAAAAAGAACAAGAGTACTTGTGGCACCTTAGAGACTCTAAGGTGCCACAAGTACTCCTGTTCTTTTTGCTTATACAGACTAACACGGCTGCTACTCTGGAACACTTTTTATTCCAACTCCTATCCATCTCTCCCGACAAAGCATCATCAAGACTGATGTGAGATAAACTTCCCCAGCCCTCTTTTCCACTCTGCGAGACAGAATTTTATTTTCTTTTAGCTTGGCATAAAACCTGGATGCAAAATAGCTTTCTGGACTGTATTGTCATCGAGGTACTGGAGAAAGGACCTAGTTTGCAAGGTTTGTATCGTACACACAAAGCCATAATGAGGGGAAAGATATAGTGATGCCTCTAGTGTGACGAAGTGGGATTTTTGTAGTATTTTTTTATGAAGCCGATGTGTGCCTCGATTTTCCCTCTACAGTGCATTTAGTATCGGGGGGGGGGGGGAGAGAGGAGGGATTAAGTTTGCTCTCAGGGCAGAGTGGGTGTCACCTCTCTGTTTGGGTGGAATGAAGAGTCATTAAGGAGGGGGCTGAAACCGACATATCAACAAAGGGGGCCAGAGAGACAACATAAGGTCCAATAACCCATGGATTTCCCCACCTCTCAGGAGGGAAGCTAGGCAAAGACCCCAGTGTGAGAACAAAGGACTGGAGAGGTGTGAGGTGGGGGGGTAACAGTTGGCTGCTGGAAGGAGTCGGGGCTCTCACCTGCAGGGATCTGATGAAGGTCAAACAGAGACAGAGCTTGAACAATGGGGTTCACTGCAGCCTGGCTGGGCTCTGGTCTAACAAAAATGGACTTGGGCTGTTCTTTAAACTTCCTTTCTCGAGTCTAGGTTAACCTAAGGACTTCCTATGCTGTGTTCCACGTGATTAATAAACCCGCCTACTTTGACAACGCGGTTTGAATGTCACTGCAAATGCTGGGTGAGGTGCATTAATCCCTGAAAAGCGTACAAGTCTCCACCAGGAGTACCTCAGTTGGACTCACTGAACAGAGCTCATGGTGTGAAGCAGGAGTGCTGGAGCCCCAGAGGTTCAAACTAAAGGGTCAGTGAGGCCACATGGCCTATCCTGTGCGGGAAGAGTGAGAATCTTGGGGGTCTGGCATGCTGAAGGGGTTCCTCCTAGAGACTGTTCCAAAGCTGGGGCGTAGCACTGACCCTGTGGATCTATGACACCTTGTACTCTGGCTTTAGACTGAACCTAAAAATTTGCGCCTTTTGCCTCCACATCCCAGTTTGGGGGAGTTGCGGGTAGCCAGCATCTACTTCTGAGGAGCAACATCAGGGAGTGCGGAAGTGCCTTCTCCTTAGTGGATCATGGTGTAGTGTCACTTACTATCTTGCTGGCAACATCCATAGTCAGGGATTTTAACCAGCTGAGTAGCGTTGAGTCAAAAAGCCGTCTATGCGTGTTCTGACTAAAAACATCCCCACTGGATGACAATTTCCCACTAACAATTACATATTCTAGGTAACCATGTAACCAGCCTGTATCTGTAGTTTTAAGAGGGTTTCATGGATGTGTTCTTTGTTGAATGTTAATTTCCTCTGATGTACTGTCTGGGCCACTTGATTTCTTCAGTTTAAGCTGCTGGATGGTCCTTAGTGGTGCCCTCCAACTGTATTTGTCTTGTTCAAACTGTGCTGTAAGATTTAGGGGTTGGTTCCTGCATATAAGACTGCGAAATGTTCTGCCGAGATTTCCACTTTCTGGACTGGTTTGAGGACAAGGTTGTGGGCAGTCAGGCCTAGTGGGTAGCATCAAGCGCCGGGAACCAGAGCCGAGGGATCAGAGCTGGAGACGGAGTCAGGAGTCAAGCCAAGGGTTGGAAGCCAGAGCCAGAGGATGAGCCGGAGTCAGAATCAGGAGTCAAGAGTTGAAGCCGGAATCAGAGACAGGAGTAGGGTGGAGGAGCAGGAGCAGAGGAGGATCTGGAACAGGGAGGGTAGGAAGAGGCGCGGGATGCAGGAATGCAGGGCTCAGGAGTCAGACAAGTAGGTAAGGTCCTAATGACAGCCAGCCAGGGATTCACCTAGCTGCTCGGACAAATTCCTGTGCCAGTCGGTAGGGCCAGACATCTCCCGCAATCAGGAGCTTCATAGGTGGAGCCCTTAGAGACCTAGGGCTCTGCTAGCCCTCTCCTCCACTGATTCCAGTGAGCTGCCCATGGCAGCTGCAGTCTGAGCAGTGCTGGGGATCCACGGTCGAGACCTGCGATCCGTCACACCTGGCAGCTTTCAGCTGTTATTACTGGTTAGCCCAGTAGCATCCCACAGAGCCATCAGATCAGGAGCTCAGGGAGCTAAGCACCGCACAAACTCAGACAGAGATCGTCCCTGCCACTTTCCAGGTTTGCCAGAGGAGCTGGTGCCTCCTGAGACTGCCGCTTGTATCAGTTTCTCCTTTGCCTCCTATTCTCTGCCTGTGACACACAACAGTTTAGTCTCCTGAGGGTTGTAATACTTGGGTTTAGTGTGTGGGGGCTGGGTAGTGTTGGTGGCCTGTGCTAGACAGGAGATCAGACAAAGTGATCTGGTAGTCCCCTTTGGCCTTAAACCTATGACTTTTTCTTCTGGGGAAGCCCTGGTTTGTAGTTCCTCAGCATCGTATGCCCCTCCAGGTTCCTGTGGAGCGAGGTGCCATAGTTCAGGTTGGGAGAGCTCCCTTACTTTCCCTCTGTTTTTGATAAGTCTACTCTTCCACTTTTTCTGAGCTGCAGTTTTCTCTCATTGGGCACATGGTTAGGGATTGTATTGACCTTTAGATGTGAGGTTAATGTCACGTGTGGTTTGGCTGAACTGTTTGTTTAGGGACATCTCAGTCTGGTTTTCTATGTTGGGGATTTTTGGTGTTCCTTTGGGTTTTTCATTGCATACTTTTGTCCATATAATTCCTTTGGTCGTCGGTGGAGATTTCTGTGGTGTGTGGTTAGCTGATATGGTTTGTTCAGATGCAGGATGCTTTGGCTATGAGCTGACAGACATGGCTGTGGATTGACTGTTAGTGCATCTCATGTTCCTGGCAACGCTCACCATGCTGGTTACTCATGTGGTCTCCCTGGCTGTGTGGTCTGAACCACCAGAACTAAATCAAAGAAAAACAACTAGTAGCTAAGAACAAACACTGAGTGCCGGTAAGAAAGTGCATCCCAAGAGCCATCCCACAAATGCACAGGGCTGCTCAGGAGCCTCTGAGCTTTTGCTACTGGCTTTGTCACTGTTCCTGCTTGACACTAAAATTGCTCAAGTAGCTAAAATGCCTGCTTGACAAACGCCTGCTTCCCCTGCTCTCTGACACAGATCTGACCAAAATGCTTCAACCTTAGTCACTTCTAGACTAGACTTCTGCAACATGGTCTACCAGGGACCAGCTATGAATATCGCAACTGGTTCAACTCCTAGAGCAATGGTGCTCTGCACTGACTCTTTGGCCGCTTTCAGACAGAGTTCGAGGTGCTGCAGATAATTCTCAAAGCTCTTAATAGAATGAGATCAAGCTCTCTCACTGACTGCTTACTCCTGGCGATGCCACAGCAACTACAATCAACAAGGACACGAGAACTGAAAACTTTCTTGATAGAGGGCTCTGGGCAGTGGAATTCCTTAACGCCAGCCAGCAGGATGTGTCTGAACCTTGACTACTATTAGAACACAGCAGAAGCCCCATCTCTTTTCACAGGCCTCTCCAAGCGAGCTGCTAAATGCCCGGCACCATCCTCCAGAAAGACAGGCACCACTGAACCCACGTAGGGTATCGGATAAATTGAGGGATGGCGGAGAGATTTTATCATTTGGGACAGAGCCAGTGAACCTCATACAGTGTCTGTGATGGCTCCTAAAGACTATGGAGATAGATTAGAAAGACAGACACTCCCTCCAAGACTACTTTTTAATGCAGCTGTACTTAGCTTGTTCGTGTTTAAGGCTGGGTGTGCCTAGAGTGATAGGAAAAGGGGGAAGAAGGAAAGGTGAGGGGCATGGGAAAGTGGGGACAGAAGAAACAGAGAAGTCAGCGAAAACAAAGAACATTTATCTGATAGCAATGACAGCACTTCCTGGTCTTGCATTTGTCAGCACTAAATTTCACCTGCCATTATACTGCCCATTCAGAGGGACCTAACCAAGCCAGGTGAAATTCCTCACAGTCCTCTCTGGATTTGACTAATCTGAACACTTAACTTTGTGACATCTGTAAATGTTTCCACCTCACTGCTCACCCCTCCTTTCCAGATGATCAGTAAAAATACTAACCAAATCCAGACCTGATACAGAACCTTGAGGCATTTAGCCCCATCTTATTTCCCATTTATAGGAGTTAGTCCCACTTTGAGAATTTCTAAAATGAACCCTGTTGTTGCCAGTTGGGAAGGGTAAAGTCCCAAGTCTCTAACCAAAGGCCCTGGCTGTTCTATTCCTTATATTTGCAGTATATGAATTCTGGAATCTGGGTGCTTTAGAGTCACAAAGAGTATGTCTACACTGGGAAAATGAGGTGTGCTAGAAACCATAGCAACTCGCACATTTTAATTAACATTTTGTTAAATACCACATAGCACCTAGTGTAGATAAAGAGTAAAATTTCACTCAGAAGCCTAATCCTATTGAGTAGAGCAAGGTCTGGTCTACACACAGGCTATGTTACACTACTAGTGCTACAGCTACGCTGCTGTAGCACTGTAGTGTAGACATTCGCTACAGCAACGGAAAACCCCCTACCAGTGCGGTAGTAAATCCACCCTCTTGAGAGGCGGTAGCTAGATCGATGGAAGAACTCTTACGTTGACCTAGCGGTGTCTATATGGGGGCTTAGGTCAGCTTAACTATGTCTCAGGTCTCACTAGAACTTACTTTGGTATAACTTACGTCGCTCAGGGGTGTGAATAATCCACATCCTTGAGCGACATCAATTATACCGACCTAAGCGCCATTGTAGAGAGCGCTATGTCGGCAGGAGAGCTTCTCCCACCAATATAGCTCTCGCCTCTTGTGGGAGGTGGAGTAATTAAGCCACGGGGAAAGCTCTCTCCTGTCAGTTTAGAATGTCTTCACTGATGCAGCTGTGCCCTTCCATCAACCTAGCACTGTCCAGATGAGGACTTAGATCGACCCAGCTACATTGCTCAGGAGTGTAGATTTTTCACACCCCCGAGCAATGTAGCTGGGTCGATCTCATTTTCTAGTGTAGACCTGCCCAAAGCACCTTTACACTATTATAACGGCATCCAGGGGGGGGGGGGGGGGGGTGGTTATACCCGTGTAACCATATTCCTAGATTTAAAGTGGTACAACATTTGTGTGTAGACTAGGCCATAGGCGCCCAAGTCACTTTAGGTGCTTTTGAAATTTTATCCCAAGAGATTCATGTTTAAAAATGTATTAGCTGGTCTGTGGGGAGGGAAGGGCACTGCCTAGCTGATTAGCCCTTTACTGCTAAAAGCATAAATCGTCTGCTCTACTGGGGAAGGCAGAGGGTCCCTTATGGGGCTGATCCAAAAGAGCTGAGGATAAGATCAGTGTTGTTTGCATGGACAATGCTGAGTATTGTAGGTTGAGCCGGTGGGGAGGAGAGCTGCTACAGCATCCCCTGACTGACTGGGCTTGTCTCCACTAGACTTTTTTCACCTCGTTAAAGTGATTATCGGTTTGTGGACACGCCCCAAACCTTTGTGCTTTACCTGCGGGCTCCCCCACATCTCAAATCTGCGTTGGCTCAATCTGGAGGAAAGCACATTTGTGATGTATCTAGTGCAAGCAAACCCAGAGAGTGGGGCAATGCTAGAGGCTTCACTCATGGGCTACCTTAGAGCTTCCCCACATGGAGGGAACTGCACGAGCATCTTTCTTATGGGAGTTACATGACAGAAGCTTGGGAGCCTAGCAGAGGACTGATAAAGGAGGCTTGGATGTGGACAAATTGGAGAGACCAGAGAACAACAAAAATGGTAACAGGTTTAGAAAAGCTGACCTAGAAGGAACCGTTAAAAAACAGCTGGCCATGTTTTAGTCCTGAGAAAAGAAGATTGAGGGGCTGATAACAGTCTTCAAATATGTAAAGGGATGTTACATAGAGGACTCAGATGAATTGCTCTCCATGGCCACTGAAGGTAGGACAAGAAGTAATGGGCTTGATCTACAGCAAGGGAGATTTAGATGAGGTATTAGACAATATTTTCTAACTATGAGGATAATTAAGTATTGGAATTGGTTATCAAGGGAGGTTTTTAAGAACAAGTTAGACAAAACAGCTTTCAGGGATGGTCTAAGTTTAGTTGGTCCTGCCTCAGTGCAGGTGGCCGGCTTGGTGACCTCTCGAGGTCCCTTCAAGCCCTACCTTTCTGTGATTCTGCAATAACCAATGGGCTAGGTGAGAGCAAGTCTGGAAGCAAGATTAGAGCTACCTGTCAGAAGAATTGCAGTTGTTTATGGACCTGAGAAGTGTTAAAGGAGAACCCTACTTTCAAAGGACACCCCCATTTGTACTGTGGCAGACACACTGCTGAGCAGTGGGGGAGATCAGGGTTTGTTTGTTCTGTGAGCAGTGTCAGGTTTGCAGGTTTGACTGTCTATAGAATTAGGGACAAGGGAGGCAAAAGGAACAGAAGGGAGGGAGAAGAGGAGAAGAAAAAGAGAAATAAGCACCAACTGTCCCCTCAGGCAGGAGTGGGGGAGTTTGGACACAAACAGAAAACAAGTCGTAGCCCCAAGGCAGCATGTTTTCAAAGGAGAAGATATATAACTAGCAGGCTCACTTCATACACCAGCTGCCTTCCCATGTCTTGCCAGATTCCTAGAGATTACAAACCCCACGCTGACAAGTCTGAACTGGCCGGAAAACCTGTCCCCAGTCCCCACTCACACCGCCCCACACCCATTATGCATGGGCTCTCCCATCCCCCAGCCACCAGAAGCCTCTTCTCTCCTTTGTCTGTTTACACAGCTGTGAAATTAACTGACAGGTCACCCATTCCTCCTCCCCCACCCCAACTACTTCAAGCCAGAGAGCTACACCAGGTCCAGTCGGATCTCTGCTAAACATTCCCATATTCCTGGAGGACTCAGCACTCAGGCACAGTCTGCAGTTTATTTGGGATGTAACACGGACAGAACACGGATTTTTTTCTTTTCTTTTGCAAACAGAAGCTAACTGTGATTGTTTTACACCATCTACGGCTCCAGCGAGAGATTCTGCTCCCAGGTCCCTACGCCACAAACCAATAATCTGACCTTTAAAAAAAATCCAAGCAAACCGAAAAAGGGAAACCTTCTCCCAACTGGACCCAGGAATGAGAGATTCCAAGGCAAAAGCAAAGTCACCAACGTTCCTGAGCAGCCAGATAGTGCTGAAAAGCTGCACCGCAGAGGCAGTTCTTCACCTCTGGCAACTTGTCTAGACTAGGATTTAAGGAGTGTTGTTAGCACGTTTCTGCTAACACAGGCTAACACACACATCTGAAAAGTCTAACGAAGACACTGTCTTTAGCATATACTAGGCTGGATGAGATTGAAAGCTCGTCTACATGGGAAAATTATACTGGCATAAGCCAAGTTGTGAATGTAAACCTCTGGTTATGCCAGTATAACCCCTTGTGGCCACACGTTTTCTAGTATAAGGCCCTGTCTACACTTAACCTGCATCTACATTGTGGGTTAGAGCAGCGTAGCTACAGGACCATAGATATGCTGCTATAGCCATGTAGTGTAGACAAGCCCTTGCTGTGTCTTTTTTTTTTTTTGGTTTAGTTTATGTAACTTGGGAAGGGGATTAAGCTAAATCCCCCAAAGCCTCTTTTATATAGGAATTAAGGAGTGTCCACATGGGCAGTTATACCACTGTAACTATATTAGCTTAACTTGTCACACTTTCCCAAGTGGACAAGGCCTAAGCCTACAGGGGGAGCCTAGATTTTAGCTAACACATGCTAACATCACACCTAGTCTAGACAATGCCTGAGATTGTAGGGGAGCGGAATGGATTTTTTAAAATAGATATGCCCATATCTCCAAGTTCTCAAGAAACTAGGTGTGCATCCCACCCGCAAGTGTTCTGTCACGGAGGGAACAGGCCCTTGCCCCATATTCATTCCCCCTTCTAGTTTTACACAGAGCAGTGAAGAACCTGTATTTTTCCTTGGGTTGGGTCAGGTGCAGGGGTTTTCCTCTTCAACCTCAACTTTATTATTATTTTGAACAGTTCTTGTAGCTTGCGGCACATTATTCATATACCCAAGCAGTCTGACACCCTACCCCGACTCCTGCACACATACACCGCCCTCTAATATTGATAGTACTAACTCACCCCTTGCCAACCCCTCTGATCAGAGCTGCAAGCCATGTGACTCAGCAGACCTGTCTGGGCAGAGACAGCATGGCAGAGAAATGTGGCATCCCAAGGCCAGAACGAACTCCAGCTAGCCACAACAAACAGGCTGTTACGCCTGCATGCAACACAGAGCTTTGGGAAGCTCCTGAAAGGCCGTTGGGCCTCTCGCCCCCATGGGAAAAGGGAATGAGACCGAACACTGGGGCTGCAAATCCAGGCATACCAGGGTTTAACAGGGTGGTGGCAACAAGTGGGTCAAAGGCCAGCCGGACGGCCTGCTCTGGTTTCCATGGATATGTGGCCTATTCATACAGTGCACAGAGGGCTCTTCACAGCCACTTACACACAATTGAGCTATTACTCAAAACTCCGCAGCGCTGTTTCTGGAGCACAAGACACTAGACAGGGGAGAGTTTAATGGAGTTGATTAAAATCACTATCAGGGAATTAGCACTGAACAGAATCAGTCCTGAAAGAGGTCAGGGAGTCAGACTCGCCTCGTCTTGGCATTCGGCAAAAGGGTAAATCCTAGAGCCTGCAGCTGCCACCCTGCCCCAAAGAGAACCCTTGTTCCCACCGTCACCTCCCCTCCCCCCAAGGGTGATCCTAGATCATTCATATACCTTCTCCACTTCCCCAAGTGAAACCCCACCCCTTCCTGGAGAGGTAGGTTCCAGAGTCTGTGTGTCATCCCCAGATCCTTACCTCAGGCCACCATTCCCCGAACTCACCTCCCCAGACAGATTGCAGAGACTATGTCCTGTATGCCCCACCCAATCCCAGACCACTCCCCTCCCACATTCATTTCCTCTCACCTACTTTGCTGGAAAAAGATTCAACTGCCTCAATCGCCTCTGTCAATCATCCATATCCCTGCCCTCCTGAGAGATTCCAAACCCTACAGCTTCTCACCTCCACCCTAGGGGTATGCCCAAAGGACTCCCATCCCCTTTCCTTTGCTGAGGTTTCACAAAGCCACTCAAAGCTATGCAAATTTGGCTTGAAAGGGGTGTGCTTATTGACAAGCCCCAAGGTTCACAATGGTTTTGCATTTGAACAAGTCCACTTTCCCCCGGGCTGAATTTCATTGTGAATCCACAGGCAAAGATCAGGTTTGGCAGAACCAGCAGGGAATCCCTGGAGCAACAGAAATGCGATTTCAAGGCAACAAGTTTATTTTATATGACACAAACAAAGTGACACCAAGAATTAAGGCTGCCTAAGACTTTCCATTCTAAAGCGTCAACTTAGTTAGTTGCATAACGCTTTCTCCAAGCGATCCCTTTTCTGCTGAATTTGGCACTCTGGCTCTCAGCCAGAGTATGATCTCTTCCTGGAAGTTTCATCAAGAAAGGATTCAAGCATGGAAGGAGTAGGGGAGAAAGGGTTTTTTTTTTTTTTTTTTTTTATTAAAAATAAAAACAGTTCTAACATCTCAGAGGGAGGGAGTGAAACCCTGACATTTGTCAGTGACATAAGCCATGATTCAGCAAAGTGGTTAAGCACACAGCTTGATTTCAGTAGGTAAGTCCCATTGAAGGTGAGCTCTTTGGCACAGGGACCAACTTTTTGTTTGTACAGCACCTGGCACTATGGGGTCCCGGTACTAGGACTCCTGGGTGCTACTGCAACATAAATAATAAAGATAAAAGGTTTGTAGCTATCCCTTTCAATGCCTGGAGGAAATCAGAATGTGTCTGGTAGAGCTGTATGATTTAAAACGTAACTATGAGCATAGGCACTGAATTATTATAAACAACAAAACTAATCATCTCCCTGTATTCTGTTGGCATCACCCATGCCGGTGCATAGAAACAGGGAGAAAAATCTCCACTCAGTTAGACAATGCGTCAGGATTTCACTAGCTGGGCGCATGTGCATAAGGAAGCGGTGTGAAATTTCATTTTAACAGGTAAGGGATTATGGAATATGATCTGTGAAGGTTCATATGGAAGGAGGTATGGCTGTGAAGGAATCTTGTCTTGTTCCATAAGATGTATCTTTGTTCCTTCATTTTTCCTTTCAAAAAAGAGTAAGAAATTCCGTTACAAAACTATCACCATGCATTAGAACTATGGAGGAATGGCAATGTCGGACAAACAGACTGGTTTTCAAAGTGCTCGAATATCCACACTCCTACTCAGGTAGGCCTGAAAATTGCTAGGAACATAGGAATTTCCAGAGTGGAACAGACCCAAGGTCCATCTAGTTCAGTATCTGGTCTCTGACAGTGGCAGCACCAGATGCTTCAGAGGAAGGTGTAAGAACCCCACAGTTAGCAGAAGAGGAGTCAGCTGAGGACCCAGGGTAGAGTCTGTGGTGCAAAATTTGAGGTCTTTTGGTTCGGGGTACAAGGTACAACATTCAGACCAGCTTGAAATCTGGTATTCCAGCTAAGGACCTAGAGTACAGTTTGGGCGGCTTGTTTGGTCATGAGGTTTCTGATGATCAATTTTTAATTAACAAAATGCTCTAAAATGCACTTGCAAAGCCCGACTGTCAGACAGTTGTCTGTAGATGAACCATGGTAGCAAGTGGTGCAAATCTGGGCGGTTCCCGAGAATAAGAGCCTGTCCTGCAAGGACGTATGCTCTAGAGTCTGGCACTCGAACTGCCCCAAAGCTCATCCAATATCTGGCACCCAGAGCTCGTCTAAAACACACGGAGGAGCTGGGATTCCCTTTTCCTCCAGTGGTGTCACCTGAGTGAAATCCAAGGATCTTCTCCACAGCCTGACTTCCTCCCACAGCTGCCCCTCAGTCATGCCCCCACCTCCTAAAAAAACCCAAGGAAAATCCACCCCCTAAAAAACATAATTACTGGGCAGAGAAGGTTATACAAGCGCTCAGCACTGTCATACACTCCCCATGCCCTTCCCGAACGTGAGAGTTTAATTCCCAGAACTCAAAGGATGGCAATCGAAAAAACAGTGTTAACACACTTCGCACCCAGCACAGCCACACACCCTTTACTCTGCTCCCCCCCCGGGGGGGTGGGGGGGGGGAGCTGGGATATAACAGCGCCTCCCCTCCCTAAACAAACCTGCCATTGTCTCTATGCTCAGCACAGCTCCAGCTCAGCTCTCCTCGTCAAATAGGCTATGCTCTGTGCAGCACGATGGATCTGGAGAGATCTTATTGGAGATTAACAGAGGCACAGAGAGCCCCCTGAGGAACTTCTTAGGACAGGGATCAAAGAGGGCAGAGTTAAGGGTGCATGGTTGTGTTGGATGCAAAGTGTCACTGTAACGCCACATTTCCTGGTTTGCCAACGTTTGAGTTCTGGGCATTAAATTCTCACACTTTGGAAAGGCATGAGGAGCACAGGCCAGCGCTGTGCACCTACGGTTACAGAAGATGTCTGCATATATGTAAATAGATAAGGTGCCAGTAGATGGTGCTCAAGAATATGTAGCACAGTTCCTAGATTTTGCAGGACAAATACAATGCCTTCTTCTTGTGCACTGTGCATTCCCCCTTTTGTGCAGCTCTTTATATCAGTTAACACGTTGCTAGATGTGAACGAGTTTTTACTGCTTTAATTTTTTGCCGTGGCTGACCTGAGGCTTTGAGTATCTTCAGCCATGGCTGTGAGCACATCTCACTCCCTGTTGTGATGCAAGCGCGCAAGATTCTTCAGGGCCTCGTGGATGAGCTGTGAGTGGCTGCAAAACTGGAAGCATGGCAGAGTGGGCAGATTGAATACAGCATTGGGCAAGGATTGCTTCCTAGTTAGTCAGCTAACAGATGAAGACAGAGATGCACTGTAATCTAGGAGAGGTGTATTTTTGATATGTCTGATCAAAATGAAAATGAAATTATCAGTATGCAATTGCAAAGAGGCTGTCCCAGTTAGCCTCTTCATGCAAATCTGGCATACTAACACATGAAATGTATTACCGCTCAAATAGTTTTATGCACCAAAGATAATGAAGCAAGAAGCCATACGCTGTGACAGTCAAAGGTGGAACTTCAACGTGTTATTTTATCTACCACAGCGGTGTGCAAGCAAAGAAACAGCAACAAAAACTGAAGGCATCAGAAGCAGTGGAAAATTTGCACCACAAAGAAAGTTAAAAGTGGACTAACACAAGCAACAGGGCAGTGGTCTGCAGAGAGAGGCAGGCACTGCATGTATTGAGGGAGAAACGGGAAAGGAAACAACCCACATATGGTACCACATGAGCTTACTGAAAATAAATCATTTTGCAGAAGAGTTTGCAAACAGAAGCAACAGCCCACTGCAGCGTCTCATCTCCCACTACACATGGACTCTCCTGCTTTCAGCAAAAGACCTCTGAAGCCAGTAGTAGTGGAAAAGGTAACCGAACAAATTAAACAGTATTTAAAATTTGGGGGGCCCAACTCATGATTTTTCAACATTTGTGGCTGGCAACAAAGTCATGCGTGCAGAGTAACACCAAGGCTAGGGTGACCAGATCACAACAGTAAACTATTGGGACATATTGGGGTGCTGTCAGCCCTGCCCACAGTCCACCCCCACTCCTTTCCCACTCTGTCCAGGTTCTACTCCCTCCCCGCTTGGTTCCCCCCCCCCCGCCACCGCGCCCTTCCTCATCCCCCGGCCCGCCACTGGCTTGCTGCGTCCCTCCTCAGTCCCACACCCACCGCTTGCCTCCTCATCCCCCCTTTTCACCCCCCGCCTGCCACTCGCCCTGCGGCGCCAATTTCCCCTCTGCCCGGTGGGTGCTTGCCCACCTCCCACCTCTTCCCGCCCCTGCACCACGCTTGCTCCGCCCCCATTCCACCCCGTTCCCCCAAGTCCCTGTCCTGCCTCTTCTCCGCCTCCTCCCCTGAGCACACCACGTCCCCGCTCCTCCCGCTCCCTCCCGGAAAGTCCTAAGCGCCGCCAAACAGCTGTTAGGTGGCAGGAAGCACTGGGAGGGAGAGAGGGAGAGGAGTGGGGACGCAGCGTGCTGGGGGGTGGAGCTTGGCTGCCGGTGGGTGTGGAGCACCCGCTAATGTTTCCCCGGAGCACCCATGGAGTCGGCCCCTCCCTCCTGCTCACCTCCTTACCTAAATATCAGGATAAATGGGGTCCCGATCATACATTGATCAGGATGCAGGACAGAGGGTTAAATATCGGGACATCTGGTCACCCTAACCAAGGCCTACAACCCTACATGGTAGAAGTATAAGGAAAACTCTACTGCTGCAACTACACCTCTACCCCGATATAATGCGACTCGATATAACACAAATTCGGATATAACGCGGTAAAGCAGCACTCCAGGGGGGCGGGGCTGCGCACTCCGGCGGATCAAAGCAAGTTCAATATAACATGGTTTCACCTATAACGCGGTAAGATTTTTTGGCTCCCGAGGACAGCGTCATAGCGGGGTAGAGGTGTATGGTTTCCTAAGAACAACCAAGGAAGAACTAATCTTGAGGGACAACCCAAGTGAGACCCTCCCACTGCAACACAGAAGGGGAAGCAAGGAAGTTTGGCAGTGACTGCGATAGAAGTTCATCTATCCTCAGGAGTTGGCAAAGGTGATGCCAAAAAAGCTAGCAGCACGGAAAACTCCGGAGGGCAAACGGCAGGAGAAGGGACTCGAAATACAACCACACAAAGTGGAAGAGCAGTGAAGTTACTTAGTAATTTCAGAGACTCTATAATTAGATAATTTTTTCACATCTTAGCTACTATAGTTAAGCTCTCATGGAGCAGCAAGAGCGAGTAACACTTTCTACCATTTCTAATTGTCTAGGAGACTCAGAGTACTTCTACACTGCAACAAAAGACCGGTGGCACAGCTGTGGCTGGCCCAGGTCAGAGACCCCGCAAGGGGGGGTGGATCTCAGAGCCTGGGCTTCAGCCTGAGTCAGCTAACCCAGGCTCTGAGACTGAGTGCCACAGGTTTTTTATTGCAGTGTAGACGTACCCCCAGCCCTATCCTGGCTAACATGACTTGACCTTTACAAGCCTTCGTCACCTCCTGCCTGGACTGCAGTGATGCACCATGCCGATGAAGCCATCAGTCCTTAAGAAACTCCAAATAATAAGGAATGCTGCAATGCATCCCCTCAACAACACCGGCTACCATGTAACCCGCTCTCTACTTTCTACACTGGCTTCTGAGAGGATATCGAGTCAATAATGCACCTCATCGTCAAGGTGCTCAGTGGGCTGAGCTCAGTATAGAGACGAAAGCTCTGGGACGAGGACAGAGGCTGACAGCTCTGCTCTTCAGGCCCAAAAGAGCTTTCTACCACAAGAATAAAACTTGTCTGTGCAGAAGACTGAGTGTCCTCTGAGGCTAGTCCCAGACGGTGGAACGAACTCACACAGGAACTAAGGACCAATGCAAGCTTCCTGCTCCAAATGCCAAGCGCTTCTCTGACATCAACACACAACAACTTGGACATATACAACAAGTGAAATTAAAACAACAAAAACCCTGTTCAAACAAAATGCTTCCACTGCACACACAATTCTTCCACAAGGAGAGGTTGAAAGAACGAACAAACCAGGCAACAGATGTTAGTCATATTGCTTAATGCATGACTGGAAGGTGCTCAGATGCTCCAGTGATGAGGGTGGTCTAAGAGCCTATATAGAATACAATTGAAATTAGTCAGTTACTATGCATTAAATGTAAATAGATACAGGGACAGTAGATGACACTCAAGAATACATAGCGTAGTTCCTCGATTTTGTAGAATCGCTAAAACTTTTTTGTTGTGCAATGCAGTAGCTCTTAGCATATGATCCTCCCAAAGTCAGACCAGATGGGACTTACTTAGTTTTACAGAGTAAGGTCAGCACTATATCTAGGTAGAGCATTTTTCATTAAATGTGTTTTCATCAAAGCCAAAACATTTTGGAGGGATGCTCGTTTGAAAGCTTTTGCTTTTCCAATGAAGAATGAAAATAAATGTCAAAACCTCACCAAAAGTTGTCACAAAACAGAATTGTTGTCTTCCTGTCAGATCTATTCAATACAACAAACAATTCAAGAGATTGTTTGGCTGGTGTAATTCCCTTCCCTAGCCATAGCAATGCGAGTTCAAACCTCCATGCTTTGGAGCCAGTTCACAATGGGACTAATATTACCATCTTTGTTGACCTAATCCACAACTACGTGTGGTGCTTGTGCACCCCTTTGTGGTGGATACATGCTTATGGCACACTCACAAGCAAATCGCCCCATTTCAGTACCACAAAGCTCTGGGCAACCCTAATGTTCTGGTCTACCATCTTTATTTCACACATTAGAACCATTCACAGTCATACATTATCAACACTGGCTGCCTGAATTGCTCGCATCAACGCCACGTTCACACTTAAGCAAGTGGTGACCCCATTTGCTCCCATGGTTTGAGCAGCAAACTCTGATATAGGAGTTTTTACATAAAACCCAAATCACTATACAAGACTCATGAAGTAACATCAGGCTTCCAACAACCTTCAAAAAATGGCGATTGACTCAGCATAACAGACTGTCGGGCTCAATTTTGGTGAGCAAAGATTTTATTTTGGGGGGAGGAAACATGGATAAAAACTCATGGAAATCTAAAGCTTGTTAAAGTGATGCCTGACTACACTATTCTTCTGAACACATTGTGGGGTATAATTGTGTTCTCGTTTGTACATTCACTACAAAACTCAATGCTGCTGATGAACATACATCTATTCACATTTTAAAACATTTCTTCAAGCCTGCAAGCAGACGGACCCAGTAACCCTCCCCCAAGCAAGCTATTTAACATGGATCAACGAAGCACCAAGCGACGTAAATGTCACGTAACCTCTTTGGGATCAACGTCAATATTTTGGGGAGGGGGTGGGGGAAACTCACCCTCCCTTTGTTTGAGTAACTCTCCATTCATCTCTCGCAAGCTCTCCATTTTAGGGAGATCCATCTCCCAGCATAGGACTGTGTGTGGAACTATTGCCCCAACAGCTGACTCTGGGAATGAGCACAAAATAGAGATCGTCCACTTCAAACATTTCATTCTCTAGCTAGGCCTCAGAACCCCAATTTGACCACAAAAACCTGGCCTCTGGTGTTTCTGTTATGAGTATCAGATTCCTTCAGCTGGACTTGGCCGTTTACTGCCTGAACAAATTACATTAACAATGCATAGAAATGTATACAGGGCCTTAAATACACTATGGAGCTGGGACCAAAACAAAGGCCTTGGTGTCCTAGCAACTGGCCTTCCCCCCCTCCCCACAGGCTGGGCTAAGGCCCTAGCCATGAATTAAGAGCCATTGAGTTTCGCTCTTTTCTGCAAACAATTAGGGACGGAGAAGTCCCAATTACAGCTGGGATTTACAGCCAAAGAAACAATCTATAAATCACTGCACCCGTCCCCCCTCTTTCCAACCAAGTAATCTCATCCAGATGTTCAGCAGCAACTGCCGAAATGTGTGGTACATTGTTATCCAACAAGACTAAGATTTTCTCTGCAAAATGTCAAGGGCTGAAGCACCAGGACTTCATACAGGCAGAAGAGGCCTTGCCAGCCTCAAATGATCAACTACAACATGTGGCTATGATCAAGTATTTCCCAGCAGGACAGAAGAAGGGCTTGATTTACTTCCACAGATCGCATCGAATACTCCTGCAGGGATGCACCTTGCTCCTGTTGTGAGGAGAACAGTCATTTATCTTGGTCTCACCAGAACATTCCTCTAATCTAATACCTACAGATAGGAGCTTTCTGTCCTAATTCGTTGGTCTATGTTGTTTCCAAATACTCGTCTACCTTGAGCCATTCACAGCAGTCCTCTGACCAATTTACGGCAGCTGCATTTTAGCTCCAGAGTACAGAGTTGGGTCAACTCATTTGGGGCTTTGAAAACCAGCTAACACATTCCAGCCAGCTTTAATGGATTTTTAGTCAATTATTTGTTTAAACTTACATACAGGTTTACATTTCTTTCCCCATCATTTCTGTTCCATAGATTTAAGGCCAGAAGGGACCATATGATCATCTAGGCTGATGGTTCAGAGACCCTCACCCAGTGATTCCTGTATCAAACCCATAACCCCTGCTTAAGCTACAGCATCTCTTCTAGAAAGAGACACCCAATCCTGATTTAAAGACTTCAAGTGATGGAAAATCCACCACATTGCTGGCTAAGTTGTTCCAATGGTTCATTACCCTCACTGTTAAAAACATGCACCTCTTTTCCAGTCCGAATTTAACTCGATCATCAAGGTATTTGGGGTAAACAAAACCGTCTCCCTTTTAAAACAGCCTTCTCTTCCCACTTGTATCTTTTCAGTGATGTCAGAAACACTAGATTCTGATGTTACAATGCATTACACTGGAAAAAACTGATGTCATAAGCACACCCTACTCTACTTGCGTAAAGCACCATGGGATCTTAAATGACCACAAGTCATCAGGACCTTGGTTTGTTAAGATGTCCACTCTGGAAGCAGAGCAGCCTCTTCCCCCAGATATCCTGAGGTATTGCAGTGGTTTAGGCAGACTCTGAGGAACCATCAGCCCCATTTCCTGTAGAACTTTGAAGGTCTCACATTGAAATATTACACCAAACCTTCCCCCCTTCCCACCCTGGTTAGCTTGGGCTAATGGATGCCACTGAAAGAACTGGAGAACGGGAGGTGGCTAGTGTGAAAAAAGAAAACTTCTGTTTAGCTATGACTATCCTCAGGAGAAAGGAAAACCCAGAGGTACACCCAGTTTCACAGGGTTTGGTAAGATATTTGCGCACGGTGCGCTAGTGTGAGGCAGCGCCTTTTAAAACCCTTACTCTGCCCGACACAGCAATCTGCATAGTATTACAGGCGCCTCTTACAGAAACAGATCTGGAAGCCGCATGTCCCAGAAATCCCCCCCCCCCAAAAAAAAGAGAGCCTTAGTCCTTCCTTTAGGGACGTTTTCCAGATTGACTGGGCAATAGAGCCTGCTTCGCTGTAACATCCCTTGCCCTGGGACAGGGAAAGCACGGGGGTGGGGGTGACAACAGCAAGCCCCCGAGGTACTCCACAAAGAAAAGCAGCAGCACACCTGGGGTGGAAAACTGGCTCCAGTGTCTTGAGCTGATGATGACGACATTTGCAGACTCTTTTCTCCCCTCCCTAGTCTAGTCCTTTCAGAGATATTGACCCAGTTTTAGACAAGCTTCCTGTAGATCAATGTTATTGTCTAAACTAGGTTTAGAGCTTTCGATAGTGTTTAAACCCAAGCTGAGCCATTGGCTCATCTGGCCGTTAATCCCTTGGCAGTAACACAACAGACCAAAACCAACGCCAAAAATATCTGCTCAATGCCTACAATAGCTGGATAACAACAGAACAATCTAGGAGTAAGAACCTCCTCTCCCACCCATACCTCTGAGCCCACATACCCAAGCAGACATACAGAGACAGATCAAGGGCAGAAGCTTGGATCTGGACTGCCTGCTCAGAGGGGGCCCATCTGTTTATGAAAGAAGGCCATGCAAGACTTGGCTGAGAATAGGTCAGCCGTGTGTCATTACATGCAAGAAGGTGCGACACTCCTTAGTGAGGGAGCATTTACTCCAGGGGTCTGAAAATTCCAAGTGCCGTGTAGACAGAAGTATTTAAGAGATCTAGGCCCCAAACCATTTAGGTAATTATATGTCAAAACAAAAACACCTTAGTACTCAGCTGCCAGTGCAGAGCTCAGGTGTCATATGCTCTGCATGAAACAATTCCACATTAGCTGCAACTCCTGAATGTTTACGGTTGAGAGTGCATTGCACTCATCCATCTCAAGGTGCCAAAACCTTGAGTAACCATGGAAGGGTGTTGCCACATCCACAAGATAATAAAAATTCTCTTGGCAACAACTGCAGCCCTGACAATCCAACACCACTGGCATTTCCAACAAAACTCCCAAGCTGCAAATCTTTGAAACTATTGACAGGCACACCCCCTCCCATCTGTGACACTGATACGCCCAGGCATTTCTTCCAGTTGCTCCCTCCACCAAAAAGCACTCTGGATTGAGTTTTATCCAGGCAGTCCTTACCCAACCAGGCTTACGACACCAATGCCCAGATCCTCAAAGGTATGTAGACATTTAACTCCCATTGGGAGTTAGGCACCTACATACCTTTGAGGGTCTGGCCCTAAGTCACTGCACTGTATCACCATGTTTGGGAGAGGTAGAAACATTGAGCTGATCCAGCTAATGTAGTCAGCATGAACTGGTGTCCACTGGAGGTGCAAGAGCGCTTTCGTGCGAGGGTGTCATCATCAGCTCTATGTAAGGGAGCGCATGCTCTGCCTACCTCAGTTCCTCTCCCTAGCCCAGAGTTCTAAAATGAAAAAGGACTCTGAGACAGACGGGGAGGTGGGTGACGCAGGTGGGCAGCATCCAGAAGCGGCTCCAGGCACCAGCGCACCAAGTGCGTGCCTGGGGCGGCCTGCCAGTCGCTGTGGGGGCGACAGTCAGGGAGCCTTCGGCAGCATGCCTGCGGGAGGTCCGCCGGTCCCGCGGCTTCGGTGGCAATTCGGCGGCGGGTACGCCGAAGCCATGGGACCGGCGGACCTCCCACTGGCATGCCGCCGAATCCACGTTACCAGCCGGACCTCCCGCAGGCACCCCGCCGAAAGCTGCCTGACTGCCGTGCTTGGGGCGGCAAAATACACAGAGCAGCGTCAATGAACAGGAGCAACTCTCAAAGAACGAGTTACTGGGAAGTAACCCCTCTTTCTTCTTCCATGGCCTGTGCACATTCCCATTACTGTAGTGCACAGACAGCTCAGTCCAGTCCAGAAAAAAAAAAAACGTCTGGATTCTTCACGACATCACCATGTAGCAAAATCACTTCCAGTAATGAGGATAATGGGGATGCTGATTACATTTTAAAAATTCGAAAATCTGGCCCGTTTCCTCCAGATGTAAATGTACAGTAAGTGTGTTTTTCATTCAGTGTGTGGGAGATCATCTTTAGGTATAAGAGGGACAGTAGTTTAAAATGAGACCATGGGATATTTGTTTCTTCAAAAAGGATTCAATGCCAGAAGGGATTGTTTAATCTAAACATCAAATACTGGTTTTAGCAGAGCAGAGAAAAAAAAAAAAATAATGAAAACTGAGACCTACTAAAGCCAAAGCTTTCTCATCTCTCTGCAGATGGAGCCAGCCACTAGTAAACTTCTGAATGACAATTATTCCAAGCGTACTTGAGAGACTCTCCACTGCCCGGCACTGTCATTATTTACACCTGTACAAAATAGGTGTAAAATGTTTCCATTCTAATTTAAGCCTTGCCTACAAGGGAAATTTTGTTCATGATAGCCTAAGGTGTGACAACAACCCAAGGTCCACATCCCAGCCAAGCTCCAAACCTCAGACACTTACAGAGAGGAAAGGTTTTGGTTTTGGTTTTCCCATTGCAACTTAAAACCAGCTGAATGAGTTTTCTCAAACTCTAAAACACAAAAATGTCACCCTGGGAAAGAGACCCATCTTGAAAACCAAGTATCAGAGGGGTAGCCGTGTTAGTCTGGATCTGTAAAAAGCAACAGAGAGTCCTGTGGCACCTTTAAGACTAACAGATGTATTGGAGCATAAGCTTTCATGGGTGAATGCCCACTTCGTCGGATGCATGCATTAAAGGTGCCACGGGACTCTCTGTTGCTTTCATCTTGAAAACATTAATGTAAATGTTTTGGAGAATTCAGAGTCGTGAAAACGGAGTTAGAATGGAAACCGCTTTGGAGACTCATCTATAGGGGGCACTTCTTGGCATAAATGACTGCATGATCCAAAGACACAATAAGCCACTTGGTCTTCCAAAAAAAAGATACAAGAAACACCAGGTGGTGAGTTACCCTACACAACCCTCAGAAGGACACCGAACACGAGTTACACCCAACCACCCCTCAAGCACATACTCCAAACGCCAGACACCGAACACCCCAACATATGGAGACACGGAATGCTTTGGAACAACTGACTCAGCGAGTGATGAGAGCCTAGGCTGGTCCCAGAACACTCGTCGACACTCCACACCAATCCCTTTCCTGTCGGTTTTCTTGGCAACGTGTCAAGCCATCTTTGATTAGCACAGTCATTAAAGGGGACGGCTGGTGTCAGGCCTTAAAAGCTAAGAAATGCAGAGTGCTGAGTTGGCCAGAGCACCCCAGTCTGCCCCGTTCCCACCCCACATCTACCCGTCATTCCCCACAACTACCCGTCATTCCCACTGCTTTTCTTGGGCACGGGGGAACGGCATCCACTCAAAGCTCCACTGCTCTTTGTCATTTGTCAGCCTCTCCTCGGCTACGGGCAAGTCCCCGCGCTGAAAGTTTTACTGACTGCCCAGTGGCTTTTGTCTGCAGCTTTCAGCTCCTGTCCGTCAACCTGAATGGCTCCATTCATACCCATTCATCCACAGTCAATATCCAAGCCAACTGGATACAATCAGTCGAGAGGGCTCTCCCCCTGCAAACGAAAATCCCACCAGCTCAGCCTGCCTTCAGAAGCCCTTGATTGTTCCCCTTCTCCCTCCCCCTTTCTCCTCGAACCCTCCCCAGCCTCTGGTTAGCTAGACCAGAAAGGACGTGACATGGAATGACCATTTGGAGGCACAGTCACTTTACAAACCATGTAATGAGGATTTATGAATGAAGTGCAAAAGGAGCGAGTGCATATTTAAAAACAAATCCAATCTAAAGACTGCTGGGGGGCCTTGTCTAATGCAGGCCTAACTGGGGCAGGACTCGACCTGGCTAGAGAAATAAAGCAGGCACATTGTCTCTCTCCTGCCAGTGCCAAACACCACAAATTTGGTTAAAGGTAGTTCCCAGATCCAAAAATATGTGAATACAAATGTGAGAATTATTAGGATTAATTATTTGCGCTACCCTAGGACCCAGGGGCCCCAGTCATGGACCAAGGTCCCATTGTGCTAGGAGCTGTACAAACACAGAACAGGAAGATGGTCCCTGCCCCAAGAAGCTTACAATCTAAGTATAAGCCAAGAGACAAAAGATGGATGCAGACAGATGGGGGAGTACAAGGAAACAATGAGACAATACTGGTCAGCCTGATAGGCAGTGGGCTCTGGACACCAGCAGCCTAGCCAAACAGTGTGGCTATTAAAAACACATGAAATTCCACGTGGGAGGAGAGGTCGTGGTTCTCGTTTCTCTTGACCATCCATGTAGAAATCCATCCATGTCGACAGCCTGTAGGAATGCTAAGTGGATGATCGGTACAGAGGCTACGTGGGTCACCTTCACTCACCTGTACTCTGTGACGATGTGCAGATTACATGTTTTTCTAATGCACCTCCCACTGTGCTATCTGGGTACCCTTTATATGATTTAAATTGTTTCCCTGTTATTCCAAATAAGAGCAACAAAAACACTTTGCCTCTGCCCCTTTAAGAGAGCAAAGAGATCTGTCTAGCCAAGTGGCTAAATGTATGTCTACACAGCCAAAACAAACACACACAAAAAAAACCGAAAACCCGTGGCAGAGAATCTCAGAGCCCAGTCAACTGACTCAGGCTCACGGGGCTCATGCTATGGGGCTAAAAATAGTGGTGTAGACATTTGGGCTCAGGCTGGAACCCGGGCTTTGAGACCCAGAGAGAGGGGAGGATCTCAGAGCACAGACTCCAGCTCAAGCAGGAATGTCTACACAACTATTTTTAGCCCCATAGCACAAGCCAGGTGACCCAGACTTTGAGACTCACTGCAGCAGGTTGGGGTTTTTTTTGTTTGCTGTGTAGACATACCCAAAGAGTCCAGAACTTGGATGAGCTGAAAGCCTGGGCAAGGAGATGCATCTTGCAACTCCTTCTAATCCATATCAGATATAAACTCAAGTATATGTTTAGTAGGAGCAAACTCAAGAGGTGAAGGCCCGCCCGCTATGCAGAATGCTCCACTCCCACGCTTGGAACAGTCAGTTCCAGAGAAGCGTGGATCATATAGCGAGTCGGAGATGAAACGGCAGCTCTTTTAGGGAACTCGTGACAATTATCTAGGGGTTTGCATAGTGGCTGGCACCTTGAATTGCAAACAGCAATCAGCGGAGGAAGCAAAGCCCGGATGTTCAAACCAAAGAGCTTGTGTAGAGTCCTGCTATGTCAATATCCTTAGAACATTTCCCAGAAAAGCCAGAGTGGCACTTGAACCCGCACTCATGATGCCCCCACTGCTAACATGAGCAAGAGAGTCATTAAGTCTGCAAGGTGTCTAACTTGGGGTTCACCAGGGGCTGTGAGTGAGGCACCCATCTGCATAGCTCACAGACCACACTCAGACCCAATGGAAAGACGGGGAGCAGAACTGAGCATGCTTGAATAAGTAACGTGCAATGGGGAGGTTGTAAGTCCCAGGGCTAAGCAGCTTGCTGGGAACAGAAGCTCTGTAGCTCCCTCTAAAGGTGAAAAGGGAAAATTGAGGGTGTGTTCCGACCTGCTGCCATGTATAATTTGCATATGCTTCAGTGTAGTTTCACAAATGCTCAAAGCAGTCTTGTTAGGAGTTCCTTCATGTTCATCTTCAGAACAGTGTTAAAAGTGAGGTGTTACTGCATATATTTGAAAGTACATATTAATCTATAAAGGTTTTTGCAGACGGAAAGTGGGTCACCCTGAGCTGATGCACCGTAAGCACAAATTGGGTAGCACAGCGGAAAACACAGCAAGGTATAGAAGGGTCTCCGAATTTAGCATTATGTCACAGCTGAATGTGGTGAACTGGGGCCAGTCTGGCCAAGTGGCATCAGTGGACTGGACTGGACTGGATCGGACCTGGTTCTGACGTGGTTAAGCAGCAGCAGTGCCTGGACTGGAACTTGTAGCCATGGCCCAGAGGAGACTTGGGTAAGCAGGGACAAACTGGTCAAAGCATACATCATATGTTGTTGAGTGCAAGCTAAGCAGAACATTTACAGCCCCTGCACTGAAGCAGGGCCACACAGGAGTTGTGATGAAACACTGGAATGGGTTACGTAGGGAGATGGTGGAATCTCCTTCCTTAGAGGTTTTTAAGGTCAGGCTTGACAAAGCCCTGGCTGGGATGATTTAGTTGGGGATTGGTCCTGCTTTGAGCAGGGGGTTGGACTAGATGACTTCCTGAGGTCTCTTCCAATCCTAATCTTCTATGATGTAGCTGAGACTTTGGTTTGGGGCTTCAACAAACAGACCATCTGGGGGTTCTGAGTGAGATTGTTAAGATGTGCTTTCTAGTGCCTGGAGACCACACTGATGGGTCAAGGAAGGCGCTCACTGGCAGGGAGTTTCATGCCTGTAGCACTCAAAGCAGTAACTGGAGCAGGGCACAGACCACACTGGCTCAGCCAGACACAGCAGCAGTTCTCAGGAGTGGGCACTTTAACCTTTCCTTACTCACCTGCTGGCATGCCCTCTCTGAGCTGAGACTGAGTCTAACACTCATCTGCTGAACGCCCTGTGAGGGAGACTCCTGCCTGAATATCGCCCTGCCTGTCACACCCTGATGTATGGCAGTCTGAGCCCCACACACCACATCCAACGGGCAACAGCCACATGGATGCAGATGGCTCATGAGGTGGCAGGCTGGAAGCAGGCACCATGAAAGAGAAAATTCAATGAGGGGCCACCCTCCATGAAAGCACCCAAGACCAATGCTGCCCTTAGCCCCCCTGACACACCAACATCCTGGCCCTATTCTATCACACACACCCCATCCCAGTTTCCCTCCTATCCTCCCAGCCTGATCTAAAGTTAATGTACAGTGCCAACAACTCTCCCCCCCCCCCCCCCCCCAACTCCAACTCCCCATCAACCCTTTCCATAGAATATTAGGGTTGGAAGGGACCTCAGGAGGTCATCTAGTCCAACCCCCTGTTCAAAGCAGGACCAATCCCCAACTAAATCATCCCAGCCAGGGCTTTGTCAAGCCTGACCTTAAAAATCTCTAAGGAGGGAGAGTCCACCACCTCCCTAGGGAACCCATTCCAGTGCTTCACCACCCTCCTAGTGAAATAGTTTTTCCTAATATCCAACCTAGACCTCTCCCACTGCAACGTGAGACCATTGCTCTTTGTTCTGTCATCTGCCACCACTGAGAACAGCCGAGCTCCATCCTCTTTGGAACCCCCTTTCAGGTAGTTGAAAGCAGCTATCATTTCCCCCCTCATTTTTCTCTTCTACAGACTAAACAATCCCAGTTCCCTCAGCCTCTCCTCATAAGTCATGTGCTCCAGCCCCCTAGTCATTTTTATTGCCCTCCGCTGGACTCTTTCCAATTTTTCCACATCCTTCTTGTAGCGTGGGGCCCAAAACTGGACACAGTACTCCAGATGAGGCCTCACCAATGCCGAAGAGGGGAACGATCACGTCCCTTGATCCGCTGGCAATGCTCCTACTTACACAACCCAAAATGCTGTTAGCCTTCTTGGCAACAGGGGCACACTGTTGACTTGTATCCAGCTTCTCGTCCACTGTAACCCCTAGGTCCTTTTCTGCAAACTGCTGCCTACGCTTACACTTTCAAGGTTATGGGGCTGAATGGCTTATCCAAGTGCTAAGTCCAGGGATGGGGGCTGAACACAACTGACCTAAATATGGTAGGGGAAAGGGCAACTTTTGGGACAATGCAGTACAGTATTTGCATGTTGCATGACGATCCCGGTGGTGTTTATGTAAATATATTAATACATATTCATATAAAATATGCAAATCGCAGCATAGTATCATCTGCCTATGCGCTCCAGATTACCAAGTAAGATCTCTTGCAAGAGCAAAAGCACGGCTCCCCTTATTTCCAGTGACAGGATACCACCCTAGGAGTTTGCATTGCTGTATGGAAAAAACCTGCAATAGAACAGATTGTGACAAACTTCCTGCACTGATCCCTCTCTCCTGTAGCATTGTAAGCGTTCTCTGTGCTGATAGGCATCTGGGGTAACAGAACACAGATAGTCACGTCTGCAGCTAGCCGGATTCAGCTTGTGGTCGCTCATGGAGAGTTAGAGTTTGTGGTGATTACTGCAATATGAGCTAGTACCTTGTTTGGGAAGTGCAACTTTAAGTCTTGTGGCCTAGGAGGCCTCAAGAAAGGAAGCTCGATACAGCAGACCTTAGGAGGTCAGCGATTGGGGGGGGGGGGGGGGGTGGAGGGGAACGGAGAATTCCCCTTCAATTTGCTAGCCACAAAGCCACCTGCTAACCTCAGTCCCCACCCACTGTCCTGTGGTAAGGAGGCCCAATGCTATAAACCGGCTAACGTCTACAAATGGGAGTCTGACTCATGCAAGCTTCTGTAGGTCTTTGGAGCTGAGCTCATGTCCTGGGAGGTGCTTAAGACTGAGGCTCCCCAGCTAAGCTGGGCAGGAAGGGTCACTGGGAAGAGGCCTAGGGGTCAGCAAGGCAGGAGAATAAAACATCCCAGTCATTCCTGCTGCTCCCCACCTCCAAGTGGGGGGGGGGGGGCTGTGGAGAATAATGAATCCCCTCCCTGCGCCCTCCACCTGTAAGCACTTAATCCTGTAAGAGCTTCACAAACGCCTCTGTCCCCCCTCCCCCTCATGAGACATGTTAGGCCTCTCCAGTGAGCCTTAGGTACATATTCCCCACCCACCCCCTTTCATAGGCACTAGTGCACAAGCCTGAATCCACAGCTGCCTATGTTCCCCAGGAGAGGCTAGTCAGCAGCTTTCCTGGCCCTGAACCAGATGATCCAAAATACCCTAGGCTGTCCCAACCATCCCACAGGGAATACAAAGCCCCCATACCGTCTCTGCACAGTGTTCAGAGCACCACCAGAGATCCCTAGGGGATTAGGCACCACCCCACACCTCTCAGGCACAGCGTGCTCAGACCAACCCAACCAATCCCTGCCTATAATGCAGTCGACGTCAGACTGATTGCACCAAACTGCCCCTCCACTCCCACCCGTGACAGAACTGCCTCAGAGCAGCCTCACAACACTGAGGGTACAACCTGCGTGCGCTGACTGGCTCAGAGCAAAGCGGACTGGCCGGTTCCCCCCTCCCAAGGCCGGTGATGTGGCTCCCACCCCACAGCAGAACAGCCGGGGGGGCATTCCCCAGGGTCCATGATGCACCCCATTCTACTTTGCTGCTCCTCCTTCCCGGCTATCACCAGTGACTCCAAGGAGGAAACAATAGTTTAGTGACCTAATCAAAAGCAGCTGCTCAGAATACCAGAAGGATGATGAATGCATGTTAAGTCCCCTTAACAAAACCAGGTCTTACCAGGGTTGCCTGGAGCACTTATTTCATTGCTTTAATTTGTGAATCGTGTTGGAAAAATGGGGTAGAGGGAACCTCCTGTAGGTCTCATTTAGCCAAAAAACCGGGGTAATTAGCCAAATAGCATAATTAAGGAGCAGCCATAAAGGGCCCATTGTGTTCAATGCCCCAACAGCAAGGAGCACCTCCAAGCACTACACATTTCACTATTCTTTGCAGGGATCAGAGGTTCTGCCCTGGCCTGCCCAGCCAACACCCCCCTCTTCCCCATTCTCCTCTGCAGAGAAACAATGCCCAGGGACAGAACTCAGAAAACTCCTTGACACAGATGTAAGGACGAGGACACAGATCCAGTCCAGGGCTCACACACTTTTCAAGACACACAAATATATGAAAGACGGGGAGAAGGATCCCACTGCCCAGGAGCAACCTGCTTGTGAGGAAGCAAACACTACTTTCCTCGCACCTGGGTACTGTCCTGGATCCTTCCTGAAGATTTTATCATAGCAACGGTCAGCTGGTAGGTGTCAGATAAAATGTGAAGCCCCACTCTGCCCCAAATCCCCTCTGGCTGCTAGAGGTTAGAAAGAATAGTCTCTTCCTCTGCTCCCCACCCCCCGCCGCAACCTTCAGCTATACCATCCCCAATTTTGGATTCTTCTCCAAGGATTGTGAACTTCCATCCTCCGAAAATATTTACATGGACCCAGCAGATATTTGAAAGTTTTGGGATACCAGAAACATTAGGCTCCCACTTCAATCAGTGACTGGACACTTAAGTCTTCTGAAAAGTTATAAGGGAAGCAGGGTCCTTCTAATGAAGATTAGGAAACAATATGAAAATTACCAAACCGTCCAGGAGCCAAGAGGGGAATTGGAAGGGTTGGGGTCATCGGAGAGAAGAGGATAGATAGTGGGAAGCATCAACAGGCATTGGAGGTTGAAGAGGAAGGAGTTGTGAACTGGTAGGGGAAGCTGGCTCAACAGAGTTTTGAAACTTCTGGATGATGGGCAGGGCAGCTGAGCATGTGGTTCCATTCAAAGCTGGTGAGCTCAGCAAATTTTTCAGTCTTTGCGGTGTTAAAAAAATAAACAAACACCTAGCTCTTATCTAATGCTTTTCATCTATAGATCACAAAGCACTTTACAAAGATCAGTATCACTGTCCCCATATTACAGATGGGGAAACTAAGGCAAAGAGGCAGTGACTTGCCCAAGGTCACCTATTCCCCAGTTCCATTATAGGGCTCATGTCTCATTCTAATTACTAGACGTGAAAGCTACACATGCATGATTAGTGGTCAGTGATTGCCAAATATCAGTGGTGAGTTTATTAGAATCAACAGGCCTTCATGAAGTAGTAGGAAGCAGCAACTGAATGGACTGAAATAAAGAAAATGGATAATTCTTCCAAAGCAGAATGCACACAACGCTGACAGCTGTCAAGAAGCAAGACAGAAAGACTCATGCTCATGTCAAAAAGTGCAGAGAAATCCATTTAAGAATTTGCATAGAATGAAAAATGTATCTGGCCAACTGAAGTGGAAGAGCAGAACACAGAGTTTGAGGATCTTGCGAGAGAGACATTTTTGATGCTGTCATCAAAAAAGTAGCTACAATGACCATTTAAATTCCTGTTCCCGCCCGTTCAGCAACACTTCAATGTCAACTTCATTCTGAAGCATCTTTAACCCAAAAATAGCAAAGATCACTCTGCTTATGGCATTAAAAAACAACTGAAAGGTAAAGACTTGAACTTGATAAGCCAGTTGCAACCTTTTCATGCTAACATTGCCTTCAATGTAGCACAAAATGAGCAATTTAGAGCGATAATAGAAGCAATTCACCCTTGATAAACTCCTCCCAGACAGATTTAGACCTGTAGGTCCACTACTAGATACTGTAAGTGTAGTAAGAGAGGAAGAATGAAAAGAATGAACAATGACAACAATGCAAGAACTTGCCAGCCATGAGAAATGACCCGACAATGGCTATGAGCATCCATACAGGAAAAAACTGCATTCCTATGTAATGCTGTGGATTCTATGTCTGCAGGAAGATTGTGTCACAATTTGCTGAAGATGTCAACAAGGAATGCAGAGAAAAGTATAATGAGGAGGTGTCTCCTATTTTATTTTGCTGTCTGAGGTAACAGCAAAGACAAGAGGAATTCTCTGGTCCAATCACCCTAAACTCCAGATGTATGACGGTCAACACATTATTTAAACCTTCCTGACAAAGTAGTAACAACTAACAGTCTAAACCAGGGGTAGTCTATAAGTCAGGGGTTCTCAAACTGGGGGTCGCGAGCTGTCAAACTCCACCCCAAACCCTGCTTTGCCTCCAGCATTTATAATGGTGTTAAATATATTAAACAAGTGTTTTTAATTTATAAGGGGGGGGGTCGCACTTAGAGGCTTACTATGTGAAAGGTGTCACCATAAAAAAGTTTGAGAGCCACTGCTATAAGTGGACCGTGGGCCAAATCCGGACTGCCAGATGCTTTTGAACGGACCCCAAAATCTTTTTATTTACTTATTATAATTGTATTATTATTATTATCATCATCATCATCATCATCTCTGGAGTCTGGGCCTTGACTATACCTTGATCAAGAAATTTGGACCTTGATAAAAAACAAAAAAAACAGGTTGTAGTACTATGGACATGATCATTGTCATAATTGACTATTCCTGGTCTAAATGCACATTGCAGAAACTCAAAAATACTTCCAACAACCACTATTAGCCTCACGGATGAAAAGCAAGGGAACAATCCTCTTTCAAATGACACTCTTAGAGCATGTCTACATGGGGACACTCAGGAACAGTTAAGTCGAATTAACTAACAACATGAATAAAGTTCCTTAAATCCCATCTGGATGCTCTCATTCAGAAGTGGAATGGCCTTAGTTCACCTGCTGAATAAGAGCATCCAAACAGGGGTTTAAGGCATTTTAACTAAGGGCTTGTCTATGCAGGGAGTTATTCCAGCATGGCTATTTCTGATTCACTCCCTATGTGGACGTTCTTATCCTGGAATAAGTGCCTTGATTAAGCTAATTCAGAATAAGCCACTCATTTCCAGGATAAAAACATCCATATAGGGAGTGAATCAGGAATAGCTGTTCTGCTTTAAATTCACACCCCATTTTAATCCAAATTAATTTCCCTGTATACACAAGCCCTAGTGCACTTTAAATTCATATCTCTGGTTAATTTGGTTTAACTTCCCTACAGAGGCAGATTAGAAATTAACAAAAGCAATTGAAGAAAGTTTTGCAGGAATTTGACAGATTACAGGATGCAGAGATGGCTGTCAAAGTTTTGCTGGAAATCTGGCTTGATCTAATTAATGACGCCTGGAGCCACCCAAGGACGAGAAGCTATGGAAACTTTCCATTACCTAGGCAACATGACTGAGCCCAAACAGAAAGTTCATAGGTTTAGCTGAGAACAGGAAAAGGCTGAACTGTGCTTGATGGACTGTAATCCTGACTTCTCTCCTTCTCTTATAGCATGGGTGGAAGATCCAGATTTCTAATCCAAATTATGTTTTGTCAAAAAGCTGCATCAACATCTGTAGCATTAAGGTGGAAGAAAATTGTGGAAATAGCATCACTGAACTGAATTCAGATTTCAGTCAGTGGTTGGAAGAGTTGCACCTGTCCAATCAGTTGAGCAGACAAGTGTGATTTTAACCCACTTGGTTTGGTTGAAACTTGGAAAGAGGCAAGGGCCTGGATCATCTAAGTGTTGTATCCATCTGTTGCCTCTTATCTTATAACAAAGTCCCTGTCCTGAAGTGTTTACAGTGTAAGTATATGTTTGTACAGTCCTAGCACAACAGGGCCCGAGCCTTCAGGTACTACTGCAGTACAAATAAATTGATAAGAATAGATTTAAAAATTTTATTAAAGTGAATGTTTAAAATGAAATATACACGAGTTAAGAGGGAAGGTACTGTACATCTGGGGTCAGGCTTCGGTTATGGGGGGTTACAGATATCGTTTGCAAGTCAGTATCGGTGTAGCGGATAAGTACATGGGTGGGGTGTGTCCCTTGGTCCATCAGGGAAGGAAGTGGGTTATTTCCCTGGTCGGCGGTCTCAGTTACTCAGTGTGGTGTCCTGTGATGTGTTCCGTATAAATGTCTCTGGACCACCTGATGGTGCCGGACACCATGAGCTGTCTCATGAGCCGGGCATAGCGTCGACCGACTCCGCACGCTCTCAGAACCGGCTCGTTGTGGGGGTCCCACGAGCCCAGGGCTCCCACGATCAGGGCGTGTATCTGGACCTCGTAGCCCTGGGCTCTCAGGGTCTCAGCCAGCGGGGTGTACTTTAACGCCTTCCATGCTCGGGCCTCGTGGAGGGCCGTAATGTCCACTCGGTTCCAATCCATCAAAGCATTTTCACATCCGCTTACCTTAATCATGCAAATAGTCCCACTGAAGACAAAGGTAGAGACAAACTTGTGGTTCAGAGGCTGAACTAACTCAGACTGGGACTCAACTATTTTCTTGTGTTTTACTAACAGAATTGCAAGCTTTCCATTTTGGATTGTGTGTGTACCTCTTTATGAAGTTCCCCTCAGCAACAAGGAATGGCAAAACAGGCAGCGAGGAGGAATCATAAAGGGTGTTGAAAGAAGCATACAGCTGAGCATTAGCAGCATTCAGAGAGCAAGGAGAGCTAAATGCAGAGAGGGGAGGAGGGAAAAGTAGCTAGCAAATGGCAAGGGACTGGGAATGCAGCCTTGTAGTATTTGATGGAGGTGTTAGGAGCCAGCAGAGAGAGAGAGCAGCTACCCAGGCAGGAGTAGAACCTTGCAACAAATGTACCAGAGAGGCCAACATGGCAACCCGGGCAAAACAACTACTCATGTGCTGAACTGCTTTGCTGGATTGGGGCCTAAGAGAGGACAGGCTTGAGGTAAGGGCCTGCCTACTGAGCATCCTCTGTGGCTGACTCCTTCAAATCCTATCCCAGGGAAAAACAGACAAGGCATTCTTCTGAATACAAGTGTCATAAGGATGTGTAGGGGAAGACGCATCTCTGAGATCAATGATCTCAGTCCAGTTAGGCCTTTACAGATAGCAACCAACATCATGAATTGCCAGCCAGGTGTAATATGTTCCTATTGGTCTTTCCTGCCTAAGAGATAAACAGACACATTCTGAGCCAGATGACGCATCCAATGGCCTTCTTGGATAGCCTTAGGTAGAGTACATTACATACTCTAGACATGAGTTGAGTCAAGTCAAGGGTAATTGTGGAGAGAGACGGATATAGTCTTTTTGGCAGAAGAGACGAAAAATGTGTGCGTCTTCAATGAAGTTGCACAAATGAAGAATTCATCCCTATAACCTGGAATTTAGTTAACAATCCCATATGAAAAACTAAGTTAAATGAACATTATGATTGTTTGGTTATGCAGGAAATGCCAAAATTAAGGATGAACAGTCAACCGTAACCCTGTTCCCTAGTGTGAATGTTGCATTATGATATGGGATAAATTTTTCAAAAGCAACTTAGGCACTTAGAAGCCTAAATCGCATTCAAAGTCAATGGAACCTAAACATAAATTTCTTTCAAAAATAGGACTTGAGGAAATGTTACTGCTTGTCTAATTACATAATCCCATACTATTTCTCAAATACATTATCTACAGTCTTAGACGTTCATGTTTCTTCTTGTAATATTCTGTTACGCTTACCCTAATTTTATTATCTAATAGTTTTAGTATATAGGCATCCATTTGGAGCCAGATCAATAGGGATTTGAGGTACTCTGCCCTTCTTTTGGCAATTAAAACTTTTATAGAAGTTCTCTTCTTGCCAAGGTCTATATTTTAAAAAAAATGTCTTGGCAACCAGGAATGTATGTGTAAGAGGATATATTTTCTTTTGCAGATATACTTTTATACAGTAGCAGTATGTCAAGCTCATTCTCAGACAAATGTATCACTAGGGCAAAAATATGAAAATCTAATGTCATTTAATCTGGGACCACAAACACTAATATACATTAATTGTAACTGTATGGTTGCATGAAGAGGTAAAGCTGTTTGAGTGCCTTAACTGCATTCCCATCTCTTAATATGTTTAGATTTCTTTTTTAAGATTCACTTTAACTCTGAAATTCCTGGGATGGTACTGCTTATTGTGGGGATAATTAAAACATCTTTTTTTTTTTTTACTCTAAATTTCTAATATGCACTCTCAAATTTACAGTAGAACCTCAGAGTTACAAACACTCGAGAATGGAGGTCGTTCATAACTCTGAACAAAACGTCATGGTTATTCTTTCAAAAGTTTACAACTGAACATTGACTGAATACAGCTTTGAAACTTTACTGTGCAGAAGAAAAATGCTGCGCTTTTTTTTTCTGTAGTTTACATTTAACACAGTACTGTATTTGCTTTTCTGTGTCTCTCTGCTGCTGCTGCCTGATTGTGTACTTCCAGTTCCAAACGAGGTGTGTGGTTAACTGGTCCGTTCGTAACTCTGGGGTTCATAACTCTGGGGTTCTACTGTAACTCTATTTAAACACAGCTTTTGTCTGGGAATAGTAAGAGAGACTATCTGCCTACAAAGCTTACATTTACCATGAAGTTTAGATACTCTCTCCCCCCCCCCATCTGAAGAGTTAATTACTCAGAGAAAGAGAGAATTTAAGGATCATTCAGTTGAGTACAGCCTTAAAAGTTTTACCAGCATAGTTATGTTGGTTAGGGGGTGTGATTATTATTTAAAACAAAACAAAAAACATAGTTACCCTAGTAAAATCCTTAGTGTAGATGCAGTTACCCCAGTACAACTATGCTTAGCTGTGAACCACCACAAGCTACACCAGTATAAGCACTTTTATACTGATCTAACTGCACCTAAACAAGAGGGATTTGTAGGTATAGCTATTACAGCAAACTGTCAGAGTGTAGATGAGACCTACTTCAAGTTCAGAACTTTAGGAACATTTCTATTTTTGTTAAAGAGACCTGTCCGCTGCACTTGGCCTCCCAAAATGTTTAGCATGTGAAATTGCAGAGGTTAAAGAAATCCAGACAGTTAGGTGATGGGATGAAACAGATACATTTTAGTCTCCTGAACCCTGCATTCTAGTACACTGCTCTAGCCTTGTTTTCCCAAACTACTCAGAGACTCTTCCTTTGTAAAGAACCTATATGGCTGTGTGAGAATGTGGGAAGGAAAAGAGGGGTTAAGTATTAGAGGCAGCATTACTGTATTCATCTCTGCCCTCAGCAGGAGTGCATTAAGAATTTCCAACCTAGTGCCCAGCATCCAAAGCAAACATCCCTGCAGCTTGTCTGCACTACCCTCATCAGAAGGTGGCAAAGCAATGTCTTAGCGCAAAGGCACACGTAACAGAGAAGCAAGGAAATGAAGGCGTATATCACCAGGAAAATGAACACTGGGATTAGCTCCCCCAACTGCCATTCACTCTAGTCTCAACTTGTCCCCTGCAAAACAAGCATCTACTTTGTTCTCCACTTGGAATAAAACAGCAGGTGACGTCCATACTATTCATCACTTGGAGGAGTCCTGTCCTTATTCAGGGATATTGTTCCATTGACGTTGCCATGGCAAAACAAGCAGGCTAATCTATTTTAGCTGTTCAAAAACAAGGAGAGAAAATACCTGAACAATAGAAAAGGCTTTGGAGAGGATGTAATCTGAAGGTGTGTGAGTAACACAAGATGTTAAGCTTGCCAAAGCACCTGGGCTCCTGTGCAGCAGACACCATCTTTCCTCACCAGCAAATGCTAGAGGACTGTACTGCTAAGATCTTCTGCATTCAAGTTACCATAGCCCTCCCTTCTCAAAAAACACCACGCAGCTATGATGGGAAGATTTACAGCACTCCCAAAGAAAAACTTGCTATGTTATTCTCCACCTAAGAAAGCAGCAGAGAAAGAATGTTAGACTTACAGAACACAAGCATGCAAAAGCAAGTGCAGGCTTACGAGCTAAGTTAACCAGAATTTGTATTCGCTGAGAACCTTCATTAGGAATTTCTAAACTCCACAGTGTTTCACTTTTATAACTGATGCGCACGCATGGCTTTTTGTGAGCGAGCCATAATTTAACATGATGTTCACAATTTCCAGTCGGAAACTTCCTTGAATTACCTTGTCTTTAGACCCGTGCATGGCAAAGGGCAGTGTCGGGGAGGGAGGTTTCAGTGTGTGCGCTGTGGCCCTGAAAGGGGTCTGAATGGGAAGAGAGGAAGGGAGTTCCTGTGGTCTGCCATTGTTGTCTAAAGAGGGACTCTCCCTCTCCCATCTCTCTATCCTCTCTTCCCAAGGCCTGCGGCGTTCTGTCCCCTCTAAGCTACCTGTGTGTGTTCTCATGACACAGTGCTGCATCCAATGCCCCTATTCACGGTTGCTGGTCTCACCATTACTACTCTGTCTTTAGTATCCTTTGTTTACTGTAAGTGAAGACGACTGAGAAGCTTGTGGTAATACTGAAGTCCTCCACACCATCCCCAATCAAGACTTCAGGCCAGAGACTGCTGCCTCCCCAGCCCATGGTCTGCTTTTGGCCACGGACAAAGATCACACATCAGTGCCAATTCCTTTAACTCCATCAACTGGGTTTGATGCTGCTAACTTGCCTGTGAACCACGACAGGGACAGGTTGAGACATGAGTGTCCCTCTCTTCTTTCCTCTAGGAGAGGACCCATAAGGTAGGCTTTAGTAACTGCTTCTGTGCCCACGGATTCTGTTGCATAGGACACCAGTTTAGTTACCCCTTTGTATGAGAGGCTGAGATGGATTAGGTCAAAATTCTGGCAACACGCAGTTCTGTGTTTCATCTGACCCAGTTGGTGCAGCTGATTGGCTTTCCTAGGATCTAGCCGAGACTGGAACTTGGAGGAAAGCAAGCTACTAAAACAGAGTTAAGCAGGTTGGGGAAACAACCAGCTGAAGTGATAACTGCCACTGGCTGACGTACTCTGCCCAGTCCTCTCAACCCACCACTGCAGGACACAGTGGATGACAGAGACTCAGCGGTACTACTGCAGAGACACTGTGGGATTTGTCCCTTTTTGTAAACAATCTTCTCTAGCCTCAGGATTTTTATTTTTTTATGTAAGTTTTCAAAAAACAAGTGAGAGGATGGCAAATTAGCATGGACAGCAGGGAAGTAGGGGGCACTGCAGGCTTCCGGCTCCATCCACCTTGCTTAGTCAAGCTCGCTGCTTGTGTATCTTGGATCTACTGTCCTAATAGCAAGCAACCAAGAGGGCTTCTCTGCCATATCCAACAACGAGTTTGTGACCTTTCCCCTGAGACGTGGAGCCCAACCCAGCTATCCTTGCCTTTATCACCATGACTCCGTTACAGAGGCATGCTGAGATTACACCTGAAAATCACTCAGAAACTTCAGCTGGTGCAGGAAGTGGCCATCCTGTCACACAGTGGTGCTTCTCGCAGGCAGCATGTTGTATAGCGGGGTTCCATGCACTAAGTCATGTCCAGGGGCAGTACAATTGTGAATTATAAAACAGGAAAAGTTATATCTACACAGTTTTTTGACATGTGAGAAGGAGACTTCTCGGGATCCATGACTACTTTCATTAAAAATGCACCTCAAGGGTCACTTCTCTTGATGGTGACCCATGATGATGGAAGCAGCAGGTAAACAAGCATTTGTGTACCAGCCAGTGCTAGAATAATTAATGGCTTACAACTCTTAGAGGAAAGGAAAGTGATCAGGAACAGTCAGCATGGATTCACCAAGGGCAAGTCATGCCTGACTAACCTAATTGCCTTCTATGATGAGATAACTGGCTCTGTGGATGAGGGGAAAGCAGTGGACGTGTTATTCCTTGACTTTAGCAAAGCTTTTGATACGGTCTCCCACAGTATTCTTGCCAGCAAGTTAAAGAAGTATAGGCTGAATGAATGGACTACAAGGTGGATAGAAAGCTGGCTAGATCATCGGGCTCAACGGGTAGTGATCAACGGCTCCATGTCTAGTTGGCAGCCCGTATCAAGCGGAGTGCCCCAAGGGTTGGTCCTGGGGCCAGTTTTGTTCAATATCTTCATTAATGATCTGGAGGATGGCGTGGATTGCACCCTCAGCAAATTTGCAGAGGACACTAAACTGGGAGGAGTGGTAGATACGCTGGAGGGTAGGAATAGGATACAGAGGGACCTAGACAAATTAGAGGATTGGGCCAAAAGAAATCTGATGAGGTTCAACAAGGACAAGTGCAGAGTCCTGCACTTAGGACGGAAGAATCCTGTGCACTGCTACAGAATAGGGACCGAGTGGCTAGGCAGCAGTTCTGCAGAAAAGGACCTAGGGATTACAGTGGACGAGAAGCTGGATACGAGTCGACGGTGTGCCCTTGTTGCCAAGAAGGCTAATGGCATTTTGGGCTGTATAAGTAGGAGCATTGCCAGCAGATCGAGGGACGTGATCGTTCCCCTCTATTCAGCATTGGTGAGGCCTCATCTGGAGTACTGTGTCCAGTTTTGGGCCCCACACTACAAGAAGGATGTGGAAAAATTGGAAAGAGTCCAGCAGAGGACAACAAAAATGATTAGGGGGCTGGAGCACATGACTTATGAGGAGAGGCTGAGGGAACTGGGATTATTTAGTCGGCAGAAGAGAAGAATGAGGGGAGGGATTTGATAGCTGCTTTCAACTACCTGAAAGGGGGTTCCAAAGAGGATGGATCTAGACTGTTCTCAGTGGTACCAGATGACAGAACAAGGAATAATGGTCTCAAATTGCAGTGGGGGAGGTGTTTAGGTTGGATATTAGGAAAAACTTTTTCACTAGGAGGGTGGTGAAGCACTGGAATGGGTTCCCTAGGGAGGTGGTGGAATCTCCTTCCTTAGAGGTTTTTAAGGTCAGGCTTGACAAAGCCCTGGATGGGATGATTTAGTTGGTGTTGGTCCGCTTTGAGCAGGGGGTTGGACTAGATGACCTCCTGAGGTCCCTTCCAACCCTGATATTCTATGATTCTAAATGCTGGCTTCGATCTGCAAAACCTTTGTGGTTTGGGCCTCACGTAACTTAAAAGACTCACTACCTGGTAGCTGAATGCTACAGATGCCCAATCTAGATCGGTTCACCCTGGCAGTGCATCCTCAGAGGAAGGCCTCTGACTCGAATTCACGCCCTCATTTGGCCTGAATTTATCCCGCAAATGTAATGTAACGCCCATCATCATCATCCCTCATGTAATGTGTCACTATGATTTTTCCTAAAAAGCTTAACCTCTCCAATAAACCAAATAGATTGAACTTCTTTAGTCTCTCACTGTAAAGCAGTTTTCCCAAACCACAAATCATTCTTGTAGCTCTTCTCTGAACCCTCTCCAGTGTATTATTCCCGTCCTCACCAAGCGTGTATACAAAGGTAAGACCACCACCCTGATCCTACTCAACATACCAGTCATCTATCTAAACATTGCACTGGTTCTCTTATGCACTACATCACCCAGGAATCTCATTTTCAGTTATTTCTCCACCAGGACCTCTAAGTCCATGTCAGAGCCACTCTGTTCCAAAATACAGCTCCCCATCCTACAAGCATGAATTACATTCCTTGTTCCTAGATGTACAATCTTGCATTTAGTTCAATTGTTCAAATGAGCCCATCCTATGCCAAAGAGATCCAGATCATTCTGCAGAACTGACCTTTTTCTTTTTTTTTTTTTTAAACCACTCCACCAATGTATGTCATCTGCAAACATTGCCAGAAGTTTTATATTTTTTTCCAGACACTGATCAAGGTCAAGAACAGACCCCCTGCTCAACCCTCTAGAAACACCTCCTTAAGATGACTATTCTTTTTACATTTACTTTTTGAGATGTATCAATTAGCCAGTTTTTAACCTATTTAAAATTGCCTACACTGATTTTGTATAATGCTGGTTTTTTTAATTAGAATGTCAAATGCCTTACAGAATATTATGTTAACAGGCATTTTTATCAACCAAACTTGTAAACCCATACAATAATTATATCAAGTTTGACAAGACCTGTTTTCCAAAAAAATGTATGGACTGACATGAATTGTGCTTCCAACTTTTAACACTTTAGTGACTGATTTTGCCTGGGATCAGTATCAGCCTACAGTTAACTGGGTCAATCCCATCTGACGTTTTCAACACACAATTTGACACAAAATTAGCTTTTTTCCCCATTCCTCTAGAATTTCCCCAGTATTCCAAGAAAATGGCATTGTGGGATTCTACATTTGCCAACTGGTGATTCTGCAGATGACACACAAGGAGGAATGCAGAAGACAAACATCGGGGGGGATAAACTATAACAGGAACTACCAGTAACAAGCCAGGTCTGCACACAATGGAAGTTCCCTGGGGCAGGGATCCAGCTTTCTCTAGGCCTGCCCAGTGCCAGCAAATTTGTGGTACTCACATTTATTGCAAAAAGCCACCTGGGGTTTTACACCAACAGTGTTTCCTACTGGGGGCTGAGTGACATGAGACATTCCACACTCACTGTCTGCAAAGAATTCACACCACCTCAAGTGCAGCAAAGTGACTGGGGGAATCCACCCCCAACACCTTGGTCCTTCTCCAGAAGAGAGGAAATCACGACACCATCTCAGCACACTGGTGTGCAGCAGGGGCTGTGCAACACCAGTACTAGGGGCCTTCAACAGTCATGCCATACCCGGACACATTCCACCCAAAAGTAACAGGAAAAACACACAGGAATGCCTCTGCCATCTCCAGGGAAAACACAAGCCTCTCACCCTCTATCCAGGTTTAGGCCTCAGGCACAATAGAGTAGAACCTCAAGTTACGAACAACTTCCATTCCCAAGGTGTTCGTAACTGTGAACAAAATGTTATGGTGGTTCTTTTAAAAGTTTACAACTGAACATTGGCTTAATTCTACTTTGAAACTTTACTATGCAGAAGAAAAATGCTGCTTTTAATACTCCGTGGGGGAATTCTGCGCCACTGCACATGCACAGAATTTATGTCCCCCACAGAAAAATGACTTTCTGACAGGGAAGCCACAAGAGTGGTCATGTGACCCTCCCCAGCAGTATGTTTCAGGTGCCAGGGCAGCCAGCAGAGAGGTAAATCACTATGGGGCAGGACTGGGGAAGACCCAGCTCCCTGCCCTGCACCAGGCTCAGCTGCTAGTCCTGGCTGGGCTGGGGAGGACAGGACTTCCTCTTCCTCTGCACGGCATCTGGGGCTGGGTCAGACCCATCCCCAGATTTCTCCCCCAGCTGCAGGAAGCTCTGCAAACTCTCTCCCCCCACACCCTACTTCCTGCACCCATCGCTCCTCAGCTGCAGGTGGAGGGATACCTGTATAGGGAGCTGCTCCCCCATCCACCCAACCCCCCGTGCATCCAGATCTCCTCATACCCAGACCCTCCCACCGAGCTTCACCCCCCGCATCCTGCACTCAGCACCCCCTCCCGATGAGCTCCAGCCCTCCACACCCATACCCCCCTGCCAAGCTCTATCCCTCCCATATCCAGATCCCCCCTGCTGAGCCCCAACCACCTTCACCTGAACCCCCCTGCAGAGTCCCATTACCGTTGCACCCAGAGCCCCCCAACAAGCCCCTGTGCAGCCACACTCGGATCCCCCACTGAGCCACCCACACCTAGATTGCCCCACAGAACCCTCTCAACCCACACCTGGACCCCCCGCACTAAGCCCCTCCACACTTGGATCCTGCCTTCCCACACCTAGTGCACCTGGCATGGGGGGGGAGGGAGGGAGGGGGAAAGAGTTCTGGGGCAGGCCCAGTCCTTGCGCTGTGTCAGGGTTGGGTGCAACCTCACTGTCTCCAGGGTGGGGGGAGCCGCACAGTGATCTTCCACCTCTGTGCAGCCAGTGGCCTGTGCTCCCCAATGCCATGCTGGAACCTCCACACTTATTTGACAAATAAAATTTGCAGAATTTTTAATATTTTGGCACAGAACTTTTAATTTTTTGGCGCAGAATGCCCTTAGGAGTATTTTAACCATGTTAATTTAAATGAAATAAGAACAGAAACAGTTTCCTTACCTTGTCAAATCTTTCTTTTTAAACTTTCCCTTTTTTTAGTAGTTTACATTTAACACAGTACTGTACTGTATTTGCCTTTTTTTGTTTGTTTCTGCTGCTGCCTGATTGTGTACTTCTGGTTCCAAATGAGGTGTGTGGTTGACGGGTCAGTTCGTAACTCTGGTGTTCATGACTCTGAGGTTCTACTGTACTCTTCCCTATGCAAGCTGAGCAACACGCTATACGCCCCATGCAGGTGCATGGTTCAGGAACCATAGTTGTGGACCCAACATCCATTCACTTTTCCTGCATCTGAGGATTTCAGGAGAGCAGGACCTTAATCTAGTCTAACCGTGGGCTATCCAAGACTAGACACTCAAAACCACTCCCACACTTCCAGGGACTGGTGAGCTTCTTTTGAAGGCTACCATTTCCCTGGGCGTAGGGGTCTGGAATTCAGAAATACTTCTTTTCGACCTCATGGTTTACAACCCCTTTACACAGACTGACCTCAGTAATTGCTTCACACCCAGTTCTTGGAGAGAGATGAGCCTCTGCTGCATTGCACTAGAGAAACAAGAAAATGCTCCATCGTCTTGGAACACTTCTAGCGCTTTGACAGTTGTTCCTTCAAGTGGGCTGCTCTGTGAATCTCTTGCCAAAATAGAGGGAGAGTCTTGCTTAAAACATCTTGATTGGCAGAAGCAAGCATTCCAATCTAATAACTACTAAATAGACACCTTGTAATTGGTCCTTGCTAAATTCCACAGCCCGCTTAGAGGAGCCTGGCAACATAATGAAAAAGCAGCTTACACTGAAAGCTAAACAAACAGTATATTCAGCCACAATCTGTATCTCTTTGCAGGACATTTTCAGGGTAGGGAGAAGTGTCCACTGTTTAAGAAAGTAAACGGGCCTTAAAACAATTACAAGTGGCCCATTAGCACAGCTTCCTCTTGTCACTGCAGCCTCTCAAGATGTCAAAAAAGTGCCCAGGGATAAAGGGCTGCTAAATCCACTAGCAGAAACCCCAGGCTGCAGACAGCAGAGTTCTAGTTATCCCGTTTAGAGTCTGGTTACTGCCTTCTTTGAATGCGCTCTACAGAGCAGACTTCACGTTTGCTTACAGATGCATGGAAGTTTGACGGGAAATGAAGATGGTGCAGTAGGGAAGGGGTGTTAAGCTCCTGCTCTGTGATCTCCAACCCCTCCCACCCCATTCCAGCTATGACTGCATGAGCAGGGGCAGCAAGTTATATGGGCCCGTGGTGCCCATGCTCCAGCAATATTCAGGGCCCGGCTCCACCAATGTTTGGGGCCAGGTCTCTCCCCTAGCCCCACCTGCCACCCCGTGCACCTCCCCTGGAGCGTCCCCCAGCCCTGCCTGCTCGACCTGAGAGGGGCCCTAGGAGCATGTGCAATGACATTGGTGTGGGGTGCGTGCTGCCAGAGAGGAGAGGGGAGGCCTCCTCTCTGGCCCCAGCCCCGAGGCAGCCTGCCTGCACCCCAAACTCCTCATCCCCGGCCCCGCCCCACCCGAGCGCCCGCACCCCCAGCCAGAGCCCTCACCCCACCCTCTGCCCCAGCCCTGAGCCCTCTCCTACACCGTGAACCCCTCATCCCCAGCCCCACCCTGCAGCCCTCATCCCGCCCACACCCCAACCCTCTGCCCTAGCCCTGAGCCCCTCCCACACCCCAAACCCCTCATCCCCAGCCTCACCCCTTAACCCTCCCCCCCAGCCAGAGCCCTCACCCCCCCCACACACCCAAATTGTGCAATATAGGGAAACTGTTAAACGCTTACTGTTTCCAGTCCATTTTTACACTATTTTAAAATATATATATTGGCTTACAAGGCGGAGGGGGGAGGGGGGCAGGACTTGGATCCGTTCTGGGCACCACCAAAAGTTATACAAACCTGCCGCCCCTGTGCATGGGGGAAAAGCCCCTCTTGCCCATTTCCTCCCACAGCCAGCCAGCATGAGGTCTTTGGCAGGGAAAATGGACTGGCCTTCTCAGCAGAATCCAGTCTCACAGGGTGTGGGAGGAAACTGCAATACAGCTCCTCTTCTTCCAAAAAGGCACCGAAAGAATCAGGCCAGATTTTTCCTCTCCCAGCAAGGAAACATCATGGTTCAATCATGCTGGAAAAATCCACTTCCCCGCTCACCCGCGGCGAGCAGGAATCCTTCCCAGGCAGGGCCAGCAGTTTCTGCAGAATCTCAGCTTACATTTAGGAAAAAAAAAAAAAAAGTTCCATATCCAGCCCTCCTGGTTGTGAAGAAAAGCTCCCAGCCGTGGCTGGAGCGGGCAGGCAATGCAGAGATGGCCGGCTAGTCTGCAGAGACACCCCTGCTATTAAGGAATGGGCGGGTGGAGGGGGAAGGGCTGAACTGCCCAGGCCCTGAGGGCAGCTCTGAGCAGGAGGGGGGCCCAGCTGGACTGGTGAGTAATAGGTTGCCCTCGAAGGCAGGCTGACACCCTTTTGCTCTGGAGCAGATTGTGAGGGGACCCCAATTATCCCAGCAGTGGGGCAGTGAGTGGGAACCAGCAGAGGGCTCAGTGAGGAAGAGAGGCTGATTCACTGGTGGGGAGTCTGCCCAGCATTGATTTATTGTGGGGGCGATAGCATTAGTTGGTTTATTTAAGTGCTGCGGGGGGAGGAGGCAGCCCAGACAGTAACTGATTTACTGGGAGGGTGTCATTGATTTATCAAGAGGTCTGGGGGAAGGCACCCACTCTCTCACCCCACGCTTCCACGCGGTGGGCAGCTTCCACCACTTGACACAAGCGCGGGAAAGAAGCTGAGCAGACAGCCACAAAGTGACTAAGACGACACTGTCAGAGATGGATTGATTTGCGGGGGATGGGGGGACATTGTTCATTTCATCAGGCTATTGGGGTTTAACTGGGCTAGTGCATTTCTATCAGGGGTGGCTCTATGTTTTTTGCTGCCCCAAGCATGGCAGTCAGGCGGCCTTCGGCAGCACGCCTGCAGGCGGTCCACTGGTCACGCGGATTCGGCAGCATTTCTGCGGGTGATCTGCTGGTCCCGCGCCTTCGGCGTACCCGCCACCGAATTGCTGCCGAACCCGCGGACCTCCCTCAGGCCTCAGGTCACCCTCACAGCGACCGGCACGCCGCCCCCCGCAGCTTGCCGCCCCACGCACGCACTTGCTGTGCTGGTGCCTGGAGCCGCCCCTGATTTCTATGGGAATTTTTCAATTCTAAGAAGTTACACAAGTAGCAACATCATTTCTCGTGAAAGCTCACCCTAGTCCTAACAAGGACCAGCTGAATTCTGGGGCAGGTTGTCTAGCTACAGAACCCATCTGTGAAATCTCGCCAGCAATTACTGACCAATAAGTGTCTGTTCCATAGACCCATCTGTCCATGTTCCTGGCCTCCAGGTCTACTAAATTCATCACCAGGACTAGGAAGACACCAACCTCTAGCATTTACTTTAGACCCCATGAGTGGGGGCTGGAAGCGGGATGAGCTAGCAGTCGGGACACTGGACTAGGGTGCAAGACACTTGGCTTCAGTTCCTGGCTCAGTCACAGACTCCCTTGAGGCAAGTTACTTGATCTACCCTGTGCCTCGGTTCCAATTTGCACCATAGAGGTGGTACATCCCTACCTCAAAGGGGTATTTGAGAGGATAAAATCCATCATGCTTGCCAGGCACACAGATTCTAGTGATGACAGCCACAAAAGTATTTAGACAGAATAGTCCATCAGCCCACTGCTATCTTCCAGTCATGCTTTCCTTACACTGCAGGAATGCACTCATCCAGAAAGCAGCATACCCACACAATAGCATTGGCTGCTTTAGAGAGTCACTGGTTTAAGACCAGCTTCTTTCTTCACCTCCAGCCCGACGATGTCAATCATTCCTTGTCCATGCACAGGCATCTGTGCACCCAAATCACATTCTTACAGTCTTTAGTAACATGGAAAAAAAGCCATCCCAGAGTTCACTCACTCCTCATAAACCATTACATGAGTTCTGTGCATTTATTAGGTAGAGAAGCAGCTGCAACTCATCCCATCGAGCCCCGTTCCCCTGCTGTTCTGAAGTCAGAATGTATCTCAGGATTCAGGGGTTGAAGCAGCTACAGCAAATATGAGAACATAACAAAAGAGCAATCCAAAATATAAAACAGACTTTCAACCTAAGTTAGAAAAAAGAAGATACTCTAGAGACAAAAGAGGCAGGTTCCAGCCTTGTCAACATCCACACAACTTTCAAAGAGCGGAATACATTACAAAAAAAAGTTGAAGAAAGCAAATCCAGTTCCCCCAAACATACCAGGGAACCTAAACAGGGACTAGTCAGGCCCTCAGCTAGGCAGAATTGCTTGTGGCAATCTTTATGACTTTTGCAAAGGAACTTACCCTTGGAATGAACTTTTTCCTATCTTTTCTTTACTATTCATCCCAAGTCTGCCCCAGAGCAAAGCTCAAATCTTCTCTATGCAGAGTCTTCTGGGAATTCCATAACATATTTTAACAGTAACAATTACACCTCCCCAATAGAAGGAGAAAGAAATAGCACCAGGATGGAAAAGGCACCACAACTCAGGACTACAGCTGAGCAAATACCTGATTTTGCAGTTTGGCCACTGAACCAAAAAGTCCAAAAAGATTCAGTTTGGTTCAAACCAAAACTGCATTTTTTTCAATTTTACTTGTCAAAACACAAAACCAATAAGTGTTTGTTCAGGTTGATGCAAAACCACATTTCCAAAATGAAAAGTTTTGTTTAAAAACAAATTGTCCAAAAAACAACAACCCATTTTGACCTTTTGGAAAAAAAAAAAAAAAAAAAAACAACTTTCCTCATTTTTCATTTGGCTGAAGCTATTCGTCAGATTCAACCTGAATTCAAGAATAGTTTCAGTTGCCCTGACACTGCATTTTTCAGCAAATTTACTAGCTGCCAAAAAAATTCCACACAGCTCTACTCGCCCTTTTGAGCCCCTCTCCACCTTCTTGTTCCAGGGAGCCTGATTCTTGCACTGCCTACAAAAAAGCCAAACAAAAACAAACAACAAGAACCTATTTTGAGAAAATGTTAGGGTTGTAAAGTCAAGCACTCCTAAGTCAGCAAATACTAGAATTACGATTGCCTGTCCAACATTAATTCAGCTCCCTTGTGCGTATGCATTATGATACAGTCTTTCATTGCATGATCATATGCTATTTTTTCCACAGAACTTCTGCCTCACTGAGTGCTGAATGGGTAGTTATTTAATAGTCTTTATATCCTCATTGTTAAATGTGTGGCCTTATGCCGTATTTACTGGACGCCATCCGAAACCTGCACTGCATACAGAATTCATTTCCTCATCGGCTTTGCCATGGCACTCATGGCTTCACACACATTAATCAATCTCCCTTCACAACACTCCTGTGAGAACACTTGGTATTATCCCCCATTTCATAGATGGCGATTGGCGGGCCAGAGACACTAAAGGCAAAATTAATAAAAGTTCCTGCTCATTTGGGGACGCCTGTTTGTTTTTTCATTTACTCAGAATTTTTATAGCATGTTCCAAGCACAGCTCCCCTGGACTTCAGATGCAGTTATGAGTATTCAAAATTTGTGCAAATCAGATGCAGGGGACTCTAGCTGAGAACCCAGAAAACAAGGTGGCCACTAACTGTGCAAAGTTTGGTTTCGGCGACTTGCCCAGAATCACATAGAAACTCGATGGCAAAGGCAGGGATACAATCCAGCTCTCCAAGGCAGTGTTCAATTGCCTTAACCATGAAACCATCCTCTCTCGTCCTGTAATCTCCTGCCTCATCCATCAAACATCTTCCAACTTATGCAACAAATGAGGCAGTGGTCCTACAGAAACACTCTCCTTCGCTGCACCTGTTTCATGCCCAGAACAGGTCCATCCTATGCACTGAACGGAGGTCCTTTTGGTCCCCTTTGGGGATCCATCCAGAACATGGGGACCCATCCAGAACATGGGGACCAAATAGATCTGTGCACTGAATGAGACAAAGATTCTATGGAAAAATAGTATGGGATGAGGTATTTGAAGACTGGCCAAAATGTTAAAAACTAGGTGCAACCAGTGCCTAAACTAAGGCTTCTAAGTCTGGATTTAGGCACCCAAGGATGAGATTTAGAAGCCTAAATGATTTAGGAGCATAAGTCTCATTGAAGTCAATGGGACTCATGCCCCTAAGTCACTTACCTTAAATGTGAGATATTTCAAAAGCACCCAACTTAAAATTTCAGACTGCATCACAAAACACACACACAGGAAACTTTAAACCTGGAATTTCCTGCATTTGCAGTACCTAATTTTGCTACCTTAATTTTCTTGTAACCGTTTTTTTGTATGTAATTTCCTAGGTTTTTAACAAATGAAACTAAAAAGAAAGAAAGAAATCCTGTCTTGAGGAACCATACTGATGAATCAGCAGCATCATTGGAAACTTCAGATCCACAACACAGACCACTTCGCTTGAGTTAAAAGGATAACTGGTAACAGTAGTAGGCTGTTATCCTCTATGCTGGATGAGCCACCAGACAAGGATGAGCCACGTTTTGCCAATGTGCTTCATAACTATTGGCTGACAGCAGAGGAATGCTGGCACTCAGGAGTCCCAAATTCTATTCCAAGTTCTGGAGAAGAGTGTTCTCTAGTAGCTTCAAACCCTTCTGCCCCGGCACCTCCTCCCCTCTGCTCCTATCCCCCCATAAACCTTTCCCTGTCCTTATCCTTCTTTGCTCCTCAGCCCTCTGCATCCCCCCTTCTCTACCACACTGCTTGGGCACCAGCAGGAGGGAGCACAGGAGAGTCTCCCTATTCTCAGCACCAGTGCTTGGTGACACAGTGGGCCCCAGCAGGCAGGAGAAGCAACTGAAGGGAATGTCCTGCTCAGCCCCTTCTGCCCTAAGATAGAGCATGCTCAGTACACAAGGAATGCTCTGAAAACATAGCTGCCAAACGCAGAGAACTCAGAATTTCACAGGGACAGTATGAGGCGCTTCTGTGGCCCCAGGACAAGCCCTCTGTCAAAATTCAAGCCTCTTCCCCAAAGCACAGACACATCAGGGCTTCACAATGAAACGGCTGAAAGACATTTTTTTAGCATGCCCAACACAACATATTTTCCCAAATGTCATTATCAGAAGCACCTGAAACATTTTTGCTGAAATTAAGAAAAAAAAAATCAGCCTGAGGCATGGAAAATTTCAGCCTGAATAATTAATATTTGGCTTATTAATTATAAAGCCCGTTTATAATTAAAAACAGGCTTTTACAATGGAAACCATGAGGAAACCTTAGCTCTAAAAGTTGCTGCCAGCTCTACCTATAACGCAAGGTCAGGCCACCTCACAGCACATGAGCAATTGAGTTTGAGCAAAAACTGGTGTAAAGCATTGCAATCAAATGAATGACTGTCTTTAACCATCAGCAGGTCTCCTAAGGGTGACAATAACCTGGCTCAGCAATTACAGTGCACTCCGCAATTACTTTTTTATTTAATTCGGATTTTTTTATTTTATTTAAATTACAATAAATCTATCTTTTAAAAAATAAATCTGTTCAAAATTAAATCTGAATTTAAAACAAAATATGTTAAGGACTAAAATCTTATAATCTCTTAAGACATCTAAATACAGAATGCTGAAACCATGAGCTCTGTCAAGAGTTTTGAGTTAAAGGCTGCTTTTCTATATAAAGAAAGAATCAGGGGGAAAACATCTAACTTTTGAAGTCCAGCTTTACAAATATGGCACAATAGGTCATGTACTGTATTAAGGGATTGTTCTGGTTAATAAAAATAAATTGTATATGCTGTTTTGTGTGTTTAGTTAAATTCCAGTTACCATCCTAATGCAGCCTGACACAAATCATGAGCAAAAAGTTAATTATCTAGTAAATAAGCAATATATCATTTGTCATTTTCTAACACGCTAAAAATGTTTAATTAATAATCTGAAAACAATTATATAACTGCTTAAATAAATGCATATAGTTATAGCGTATCTTAAGTAGCAAAAAGATGTCCCAAATCTAGTGTGAAGGCCCTATTTAGTTGCAAATCAACGTTGCTTCAATGGTGATATCAACCAATGAGAATACACCTTTCTTTGAAAGTAACTGAAGTACAAACGGAAAAGCTGATTACAACTGAGGATTTAAATCGAGGCTCTGCACTTGCTGATTTAATCATGATTTAAATTGCTGATTTAAATCAATCCAGCCTGCCACACTGAAGGAGATATTTCGCTTTGGAAGTAACCAGCTACTTGTTTAGCTGGGCATCTTCCGGCAGAAAACCTCAAACTTGCCCTCTTCAGTGACTGGACATTTACGCCCGTTCTACGTAGGACTTTTCTGGGAACTCTCCCATTGATTCACTAACAGCTCCACTGGTGGCATTATCAGAGAAACCAAGGCTTAGGCATTCACCAGTGTTTTTATACTAGTGCTGCCATTGTTCCGACCAATCGAGAAGTTGCACAAGTGATGGGTCTTTTCGCAATAGCATATTGAGTGATTATATAAAAATCGCTGCCTAGAGAGAACATCCATACTCAGAGTCACACTGCATTGGCTCTCCCTATAACTGGATATTAGAAGACAACTCGTCATTATATTTACCCAAGAAACTAGGCCTGTATTGGTAGCATGATGCATAGTAACAATATGACAGTTTCATATGCCATCATGTCTTTCATACAAACTGTATCCCAAAATATCTGAGGGAGTTAAATGCAGTTAGAAAGCAATACTAGAAGCAGCACCATCATAATTATGGCCCACATTGCACATGAAATATTTCCAGTAGTGTTTGCATGACAATCCTGACAGAGACGCTGAACTCTCTCAGCTCCTGATCTAAGAATCATGTACTATATAAGTATGCAAGGCAAAGGTATGGATGCCACTGGAAATATAGAGGAAATATGTGATTAGCAGTAAGGGGGGGGGTTTCTGATGAATAAGTACATAACAGACATCGACCCAGGGTCAGAGTGAAAATGGTAGATGGAACTTTAACTCCAAGTTTCCTGGAGTTAAATGGAATAGAGTACAGACACAGCTTTTCATTTTCTTATTTGTTACATCATTTTATGTGCTATATTTATCAGCAAGAGGCTGATTTTTCCTTCAGAAATAAAAATATCAGAAAGGTCAAATCTGTAAGGTTTAAAAATAAAAAATAAAAAAAGGCAGGAGAAACCACACACCCCCTTTTCCCCCTCTTTGCAACTCCATGCTTAGAATGGAACTGAGAGGTTCTCTTAAATGTGAGTTCATTGAGGGGAGGGAAGAACCCAATGGAACTAAAATGTTAACAGGAGGGGAAGTCTGCATTCCAAATGCAGCTGCAATCATCAGCTGTCCTGTTTGATACAAAATGAACTACGAGGCCTGAAAAAGGCATCCAACCTCCCAAGTACCACAGAGAGCAGAGATGTAAGAAAGCTAAGTCAAGTAGCATACTCCCCAAGAACCTACTGAACTTCTACCTAAAGTATTACTAATCATGTTTATTACAGAAGGGCCTACAGGCCAACCAGAAATGGGGCCCCGCTGTTGTAGAATTTAGTTAGTCTAGTTTTAAAAGTGAAAAGTGATAGGTCTTCTACCCTCCCCCTGAGATGACTCCACAAGGCAGAACATCTTGTCAGGATGGCTTTCCTGATATTTGTTATGTTCATGGCATGTACATAGAGAAGTTAGATACAAATATCTAATGCTATTTCTGGAAGGTTGCAGTGTAAAACAACTTCATTGGAATCCAGAACCTTAACATGAGAACAAAAACAGAGAGAGAGAAAGCAGGCTGCTCCCTAAGGCAGACAGGCACAACTCCTCCCACCTTGCTCTAGGCTGTCTCTTTGCAGACTGACTGCATAAAACCCAGATTGCATGCTTCTGCAGAGCCCTGAAGCCTGCAAACAGGACCAGGAAATTCCTTACACTTAACGTGACAGCTTGTCATTTTAAGTTTTCAATGCATCACAGTATTCCTTTACTTAATTTCATACCATTGTTCCCAGTTCTGTTCTCCATGTACTGTCCCAAAAAATTGCTCCCTATCCTCAGCAGGTTGGAGAGGAAATATTCATTGGCTCTTACACTCCTTCATTATCTCACAGCCAACCTATACATATTTGGCTCTTTTAATCTCTACACAGTCAATCCCTCCAGCACCTAGATACCATCATTATAGGCATCATACAGAAACACAAGACAAACAGACCAATCCTGATCATTTTTGTTGCTCTTCTCTGATCCCCAACCAGTTCGTCAATATCTTTCTCATAACATGATGCCTCAACAATGAATGTCATTCATATATGGGAGCTGCTAGTTCCCTATCTAGAGATAATGTCTCTGCAGCCGCAGCCCAAAACTGCATTGCCGATACTTAGGGCTCTGAAAACTCATTTTTAATTTGCTGCGCATCATCACTCCAAGAATCTTTTTCTAGCATCTTCTTCCCATTGAGTATCTGTTTCCAAACTCCCACACCCACGCCACAGCCCAGAAAGATTAATTACATATTTCCAAGATGAATCTCAATTTGTCCCCACATGAGTCCATACAAAACAGCTGCTAAAACCTTAAGTGGCCTGATCACATCACCCCTTCCATTCCATCCACTGTCCCTCACCCCTTCTCCACTGCATCCAAGATAAGCTTCTTGTACTTATCTTTAAGTCCATTCCCAGTAGCCCTGCCCTACCTTTCTACTCTGTTACCTTACTGCTTTGTCAACCTTTCACTCCATCAATAACAGTTAACCTCTATCATGCATGAGCCTGTTTCTCCCATAATCACCTTTGAGTCCCCTCCCCATTCTTCCCTTATGCCTGGAACATCCTCTCTCTCTCCCTCAAAAAAAAAAAAATCCATAAAGCCCCACCCTCCTTCAAGTCTCATTTTAAGACTCATTTCTACTGTGATACCCACAAAACACCAACAGCTGATAACAGTCAGTCAAGACTAGGGCTATCCCTTTGTCTCAATTACTAAAATCCTCTCTGTGCCAAAATATGCTACTGTTCCTATTACCCTCTCCTCCATCTCCCTCCTCCGCATTTGTTCAGTTCACCTGTTGAATCTGGTCTTAAACTAAGCTTTTCAGGATGAGGACAGTGATTATCTGTCTGTACAGTGCCTAGCACACTGGCTGGGGAGTCTAGGCAGTACTATAACAGTTTTGGATTTTAAGGCCAGAAGGAACCATTAAGATCATCTAGTCTAACCTCCTACATAACAACGGCCATCAAATTTCACCAAGTGGTTCCTGCACCAACTTCACAAGTTTTGATTGACCTGTAGCACGCATATCTTTTAGAAAGACACCCAAACCTGATTTTAAGATGTCAAATGATACACAATCCACTACAACCCTAGGAAAATTGTTGCAAAGCTAAGTTAGCATCACCGCTAAAACTGCACACTTTACCTCCTGTTTGAATTTGTCTAGCTTCTATTTCCTGCTGTTGGCATTTTTTTATGCTTTTGTCTGCTGGAATAACGAGTCCTCCACATATCCTCTCCTTGGGTGGGTAATTTAGACTGCGATCAAATTGCTTCTTAACCTTCTGCTTGATAGGATAAATAGATTGAACTTCTTAAGTCTCTCCATGTAAGGCAGGTTGTCCAGTCCTTAGATCCTCTTGTAGGTCTTCCCTGAACACTCTCCAAATTTTCAGCACCTGCTTTGAAGTGTGGTTACCAGAACTGGACACAATATTCTAGTAATGGTCTCACCTCTGGCGTATACATAGATACACCACCTCATTGTTCCCCTACTTATGCATCCCAGGATAGCAAAAGCCCTCTCAGGCCTGGTCTACACTGGGGGGTGGGGGTGGGGGTGGGGAATGAATCTAAGTTATGCAACTTCAGCTACATCAATAACATAGCTGAAGTCGATGTACTTAGATCTACTTACCGTGGTGTCTTCACTGTGGTAAGTCGGCAGCTGACGCTCTTCCGTCAACTCTGCCTGCGCCTCTCGCCCTAGTGGAGTATTGGAGTCGACGGGAGAGCGCTCAGCGGTCGATTTATCGCGTCTAGACCCTCCCGCTGGATCGATCGCTGCCCGTCGATCCAGCGGGTAACATAGACAAGCCCTTAGCTACAGCATCACACTGGGAGCTCAAGTTCATTTGGTGGTTCACCACCACCTCAAGTCTGTTGCAGAATCACTGCTCTCTAAGATGCAGTTCCCATCCTGTAAGCACGATCTACTTTCTTTGTCCCTAGATGTATGATCATGCATTTGGCTGAATTGTATTTGATTGTGTCAAGCTTATCAAAAAATCCAGATCACTCTGTATCAGTGGCCTGCCCTCATCATCATTTATCGCCCGCCAATATTAGTGACATTTGCAAACTTTACATGAAATTTTATATTTTCTTCGATATTTGAAAAAAATATCCTCAACCCAATCCTATATAAGAAGTCCCTGCTGAACCCCATCAGAATACCCCCATTCAATTATTATTCCCCATTAACAAATATGTCTTGAGATCTATCAACCTGTTTTTAAACACATGTGCTGCACTGGTTTTGAACAATGCTAGTTTTTTAGTCAAAATGTTGTGCAGTACTAAGTCAAATGCCTAAAAGAAGGCCAAGCATATTACATCAACACAGTTACCGTTATCAACCACTTGTAGTCCCACTAAAAAAACTGTATCAACTTAGCTGAAGACCTCTTTTCCAAGTAGCCCTGTTTACCAGCCTTAGTTATATGACCATCCCTTAGTTCTTTTTTGATTGAGTCACATACCACTGTTCCATTATTTTGTCTGAGATCGATGTCAGGCTAACAGGCCTATAATTACCCAGGTTATCCTGTTTACCCTTTTAAAAAATATGGACACATTAGCTCGCTTCTGGTCCTCTTGAATTTCCCCAGTATTCCAAGATTTATTAAATAAAAATATTAATTTTATGCCTATGTTTCTAATCTTACTCAGTCCCTTTTTATTATTTCTTAATCCTCGCTGGTATTTGCAATTCCTCCCAACCAGATATCATCTGTGAAATTTATTAATACAAATAATGGTGACAAACTGCAACTATAACCTTTACCCATCACACAACTGTCTGCCACACAGACATATTTGTATAATCATGTCCTCGAGGCAAGTACAGTCTAGCTGTTAAGATCTAAATGAAAGGCCAAAAGTTCTAATGCCTAATTATCAGTAACTGTATAATTAAAATACAGTTATGTCATACGGCTGAATGCAGTATTGACCCGTGTTAATGAACAAACAACCAAATGGCTAATAATTCAAACATCATTTAACACTAAATGACTGTTCAAGCTCGCTAGTTTTAGATAACATATTTTAGAGATAGGTGTAAACAAGCTAGCATTAATTTAAGTCACAGCTTAAAGGAACTGTATCTTGTTCTATGTTCTCTTTGTAGGAATGCATGTAAAATCCTCCTATCAATAATTTAGCAAAGGCAAGTGTGAATAATGGATTCATTAAAACCTGGCCGAACAGTGGACGTCACTAAAAGGATTTTGTTTCACAGCAGTAAAACATACAAGAATCGAGACGCCTTCCATGCTAACTAACCCTATTAGTTTAGAGCATTATTTGTACAAGTGCTCGTGCCAGCTGCTTTCAGGCATACAAGGAAACAAGCCATCCATGCCCCAGGTATGTTTTAATGCCACAAGTGAATAGAGCAGCTTCCAATTGCTGAAAAGCACAATGACAGCAGAATTAACTGGTTCTGCTGGGAAAGTTTCTCAGGCTTCCCTTAATCATTATTAAGAGCCAATCAGGCATCACATTTATCTTGTTCAGGCCCTTCACCTTAAAAGACAAAAGTTCCAGAATTAAATCAGAAGCCCAGAGGAGGGCACTGATCTGTGATAAGGTGTGCACCTCACCAAGGAAAGGATAATAATAGGTTCCTGTTTGGGGATAAGCATGCAGGCAGGGAACCTCTAATGGTCACCGGAACACAATGAGCTCCTGAGGGCAGTGGAGGATTTGGGGATGGGACATTGGTTTGTGTTCTGGGGAATTCCAATTTGCTCTCATTTGCACTCTGTCTAACGCTTGGTCAATTTGCTTAATCACTTCTTTAAATGCTGATGGAGAGACAGACAATGTCAGCCCATTAACAGCTTTAAAAAGTCTAAGAGATCCCTTTAAATGAGAAAAGCAGGGCAAACACAAGAAAACCCTGGTCAGGTTTCTCAGGTTTACACATGTAACAGGGCTCCCCATTGGATTCTTTATTAGTTTTCCATCCAGAATTTACATTCAAGTTTTAAACTGCAGGAGTCAGAAATCAAACAGCACACACGTTTCTTTTGCATAGAACTTTAAAGTTATTGCAGAATCGACTGCTCCACCCCAGCAGATAAGAGCTGTGGGTCTTGCTCTGAAATTAGTTAAGTAAAACAAATACACCACCAAGTAAGAATCTTGGATTTTCCCCTCAAATATCCATTAAAGATATACTGTCAAGTCAAGTCTATCCCTTATTTTTTGTGCCTGTGTGGTTAAAAAAAAAAAAAAAAAAAGTTTTTACAAAACTCAGATCCAAGAGAAACGACTCCATGAAATTACAAAACACACACCATGGCCCTGACCCTGCAATTTGTCACACACAGGCAGACTGCTGTGTCCACATGGGCTGCCCCCAGTAAATACAATGGGGGTCTGCGCAGGCACACAACTCCATGTATGAGCAACAAATTGCAGCACTGGAGTCTTAATTTTAAAGCAAACGTTCCTGAGCAATGTTTGTAAAGCAAGCATCAGAGCATAGTACTAATGCATTAATGTTTGTATTACAATAGCCCCCAAGGGGCCCAAGCCGGACTGGGGTTTCTTAACATTGAGCAGGATACAGAAGCCCCAATCCTGCAATTAGCTCAGCCCAGGATTCCCTGTGCCATCTCAGTGAAGTCACTAGGTCTCTGCACAGGCACATGGGTCTGCCCTTGCCCATTCAATTGCAGGATTGGGGCCACAGAGTGAAAAAATAGGCCTCATCCCCAATGAAACCGTGAGCAAAACTGACTAGAAACTGCGTGTCAGCAAGTGAAAGGGGGCTTGTTTTCACCTTCCAAGTTGAGAGAAATGTGAAAAGTGACCAAACAGCATCAAAGAATGAAAATTAAATTTGATATTCTGGAGTTCTATTTTCATAATCTAAGGTGATATTAGTCAAATAAACTAGGGCATGTGTGTGTTTGTTTGAAATATATGTTCATTATATATACATTATATATATCACAACATATAACTTCCTAAAGAGCAATGGGGACAAGTTTGGGCCCCAACCCTACAAACAGATCCTCATGGGGTTGGACCCTGACTTTAGTGGGGTTCTACAAGGATATTACGGTCTGCCTGCATCAGCTTGAGCCTTGAATGATCAACCCAGGAAGGAGGAAGAATGAATCAGGGAGCAAAACTGTAACTTTCCTCATCCCTGCCAATTCTTTGAGAAGTCTCGCTTTACGAAGGGGAACATATGCACCCCATGGAAAGGAATGAGGATCAGAAAAACCGCCCAACTCATCTCTTCAGCTTCCAAATAAAAAAATCTAACTTCACCACGGGGGCAGTTTCCCCATCACGCATATTATTAGATCCTTAGGATGAAAATGCTGCTCCAAGCTACTTTACAAAAGATCGCTTTTATGCAATCAATGCCACAAACAAGAGTCAGAGCAGACATTTCTACTCCGCAAGACAGCAAAAGCCCCCCGCTCCCTGACCACATACACTGTCCCTGGACATCAGGGGTCTCTCCTCAGCTAGGGTGAAAGGACAGCTGAACAGTGTCTGTGGGGAGAAAGGGGTTCTTCTGGTGACAGCAGAGGGGCCAAACCAAAGTGAGCAGCACTTACTGTGCGAGCACCGCCAGGGGACAGGGCTCCGTTGGGCAGGTAGGGGCTGCCCAGCTCTGGGATCATCAGGAAGGGGTAACCTGGATATGGGGGCCCCTTAAAGAAACCTCCATCTTGCTGTCTTCTCACTACTGGGGAGAAAAGAAAAGGCTCAGCCAGGGGCATTCAGTGGGGTGGGGCTGGGAGCAGGCCAAGAGCAGCCCGGGAGTGGGAAGATGGTAGAAGTGGCTGAAGTTGGTTGGGGGGCGGGAGGGAGAGATAGGTCTTCACTGCAAAGTTAACTCGAGTTATCTACACTCGGGTTACTTCCCTGGAGTAAGCCTAGCTCAGGGAGGACGGGGTGGGAAAGCAGGGAGGAGGAGGAGGAGGAGAGGGTCTGAGGGCGGGCGACGGACACGGACGAAGAAAACAAAGAGGTTAAAAGTCTTGCTAAGCGTCTGCAAGTATCCGAAGGATGTAAACACCAAGCAGGGCTGCACGGCTGGGGTGGGGGGATCCTCCAGGCCGGGACCGATCTGGGCAGGGACCTGAGAAACCCTTCCCGTCCAAGGCGAACTCCCAGGGGCGCCCCCCCGAGAGGGGGACACAGGGGGAAAAGGAGAGGGGACGGAGGATGGCGCGGTGAGGTGGGGAGCAGAAGGGGACAAGTGGGCAGGGAGTGGGGGGCTGTGGGGTAGAAGGGAGCAGGAAAAGTGGGAAGCGGGCTGGGGGAAGGGGCCCCGGGGGGAGCAGAGAGAGGCTTGGGGGGCTGGGGAAGGGGTCGGTACCTTCGGCGAGATAGTCCCGCGGCTTCTGGAAACTTTCGCGGGGCTGCGGCGGCGGCCGCTCCGCCTGCGGGGGAGACACAAAGGGGAGAGGGGTGAGCGCTGCCCCTCACCCCGGCCCCGGCCCCTCACCTCCAGCCCCCGGCCCGGCCCCTCACCTCCGAGTCGGAGCCCGAGGCGCTGGCGCGGCGGTTCTCGGACTCGTGGACCAGCGAGGACTTGAGCTCGTCCAGGTCCCCGTGGGCCGAGCCGCGCCCCGCGCCCTTGTCCTGCTCGTCGCCCTCGTCCTGGAAGGGGATCAGCTCGTCCGGGGCGCCCAGGTCGTCGCCGCCCGCGGGCGGCAGCTGGGGCATGGTGCGCCCGGCCCGCCCAACTTCGACGCGCGGCGCCGGCCGAGTGCGGAGCGGGCTGCGGGCGGGGAGCGGGCGCGGCGCTGTTGCCTCCCTCCCCGCTCCCTCAGCCGGCGGGGCCGGCCCCTCGCTCCCCGCCGCCCGGGGAGGGTCGGGAGTGCGGCCGGGAGGGTGGAGCTCCCGCTGCAAGCTGACACCGGCCGGAGCGGGGCGGGAGCCCCAGCGCGTCACAGAGCCCCCGGGCCGGGACCCCCAGCACCTCACAGAGCCCCGCCCCCCCGGGCCGGGACCCCCAGC
>NW_020664404.1:377580-403531 GCF_002925995.2 Terrapene triunguis | reverse complement strand
CCCCCCCCCGGGCTGGGACCCCCAGCTCCCCTCACAGCCCCCCAGTCCCGCCCCCAGGCTAGGACCCCAGCTCTTCACACAGCCCCCCACAGCCCCACCCACCAGGACTGGGATCCCCAGGTCCACACATAGCCCCCCACAACCCTGGACCCCAGGGCTGGGACAGGACCCTCAACTCCGCTCACAGCCCCCCACAGTTCACCCCCCTGGGGCTTGGTTCCCCCAGCTCCTCACACAGCCCTGTCCCAAAGGGCTAGGACCCCCAGCTCCTAACATGGCCCCCCACAGCCCAGCCCCAGCCTGCTGGGACCCCCAGCTCCTCACACAGACCCCCAGAGCCTGGCCCCATCTGGCTAGGTCCCCCAGCTCATCACAGCCCCCCACAACCCCACCCCACAGGGCTAGGACCCTCAGCTTCTCACACAGCCCCCACAGCCCAACCACACCTGGCTGGGACCCCCAGCTCATCACACAGCCCCCCCCCCAGCCCGACCTCCCTGGGCTGGGCCCCTCAGCTCCTCTCACAGTCCCCCCAGTTCACCTCCCTGGGGCTGGGTCCCCCAGCTCCTCACACTGCCCTGCCCCATGAGTCTGGGACCCCCAGCTCCTAGCACAGCCCCGCACCCCTAGGGTTGGGACTCCCAGCTCCTCACAAAGCCCCCCACATCTCTGCCCCCTGCACTGCTCCCCCCAGTGGCCCCTGATACTATCACACCCAGCCCTGCAAATTATGCCCCCCACTGCCCTGACTAGGGCCGGCTCCAGGCACCAGCTTGTGCTAGGGGCGGCAGATTCTAAGGGGCGGCATTCCGTCCAATCCTAGGGTGGCACAGCCGCCCTTTCCCCCCCCTTTTTTTTTTGGTTTGCCACTCCGGCCGCCTTGTAGGGGGCAGCGACGCGGAGGAGGGGAGCGCCCTGCTGGGAGCAGGCTGTGCGCTCCGTCTGCCCCAGCTGGTGCCAGGTCTGCAGCAAGCCCGGCAGCCCGCGTCCTTCCCTCCCCGCTGACCTTCAATTCACCTGCAGGCGGCAGCGGCGTGGAGCCCTCCCAGCAGACGGTGCGGCGGGAGGGGCCAAGTGGCGAGCGCCCCGGCTGAAGGAAGCCCTGGCTGCCCCCCTTCTCTCTTTTCCCCCCGCTCCCTCCCCCACCCCCCCCGCTGCCCAGGGCACGTCTGCAGCACGGGGAGTCTCACGGGCCGGCCCCCCCCGCCCCGGCCGCCCTGCTGGGTTGTTGGTTTTTTTTTGGCTTGGGGCAGCAAAAAAGCCAGAGCTGGCCCTGGCCCCCCACACTGCTACCCCCAACTCCTGCAACTGCCCCTGTGCTGCTACTGATCCCCCAGTGTTGCTTCCCCCAAGTCCTACAAGTGCCTCCCCGACATTGCTACCACCACCCCCGTTCCTATAAGTGCCCTCGACCCAGCAGATGATCTTCTGCAAATGCCCCTTCTTGCCCGCACCAATTTAACCTTCCCTGCACTGCTACCCCTCCCCCTGTCCTGCAGAGCTCATACAGCCAAACATACTCATCCCAATCCCTGCACTGCTAGCTGCCTACAAATGTCTCCTCCCCCCCGCCAGTTCCTCTAATTACCCCCAACACATCCCCTACCACTGTTCTCTCCCTGCTCAGCTATCCCCCTCACATAGCCCCTGCGAGTGTCACCTTCCAGCTAGCACTTCTACCTCTATCCCCTCCTCCGCCACACACACACACAAAGCTCCTGCAAGTGTCCTTCCCCTCACCTCACTACTACCCCCTGCTTGTGCCCCCTTTCCAGCACTACTCTAGCTCTGTTCCTCCCCTGCACAACTCACCCCTCTCAGGTGTACTACCGCTCAACCTGTAGCCTACCGCAATGTACGCTGAGCTGGAACCCAGATATCCATGAGTCCCAAACTATTGGGTGAAGCAGTCAATGTGCTATAGCTTTTGACACAGTCCCACAAGCCATTCTCATAAGCAAACTAGGGAAATACAGTCTAGAATAAATTACTATAAGATGGGTGCACAACTGATTGAAAGACCATACTCAAAGAGCAGTTATCAATGGTTCGCTGTCAAACTGGGAGGGCATGGGGTTCCACAGGGATCAGTCCTGGGCCTAGTACTATTTAATATTTTAATTAATTACTTGGATAATGGTGTGGAGAGTATGCTTATAAAATATGCAGATGACACCAAGCTGGGAGGGGTTGCAAGCACTTTGGAGGACAGGGATAGAACTGAAAAGAACCTTGATAAATAGGAGAATTGGTCTGAATTCAACAAGATGAAATTCAATAAAGACAAGTGCAATTAGGAAGGAAAAATCAAATGCAGGACTACAAAATGGGGAGTAACTGGCTAGGTGGTAGTATGGCTGGAAAGGATCGGGGGGTTACAGTGGATCACAAATGGAATATTTGTCAGCAATCTGATGCAGCTGCAAAAGGGGCACATCATTCTGGGGTGTATTAACCGGAGTGTAGCATGTAAGACACGAGAGGTAACTGTCCCACTCTCCTTGGCACTGGTGAGGGCTCAGCTGAAGTACAGTGTCCAATTCTGGGCACCACACTTTGGGAAAATGTGGACAAATTGGAGAGAGTCCAGAGGAAGGCAACAAAAACGATCTCATGTTTAGAAAATCTGACCTATGAGGAAAGGTTAAAAACACTGGGCATGTTTAGTTTTGAGGGAATCAGACTGATAACAGTCTTCAAATATGTTAAGGGCTGTTATAAAGAGGATGGTGGCCAATGGTTCTATATGGCCACTGAAGGTAGGACAAAAGTCAGCAGCAAGAAAGGTTTAGGTTAGATAGTAGGAAAAAAATGTCTAACTGTAAGAGTAGTTAAGCTCTGGAATAGGAAAGATGTTGCAGAAAGTAACTTCAGGCAGAGGTAGGACAAGAACCCAGATCTGTAATAGGATAACTCCAAGATTTAGCCACTCAGTCACTTTAAATGTGCTTTGGTTATAGAGCCATAGGAATTGTCAGACTGGATCAGACCCATGATCCATCTAGTCTAGTATCCTGGCTCTGACAGGGACCAGGACCAGATTCTGCAGAGGAAAGTGCAAGGCACAGTTGAAAGATGTGGTGTAATCTGTCCTCCAGGAAAGCCTGGTTCCTGATCTCCCAAAGCAATAGAGATGAGTTTGAACCTTGAAACATGAGGTTGTATATCTCTTCCAAAACTCTTAGTTTGCATTAACTGTTATAACTCTTGACGTTGTTATCCATATAAACGTCCAATCCACCTTTGAATCTTATTAAATTCTTGGCACCCATGATATCCTGTGTCAGTGAGTTACACAGTCTAGTGATGGTTTGAGCGAAAAGTATTTGCTCAGTTTTGAATCTGTTGCCTTTCAGTGTCAAATGTTTCCCTCCAATGTGCATTACTTTTCATCTATCAACATGGAACTTCATCTGCCATCACGTTACCCATTCACCTAATTTGGTTTGGTCTTTCTGAATTTCCTGATTCTGACTAACCTAAATAACGTTGTGTCAGCTGCAGATTTTGCTACCTCACTTGCTAAATAATAAGCATATTAAACAAAACTGGACCTAATACGGTACCTTGTGGTCCCCGCTATTAACCCTTTGCCATGATGAAAATTGGCCATTTGTTCCTACTCTTTGTTTCCTCTGTCCAAGCCAGTTTTTGATCCATGACAAAAGTTTTCTTCTCACCCCATGATAACATAGCCTCTTCTGAAGTACTTTGTCAAAGGCCTTTTGAAAGTCTAAATACATTACGTCAGTGGTTTTCCTTTACCTGACTTCTAACAGATTATTATTTATATCCCCATAGCACCTAGATGCCCAGTCATGGACCACGGTGCCAGATGCTGGACAAGCACTGAACAAAAAAGCAGTCCCTGCTCCGAAGAGCTAACAATCTAAGAAAAAATTTCCCTTTACAGAAACCACACTGGTTAGACCCTATCATATCATAATCTTCCAGGTGTTTTATTCTTCTAATTTTAATTATAATTTCAACAAGATTATCAGATACAGATGTATGGCTTACTGGTCTGTCATTCCCCAGCTCCCCTCAGAGCCTTTCTTAAATACAGGTACAGTAGAACCTCAGAGTTACAAATACCAGAGTTACGAATTGACCAGTCAACCACACACCTCATTTGGAACCGGAAGTACGCAATCAGGCAGCAGCAGAGACAAAAAAAAAAAAGCATATACAGTACAGTACTGTGTTAAACACAAATTACTAAAAAAAAAAGGGAAAGCAGCATTTTTCTTCTGCATAGTAAAGTTTCAAAGCTGTATTAAGTCAACGTTCAGTTGTAAACTTTTGAAAGAACAACCAGAACGTTTTCTTCAGAGTAATGAACATTTCAGAGCTATGAACAACCTCCATAATTCTGAGGTTCTACTGTACAACATTTACCATCCTCCAGTCCTCTGGTACAGTAGCTGTTTTTATGAGCTATCACATATCTTTGCTACAGCTCAGCCACTTCATACTTGAACTCCTTCAGACCGTACAGATGGATCATCTGGGCCTGGTGATTTGTTACTTAAAATAACAATTTGTTCCAGCACCACCTCTTCTTCTGACACTTCAATACAGCACCTCATCGAACCACTTCACTACTGTGCCAGAATCAGGGCTAGACTCTTGGAATCCTGATCTCCAAGATTATACTGCCGTCTAGCAAACAGTTCGATAATTCACTGGTAAAGTGTGTGTCAAGTCCACCTCTAGTGGCTGGTCCCCATAAATGACAATTACTCATGTATGAAGCAGTAGTGCATTGTGCTGGGGATTGGAAGCCCAGAGCTCAAGGCCTAACCCATGGAGGGGAGCTGTCATAGTTGGCTAGAATATAAATTGTTTTCCCAGTTTTCTTTTTTAAAAGAAACAGGTTTATAATTGTCACAGTGAGAAGATATCTTTAAAAACGGGGTTTATAATTACAAGAACATTACAATCAGTTAATTAGGGCATGAGGCACAACCAAACCCACATGTTCCACCTATATTGGTTCCTTTTCATACATTACAATTGCTGGTGTCACATACTGGCAGGGTGGAAGGTTGAGAGGTATGCTCGGCCGCCCCCTACCACTGAAGTTAACGATGCTCTCTTCATGGGTATTCCATAGTCCCATTGGCCTATGCAAATTGCCACCCCGCTCTGTGCTTCAGCTCCCCCATCTGTAAATGAGGGATAATAACAGCTCCCTACCTCACATGGGTGTTGTGAGGATAAATGCATTAAAAATTGGAAAGCATTTTGAGATCTACCAATGAAATGTATTATATCAGAGCTATATGCAGTGTTGTAGCCATGTCAGTCCTAGCACATTAGGAGGCAAGGGGGGGGGGGTGAGGTAATATCTTCACCAGCAGAAGTTGGTCTGTAGCGGGGTGGTCACCCCACTCCTGCCCTGAAGGGCATAAAACAGCCCTGGGAGAGGGCTGCAGTGGAGAAAAGCCAGGCTGATTGGGGGAAGCAGCCACAGGTGGGGCCACACCCCAATCAGACCACAGCTGGCCCTATAAGAGGGCTGAGGGCCAGCGACTGAGAGGAGAGACACTCTCTCTAGCTCCCTAGAGAGAGAAGGACCTGGCTGCCTGGGAAGCTGAGGAGGGTACCTAGGGTGGAGCAGTGTTGGGGAAGGGTAGAGGGAGCTGGGGAACTCCAGCCTAGAAAAGCCCCAGGCTGCAGGCCGAGTTAAGGGCCCACAAAGGGTACTGGGGCTGCAGAGGGGCAGCCCAGAGACAGGCAGAGGCAGCTGGTCCAACTCCCCTTGCTGATGATGAGTGGTTTATAGACTGCAGTCTGCCCCAGGGAGCAGGGGCTAGATGGTGACTGGCAGTAGCCACTGAGTCAAAGTGGGGAAAGAGGGTTGGGGGTTCCCTTAGGTGGGGAGACCCAGAATGTGGGTTACTGTGGGGTGGGGGCAGAACCCAGACATAGAAGGGCACTGGGGTCTGGGAGGGACATGGGGCCAGCGGCAGGTGAGACACTGGCCTGCAGAGGGTGCTCCGGGCTGGAAGAGCTAATTCCCAGGACGACCCAGCAGGAGGTGCCATGCCGGTGAGTTGTCGCCCCGCCACATGGTCTAATAAAAGAAATTACCTCACCCACTGTCTCTCTCTATATAAGAGCTAGGCATTTTTATTATTATTTATAATTCTTACACACTGCTGAGTTCCCTACACAAATGTCAGAACTAGTATTGGTCAATTTAAGGTAAATACATTTAATGAAAATTTTAAAAAATGGTTTGTTCTACATTGTTCATTTCTTGACAAAAAAATTGAAATTAAATTTTTCAATAACATTAATTTTTGTTTTGCTGGGAAATGTCCCACTTTCTCTATTTTTTTTCCTCCCTTTTTTTTACCCAGGTGAATAAAAGCAGTGTTGTTTTTTAAAGTGAAAGGAAAGGGGATTTTCTCCCACAATCATGAAACAAAGTTTCAGATTTTTTTGTTTTGTTTCAAAATCTGAAAAAATTTAAATGATTTTTTCCACAAAATGTTACTGAAACCTCAGTGAAAAAATAATTGAAAGAACTTCAACCAGTTCTTGTCATAATCAAAATAGACCAGTGGCCTAATTCTTCCTACTTCCCCAAATCAATGGGGACTTTGGCTTTTCCCCCCTCCCTCTCTCTTGTCTTCTCCTCTTTCTACTTTACTATCATCATTCGTTATTTTAACTGGGGTAGCGCCTGTGAGCCAAGATTGCCAGAATCTTTGTAGAAGTAGGGGGGAGGAGGCCAAGGCCAAAATGCCCCCTCCATCTCTGCACCTGGCTGCTCCAACGGTGAGCCAGCTGCCCTCTCTTCTGATGACAGAAGCCCCTGGTGGGTGAAAGGTATAACTGCAGTGCCTCCCTGACAATGTATTATTCTGAGGGGGGCAGAGGGGAGTTTGCAGGGGACATGAATTCTGCACTAATGTTTCTTTTGTTAAAAAGGTGGGGTATAGCTGCGAGCCCCACTTGTGGGTCAGGAGCCCATTGTGATAGGCATTGTACAAACAGAACAAATAGATGGTCCTTGCCCCGAAGAGCTGACAATGTAAATAGAAGAGAAAAGACACAACAGAGGGACAGAGACAGATGGGGGAGTACAAGGAAACAATGAGACAATATTGGTCACCACGCTAGACAGTGGTCTCAATACTTGTCAGATTTCTACTCCTTGGTTGCTGGTTCGATTGTGGTTGTGGAAGCTGAAGAAATAATTTAACACTTTGTTCTGAACACAGTGAGCTTGATGGTCATCCCTCCCTCCTGTGGGAGCGATTTCCAGCCTGTCGTGCAATCATGCACCATTCTCCTTCAGAACGTACGATTTCATAGTTTTGAGGAACTTGGCTCTCAAGAGGAGCAGCCATGGAAAAATGGAGGCTCTGTGAGGTATTTTGGGCTAATTCCATTGAGGATCTTGAAGAGTCATAAGAGAACTTGACCTATTATTCTATATCGAGCTGTCAGAGACAGCCAGTGCCAGGAGGATGCATTCTTGGTGGCTACAAATGACACTTGTATAACAGGGCTGGTTGAAACAATTTTCCATTGGAAAATGCTGATTTGATGGAATCTAAACATTCTGCAGGGACATGTCAATTCTGCTCAAACTTTTTATGGAAACAGGTAGGCAGACTGCCCAGTGCCACAGCTGGCTGCCTCACAAGCTGTCTGGCTGCTCACCTGGTGCATGGACGGGTGGGCTGCTCAACTCCACGAGCAGGTGGGCTGCCTCGTTCCCTGGCTGCCCAACCAGCTTGCCAGCTGCCAGTTAGGCTTCCCACTGTTCCCAGCATACCCAGAGTCCTAGCTGTAATTCTGCAAGAAACTTAGAAATGTCTCATTTTTTGTGCCTATTCTGGATAAAACAAAATTTACAATTTCAGATTTTTCTGTGGAACAGGAATTCTGGGTCCTGACCAGCTCTGCTGTAGAAAGTCTGGGCTCATGCCTAGGTGTAACCACTGAAAGAGTAATGCAGGCAGGTGGTCACAAAGGCTACATCTCTGAGGCTGGGTTTCTGTGTGAAAAGATGGGGCACAGTTTCCTGGCCAGTTCCAAATGGAAAATGAAGTTTTAGCAGCCATGGCTATTTGAGCATCCAGCATCACTTAGCAATCCAGAACAATTCTTTGGACCAATCTGACCATCTGTGGACAGGCGCCCTGAGTAGAGGGTGAGGTGGTAGAAACCACCACCACCAAGTCCTCAAAACGTTAGCGGCAACTTCACCTCCAACTTTGCCCTGGTTCTGCATCAGTCCCTGCCTTTTAGTCTGGAGCTCAGCCAGGCAGTCAGACAGCTGGGAGATGGTGCTGTTTGCTTTGGAGATGCTGGAGATGTAAAGTTGGATGTCATCTGCATTTGAGACCAAGACTTCACCCAAGCGCTTCATGTAGGTGGTTAGGACAGGCGGGAGAGCATTAAGCATGGTGGGGTTTTGGAGGTGAGCAGTAGAGGCAGAGAAGTAGTTACCTATCATCATTTCCTGAGAACACCCTTTGTCTCTGAAGCAGAAAAATAGGATGGCATAAGGAGACCCATACTATACATATGGGCATCCTACCCCGACATACCTCACTGCCTTGTCCATTCACGTAAACAGAATAACCATGCATATCACATCAGCACAGTTACTTTGGTCATCCCAACTTCGCTTGTGAAATAATTGTTTCACAAGATCTATTTCCCAAGAAACTATCTAGATTGGAATTAATTTGGTGAAAATCAGAAAAAAAAAATTGTGGCCTTTGATCGCTTGATTTTTTTTTTTTTCAGGAAAGTTTCATGATTTTTTGGGGGTCTGACTATGATTTTGGGGCTGACAGTTTTGTCAGTGAGTGGGACAGCTGGCTAGGTGTCCATCCCGCTCTACCATGGGAAAGTCAAAGGGACTTAGAATCCAAGTCCTAGGTGCTTTCAAAATTTTGACCCATTGTGCCTATGGGCTATCTGCACCTGACTAAGGGAGAGCCAGCAGAGATGGCATGATCATATTATGAGTTCCTGCAATCAGTAAAGTGGGCGGGGCTCACCTTGTGGGCGGAGTTCAGAAGAATACCACACTCACACCCAGACACAGAAAGTCTATTGGGAATTTTCTCATTCTTTATAAATATAAGATGCTCTGAAAGTTTCAACTGGCTTGGCACAGGAAACTCAGCGTAGGCCCATAAAGTTTACTGTGGTGCAAAAGCTTCTAGCAGTTTGGGTAGAAAATATTATGCACCGGCCAGATAAGGTTTGAGTTTTTACCAGCATGGTAGGAGTTGGTGTAGGAAGCATCATGCAGTGTACAGGGAACTTTTCCCTTAGCAACTTTGCTGACAGGGCCTTCTAATTTGGACATTCCTCTCTGTCTCAGACAAGTCTATGGGTGGGGAAGTAAAGAAAACTAGCTAACAGCAGAAAGAAGGTGACAAGAACTAAGGCCTTTTCTACCTGCAAAAGTCACATTGGAATAGTTTATGTGAATTTAAGTACAGCCATAAAACTGCACCGGCTGTTTGTTCACACTGCCGCATTTAAAACACTTGTCTATGTAACCTTGTGTCCGCACAGTGTGCGTGGCATCAAATGGAGCCCATCGCACTGTTTCTAGGTATCCTCTCCCTAGCACCTGCTGTTGTCTCTGTACCCAGCACAACTCCAAATCAGAACCTGCCTACCCGACCCTCCCTGTGCTCTGCAAAGCACTGTCAATACAGGGAGCGATCGGTACTGGTGGCACTAGAGATCTCTGACATGTAACATAAAGCTGGGGCTCCCGACCAAGCCAAAATGGGAGACTAAGGCATGGAGACTCATACCAACCAACCAACCACAGGGGTCAGAGGAGAAAGAAATTCCAGGAGAAATCAGCCCTTGACAAAGACTCCCAGTTTCTTCAATTTGGGCCCTGAACAATTTCTGCATCCCTGGCTAGTATTTTTCTTCAGCTGCCTCATTCCTTGCTGCCCTGTACATTCCATTCCGCCTGGCAGCAGGTGACTCCAGTCCTCCTGGAGACTCTGACTCCTGGGGTTGGCACTTGTTCCTGCCCCCTTCTACATAGCAGCAGCCCCTAGGAGGAGAGGACAGGCCAACTTGTCCTCCTTATTTCCAGCTGCTTTTCCAGGCCTCCAGCCTCTTCTTTGCAGTGAAGAGCTCAGACACCTATAGAAGCAGTTGAAAATGAAACACCACACCCCTGGGTGGGTCATCAATAGTGAACATTGAAGCTGGGACCTCTGAATCTTAAAGAATGTGCCACTCCTGCCTGACCTGAAAGACGCAGCTCTGGAAGCTAAGGCAGGCTGCTCAACCTCTACCCATGTCAGTCACCTCTAGAGGGAGACAGAGCGCCACAGGGAATCGGGTGTCGGTTTCAGAAATTCAAGCCAGCTCAGGGCAAGAGTTCCATGGCCCACCTATGGCACATGGGGCAATCGTTTGGGAGCCATTGCTGCAATGGGATTTGATTGGGGTGCAGAGAAAGGTGAGGTGTTTCACAGCCATGTCAAAGAGGACCTGCCATATCTCTTTTTGTCCATTTTACCGATCAGCTTCAATGGCCAATAAAATCTTGGTTAACGACAAACAGCACAGACAAAATTCAAAAGTAAACAATAATTCCCCCAAATGTCCTCTGATCACTTGGGCTCCTACATTAGAAAATCAGACAGTGACCCCCTATTCCTCAAAACAGTGGCAAAATAAAGCAACAGCTTGAGTACAGAGGTGCAAGATGCATTCATGTTAATGCACAGTGAAATACCACAACACAGCATTATAGTGAAAATCAGGGGGGACAGACTCCACCATCTGATTGCCTAGACCCGCACCCCTCTGCCCTTTATTCACAATATTGTGATCCAAGAAAAGCTTGAGCTTCCATATCAAAGCAAACATTTTCTCACCTGCAGTAGATATAGGTTTTGAAATGGAAAGTGCTGACCTAATGAAGCTGGTTGATCGAAAGCTCAAACTCTTTTTGTGTGCACCTATGTAGCTCAAGATATATCAGGGAAAATATATGTCGGGGAAGCGCCATGTAACTCCCATATTCATCATTTATATATAATTGTGATATTTCACATAAAGCACGCCATGTGAGGTATTAGGGGAAAGGTTATGAACTGCTGAAAGCCATTGTTCTAGCTAAATATGTTTATCATTAGTGCATATGAAGTTATGAGATTGTGTTGTATGGCTGTCACTAAAATATACAGTGGGTTTGGGAGGCGCCCAGATACTAGCTCTCCAGAGACAATGACAAGGGAGGTACCAACACCCGGGTGGGTGCTGAACAGACATCACCAGCCATTGTCCAGCAAGGGAGCTACAATTCAATGACTCACTGGCACAAGGCCACACCAGAGAAATTGCTCAACCTTGCCTGGGGACATAGCAATGTCCATCAGACATGCCTGCACTTGTGTTCTCCAAGCACATGGACTAAGGGTATAAAACAGAACACAGTGGCCACATGCTTTGCCTTTTTCCTGCCCCCACCTATGCTTCAAGCAACAAGGACACTGAGAAGACTGAAGACTCCAAGAGGAGACTGGACCAGGTTTCAAGGGTGAAACCTGTGTACTATGAACTGCAATATCTGGTGGGGTGAGAAAAACTGCTTAATCTGGATTGTGCCCAGTCTAATAGGGTTGAGAGTTTAGACTGCATGCTTATATTTTCTTTTCTTTTGGTAACTAACTCTGACTTTTTGCCTATCATTTATAATCACTTAAAATCTATCTTTTGTAGTCAATAAACTTGTTTTACTGTTTATCTTTACCAATGAGTTTGCCTGAAGTGTTCGGTAAATCTGTTCAGGTTTACAAAGGCTAGTGTATATCCACTTTCCATTGATGAAGTGGTGAACCAATTAATAAATCTGCATTGCTCGTCTTGAGCAGTGCAAGACGGCATATTCCTGAGGTACAAGGCTGGGAGCTGGGGCGATTCGGCTGGTGCCTTTCTCTGTGATTCATGAGTGGCTCTGGGAGCATTCATGCAATCGAGCTGGGTGTGGGGCTCCACATATGGCTGTGTTGAGTGATCACAGTGCCTGGAGGGGTTTGCTGCTGGTCACTAGGAAAGCATTGTGAGAGACAGCCCAGGCTGAGGAGTTAAGGGGGCACAGTAGTCCCACAGTCCCAGGCTGCATCCTGGGGATCCCAGCACAATAGTTTTAACTTAAATGTGATGGATGCTTCAGATGCTCCCCTGTCTTTATCAATTACTGACGCAAATGTAACTATCAGTGTTTGGCAGAAGGAAGCAGAAGCCACAGGTGAAAATGTACGTGGAATATGGAACACTGAAACAGTCTTCAAAGATGACTCACATTTTCTTCCCAAAATTATTTCCATCAATGAAAGATGTTTATCACAGAGATCCATCTCATTGGAACAAACCATCAAGGGAAGTGGTGGATTCACCATTTTGTGATGTCCTCAAATCAGTGGGTGCCTTTCTGGAAGATGCTTTAGCCAGATACAAGCTACTGGGCCCAATGCAGGGATAACTGCATTCATATGGGGGAGGGATAGCTCAGTGGTTTGAACACTGGCCTGCTAAACCCAGGGTTGTGAGCTCAATCCTTGAGAAGGCCACTTATGGATCTGGGGCAAAATCAGTACTTGGTCCTGCTAGTGAAAGCAGGGGGCTGGACTCAATGACTTTTCAGGGTCCCTTCCAGTTCTAGGAGATAGGATATCTCCATATATTTAAAAAAAACTGGGTGAAATTCTATAGCCTGGACTATTCAGGAGGTCAGACTATAATCTCATGGTCCTTTCTGGCCTTAAAATCTCTTAATCTGAGTCCTCTAGATGCTACGAAAAAGACTAACATTACATGAGAAGAACACAGGAATTATGAGACCCAAGATCCATCTAGTGCAGTATTCTGCCTCTGACACTCTGGCACTAGATCTTACAGACGAAGGTGCAGGGACAACCTGGTGCCTGGAAAAGTTGCTTCCCAACCCCTATTAGGGTTTAAATTCCTTCTAAAACTCTTGTTGCTGTTTGTAATCCTTCCTACTATAACTCTGAATCCTCTCATCCATAGAAATGGACATTTTTAAAATCCTATGAACTCTTGACCTCTGTGTTATCCTGTGGCAGTGAGTTCTACAGTCTAATTTTGCATTGTGTGGAAAAAGTATTTCCTTTAACTAGTTTTGAACTAGACAGCTTTCCATTTCATTGACCATCCCCTTGTTCTTGTGTTATGAGTCGGGGAGATCTGGAGCACCTGATCTTCCTTCCCTAGATCTGCCATTATTTTGTATGTCTTTATCAGGTCTCTTCTTCTGTGCCTTCTCTCTAATGTTAACAGTCCTAATAATTTTCAGCGTTCTTCAAGAAGGTGGTTTTCCTATGATTAATTTAATAGATTTATATATTACAAAGTGAAGGGCCATTAAAACACTGGAACAACTTACCAAGGCCTGTGATGGATTCTCCATCACTGGAAATTTTAAATCAAGATGGGGTGTTCTTCTCAAAGATCTGCTCTAGGTCAAACAGGAATTAATTCCAGTAAGTCCTACGGCCTGCGTTAGACAGGAGGTCAGACTTAATAATCATAATGATCCTTTCTGGTCTTAAAAGTACTTCCAAATGTTCTGGGAAGCCCAATCCTCAGCAGATGCTGGTTGTATTATAGCTTCCTCTGATAGATACCCAAAGTTTATTTCTCTTTTATACTTTGGAAATATTTGTCTCGTTTAGCAAGTCAATAAAATACTGTTGAATTGCATCGTTTGGAATCTCTCTATCTTTCCAAGTCAGAATAGTGACCCTTCCTGTCCCTTCTCCATGGAGTGGATACTCCAGACCCACAATTCTGGAAGTCCTGAAGTCACATGGCTCATAGATGCTGGGGAGAAGGTGTCATGTTTACAGGTTTTTCCCTTCCTGAGGTGTGAATCTGCTACTTGCTTATTGTATGTCTGAAACAGGGACGCAACTAACACTCTTCATTTCGTCCATCTCTGATCTGCCTGTAGATGGAAACTGTGGTCCTGCTGCCCTCCATTGTATGTCCCCAGAATCTAGCTGTTAGGAGCTGGAGTTGCAGAGATTGCCTGGATTTGGGTTGGAACAGGTGTCCTCAGGTAAGCAGTGACGTGGAAACCTTTGGGGCTGCATGAAGCATGCCAGAGCTTGCAGAAAGAGTCATTCCCAAATGCTGCAAACACGGCAGAGATCCAGAGCCAATGTATTGTAGCAGCCTGGAGGAAAGCAGTGCTAGCAGGCTCCTGGCAGCTGGCTCACTCGCTGTCTCTCTGCTGGGACCACGCCTGAAACAGGCTCCAGAGACATCCCAGAACATACGTGGCACTTCCCCAGGAGCGCTGGGGAGCTGGAGACATTAGGCTGGCCTCCTACACTGCAGTGCTCAGAGTGTGATGAAACAAGCCAGGGGATTCCTGGGACTCACAGCCAGGTCTGAGCTGGGAAGCAGAGCCCAGAGGAGATGGCAAAGCCTGAAGGGAAGTGTAGCTGTTTCAGCACTACCAAACCCAGCCATCCCCAAATCATCTGTCAGGAGCAAGGGCCAGCAGCTAGCCTGGTTCCCTGCTTGCTTAACCCCCCAGACAGTCTAACGAGGGCAGCTGGCCCCAATTTAGCCTCCTGAGTGGCCCAACCTCCAGATTGGCTGAAGGGATCAGCAGACCGGCTCTTAAGGCGAGCATCACAGTGCTGGCTGCTCAAAGCATTTGCCCATGCCTGTGATAGCTTCTGTGCCTGCTTTTTCCAGCCTTGGACCCAGCCCTGCTCCTGCTTGCCTCACTCCAGGTAACCTGGCTCTGGTTCCTGATTTCTGCCTCCAGTTCTCACCCTGGGCTCTGATTCCAGATGGCTGATTCATGCTCCAACCACTAGGCACGACTGCCCATGTCCCAGTCCTTGCAATGCCCCCCTCTGGAATAAAAAAAAAAAGATTGGATTAAAAATCATGAGATTTTAACAAAAAGTACGATTGTGGGTTGTTTTAATTTGCCCTCTAGTTTCTGAGCCTTTAGGGTGCGCTCCGGGTCATGTTTTCAAGCTTTGCTCTGCCAACACATGGCCTAAAATCTTTTGTATTAAATGAAGGCTGAGAGTCTCACCTAAGCACCTGAACCCAGGAAATGGGGCTTTAAGCAAAACAGCACATATCATGGGGCTCAGGTACAAACGCGAGTTGGCAACGCTGGCTGATTCAGCTCTTTTAGTAGCCTTGCCGTTTCACGCTGCCTTCCTCCCCGAGCCCGCACATGAATTACTGCAGGCCCCTGATATTTACAGCACTCTGCTCCCTCAAGTTCACCATGGAGAGGCGGCCACTGTTCCAGGATTAAGGGAACATCTCATTTTCCTTTATGAACTGCATTTTGTCCCCCAATCTAAAATTCACACCACCCTCAAAAAAAATGTAAAAGCAATATTGACCTCAAAATTTGTGTGTAAGGCCTATGGGCAGTTTTTTCTTTATACTACCTGTGACAAAAGAGAAGTTATGAGACATTAAAAATTATCAGTGTTCATTAGATCATCTACAAATGTTTTCTGCTATGTAGCGTGAAACCGAAAGTATAAGAGATGAACATCATTTACGGGACTCCTCAAGCTGAGATCTGATGCTCAAGATCAGCACATTCTAATTTTAAAAGTGATTACCTTTTAAGTAATAACATGCAAATGCTTATTCTGGCTTAAATTGGGGCATCAAATGACTGCTTGCAGACCCAGGCTTTCGTATTTAAAAACATAAGTCTCTAGAGATAGACGTCAGCATATAACCCAATCAACTTTGGAGAAATCTTCCACCAAAATGGAAGTTGATCGGAAAAGCTGCTTGGCAGTTGAAGCAGATGAGAAAAAGAAGTGATCAGCCCAGATAGGTGGTGCCCTGAACCTTTTTGCCAGAACCTAGCTTGAGAACAGAGAGATGATGAGAATTCCGATTCCATGGGGTGGATTCAGCTGGTTGAGATGTGAAGCACAGACCCAAATGCTGAACTTCACCATCAGGTTTTAAATTATTAAATGCTAAAACAGGTTGGTACTTCGAGCTACCCTAAGGTCCTGGGAGTTCTGATCCTTGGGAAGTTCACAGGGGTGTTGAAAGTTTTCCCGCCCTCTGACTCAGCTACAGTGTGCTCTGTTACACCTGCCAGCACCCCTCCTATGCACAGTAAGGCCTCGGGAGTGGCACACTTCTCCTGGGGACTGTCTAACACATGCCCGGAATGCTGAGGGGGGTGAGGACCCCCCAGTGACATTTCAGATGCACTTCTCCAGGCTCTTGCACCTCTGGCTGACAGACACACAAAGGGCATCAGGTTCTCCGTGCATGGAGCAGTACTTGGAACTTGGACAGTGGGAAGTCTTAGGGGAGCACCCCCAAACGCACAGGCAGATGTGCACATTCATAGATTTCAAGGCCAGAAGGGACCAGTGGGATCATATCATCTGACCTCCTGTCTAGCACAGGTCAGAGACCCTCCCCCAAAGAATTCCTAGAATAGACCCTTTAGAAAATCAAAGAAGCACTTGGAGAGCCCTAGGCCTAACCTGGCGAGCCTTGTCTGGGACAAGCCTCCATCCATCACAGCATTTCTGGTTGGTAACCCACCTGTTACACTAGCGGCTGCATTTCCTGGCTTACCCATGTCGTAATGTCAAAGTGATTTGTTCCCCTTTCATTGTCATTTAACCCAATGGGACCCAGGCTACGGCCACCTTTTGCCCCTCTGCCCCCACATCTATAGGTGCCAGTGCGCCTTTTGGGAAGCGTTGCCCTGAACCACTGCTTCTAGATGTCAGGAAAGGAGAGTGACGCAGGAGACACCCTGAATCCTGACTACGCAGCAGAGCCAAGCACAGAGCCCTAACGCTGCTAGGCAGTGAATGAGACACCCCTTGGAAAGTTTCCTATCTGTTCCTCCAGAGATGGCCCGCCCTGATTCGTTCACCGAATGGAGCAGGAGATGCTCTGCGGTCAGGTGGGTTCATGCCTTGGCCAAGCCAATCATCAGCTCATGATTGTGACACGTTCCTAGACAGGCTGGGCTTCCTCCCTCTCCTGGGCTCATCTCTAATTATTTTTTTTCCGGGGTGGAGGGAGGATCATATTTTTTAGCTGTTGTTTGTCTCAGCCGCATCCAAACCCGAAGGCTGAAGCCATCGAGAAAAAGCATTTGGCGCTAGTGCTGGTGTTAGGAGCTGCTTTTGATTGACAAATGGGGGGTCCCCGTGGAGCTCATTAAACTTGACCTCAGCCCTCCCCCAGGAGGCCTCAACACAAGACTGATCAGCTTGAGTTTAGACCCCTGTTACTCTGCCATTAGAATACGCTGGCTCCTCTGCTGATGAGTTGACTGTGCTGGTGTTTTCTGCAGCATTAATTCCGTTTGGAGGCACAGATGCTTTTCCTACTAATGACGAGCCGCGACGCAGGGTCAGCGGGAAGGTGGGTCAGTCGGCGCTGGAGGACCCCCCCAGGCACCTGACAGCGTGATTATTCATGAAGGCCTTTCTGCCTGCAGACACTTTCCTGCCTCCTCTCTGCTGCCATCCCCAGTTACAGTTGTTTCCTCTGGCTTGCTTGGGCAGTCCTGGAAGAAAAGGTCGCTGCCATAAAGTGAAACTTGTTTTCTTCAGAGCCTACAACTTGCCTGTGCTGCAGAGATAGATCAAACACTGAGCGGGCCCAACGCCTGATGTTGGGGCTGGCAGGAGAGGGAGTGATGGGGCACGAGCCAAATGACAGGGGAAAGATCTGGGGACATGCCTAAAGATGGGGATGCGCAAATGGGCTGGATAGAGGCTGTGGCCACAGAGAGAGGGGCCCTTCGCCCATTTCCAGAACGGAGAGCAGCCAGCTGAAGCACAGGCAGACAAGGTGTGGGCAGGGACAGCCTGGGGGCCTCAAGTACAGCGCTCACAAATGCACACCCTCCTACACATGTGTGCACACCACACATACAAGTCAGTTGAGTTTGGAGGAGAGTTTGAGAAACGGGGAGCAAGGGGGGACAGAAAGCATGTGGCAATTGGGTCTGGGAGGGTTTCAGACAGGCCTTGGAGGCTCTGTGGGGAGTAATAAGCAGTATGTGGAGGGGGAGACCAAGGACGAGGGAGCATTGCTCAACCTGCTTGTACTGAGACAGGCAGGTGAGGAAGGGACACAGCAAAGACATTGCTGGAATCAGTCTGTTGCCTCCCCCCTGCCTCTCTCTAGCATAATGGGCACTGGTCAGTTTTAGGTGTGCATTAGAAATTACCATATGTAAATGGTTCATTAGCACATGAATTGGGACAGGTGGCTTCATGGCCTTGCAGCCATGCGCATGCTGTGCCTACAATCTCCTGAACCTCCTCTGCTATTGTAGATGCATTCCTGGGTGCCCCCAGATTCACTGCCAAAGCAGTGTCCACAAAACGTCTGGGGCTGAGAGCGTGGAAAGCCAATTCCCAAGCACAGCAGGGGTTGCTCCCCATCTATTCAGGTGAATAACAGCTAGATAAAGCCTTGTCTGTACTGGGATTGCTTGCACCGGGGTCACTGAACCAATGTTGGTGCAAATCCCTAACGAAGACGTGCTGTTGTAATAATGATATCAGGCTTTTAGCTGCAGATCTCAGATCACGGTACAGAGGAGCTCCATATCATTATTGCCATTTTACAGATTTGGGAACTGAGGCACAGAGAGGAGCTGTGACTAGCCCCTGGTGACCCAGCAGGTCAGATGATGCCTAAGTCCATGTTTGGGGGGGCAGCTGAAGAAGAGAAATTGCTGCGATCTTCCAGACAGCACCAGAGACGCTGTCAGAGCCTCCTTCAAATGTAAGCAGCTACCGCATGGCACGGCTAAACCCGCTCAGAGGAGGAAGATACAGGGGAGAGTACGCGAGGAAATCCCCTTCCTCCACCCTTCGCCAGTTCGCCTGCAGCCCCTAGAAGGAAGGGCTCTGATTCAAGGAAGCCTCTCCCACTCATCCATCAGGGGAGACAGATGCTAAGCAGGCCTTAAGCCTCAGGCCCTGCAGGCGTGGGAACAAAAGCTCTTGCACTCCCTCTAGATGTCAAGTGGAAGAACTGAGGGAGTCTCCTACCTGCTGCCTACATGGCTCTCTGGCACCCCTTGTGGGCCAATGGGGAAAACAGGGGTCCCTGTGCCTTGCGGGCAGGCGGGATTTGCATATACTCCATGGGACTTGCATAATGTACCCCAAACTGCACAATCCAGACCCATCTCCTGGCCCAAGAGCTCAGGCTCTAGGCCTGCTGCTTCCAGCTCGTGCCCCAGCAGTAGGGGCTCTCCCAGCGTGCCATTCCCATCTTCCTATGAGAGGAGAGCTGCAAGTAAAGGTGGGATTTTCTGCCAGTCAGGGCTCTGGCAGTGAACCAGCCAGCTCCTCCACTGGCCCAGCAGCAGAGCTGGGAAGGCTGGCCGCGTGGAGTGGAGGACACACACCAGCAGGTACAAACAAATGTACACTTCCACTTCAATAGCCTCCTAGGGACAGTTTCTGGCAGCTCCTGCAGGGATGGGCACCAGGGCTCCTTGCTTCCTTCCTTAATAATGTGTGAATAAACCCCACCCCACAGCAGCTGTCTCCAATTGTTCTGAAGCCACCACTGTCCCAGCGGGAGGAGGAGGCACTGCATTGGGAACCTCAGTCCCATTTCCAAGCTTGTCAGCAGAAAGAACATGTCTTTTCATGCAGCAATCACGGCCGGCTTGTCTGGCAGGGATTATGGCCTGGAGACATTCCCAAGCACCCCTGCCCTTTAGAGAATTTAGTGTTTCTTCTGGCCCCTCCTGCATGGAGAGGGGGCCAGTTAGCCTGCTTTGGCATGACTCCTCCCATCCCAGGAGCCCGTGAAGGGCTCTTTGCTGAGCAAGGAAGGGGTGGGCAGTGGACAGGCCAGGGAGCAGTGGGCAGTTTGGGGGAAGGTGCAGGATGATACTTCCAAAGACGTCATCCCCTCCAAGGACCAAGGCATGGCATGGAGGCATAGGTCCTGGGCCTCCTAGGGCTTGAGTGGGATGCTTGGCTCATGACCCTATTCCCTAATGGAACGAGGTAGACCTTTGGAACACAAAACCAGAAACATGTACTACATCAATCGGCCAGCAGGCACGCATCTTTCCCCTTCAAAGCAATTGGTAAGTCAGGCACAAGGCAAGATTTAAAGGTATTCAACCTATCACAGCCTCTGCAAGCGCAGGGGGAGGATTTGAACTCAGGACCTTCAGCATCCAAAGCAAGGGTGAAACCTCAGCACCAGAAAGTTGCTTCCTGGCTAGCCCTTCCCCTCTCCTGTGGAGGAGCTTCTGCATTTCTAGGCAGGCAGCATAAATTCCCAAGTATAATTTCGCACAAGGGGCACGTGCCATCTCTAATACTCAAGCCAGATTCACTCTCAGACACGGGTATTCAGAAAACAAACACCAGGTAAGAACAGGATCTGTGGGGGTCCAGCCTTCATGGCACTCAGCATGAGCCCTTGAACAAGGTATGGAGCAACCCCACCTCCATCATTAGCATTTGAGCCCTAAGCCTCCAGCATTCTAGCACAGCTTCTGCCGCTAAAGTAGCAAGGTTAGTTAGATCAGCTAGCAGCAGGCGAAAGCTTTACTCCTCCCCCAGCGGCTCTGCTCCCAGAGTTCTTGTGCTGTTCCAGGAGATGGGAGAGCTTTTGCTCATAGTGATGATCTCAAAAAGGGACGTGGGCCATTGGAGCCACATGCTGATCTGTGCAGGGAGGAGCCTGGCTCCAGCGCTCCCTTGCTATTACAACTCCTCTGGCAGGAGTAGTGGATTGCCAGTGCACAGTATGCTGCAGAGAGACGCTGGGACTAAGTGCATATACAGGCCTAGAATATTTGGGACGGGGGGGCTGATGTGATGCCCAAATCCAGCTATACTACCCAAGCCACAGATGAGAAACGGCAATTTTCAGCAGTTTATAACTTGGACAAATCTGAAGGGAGTTTCATGAGGCTAGCAGAATGTACCTCCCTGGCCCCAGGGCCATCCCCACTGAAGGTCAAAGGCCTGCTGCCAACGACAGAGCTGTATAACCTTTTAATTTTTTTTTTAAAGTTGCAATAATCTTGTATAACGAAAAGTATTAGGCAGCTTAAATATAGGGGTTGCTGCCAGCTCCTCTTGTGTCTGTGAAGAGACTCACACACCACTGGCACTAAATAATAATAATTAATAGGTACTCACCGTGCCAGGCTTAATTAAGTTTCCCAATTCCTTATGAAACCCTGCATGGCATTATTGTGATACTGTTGCCACCTAGTGGCAATTCCGAACATTGCAACATTCGAATAATATTTAATACATAGCTATTATATAGTGCTTTGCATAAATAGATATCAAAACACTTTAGAAAGGTCAGTATCATTATCCCCGTTTTACAGATGGGGAAACTGAGGCACGGGGGAGTGAAGTGCTGTGTTTAAGGTTACCCAGTAGCAGGGCCAGGAACAGTTCCCGACTCCCAGGTCAGTGCTGTAACCACTAAGCAACACTGTGGTGGCAAAGGAATGATAAACAAATAATGCAAATACAAATATTATATTATATTATATTATTATTATTATTATTATTTGAACCTCATTGTTCTAGGTGGTTACAAACCCAGAACAAAGAGACAGTCCCCTGGGACTAATGTTTAGAGCCAAAGTTTATGAAAAGTCCAAAGGGGTACAGTCAAAACATAATACATTGAATAGAGAGAAAGAAACAAGGCTAGGGAAAGGGAAATGGTTGGATATGAAAGCATCTTGATTTCCTGCCAGTACTATGCTTCCCGACATCGTCTCTACAGCATACAGTTGCATGCCCCTTGGACAGCAGCGGGTTAGGATATTAACACACAGAATCAGCTGTGAAACAAAGCGAGACATGAGCAGGGTCACAAGGCCCAAACATTCAAAAACCATGAGTTAGGCCCCAAAACTCATGAGATTGACTTAAAAATAATATTCTGATTATTTGCTTTCTGGTTTTTGAACCTTCAGGTTCACATTTTCAAGCTTTTCTCTGCCACCACAGGGGATAGAAGCTTACTTGTTATGTAAATGAAGGCTGAGAGTCTCATGTGATCACCTGACTCTAGGAGCTGGGGCTTTAAGAGAAACACAAGATATTTCAAGGTTCATGATAAAATCATGAGCTTGTGACACTGCAAGAAGCATTCGCTAAGTAGGGGCTGGTCCATGGGGAAGTTATTCCAGAACAAAGTGGGGGTGTGAATTTAAAGTGTAAAGAGCTATACCAGAATAGCTTCTTGTTGGATGTTCATATTCCAGAATAAGAGGTTCATACAGGGAGGTATTGCAGACTAGCGTACTCCACAATAGCTATTCAGGTCAATTTCCCCATGCAAACATTCCCTAAATTGGGAATGCTGAACATCTGGGGCAGATTGGCCACTGGAGTCGGAGCATGATCTTTAATTGCATTGAGCTCATATTCTGGTGCAGTGGATGGGGGGAGGCAAAGGTACCTGAGGGGAGGAAACCGTGAGGCAGGGGGTTGGAGCAAACATGATCAGCTGAGGACAGAGATAGACCAGTCAAACTGTGGAAGATATTATCGGTGTTCATACTCCTGCAATTGCTCTGCAGCTTCAATTTTTGGTTGGTTTCAGAGTAGCAGCCGTGTTAGTCTGTATCCGCAAAAAGAACAGGAGTAGTTGTGGCACCTTAGAGACCAACAAATTTATTAGAGCATAAGCTTTCGTGGGCTACAACCCACTTCTTCGGATGCATATAGAGTGAAACATATATTGAGGAGATAGATATATACACACATACAGAGAGCATGAACAGGTGGGAGTTGTCTTACCAACTCTGAGAGGCCAATTAAGTAAGAGAAAAAAAACTTTTGAAGTGATAATCAAGATAGCTCAGTACAGACAGTTTGATAAGAAGCAAGTGTGAAAATACTTACAAGGGGAGATAGATTCAATGTTTGTAATGGCTCAGCCATTCCCAGTCCTTATTTAATCCTGAGTTGATTGTGTCTAGTTTGCATATCAATTCCAGCTCAGCAGTCTCTCGTGGGAGTCTGTTTTTGAAGTTTTTCTGTTTTAAGATAGCCACCCGCAGGTCTGTCATAGAATGGCCAGACAGGTTAAAGTGTTCTCCCACTGGTTTTTGAGTATTATGATTCCTGATGTCAGATTTGTGTCCATTAATTCTTTTGCGTAGAGACTGTCCGGTTTGGCCAATGTACATGGCAGAGGGGCATTGCTGGCACATGATGGCATATATCACATTGGTACTTAATTGGCCTCTCAGAGTTGGTAAGACAACTCCCACCTGTTAAATTTGTTAGTCTCTAAGGTGCCACAAGTACTCCTAATTTTTGGTTGGCAACTTGGCTGGCTCCTCTGTGCTGGTTCTTTCCCGAAGGCCATATAGCTGGAGGTGGGAAGAAACGCTGCATGGGTCCTAGCGCTGCCAGAGGAGGGGTCTCTCCTGCACAGTTCTTCTGGGTAGGAGGGGTGGCCCTGTCTAGGCCCCATTTTACCCTCCCATGCAGTAGTACTTCCTTAAGCTGCTCTGACAGCTTCAGTTTCTGGCTGGCTCCTCCCTGCGGTTTATTTCTCCTAGCCCACATGGCTGGGGAGAGTGGAGGCACTGCAGGGCTCCCAATGCCCCCAAGGAGAAGGTCAATGAGATTCCTAGGGTATGTCTACACCGAACGCTACACCAGACTCTGAATCTGACTCAGGTTTGAGCCCAAGTCCCCCTTCTGTCCACACACAAATCAGTCTGACTCAGGTCAGCAAGCACTCAGGACCCGGGTCCTAGGATGCTGCTAGGGGGTGGGTCAGAGCCTGAATCCTGCTATGACTTGGGTCCAAGCCCTGTCATTTTGCAGTGTGGACGCAGCTCAAGCTGCAGACTTGAGTCAGAAGGTCTGTGTAGTGCACTATAGTTGAGTTAACATGGCCGTGAGACCTGGGTCCAGCAATTGTAAGCCCAGGTTTACAATGCAGCGTGGATGCTCAAGCGTGAGCTTGGAAACTTGGAATCCCCAGACCCGGGTTTACAATGCAGTGTAGACATACCCCAAGAAGCCAGCCCCAGTCAACAGTGACCCCACACCTTTTCCAAATACTGATTTCAGAACCCGATGCACAAAAGCCTAAATAACAAAAGTGATTAAAACCAGACTTCCCAGCGGTTCTGATTTGGCCAGGACTTCCCCTTATATCCGTCTAGGACTGTCTCTTCCTGGGACAACACCCCGGTGCCCCTATGGGAGCACACAGGGGTCTGAGAGGGCAGGTGGGGCAGTGTGCTGAGGTGGTAGGGGAGGTGGGGGGGGACGGGTGTTGCCGGGGGGGGGGGGGGGGGAGCCTGAAAGGAAGCTAACTGGGTGTCTGGTGGGTCAAAGAAGGCATTTGTTGGGAGGAGACGGATGCCAGGACTGCATCCCTTACCTGGAAAAGGTGTTGCTGCTGCTGCTCCTCCCTGCCTGGGATTCAGAGAAGTTGCCTGGCTTTTTTTTTTTTTCAGCAGCCCCATGCAGACTGAAGGTGCTACTGTAGTCATGTGCCCGCTGCCTTCCTGTGGCCCAGCCGGCTCAGGTGATACTAAAAGAACCAAGCAAAGACATGTAATGAATAACCACAGCTTCCAGCAGTCACGGGTGGGCTGGGGCAATGCTACCTAGTTTGGATCCCTTGGCTGGGGTTAACGCCCTGTTGCTTTGGCGGCTCTGAGGTTCCTCGCTCTCCACTCTCATTTCCAATCCAGAAAAGCAACTACTGGCTGCAGTGCGGTAAGGAAAGTCCAGCAGGGCTAGCCTGCAGGCATGTGGACGCCAGGGGACAGCAAGCTGCTTATGAGCTAAGTCTGCTTCCCTCTCCCCTCCAGTCAAACAACCAGGAGTCCTGCCTATATGGCCACATGCTAGTTCCTCAACTGGGGCGGCAGGAGAATCAGAGTGCAGAGGAGCCTGCGTACGCGACATGCTATGATGAAGAAACCATATTATGTGTCTGCCCGAGTCTGGGGCAAAGACGTGACTCCACGTTGCAGAACTGCCAGCCCCAAGAGTCAGCCCCCGAAAAGCATGAGGGTTTTTTTAAAGTTATATCTTTTTTGGTTTGTTTTTTTATTTTTTTTAACTCTCCCCCCTCCCCCGACTCCCCACCTCACCCTGGTGTGTGGGATGAGTAATTTTGCCAACTCCCTCAGTGTGGGGATACTGGCCCCCGAAGTAGGAGCTCTCCCAGCTGCCTGATAGCATGGAACTTCCAGCTGCTCACCAACCCCAACATACTAATTCATCCCCCAGTACCCACAGCAATCATGACCATCTCTCAGCCTCACCTCAGTTAGGGTTGGGGGTGTGGTGTTGGGGGTGTCTGGAAGATTGTTGTGGGTGTGTAGGGGGTGTCTGTGGGTATAGGAGTGAGGTGTCTGGGGATGGTGTACGGGGTGTGGTGTTGAGGATGTCTGGGGGGGTTTAGGGGGTGTCTGGGGGGGGCAGGGGGATATTGAGGGGGTGTCTGGGGGTATAGGAATGAGGTATCTGGGGATGGTGTAGGGGGTGTGGTGTTGGGGGCATCTGTGGGGATGTAGGAATGAGGTGTCTGGAGATGGTGTTGGGGGTGTGGTGTGGGGGGATGTGTGGGTGTCTGGGGGTGTAGGAATGGGGTGTCTGGGGGTATAGGAATGAGGTGTCTGGTGACGATATAGGGGGTGTGGTGTAGGAGGTGTCTGTTGGGAGGCTGGGGGATGTTGTGGGGGTGTGGTGTTGGGAGCTGTTGTGGGGGTGATGTTGCAGGGGTGTCGGAATGAGGTGTCTGGGGATGGTGTGTGGAGTGTAGGGGGTGTCTATGGGGGGACAGAGGGATGTTTTGGGAGGGATGTAGGAATGAGGTATGTGGGGATGGATTAGGGGGTGTCGGTGGGGGGTGTCTGTGGGGC
>NW_020664404.1:335220-377180 GCF_002925995.2 Terrapene triunguis | reverse complement strand
GGGGGGTGTCTGTGACGGGGATGTCTGGTGAGGGGGATGTCTGATTGCTCGGGGCCGGCCCGCGGCTTTGCCCGCCCTCCCACGGCCCCGCCCCATCGCGGCGCGGCCGGGAGGAGCCGGAAGGCGGCGGGGCGGAGGCGGCTCCATGGCGCTGAACCTGAGCAGGAACGGGCCGGCGCTGCAGGAGGCCTATGGCCGGGTGGTGGCCGAGAGGAGCCCGACCGACTGGTGAGGGGCCGGGGCCGAGTCCCCTCCCCCACGGCCCCCACCCTGCCCCCCTCCCCGGTCCCGGTCCCGCCCCCTCCTCCCGCCGGGCCCCCTTCCCGGGCCCCCCACTGGTGGGGACCAGCCCCGCCCCCATCCCCCCCCCTGCCGGGCCCCCCACTGCTGGGGACCGGCCCTGCCCCCATCCAGTCCGCCGGGTCCCTCTCCCCCTTCCCGGCCCTGGCCCCCCTCCTGTTCTCCATCCATCTCCACTGCCGGGGACTGGCTCTGCCACCCATCCAGCCCGCCGACCCCGGACTGGCTCTGTGCCGCCCCCTCCTGGGCTTCCCCTCCCCGGGACCGGCCCTGCCCCCCCGCCGGGCCCCCCACTCTCGGGGACTGGGCTCGCCCTCTTGTACCATCCCCCACCCCAGGAGGACTGGCACCTCCCCAGACACCCTCCCCACAGCTCAGAATGGTTCACTTCCTCTTCCCTCGCAGTAGGGCATGGGGGTGATGGAGATGCAGATGGGGGGTGGGCTTGCTGGGGCAGGGCATTAGCTGTGGGGCCTCAAGGCAGGGGAGGCACGTGTGGGTCACATTAGTTTAGATGGCGCTGGGGCCATGCTGGTTGGGGTGGCATAGCGCCAGCTGTGGGTTAGTGGTTGGAGAAAGTTGTGTGTGTGCGTGAGCAAGTGGGTTGGTGTAAGAGAGGAGTGGTGGGGAAGTGGATGGCTGCCAGGATGACACAAGAGGGGATGGGATGGGGTGGAGACTGTATGGCACCTGGGATGTATTTGAAGAAGGGAGGGAAACAGTCAGGATGGTGGTGAGAACGGTGCGAGCATTCGCTCTGGGGAGAGGGGGTGCAGCAGAAGGCTGGGCTGGTGAGGAATAATGGTGCATTCGTTGCTAAAATGTCACCCCTACGCTTTATTTCAGGGCTTTGTTTACCTACGAAGGCAACAGTAATGATCTGCGAGTGGCTGGCACTGGAGGTGAGTGCATCTGGGAAAGGCCACCCCCTATGTGGGGCAGCTGTGCCCATTTGGGGTCAGGATGAATCCTTGGTTGCTGAGTGTGTGCATAGAAGGTGGTATGGTTTAGCTTGACAGGGTTGTCATGTCTGTTTAGCTTTGTTACCCACTGTTGGCTGTTGGTGTCCAGTGTTTGTATGGAATAGCTCTGGGGATGGAGATTCTACCTCCTCTTTCACCCCAGTTGCTTAACAAAGGACATTTCTTTCTGGGGCTGTGGTCTCAGCCCCTTGCTGCTTGCTCAGACTCACGGAAGACGTTGTGAAGAGTCCTGGATTAGACCCTGGGACACATTACTGTGGGACGTAAGGTAGAAATAGGGTGACCAGACAGCAAATGTGAAAAATCGGGACAGGGGATGAGGGGTAATAGGGGCCTATATAAGAAAAAGACCCAAAAATCGGGACTGTCCCTATAAAATCGGGACATCTGGTCACCCTAGGTAGAAATGCACCTTTAGCTTTTTCAGTGACCCAGTAACAGTGCCTGGTGGTGATGCTTTTCCAATGAAGGGGTGCAGCGTAAAAGCAGAAAGAGTGGCAGTTGGTAGGGGACTGTGATGTCACGTGTAACATGAAGGCAAGTTTCAATCACTCTCAAAACAGCCTTGGCTCATTTTCTTTTCCTTCCCCTTTTGTGTGGGTTTTTCTGTTGTGTTTTTTTTAAAGAAACTTGAAAAAATAATAATCCTGTACCTCTTTTTAACTCTTCACAGTTCAGTTCATTCCTGTTGTATTTTAACACAACTAGGGTTAATGCAACAGAAAGGTAGCACAGCCACACACTCTGAAGTCAAGGTGACTTATGACAATAATTCTGACTTACTGTCCATATAGAGTATTTTCTGATTCGGGTTTCCCCGTTACATGTAACACTTAATATCTTGCTGATTTCCACATGAAAACATACTCATTTACAGCTAAGGGTGCTAAACTGTAGATCCCACCAACACACATCTTAAAAGCAAGGAAATAAGTATTTTTATCATTTCGTCTGTGTTCCATTCATCAGTTTCCTTTCCCAGCCTCATATTTTCCTTTCACATCCCCCGTGTCGCCACACGCAGCAACTAACAGGCACCCTTGAATGCCAACCATGTTCGCTGGTTATACGTTTATGTGACTAACACAGGGTTGGTGTGACCTTGAGAAATTGTCTTGTACGTAGCTCTGTGTGTGGTTTTGAATTGGATGCAAAATGAAGGGCAGTGTTGCTCTGCAAATGGTAGCTGAAGGATGGTTTTTTGGTCGTGTTCAGGAAACCCGTGAAGGGGTGATGTGTGGCTGTTTGTGATGGTTCTCGGTGTAGTATTTTTATGTAGAGTTGCAGAACTAAAATCTGCCTTGATGTAGTGTGTTTATGGTTAGTGTTAAGGCGATATGTGGCCGCTGTGGAGCGGAGGTATAAGGGCCATGATGGTCGAAGAGAGGCATTTGAAGTTGAGAATGAGTGGAGCGTAGATAGTGTGTCGAATGATAGAGCTGCTTATTTTCCCTGCTTTTTAAAGTTCATGCAACTAGGAACCTTCACTCCAAATTAATAAGTATTTTTGTTTCAGGGATTGGACAGGTTTGTAATAAACATGTGTATCATTGTGGGTAGTTATTCACATGGGTAACTAGCAACGTGGCCTCTGCTGATTGGGGCCTTGATATCGCCTATGCCCTCTGCAGAACTGCGCTCCTCGCCTGTGTTTTCTCACACGGGCACACCCCGTGCAGCCCTGCTCCCTCCCATGCCACCCTACTTGTCTACCACAATCAAATTTTAAACATTGGCACATTAGATGCGTTCACGCCCCTGAGACCCTAGGAGACCTGTAGCAGTCCAGTCAAGCAAGCCGCCTCCAGTCTGCCAAATTAGGACTCCCCTCTGGAGAACAGCAGGTTTGTCTGGGGGAGAAACTGCTCAGCTGGTACCTCTGCAACTCTTCCTTTCCTTGTCCCTGCCAAGGATAGCAATAGGGGCAGGAAGAGAGGGATACTTGTAGCTGGAGGTCCCGCAGTAGAGGAGCTAAGAGCTCTTCACTCAGCTTCTCCAACCCACAGCTGAGCTCCTGAGTGAGAGACATCTGTCAGACTGGGAATCGAGGTTTAACTGCTAGGGAAGGGCATAGGTAAAGGAAGGAGCCAAGGAATTTGGCAGCAGGGCAGAGCTGCCAGACCCCACTTTTCCAAGCCCGATTTCCGGATGCCCTAATTTTAGGGGTCTCCCCATCCCATTAAATTGCCTTCCAGACAGAAGGATCATTATCTTCATTTCAGTGAGTGAAAATATTCGTAAGGCAAAGGACATAATGTTCTGTTTGGAATGGGGCTAAGGGAGGAGGGCCTCCGGAACGGAGAATCTGGAAGGTCACTTCTTAGCTTGGCTCTCCATCTCTGCTCTACAGCCCCACTGCCAGCCTTTGTGCTTGGCTCCCCTCATGTCTCTGCCCCAACCCTATAGCTGAATTTTGGGCCTAGGCTGCACTCACATCTTCACTGATTTAGTTAGGCTCACAGGGTGCTTTCTGTAGCTCCTTCTTACTAACAGGGCTAAGATATGGTGGGAGAAGAGGAAAGCTGAAATCCAGACTCAAGATGGAGCTCTCCTACAGAGGCAGCTTGACCCCTGTTGCTTTGAAAATGGAAGTTGCTGACAAAGCTGAGTGGCTCTGTTGGCTTTCCTTGCCTGATGACATAAGGTGGTTACAACTCTTTACTTTTGATTTTAAAAGTTCAGCGGTGTTCTGGATCTGAGATGTTATTAGAGTGTGTGAAAAGTTTGGTGGTTGTGGGGACGAAGGTTGTCAAGAGGAAACCCCCCCAGAAGTGAGATTGTCAAGACAGCTGCAAAAGGGAGAGTTTCTAAACCTTTTTTCTGCAAAAGCTAGTGAGTATTTTTCTGAAAACATTACATGGAAAATTTATTTGTCATCTGAAATGACTGGGCTAAATTTGGAGACTGAGTAGAACTATTTAATTGTGGGGGAAATAGGGATTTTAGTCCTGCTTCAAGTGCAAATCTAAATGCAACCTTCATTCTGGAATTGCTACCAATGCCTGATGATTAATGCGCAACTCATACATTTTATGGTGGTTAAATGTGGTTGAGCCAACACTGCAGGAGGAAACTTGGATGGTGAAATTTTACTGACATGTGAGCACTTGATTACTACTCCAGTGTTAATGTTGCACTCATGGTAGTTTTTAGCATTTAATTATAGGTGGAGAGGTATCGTGGGTAATGTAGCACTTTCTATTCTAAATCCCTCTTGTCACACACTCATCCCTTTCAACATCCAGGCTGAGTTATTCAAGGCTTGGCCACTGCCTGAGGGTGAATTTTCTTTTTCCTTTTAAAGTTTGAATATCAGCTGTTGGTGGGAGGGGGAATGCACTTTCCCCATGATGTAACTTCTTGACAAGAATTTTTTTGAGGAGCCGTACACACGCAACAGCTAGGAGCAGGGAAACTGAAGTTGAAATTTGGCAGGGAAGGCCTTTGCGAGTCCTGTGAAAATGAGCTTTGAAAACCTTGTGCTGCACAAGCTCAGTTGAATTTCGCCCACATTCCTGCTAACCTCATCAAATGAGAAGTTGAAGAAGACCAGCCTGACCCCACATGTGCAGCTAAGTCCGCTCTGCATGTGGTCCTTGTAAGGTGACCAGGGAACAAGGGACAGTTCCCATGCATAGGAGGGCGCCCTGCTTTGATGCAGCTTAGGAGCTTTGCTGCTGAGGGGCTTCTTCCTGGTGGCCTCCGGTAAGCGTCCTGGGTGTTCTGTTGCAGTCTAGGCCAGTAGTTCGGATGCTCAAAATTCTCTTGAGGCTGGTGCCGGATATTAACTTGCACTGTTAATGAAGCAGGAAGGCTGCACGCAAGAGCCAGAAAAGGACAAAGTTAATGTTGCCCACTTAGTCTTAACTCCACCTCTTTGTGCATAAACTGCATTCTGACACTGTTCAGTTAGTCCAGACCATCTCTCAAATGATATCCTAGCATAGGCTCATCCCATCTTTTTCCTGCAACTGTGGGTCCATGTGTAACATCCATAGCACTGCTCTGTGTATGGCAGATTGCAGACATGGCAGTTTTTTATAGGAAAAGTACCTAGCAAACTCTTCTTACACAACAGAGTAACCACAGTAATGGTGAAAATCTGAAGGTGTCTAGAAACCACCTACTTTTGCAGCTAATTTAGCTGCATAGTGGAGTGTCTCGTGTCCTGTTACACCTACAGATCACACTGCTGTGGGTGCTGCTGGCTGCCAAGAAACCGGTTGTGCTGACCAGATGCCTGTGCAGGGAGTTCGGGGGAAGCTGGCTTTCCTGTTTCTGTGTGTGCATGTTCTCTTATTTTGAGCTTGCTGCTAAAATGAAATGGGAGGAAGGAACACACAGCTGGAGACTTTGTCAAGCTGGTCTAGTTTCGGGTTAAACGGGAGCCCCTTCAATAAGCCACATCCAAAGAGGTGACCGGTGTTCGTTCCTGAGCCCCTGTTCCTGCCATGTTCGCTTATGCATATTACTTTAAGGAATCTGGATCCCATTGAAATCAATGATAACTCCCATTGACTTTAATGGGACCAGGATGTGCCCATTACTGTTTCAATACAACTTCATGTACAAACTTGTGTGTAGAGTTTAGCGCCATCTGCTACAGCTTTGAAAACAGTCACTGTATTGAAATATTTAATTACAATGAAGTGCCTTGGAATATATGTCCATTTATGGTAAGAGTGGTTTTCATTTGACATGCTTTTTATTTTAGACCCTGTAGGAATCTGGCCTCTTTCCAGGTGAAATGTGAAGGGATGTTTTTAAGGATGTCAGGGCTCTGAAGAGTCCTACCTCTTCCATACGATCCATAAAATTGCAAACCGTAGCAGAGCTGTGTGGATTTGTTCGTTTAGGTGGAGGCCTCTCACCAGGAGCTGAGTTTGTTCTGACTGCTCATGGCCAAGCAGTAGGGAGACATCTCCGCATCTCACCAAGGGCTGAGTTTCAGGAGTGGGGACTGTACACATCCACAGATAGGACTCTCATTGGGGGCTGTGCTTGTTCTGTGTGTCCACGTGCACTGATGGAGGACTCACACCGGCCGGTGATCTGTTCTCTTCAAGAGACAGGAAGTCTTGCCATAGTGTTTAGTGGAGATTGGGGCATGAACAAGAGTGAGCTGGCTGAAGCTGGGCCTGGACAGGACTGAAGTGAAGACGGTGGGTTGGGGGAAGCAGCTGGAGGAGATGGTGGAAGTAATATCGGCCTCTTTGATTGGAGGAGTACTTCTGCCATTCATTAATGGTGTTTGCAGCTTAGGGGTGACTCTCGACCCCAAGTTTCTGTTTGATGATTTCAGCAGTAACCCAGTCAGCTTTTTACCATCTGTATTTGGCTAGGAGGTTGTTCCTTTTCTTTCGGATGTTGTTCAGGCCCTTGTCATCTCAATGAGACTATTGCCATGAGCTCTACGTGGGGCTGCACCTTAGAGCCGTTCAGAGACCGAAGCTGGTGCAGAGTGTAATGACTTGGTTATCGAGTGGGGCATTCTGCTGGGAACAAGTGACAGTAGTGCTGTAGGGTCAGCACTGGGTGCCCATTGGTCTTAGGGTGGAGTTCAAGATGTTGGTGATGACCGCTAAAGCCCTAAGTGGCCTGGGACTGGCCTCCCTGAGGAATCTCCCCTCTCCCAGGCCATACTGCCACAGCTGTGGTTAGCGGGGGTGCTCAAACTGGATCCCCCTCATTATAGAAGAGTGGGGTGGCTGGCAAGGCGTTCTCTGTGAGGGCTCCAGGTCTCTGGAACTTGCTCTCCCGCCTTGATCTGAAAAAGCCCAACTCTGACTTTCAGGGCACACTGCAAGAGACACCTGCTTGGCAAGGCTCTGGAGAAAAAGCTCAGGGTCTTCCTAGATGATGAAAGCTGGCTGCCCTCCCGAGTTCCTGTGGAACTGGTTTCAGCTTTGCTGAGGTTTAATTGTATTTGTTGCGTCGTTATGTTAGGGTGCCTGGGGCCTTGGATAGATGTCTTTAGTATTTTTTATAACATCATTATGACGTTAGGTAGGAATAAGCAACAGAAGCAGACAAACTCTCAGGTCCCGTTTTCATGGACACATCACTGTTAGGCTGCTGACAGTTCAGTTTTATTTTCTCAACAGTTTGTTTCTTAGTTGGATGTTTTTCTGAGGGACGCTCACAGTAATTTTTCCTCTTCTCAAGACTGAGATGGTTGGCTCAATCTCACTCTGCTTATCTGTCTCCCTTTCTCCCTCTGTGGAAATAACTGTATAGATGGCGGTCTGGAGGAGCTGGTGGAGGAGCTCAACAGTGGTAAGGTGATGTATGCTTTCTGTCGGGTAAAGGATCCCAACTCTGGCCTTCCCAAGTACGTCATCATCAATTGGGTAAGTAGAGATGGACTGTTTCTGTTAGAATGTGGAGCCTTAGGTACATGTTTGATTCTCTCTCCAGGTGGGAAAGGATACACCCTTGAACCAGAGCTGCCAGCATCTAGAAAGCTAAGGTTGCGATTATGTCACGGAATCCGTGACTTCCATTGACCTCTGTGACATTTTCTGCCCTGGGGCTGGAGCTCCCAGCCAGCCCTCCTTCGTAGCCCCTACCCTGCTGGGGGGGCCCTGCAGCTGCCCAGCTGCAGTGGGTGGCTGGGGAGACCCCACAGTAGCCCAGCCCCACAGCGGTGGGGGACTCAGGAGCCCCAGCTGCAGTGGGTGCTGAATCCGCCTCCCCATTTTGTCATGGATATTTTTAGTAATAAGTCAGGGACAGGTCACGGGCTTCCGTGAATTTTTGTTTATTGCCCATGACCTGTCCCTGACTTATTACTAAAAATATCCATGACAAAAAACTTTGCCTTATAGATAGCTAATGCTTGGAATGCCTTCGGGGCCAGAGTGAGACTCCCCGAAAAACACATGCAAATCTCTAGTGCACTGCAAAATGCTAAGAATTCAGATGAACAAAATGGGGAGATGTTCCTAGGCCTTCTGAGGTGCTCTGTTCTTGTTAAGAGGATAAGAACTGACATACTAGGTCAAACCAGTGGTCCTTCTAGCCAGTTATCGTGTCTCCAGCAGTGGCCAGTACCAGAGCTTCAGGGGGAGTGTACAGAACAGGGCAGTTGTCATGATCCACCCATCTTCCCCTCCCCATTTCTGGTAGTCAGAGGTTTAGGGACATCCAGAACATGGGATGCATCTCTGACCATCTTGGCTAATAGCCACTGATGGACCTGTCCTCCATGAACTTAGCCAGTTCTTTTTTGAACACAGTTATACTTTGGCCGTCATGGCACAGTTCCGCAGGTTAATTGTATGTTGTGTGAAAAAGTATTTCCTCTTTATTGTATTAAACCTGCTGCCTGTTAATTTCATGGTGTGACCTCTGGTTTTTGTTTTGTGGGAACCCTATTAATTTCCCCCCCACACACACATACCATTCATGATTTTATAGAACTTCTATCATAGCTTCCCCCTTAATTATCTCTCTTTTAGCTAAACAGTCTTAATATTTTTAGTGTCTCCTCGTATGGAAGCCATTCCATACCCTCGATCATCTTTGTTGCCCTTCACTGAACCGTGTCCATTTCAACTATATCCTTTTGAGATGGGCTGACCAGAACTGGACACAGTATTCAAGGTGTGGGCGCACCATGGATTAGTATGGTAGTTAAGCTAGCAGTAAATATTATTGGGTTATTTAGGTTAAGGTTATTAAAGCTGTAAATATCTTGAAAATAACCTCTCTAGAGCATTATAGCTAGAATAAAATGTTTGAAAGTGAGGAAAACTTGGAGTTGAGATTCCACAAACAGAGCATGCACAGCACTGTTCTTTATTCTGTATAGGTTGTTGTACTGTGCTCGTCACTGTAGTATCTGAGCGCCTTCCAGCAGTACAGTGGAAGCCATGTGACGACAGGTCTGCCGCATGTTGTTTTTTCTCTCAGCCCTCTCGCCGGGGGAGAAGCCTGTGCAGTGGAGTGTCTTGTTTTGGGAGGGTTTTAGGTTTTTTGAAATGTACGTGTTGCTTCGTATTGATGTTAGAAGGCTGGTCAAAGAAATTGCCTGCGCTTGGAGCAGAAGGTGGTGAGTTTTGTGATGGTCCTTAATGCACTGATCCATGTGTGTTACAGGTCCCCCTCTGGGCCTGATCCGGGGGAAGATGCGCGTCTGTTGCAGCCCCACCTTTGGCACCTTGGCTGTTCAACTCAAGCTGTAGCAACTCTTGCTTTCAGCCGCTGAGGTTCTCAGTTCAATCCCTGGTGTGTCAGCTAAGATGGCAGCCAGGTTTACAGGCCCAGTGTCTGGGAGTAGGATCCTGTTCTCGAGGAACCAGGCACTGGTAGCTCTGGAGAGGGTTAGCAGAGAGGGGGTCTGCCACTTGGATGCTTATTTTACATTCATCTCTTGCATTCCTCTCCTTCACTTTAAGTAATGCTGCCAGAGCTTTGCCTTGGACATGCAGCATCTCTTCCCCTCAATCTGTCCTCCACCTCACCCTAGCATGGGTGATAGCTGTGATGTCCTGTTTCAAGGAGCCATGCGAGGGGAGGCTTGTCTCAGTTGAGTGCTACACAGTCCTTGAGATGAGGTTCTAGGTACTGATGGTTTCTCTTTGCAGACTGGCGAAGGCGTGAACGATGTGAGAAAGGGAGCTTGTGCCAACCATGTCAGCACCGTAGCAAACTTCTTAAAGGTACAGTCATGTTTTTATGATGATCTCCCTGGACCCTCCCTTTGCTGTTGTTTGGCCTCCCTTTTATTCCAGATCTGCAGCCCTGGCTTTTTGTCCTTCCTGCTGGGAAAGGCCCGAGAGAGGTACAGCAAGTATTGCAGGGCTCTGGCCACTCCATATTTACAGCCTGGGATCTTCCCGGGTGAGCATGGGCTTCTCCTGGAACAGAAACACAGCAGAAAGCCACAGCAGGGTGTGTGTTAAAATGCCGTTGGCACTCAGCTGAGTCCCCTTAACCACCTGTGAAGTGAACCTGTTGAGCATCCCGTGGGGGCTTGTTGCTGGTAGACACGTTCTTCTAAGTTTCTTTGAGAACCAATGTGTTTTAGGGGGTTTCCCCGATGAAAAATAGTTTCTGATGGAAAAAGAGACCACACGAGAGGGGAGAGCTACAAACACGCATTCTCTCTTACGTTGTGAATATTTACCTGTTAGTTTAACAGTTCTCCCTCATATCTGGCAGCCCTTTGAGCTGCAATTTGTGGGCAAATGGCTTCTTTAAACCCTGCTTTCAGTGCAGTAACGTGTCATGTCTCCTTCTGCCCTCTCTCTTTCAGTCCCTTGACCTTGGGGTTCCTTTATCCTTTCTGTTTTAGATTCAGCATTGAGTCCAGAAACTTGTGGCTCAGGTCTCTAAAGTGGAAAGTTCAGGTCAGCCCAGCATCCTCGTCAGGAGCTGGAGGAGAATGGGTGACAGCAGCAGCCTGACCGTGCCACTTCACACTCCATGAAGTGTGGGACCAGATCTTAATGGCTCCCTTTGCCTCTCCCTTCCTTCCCCTCTGCGGGGTTCTTACAAAAGGCAGCCAGAGGGATTGGAGGCCTCTGTTCCCATAGGAAGTGTCTGCCCCGCACGTGCAGTGGTGAAATCAGGCCAGTCTGCTCTTGGGTCACTCTGCGGCAGTGTGTCTCTTTCGGCAGAAAGCTGTCGTCCTTTAGCCCTCGGAGTCAAGTTTCTCCTAACTGTGCTGCTCTTTTTCTCTGCCCAGGGCGCCCATGTGACGATAAATGCTCGGGCGGAGGAGGACGTGGAACCTGACTCAATCATGGAGAAAGTTGCCAAGGCTTCCGGTGCAAACTACAACTTCCATAAAGAAAGTAGCAGGTTCCAGGATTCAGGCCCTCAGACGCCAGTGGTGAGTTCCTGGGACCTTTCTAAGTAACCTTTGCACCCCTGGGCTGCAGGGACAGCAGGGATCTAGCTGCCAGTGTCTCAGCTGCGCGGCAAATAGGGCTGCTCGACTCTGATCCTGGTGTGACGGTGCCCTTGTCCTGAAGCTAGCCGTGGTATTCTTCATGGCCTCACCCTCTGTATCTCAGAACTTCTTTCTCTGGAGCTGATGGCTAGTGCCGGGGCGAAATGAGAGACCAGCCTCAGTGTATTCTCAAGTGTTGTCTTGTCTGTAGTGACTCCAAAGCAACAACACTGGAATTTCTAAAGCACCCCTCCCAAGATGTTAGAGTTCACGTGTGTTAGCTCACAAGAAAAGCAAATGCTTTTCAATTTCAAACATCGATTTTTGCGCTTTCACTTTTCAAACACTGTACAAGCATCAGCTCATCTCAACACTAGAAAAGATCCACACACGCAGTACGTCAGGGTCAGGTTGCTGACCGTCTCAGCTTGGTCACTGAATGGTACTTTCTTGATCTTCTTAATCATCTGTGTCTTGGTGCTGTTTCATTGCTATTTGTGTCTGTCTTCCTTTCTCTTGTTATTGAAGATAGTTTGCTGATCCAGTGATGAGCTCTCAGCTCCTTAGCTTCTGCCACATGGCAAGGTGGGGCCGGGGACTTATTCTTCAAATATCTATATCTTTACCACTGTCTTTTTCCTTTTGGGTAATTTCCCTCCCTCATCCTGCCAGTTTTGTCTGTCTCTAAAATGCAGCTCTCAGATTACAACTTCCTGTCTCTCTCTGGGCCAGACTTCAGGGTCTGGCTCATGCGGAGTCATAAACTGGCTTTCAACATTCCATTGGGCTTTCCCTTTCCAGGGCCCTCTCCAAGGTTGGGGGAATGTGGAGACCGCATGGCTGGTTGTACAGAAGCAGGCACTTAATGGTCCTGTTGAACAGTTTTGGGCTCACTATCCTGGGAGGGGAACCTGAAAGATGCTGGGCTGTATTGCCAGTCTGCTGCAATTTTCTAACAACTAGATCCTGATTATATACAGACTGCCTCAGCTGTGTGCTTCTCTTGTCCACCTCCAGGGTTCTGTCTACCAGAAGACAAACGCCATGTCTGAAATCAAGAGGGTCGGTAAAGATAACTTCTGGGCTAAAGCAGAGGTGAGTCCCCGAGCATTGGATTGGTGAGGGAGGCTTGATTTGGGTAAGGTGTTTGGATTTAACATGAGCTTTTTTGTCACTAACTGCCTCTTCCTCCCCTTCCTAAGGCTGGGTTTTGCTGACTACTGGTTAATGGATTCATGGCATGGGAAGGGTTTGTTCTGCTTTAGTGGGGGTGGCTGTTTCCAGCTGCTATAGAAGTGACTGGAAAAAGTATTGGGGACTGTCCTGACTCCCGCGTGTCCTGCCGGGTGTGTAAGCAGAACCCAAAATACAGGAGTGAGGCTGGAAGGAAATTGTGCTTCAGGTGAAAATTAACTGGAGACATGTAAGTTTTCATATCTAGGCAGCTCATCTCTGTGTCACTGTCCCTCAAGGTCTGTCTAGATTCTTATTTGGTCCTCATCTCATAACACCTGAGAGCTTCCAAAATGACAATAAGCTCTGTTCTTCTTTCCCAGCCTTTTGACTCATTAGCTTGGTGGGTGGGTGTGTGTGTGTGTGTGTGTGTGTGTGTGTGTGTGTGTGTGTGTGAAGAACTTACTGAGGGGAAGCCGAATCAAGGAAGGGTTCTGAATATACTGAGGTTTGTGGTCTCTTCTCTCTTGTAGCAGTGAGTTCCGTAGTCTGGTCTAGCTCCAGCGAGAGTCCTGCCCTCTCGAGGCTCCCACTGATGGTCGGCAGGTTCACGGATGAAGTGGGGTGTAGCTGTTGTGGGAGGTCATGGCTCTGGAGGGGAAGGTGTCTCTTGGGGAAATAGGTCAGATCCCAAGAGGGCTGTGACTACGGAACCAGTGCTCTGAGTGGAATGCTGCGGCGGGTTTGGTTAAGCAGTCAGGCCGCTGCAGTCCTTAACGGGTGTTTGACTCATCCCTGGATCTAAATCCCGAGCTGTGACAATGAAGCCTGCAGGTCCCAGATGTGAGCATTTCCGTGGCCAGGGCTGTGTCTGATGGGACAATCTCCCCGCCAGTCCCAGCAGGAAGTGGACATGTTTTGTCCCACTGCCTGTTGGGGCATGTAGTAGCACAGAGGAGTCTGAAAACCAAGCTAACAATCTGAGGGCGGGTGCCCTTGACAGTGGGCGATGTTACAAAGGAAGCAAGTTCTCCAAAGCCTCCCCGCTGCCCAGTCTGGCCTGGGCTTAGCCTGGCCAGCTGCTCTTTCAATTTTGACTAGGCACTGAGAGAGCAAGGCAGTGGTGCTGCTCCATTTGACACGGAGGACGTCTGGAGTGGGGGGGTCGTACTTGTCCTGCTGGCACTCATGCCCATGTTGTCTCAGCAGCCCGCCAGTGGCTTCCTGTAGGTGGGGGAGAGGACAGAGCCTTGTGGGGCTCCACTGATGAGGGTGTTGGAGGAAGGGTTCCCCATAAGGACCCTCTGGGTTCAGCCTGAGAGGAAGGACTGGAACCACTTCAGGTCATTTCTGTTCCCTCCTGCAGCCTCTTGGATACGTGACAGGCGTGTTTGGTGATGGATGCTATGAAATGCTGTGGAGAGGGGCAGCAGGATGTGAGGCTGGCTCTGGATAGGTTAGGCCATCTACCAGAGCAGCCAGTGCTGTCTCTGGGTCCCGGCCTAGAGGCATCCAGGGTACTGCCACGTAGGGTGGTGTTGCAGGTCTCTTGTGCATTAGCTGCTCAGGGCAGGTTTAGAAACCAGGCTAGTTAAATCTGCCTGCATACCAAGTATAAACCAGCCATGAGCCTGCCTAGGAGCAGGAGGCTAAACACTGGGGACAAGTGATGGTTTCTTCAGTCCTGGCCAGACGGAGAAAGGATGGTCCAATGGGTAGGCAATCGCACTAGGTCTTGGAAGACCGCGCTTCCATTCCCTGCTCTGCCACAGACTTCCTTTGAGTGTCCCAAGGGAAGTCACTTAGCCGCTCTGTGCCTCCTCTGTAGGATAGGGACCACAGTGCCCTGCCTTACCTCATGGGAGTGTGTGTGTGTGTGTGTGTGTGTGTGTGTGTGTGTGTGTGTGTGTGTGTGTGTGTGTGTGTGTGTGTGTGTGTGAGGTTAAATGTATTGGAGGTTATCAGGTGTGCAGATACTGTGGTGATGGTGGCCGGATAAGTACCTGAGTGATTTAGTTAACAGGGTTGATGAGGTTAAAGATTAGCCTCATGAAGGGAGGTGGTGACAATCTCTGTTAGGGGGTGACTGTGACATGGACACTCTCTTGCAAACCTCCCACCATTATTAACTTCACCCATGTTCAGTGCTGGGAGCTCCCTGGGTTGTCAGCACCTGCAGATACTGTTAACGCCACCTGCGTTAAGCTGCTCTGAACAATGCTAATGGCTCCTATGGGTGTTGACAACCCATCTGCTGCAGAGAGCTTCCGGTGATACCTGTAGTGGAGTTGAGCCAGTGTTAGCAAAGGAAGGTTGGTTTGGGGGAATGTTCTCTAGTGTGGACACCCTGGAAGCAAGAGTCTGTTGCCCGATCCTTTTTAATAGTCAGTAGTACTTGTGTTGATGGCCGGTTGATCTGAAGGTAATCAGGTTCTTGTCCCAGAATCAGGCTATACAGAACTGAAATCAATGAGTTCAGTATCCCGTAGGGACCCTTGGGATATACGGCAGGGACACTCACACTGAGGGCAAAGCAAAGCCTTCACAATTTGTATTAAAATAAGGAATAAAGCCAGAAAAGCTCCAAGCCACAATAATAGATGGGAATAATCCAGTACTGGGGATATCTGTGGTATCATTCATTGCATAAGCTCTTAGATTTACATATTGCACCCTTCCTTGAGGACCTGGTGGTAAGAGACAAAGAACCAGCCCTGTCTCTGGCATGTCAAATGAGTCCGATGGTCCAGGTTCCTCAATGCTCCAGACTGATGGTAGATAACAATAGCGCCGAAGGGGCAAATGGAAAGCTAACAATGGAAAAGCGCTCTCCCTACACGGTGGTTTGCCCTATTATAGAGCCTGAGCACCAATCAGGAATATTCATGCTAATACTCAGCCTGCCATGCCCAAATCTCACCTCCTCACCCTCATCATATTGGGGTGCACTTATCCTATAGGTAAGGCTACGTTTTAGTCACGGGTATTTTAGTAAAAGTCATGGACAGGTCACAGGCAATAAACAAAAAGTCACAGCCCTGTGACCTGTCCATGACTTTTACTAAAAATACCTGTGACTAAATCTTACCTGCTGGGAGGGGGGCGCTCCTGAAGACTGCTGCTGGGGGGAGGGGCAGCGCGGGGGCCCTGCTGCTGCTGCTGGGGGGAGGGGCAGCGCGGGGGCCCTGCTGCTGGGGGGAGGGGTGGGGGACGACCCAGGGCCATGCGGCTGCTGCCCCCGGACCGTTGCTCCAGGGCAGCACGAGGTACCAGCTGCCTGGGGCTGCCAGAGCAGCGGCTGGTGTGGCTGGCTCTGGGGCTTCCCCAGCTGCTGGGGTGATCCTGGGGTCAGCCGCACCAGCGCTGCAAAATTCACGGAGGTCACGGAAAGTCATGGAAGCCGTGGTTTCCGTGACCACCGTGAATGATTCGCGGCCTTCCCAATAGGTTAACAAATTAATACTCATTATCATACCCATCCCTTTGTTCTCAAGCAGTTTTGTGGTTATCACTTCTGTGTTCCTGCAGTTACCGGTTACCGTTAGGTTCCAACTCCTGCTATTCAGCTAGCTATTCCTAGTTCCCCAAAAGCTAAGGGTAATTGTCAGGCCATTTATCTATGACAAGGGTAACAGGCCTACTTTATTTGACTATACTTATGCTAACTTGCTTACGCTAATGTCTTACAGGGCACAGGCCTGTAGGTTCCTTGTGTTACAGCTGACTACAATAAAGGCAAAGCTAGCCCTCTGGGCTACAGGTCCCAGTTTCTGTTCTCTGTTCCCATCAGGAAGGGGAGGGCTCTGTCTCAGGGCATGGCCCTGATCGCTGTCAGGGCTTCTGTGACTTGTGCTTACATGAGCAAGCAAAGTCTTTGAGAGAGGAGTCTGTGTTTCTGGGTCCGCCCTCCATGTGGAGTCCTTGGAGCCCTCCCAGGAGCGTGTGGGGTGATGTTAGAGCAACCAGGGCTGCACACGCTCCAGCTGACGGTGCATCCAGCTGTAGTGGACAACACAGTAACCAGCTGTAAATCTCTCGTGATGGTTGGTGATTAAAGTACGAAGACATGGTGAGGAGAGAGCTGTGGGGATTTTTCTCCCGTGCTGGCAGCTTTAACCAGACTTGGCACGCTCCTGTCCTTAGAAAGATGAGGAGAACCGCCGGCTGGAGGAGAAGAGGAGAGTGGACGAGGAGCGGCAGCGACTGGACAAAGAGCACCAGGAGCGGGAGCTGCAGGAAGCAGCCGGGCGTGAGCGAAGGTTTAAAGAGAGATCCAGTGAGATTGATGCTCAGAAGTGAGTCTCTTCTTTGCACTGAGAAGCTCTAACAGCTTCCTTGCCTTATTCCAGGGGTCTGTCTGGTCTCCTTCCCTCTGACCCAGGGGCTGCTTTATTCTCCCCCTCCCCCTACCACCACATGCCATCAGGCTAGCAATCCCACGCTGCAGAGCGTAGGACCCAGGAGCGAGGACCTATGTAGGGAATGCTCCACCCTCACCTCAGAAGACAGTCCCAGTGCCCTTCCAGCCAGATCTCTGGCGTCTCTCCTAAATGTCCCCTTCACTGCGCCAGTCTCCCCATTCCTGTCAGCAGAGAGGGGAAGTGTGTGGCCCAGTGGGTTTCAGGGAGTGGCAGACTCGCTCTATCTGTCCGCGCACAACAACGTGAACTCTCAGTTAAAGTTCCTCCAGCGCATTTCCTGTCCATGCAATCGCTGAAAATCCAGGAAGTCACCATTCAGGCAACAGCCACTTCCAGAAACACCCTGGCTGCTCGCCTCTACAACACCCTCGCCTCCTATACAAACAGTCAGCCACCCACAGTACACACCTCTGACCCTCCCAGTTGTGCTGACACACACACAACTCCAGCAACTGACTGGCTTACCTGCTGCTAGGCAGTATGACAGCGAGTCACTCACTAATGTGTCATAGTCTTTATGAGGTCAGAGTTAAGGCTATGCCGTGGAGTCCCGGTCCAATGGGCCTAGTAAATTCTGTTGGATGGGGCTCCTGTCTGGTAAATCATCCAGGTGGAGAAGGTGCCTTCTCCACAGCCAAGCTACAAGCTCTGCTTTGTTGAGCAACTTCAGCTGAAGTCGTCCTGCCCCATCCCTCTATGTCCTGTCCCCAATAGGGCATGGAGGCTGATCTGACGGGCAAGACTTTGCCTCCTCCACCCTGGAACTGCCTCCTCCCTCAAACAGCTCTCTCAGACTCAAGAGGGGAGCCCCAGCGAACAGACCTTGCTCGGTCCATCGGACCAGGGCTCCGATTGGCACAACCATAAGCCCAGTCTTAGACGTGACTCTCTCTCATCTTTATACCTAACCCTATGGCCATCCATGGTATTGTGCAGCACAACCACAGTGGTGTCTGTGCCCAGGCTGTTTCTGTGTTGGTTGCTGGCAATACGTCTGCTGCCCCAGCACACGTGCAGATCTCAATTCTGTAGCTGCTGCCTGAAAACAAATGCTAGGTGTTGAAACCATGGCTGAAACCACAGCTCACCCATTCACAGACGGTTTCCAGAATGCTACAGTAGCACCTCTTGCATCCACCATTTGCAGTCTGACACAGTCCCACGTTTAGGGACATTCCCCTCCCCCCCAAATACACACACCTACAGCTCTAGGACATTGCAGTTTCTCAAGGCCACACGCTATAAGCAGCAAATGTGGCCGGAGCCTGTTGGTTGCAGTGCAGGGTAGACAAGGTAGCTGAGGGTTGAGATGGGGCTTAGGGGCTGTGGAGCAATGTAACTTCTTATTTCCACGCTCTTTGGGGTCTGTGTTGGTGGATCCTGCAGTCTGGCAACCTTGACTCTGTTAACACTTTTGGTGTGAGGCTGTAGTATGTTTGGGGGTGTTTTGTAGCTCCTCCTAATGAGAGCGAGCCTTGACCCCTGCTTGGTGTCTGACCGGGAGTCTCGTTGGTCCTGTGCCCCCAGCGGCGGTATGAGTAGCCACACCAGAGGCACCCCAGAGTCAGCAAGGAGCATGATAGACTGGCAGGGAGCAAACCCCTCCCCAAAGCCATGCACTGATAGGCGCAGGGGGTAAGGTGGGTACCAGCACCTCCCCCTGCCGGGAGAACAGGCAGCAATGCCCACCCCTTGCCCTCCTGAGCGGGGGCTGGCAATAGCGACCCCTTTCCTCCCCTCCAAAACATCTCTGCCGCTAAGGACACGGGGTGGGGAGAGCGGTGGCTGATTTTACTGCCACTAGACACTGTCCACATGGGCTCTGACCTCCCTTCGTCTTTCCAGTGGGGGCAGGGATATCCTGGCTCCAGAATTCCTTTCACAGAGCCTGGGGTTGGGGGGGGAGGAACAGCCCCCCAGTCTGTGTCTACCTGGCCCCCCGGGCAGGGAGTTCTTTTCCCCACCCCTGAAGGGTGTGTTGGGGGGAAAGGGGTCCCATGGTGATGCGTGAAAAGTGATCAGAGAAGCTGGAGTGGCCACATCTCCTTGCTACTGCCCCACAGTTCCCACCTACATGACTCCAATAGTGGGGTGGGGGGTGGTCTCATCTCGGGGTTGGGGCTGACACACCTATCCTGATCTCTTTTCCCCCTCCCTCCCTCCCCCACGTATTAAGCCAGAACCTTGGGGAAATGCTTCACCCTCCCTCCCGCTCCTGGAGCTGGCCCTAGGGGCCCCCACAGGTTTGGCTGCCAAGTGCTTGCTGCTGCTATGAGGAAGTCCTGGAATGGGTGGGTGGGGGTCCTTCCTTGTGAACACTATGGCAAGGATGGGGATTGTTCATATGACAGAGGGGAGCCCCTAAAGCGCCAATTTTAGGGAAGGTGAGGGCAGCACCCCGCTGTAAGGTTGCCTGTGCCAGAGCCCTAGTGCAGTATGCAGCAGTAGAGAGCCGGGGAGCTCCGCCCAGCTGGGCTGCTTGGCACCAGGGGCAGAGCGAGCAACTCGGCCTGGTTATTATTTAACTCCAGTTTGTTATTTACAATGGCAGGAAATTCCAGCAGCAGCAGGATACCCAGAGCAGGGACAAGGAGAAGCAGCAATGGGTGAGTTTTGACAATCGCCGTCCCTTCGACCTCTTATTCGTGACTCTTGCAGAAATCTGGGGAGGGGGCAGGGTCTCCTAGAATAGCGCAGCGTGGACTGCGTCTGGGGGAGCTCCAGACACAGATGCCCATGAGCAATGTTATACCTAGACAGGCTGAAGCAGTGTCAGGGCTTCCCTTGTGGAATGTGTGTAGGGGTCAGGAATGACTCGTCCAACACCTGCAGAACTGTCTGTCCGGCCAGGTGCATTGGACAGAGAGCGGCTTTGTCAGAGCATCAGCTGGCGGTCACTCTCATAGGCAGGTTCCAAAGCCTGGCAAACTGGGTGTGTCCAGAATTTGGCTGTCTGGCTCTGTAATGACCATCCTTCCAATGCTGCTCCTAGTTCCCGTCCCCCGGCGCCAGGGGAAGCCATGTTTCGGGGCGGGGTTTGGCCTGGGGGCTGGGTGAGAGATCCTTGTCTCTGTGGCTGCAAGAGCAAAGGGTTGTCTTGTGCCACAGAAGGAGCAGGAAGCGGAGCACCAGGCCACCCAGCGGAGGGGCCTCCGGAGGAGCGAGTCTGTGGAGAAAGCTCAGGTACGTGCGAGGAGGAGCTCCCATGATCTGCTTCCAGCACCGACAGCCACGGCTGCGCCAGCCGGGCCCACGGGCAGTCCATGGCTGAGCAGTGCGCTCCTTTTCCTGCCGCTTTGAAGTGCACATGGAATGAATTGACCCTCGCGGTAACCCTTCCTTTGTTCCCTTCCCCTCAGAGGTGCTGGGGACACGGCACGGACTATTCAGACGCAGCAGTCGCATGTATTGCCTCGCCTGCCTGGTCCTTCAGCTGGGTGCTTGTCTCCTGGGGGCTTTGAGTTACTCTCTAAGGCCCGCACAGCTGGCTGTGGGTCTCCTGAGAGCTGGTTGGCCTGTTCCCCAACTTGTTGTGGGCTGTGGGTCTTCTGAGGGGCGTGGACTCCTATCTGCCTCCACACGCCTCATGGCCATGCTTCTCTTGGTGTCACAGGTGCTTGTTCCTGACGCTCCTGGGGGCTGGGGAGCTTTCGCTGCCCTCCCCCAGCCTAGCCTGTGGGTGCAGGGGCTTGCTCCAGGCCTCCACTGATGGCTGCTGGTCTCCTGGGGACTGTCGTTGTTTGTCCTAGTGGCTGGGTCTTGTTCGTCCCACAGCTTTCCTGTATTTCTGTGAAGGGAGGGAAAAAGAGGGTGAAATTTAGGCTTCCCAGTTTAGTTCCCAGTCATAAGTGAGGCCTGTCTGCTGCTCCTGTGGAGCTCCCCAATAGAGGACTTCTACAGAACAAGTGAGAGGCTCCATGTGCCATACTGGTGGTACCTTGTTCTCCAGCTGCCTGTTTCATGCAGGCAGAGGGCCAGTGCTGAGAAGGAATCGCAGGGCAAGGTGGTAACGTAGGCCTTGGTGTCATCAGAGGGTTTGTGACTACGTCCCATGATACCACCGTATCCATTCTACCAGAGGCCTCGTCAAGTCCAAGGCCAGAAAAGGATCATTGTGATCATCTAGTCTGATCTGTGTCTCACAGGCCAGAGAAGGTCCCCACAATAATTCCCAGAGCTGATCTGTTAGAAAAACATCCAGTCTTGATTTAATACCGCGCAGTGATGGAGACTCCACCACGACCCTGGGTAAAGTGTTCCGGTGGTTAATTACTCTGTTGAAAACGTACACAGCACAGTAACAGCGATGAAACCACAACCCCTCTAGGACTTGGAGCTGATGAGTAGAAGTGACCTCTCAGCACTGACTTGTAGGTACATCCTGAAGGGAATGAGCAGAACTGTTCTAAAGCTGTTCCAGGCAGGTGGGTGAGCAATACCCAGGGATTTAGGAAATGAGATGGGTTCTTACCTTGAAAACCAAACCATCTGCCAGCATTGTGTATTGCAGAGCCGGGTGTCAGAATCGATTGTGCAACCGTGGGAATAATAGCTTGTGTCTTACGTGGATGCGTGTGTGCTCTTTTTTCCTCACAGGAAGCGGCATCACTGATAGCGCAAAGATCAGTGAACCCACGGGACATCTTCAAACAGAAGGAGAGGTCTATACCCTCAGAAACAGCCGCCTTCGATTCCCAACCAGGTATAAAGCAAGAGTGGAACATCAGCAGAGAGAACAGTGCTGGCTGATAGCCTGCTCAGGGGTTATAAAGCTCCTCAGGAAAGACACTATCAATGCCATGTTAACATATAGCTGACAGGTAAATACATAGGGAACGTGTGATACGAAGGTGTTATCAGCATGTGTTTGGGATAGGCATGCTACTCCCGAGTGCCAGAGGCAGCAGTGAGTTACAGTGGTCATTCCAGTTCTGATAAAACTCCTATCACGCAACCATGTGATCTGCATTATAGGTGGAGCAATGCCTAGAGATAAGTTTGTCAAACACTTCCCATTATAAGCCTCTCCTTTTCAGCAGCTAATAACTTCACCCAGCCGGTGAGGTTGAGATTTTCCATGCTTGTCCCTGCTGTCTCCTGGATTTTTTTACTGGTTCAGCAAAAATAGGTTTGTGAATGTTAAGTCTAGAACAGGGGTCAGCAACCTTTCAGAAGTGGTGTGCCGAGTCTTCATTTATTCACTCTAATTTAAGGTTTTGCTTACCAATAATACAGTTTAACGTTTTTAGAAGGTCTCTTTCAATAAGTCTATAATATATAACTAAACTATTGTTGTATGTAAAGTAAATAAGGTTTTAAAAATGTTTAAGAAGCTTCATTTAAAATTAAATTAAAATGCAGAATCCCCCGGACCGCTGGCCAGGACCCAGGCAGCGTGAGTGCCACTGAAAATCAGCTCGCGTTCCGCAGGTTGTCTACCCCTGGTCTAGAAGGTACCCTTGAGATCAGCTAGTCTGACTTCCATGATTTTCACCAGCTTCACCACCCCAATTTGAACCAGGGACCTTCAGCGCCACATGTGAAGACCACTTAAAAGGAGGGATGGTGGTGTAGATAGGGTACTAGGATGGAAGAACTGGGTTCAATCCCTGCTTTGCCACAGACTCCGTCTATGGCCGTGGGTAAGTAAGCAAGCAGTAGCTTAGTGGAGCAGTGGAAAATGTCTTGCTTTGTGTTCCAAGGGGCTGAACGTTCAGAAATATCGCTGCTGGTTTTGAGCACAAGAGGCAGGAAAAACAGATGCCTCTGCCGATGGTTAGACATTTTCCATCTGATTCTTTGAACAACTCTGGCATCTCCAGGGTTTGCAGTAGGTACTTGAAATTTGACAGCAGATAGTCCTGATGTAAAAGAGGTGCCTTTGCTGTCCGAAAAATCAAGTTGGCCAAACCTGGTGATTAGTCCCAGGAAATTGTCATTTGCATATGCATGGTAGTATTGGCTCAAGACTTAATTCACTGAACATTGTGTCTGCACCGGGCATGCTCCAAAGCCTCGCTCAGTTAAATAGTGACCCGCTTGCACCCTCCCAGCAAAACACCCTTTAGCCTGACAGCACGCTGTGTTGGAAGCCAGGCGAGTGGTAATTCAAATCTCACCTCTCCCGCTGACTGCTTTTAATGTTGCTTTGTGCTTCGCAACCCTTATTGTGGCTCACATGGTCATATCTGGCAGAGAAGGGAACAGAACCGAGGTCTCTTAACATGAGACCCAAGTCTTATTCACTTAGCCACACTGCCTCCCTCAAATAACACGGCTATATACTTGGCTAGGTTGTAACCTCTACCACTGCTGTAACATTCCCTTCCCAGAGCCAGGATTAGAACCTAAGACCCTTGATACTCCACGCTTCACTGCTGTCTAGCAGAATTGTGCACTGTGCCGGGTAGGCAGAGTCTTATTGGGAAAGTGTGTGTAACATCCCCCTCTAGTGGTGGACACAGAAGATAACTGCTGCCTCTGGCTAGCTTCTATTCCTTTAACTCAGGGGGTAGAGGACTTTCCTACAGAACTGAGGGTCAAAGGGCTGGTCCACACTAACCCCCCACTTCGAACTAAGATACGCAACTTCAGCTACGTTATTCACGTAGCTGAAGTCGAACTATCTTAGTTTGAACTTACCGCGGGTCCACACGCGGCAGGCAGGCTCCCCCGTCGACTCCGCGTACTCCTCTCGCGGAGCAGGAGTACCGGTGTCGACGGCGAGCACTTCCGGGATCGATCCCAGAAGATCGAGAAGATCGATTGCTTACCGCCGGACCCGGAGGTAAGTATAGACGTACCCAAAGCCTGCTGATGACCTATGGCTGGAGTCTTTGTGATTCCACACGAGGGCACTTTTGTTTTTGCAGTTTTCTCTTAAAACCTAGGAAACGTCATATGGAAAAGTAAACTAAAAGAACGTTATTACCTTTGCACAGTCAAGCACTCAGAAGTTAAGCAGTGCCAGAATGGAGGTTGCCCGTGCATCCTTAATTTGTCCTCCTTGTGCATATGCATTATAGTAGTCATTAATTACATGAACACATGCGATTTCTTCCAAAAGGACTCCTGCCTCGTTTAGTGCACAGGATGGACAGCAATTGAAGCGGGTTTGGGTAGTGAATGAGGCTGTTGTCCATAGGATCCCCCTGCCTCACATTCTGCCTTTTGCTGTAACAGTGTAGCAGGGGATATAGAAAGTGATAGGATACTCTTGTGGCAGTCCCTGGACTGGAACTCAGGAATACTAGGCAATAAGACTGTGTCTCGGACAGTGAATCCCACAGATCTCAGGGGCAGATCAGCTGAGCGAGAAGGTGCCGTGTCTCCCGAGTCACTTTTCAGAGCAGTGCCGCACCGGAACAGTTGGTTCTAACTGCTATAGCTGCTTCGAAAGGGGTAAGCGCAGAGATGGTGGAGCGAAGAGTAGGTACTTCCCATTTGTACTCTTCTCTGAACAGCTCGCTTGCTTGCTTGATGTGCCTAGTGTGTTTCTTGCTTCCGTCCTTCCCAGGCAAGCTACGGAGCCCCTTCCTGCAGAAGGAGAGCAGCCCTGTCCACACTCCGGCCTCCCCAGTCCACTCAGCTGCCCAGGCCTTTCATCCACCCTCCCTTGTCCAGCCCTCTGCTCGGGAGACGCCTCCAGCCTCTCCGGTTCCTGGCTCAGGTGTGTTGCTTTACCTTCCCCACCAGGTCACTAGGCAGGGGCACTGGAACAATTTGTATAGTGGGGGTGCTGAGAGCCATTGAACCCAACTGTGAACCCTGTATATGATGGAAACCACTTCAAGCCAGGGGGTGCGTCAGCCCCCCTAGTTCCACCAGGGGAGAGCTTTCACTTTGGCTCTCGGAGCAGATCTGCCAGCTATTGTGGCTTCTGCCGTAGTACAAGATATTTTCAAGGTTGTCATGGCTTAGTTTCATTCTGTCTCCACATGCCCATAACTTTCTGAAAAATTCTCCTTTGGGCCAGAAACTTTGCCTGCTGTATCTCAGACCAGGAATGACTTTTGTTTGCTAAGTCTGAAGACGGTCCTTTCAGCTGTTGGTGTTATGGAGAGTGGGGAATAATCCAGCTTCTCAGCATTATGTCTTTTTTGCTCACCAATAACTCCAATGGCTGGACTCCAAACAGTGCATGTGAATGGCCTTTATGAGCCAGCAGGCTTTCGTTGTGGGGAAGAGATGCCTAAAAATCTAAAAGCAGGCGTACTTGAGAGCGCTTGTCTGAACCTGCTCAATTAGCAGGGCCCGGTTTATGTATTTAAGTGTGTTAGGTGCTTTTCAAATGAGCTAGATGGGTCTCTGCACTGGAGAACTTGCAATGGAAGGATCTAGTCCTGCAGATGCCACTAGACATCCACCAGCAGTCCCATAGGTCTTAGCAGCGAAGGTTAAAACAAGGAATTAAGTAAAAACATGCAGGTGGCTCCTTTTCTCTCCTTTTCCTTTATTTTCTTTTAAAAAGAAAACAAGGATACAATATGTTTTAAATCAGCAGTAACACAACGTTTACGTTGCATGTTCAGATACAAAATCCAGAGAGTGCAAAAGTGAAGGATCTCTCACAGTAATGCAAACTCCCCTGCATTGCAGATATGTAAGATTATTATTTTTATTTCTAGTTAGGCTATTTAGTATGACCTAAATGTTACAGTACATACAACACGGATGAGTTCTGTGTTTGTACAGCACCTTGCACACTGGGGTCATGGGCTATGATTTTGCTTTGCTTAATCTACCTGGGTTGTAGAGGTGCTGGTTGCAACTCCATAATTAAAGTGACACCCAGGCTTGTTATGACACCCTCTTTCCTCCCCAAATTATTTTTACTGTGAAGTACAACGTTCCTTTTATTTCCTTTGTGTACTGTTACAAGGTTATGCTTCCTGGAGGACAGAGTGCTTAAAGGTTGAAGTGCTGAAATTCACCCATTTTTAATTTACTCGTGGAGAACGTCTTCTATTTTTTTTAAAGCTGAAAAAGGACACTTCTGGGTTTTCTTTCAAATTGTCCCCAAAATGCAGTCTCTGGGACCCAGCATAGAAAGGTTCCATCCCAAGAGGTTCAAGGGGGCCTGGGGAACTTGGTACATCAGTATAACCACCTTGCAAAATTCATAAGAACATATTGGAAACAGAAAAGGTTCAGAAAAGGGCAACAAAAATGATTAGGGGTATGGAACAGCTTCCATATGAGGAGAGATTAAAAAGACTGGGACTTTTCAGCTTGAAAAAGAGACGACTAAGGGGGGATATGACAGAGGTCTGTAAAATCATGACTGGTGCGGAGAAAGTAAATAAGGACGTGTGATTTATTCCTTCTCATAACACACAAACTAGGGGTCACCAAATGAAATTAATAGGCAGCAGGTTTAAAACAAACAAAAGGAAGTATTTTTTCACACAATGCACAGTCAACTCCCTGCCAGAGGATGTTGTGAAGGCCAAAACTATAACAGGATTCAAAAAAGAACTAGATAAATTCATGGAGGATATGTCCAACAATGGCTATTAGCCAGGATGGGCAGGGATGGTGTCCCTAGCCTCTGTTTGCCAGAAGCTGGGAATGGGCGACAAGGAATGGATCACTTCATGATTCCCTGTTCTGTTCATTCCCTCTGGGGCACCTGGTATTGGCCACTGTCGGAAGACAGGATACTGGGCTAGATGGACCTTTGGTCTGACCCAGTATGGCCGTTCTTATGTCCACTACTCCAAATGCTGTAATAAAATACAAGTCTCAGTGTGCTTGGCCCGTGTGGCCTGTTGAATAGTGCACTGGGCTGGGACTTGAGAGACCTGGGTTCTATTCCCATCTCTACTCCTTGTCTACTGTGTGAACGTGGGTATGTCACTGTCCTGTTCTGTGCCTCAGTTTCCCCATCTGTAAAATGGGGATGATAATACTGACCCCCATGAGCTTTGCGGTTTAGTGCTGGAAGAGTTTAGGATTACTGTTGTTCTGCACCAGAGCTTTGGTGATAAGGAAGCTGACACTGGGCCTGATCCCTGGGTTACAGCAAAGCTACCAGAGGCTTAATTTCCTGAGACAACACATCCCCTTTATAACAGTGTCCTCAGGAACCAAGTGTTTGGAATGTTCAGAGTGGGAGGGAAGCCTGGCAGTGTCCTTGCTGCAGAGAGCTTCCTACCAGGGGCAGCGCGGACATATAGGGCAAACTTATTCATGGATCCAGCCTTCTCTGACCAGTCCTGCTTTGTTTCTGGTTTCCGTGCACGCCTCTGAGTTGCAAGTGGCCTTTCCTCCAGCTAGCCGACGCTCTGCAGCAGTGAAGCAGCCCCTTCCCGGTGTGAGGTTCCATCTCCAGCGTGCTGCCCTGTAGCTGCTTGGCTCTGCTAAATATTCAGCAGCCACATTGCGGTGAAGTTCTCTTTGCTGCGTCTCTTCCTCTTCCAGTACCTGGTCCCGGCATCTGTTACCTTCACCCTGTTTTCTCCCTTAGTGCTGAGAGGGTTGGTGCCTTTTGGATGGTGCCACTAGCCTAGGATTAGGGCTAGTGACCGACTTTCCTCTCCGCCAGCTTCTTTCCTTCAGAAATAAAAGTAAACGCACCCAGACACAAACCACCAGAGCCCCTGCTGGCGGGGCAGGCGCTGCACAAAGCAGGTCTAACTTGGGTGGTTGGGTTTACTGTGTGGGGTGGTGCTGGCGGCGTGTGCTAGACAGGAGGTCAGACTACATGATCTGCTGGTCTCTTCTGGGCTTAAACTCTATGACTCTAAAGCGACCAGCTTCTGTATTTCAAGGAACATGAGACCATAGCAGGTTCCGTACTACATCTCAGCTTTCTCCCTGCTAGAGGTGAAACTGGGTTGCAACTGGTATGTATTCATGCATTCCCCGCTAGGGGTCGCTGTTGTGCTGAGGAGAGATTTAGACCTAACTCTAAACTTGGTCCTGCTCAGGGCTAACTTGCAAGCAGCGACATCCCACTAGCAATCCGTCTCCTGGATTGTGGTGTTCCCATCGCTGTATGGGATTCTAAGGGGAGGCAGGCAGCGGCTGACATTCAGTGATCTGAAATGGCTTGTTTGCGCATTGCCTAGCAGCTCTCAGGAGCCCCGTTGTCCTGGGCTCTGCATAGGAAAGGATAGTCCCTGACAAGCAGAGGGCATGGGAAGAAGATGGACAAGGGGAATGGTGATGAGCACATTTGGCTACCTAGACTGGTTGTGTGCACAATCTGCAGGGTCGAGTGTGGGGACTGGGTTGGTAATAAGATGTCTGGCATTAGCCTGGCCATTGTGCATTGGTGATGTCCCATAGTCCCCAGGGGAGAAGTGCATCTTGGGAGGGTTTTGAAGGCGGACACAGCCTTAGTTTGGGGACGGAAACCCAGTTAATGTCTCTGTGACTGCATCCTGTCCTTCTGCCAGAGCAGCTGTAACATCCGTCCTGTCTTATATTGCCTGCATAGTTTCCCTCTTGCTGCTGACCCCTCTAGCAGGTGTCTCTTCCTATCTGAGTGCTCCCCAGCCTGTCAGCTCCCAATCAGCCTCTAGTTTAAATAAACCTCCTTCCCTCTTCCAGCACCTGATTTGTCTAAGATGGAGCGTGTCCCCTCTGAATAGGCTCCTCCCCCCCCCAAGTTCTGCATCTAATAAACTCCTAATAACCTCTCCTCTCAACATCGTCTTCCACCCCTTAAGATTCTGGAGCCCTGCGTATGGAACCAGAAGCATTTTGAGAATGTCACAGCAGAGCACTTGAACTTTAAGCTGCCTCTGTAATCATCTAAACTTCACTTCCAGGAGTTTTCTTATCATTCCTTACGTCGACGCAGCCAGACACAGGCTTCTCCCTAGCACGCTCTAGAGCCTTGAAATGTCCCCCTAATGACCCTATCTGCACACAGTTTGGCTGTAGGGGCAGACAAGAACAAACCATGTTCAGCAAACGCGATTGCTGACAACCCCGGTACACCACACCTGCATTTCATCAGGTAGACTGGGCCTAAAGGTTTAGATGTCTCACGAGACCCACCACCCTTGTTCCTGGTGAGGAAGTCCCACAGTGGCTCTGACCGTTTCCACTCTCCCAGCTGTCTAGGCAGACTGGATACAATAGTAGAAAATGCTGCGTAAGGGCCCAAGCTTGCGTGGCCCCGGGAGAGCGGCTGGAGGATATGATAAAGCTTGTCCATTCTCCATCGTCTCCAATCTACCAAAAAAAGCATTGCTAAAATCATTACTCTCCTGCTGCTCCAGCTCCATCGCCCCTTTCCTCTAACTCCTCCTGGGCTCTAACGCAAGCTCCTTGTGTTCATCTCTGTGGCCCAATGTGATCTTACCCACCTGTTCTCAGGTCTCCTCTCTTCCTTCTTGCTCCTTGTCTTCCTATTACTGGAGCTGGTTAGGAAGTGATTTCCCCTGCCCGCCCCCCCCCCAGCCCCTTACAATTTTGGGGAGGACAGTGGGGGATGGAAACTGGAAAATTTTGACAAATGGATTTTTTGGCAACATTTTCCATTGAGGGGGGAGCTATTTTCCATAGGAAATAAGTGTTAACCAGCTCAACCTCTCTCTTCGATACTTAGAGGGATGGAAGGAGCTGTAGGCTGTCAACCCTGATGCACTGATCATTTCCTCCAGGTCCCCCCTTCTGCATACCCACTTTTGATCGTGATCTGGTACCTCCTTAGCCTCTGTCTACGGGTCAGAGCTTGGTTCAGAAAGCTGTCCGGCACATGGCTCTGACGGGAGGGAGGGACCAGTGTGTGAGGGGATTGACACCGCAAGGTATTCTGGGTTTCTTTCTAGGTGACGCTGCTGTGCAGGACACCAGGTACAGTCCAGTCCCCCCGGTGTCCCAGCCGCAAGTGGAAGAGGACGCTCTGTACGAGGAACCCCCTGATGAGTCAGCTGTCTACGAAGAGCCCCCCACTCAGGTGGGTTTCGTTACAGAAACAGGGCTGTTTGGCTCAATCTGTTTAACACCAAGAAGATTGAGATGACTAGATTACGGCCTAGAAGTACCTATAGGCGGCTAAGTTCCCTCTAAGGTGTGTGCCTGCGCGGCCGTGCAGGAGACCACCAAGGGCCACACACCTAACTCCCCCAGTCCCGGGGCTGCGGCACAGCAAGGAGATGCCTCTCCCGCCCCCCCAGCCCCAGGTCTGTGGCATAGCAAGGAGAGATGCCTCTCCTGCCCCCCCAGCAGCGGGGAGGGGCCCCTCTCTCCTAGCCCCAGAGCTGCTGCGGCGGGGGGAGAGAGCTGGAGGGAGTCCTTTCTGCCTGCTGCCGCTCCAGGGCAGCTTGCAGCCCAGACTCCTCATCCCCAGCCCCACCCCAGAGCCCACATCTCCAGCTGGAGCCCTCACTACCCCGCACCCCACCTTTCCCCCAACCCTGAGCCCCATCCCATACCCTGAACCCCTCATCCCTGGCCCCACCTCAGAGCCTGCACCTCCAGCCAGAGCCCTCACCTCCTGCACCACAGCCCTGAGTCCCCTCCCACAGTCCGAACCCCTTGGCCCCACCCCCGCCACACATCACCTCCATATTGGTGCACATAGCAAAATGCATTCTGCACATGGATGGGAAAAATTGGAGGGCACGTTGACAGGGGGAAGAGATCTGTTAGTAGAGAGCTCTATAACCTAGCAGACAAAGGTAAAGTCTAGCAAGATCCCAGGGATGGGAGTTAAAACTTCAGACAAATAACTGGAAATATGGCACAAATGTTGTAATAGTGGGAGTAACAACCCACCTAGGGATGTGGTGGATTCTCCATCACTTCTGATCGTTCAAGAATAAATCCCTTTTTCTTAACACTCTTAAAGCTCAGCCAGGAATCTCTCGGTGACATTCTCTGGTCTGTGATTTGCAAATCAGGTACCTTCTGGCCTGTAGAGTTACAAAGTCACTTCTTAAAGGTTTTGTTATTTGTTTCTAAGCTGGGTGGAGTCATGTATAAAGATTTGTTTTCTGTTGATTGGGGTTAAATTCTTTCCAGGCTTGGGTTTAGCAGCAGATGATTCCTAATTTGTGGTAGTTTTTCCACCCACATAGTGTGAATGTTTCGGTTTAAAGCATCAACCTGTAGTTGCATACGGTAGGTTGGTAAACGTTGCATAGATTAGTTGCACAAGCTTAGTGTGTGAAGCTGGAGTGCTCTCCTCCCTTGGGCAGTATCAGCCCAGATAAAACTTCCTTTTTCTTGTGTTGCAATCCCTCTTTGCACAGTTCAAATGTCCGTGCTTCTGATACTGCCCTTTAAACTGCAAGGGTCATCTCCTTTGCCGTTTGGCACTAGTGCTCATTTAGAAACATCAAGTAGATTTTTCCATAGCTGGCATTTTTATGATTCCTGCATTATTTTTGGCATCTGGTCCATATTTTGTTGAGGTTTTTACAGATTTTGTAGTTCAGTGTAACCTAGTTTGATGTATCCAGGGTACTTCTCTACCCTCCCATGGGGTAGTATCTCAGCACCTCACAATCGCTACTGGATTTATCTATCCTGACAACACCCCGTGAGGTAGGGCAGTGCTATGATCCGCGTTGTCCAGGCCCAGGGAGAGACTCAGGGTCCCTTCCAGCCCTGCATTTCTATAATTCTGTGACAAGTGATTTGTCCAGGGTCATGCTGGGAGTCTGTTGGAGCCAGGTCTCTGACATCCCAGGCTAGTGCCCTAACCCCTGGGTCATGCTGCCTCTCTGATTTGTGTCAGGATGGGATAAAGCGGCTGTGGTCCAACAAGCATAGCCATCAGTGCCTTTCTGTTGTTGTCAGGTTGGTCATTGGGCAGTCCGTTCCAATGCTGCCCTTTGGGGAGGTGAAAGAAAATCTGCCCGCGGAGAACCCTCTTGTTCTTCTGTTGGGGACAGAGACCAATATTTGAATGTTTGTGTGTGTTCTGTTCACGCTGTTACAGGGGTGTTTGTTCGCATGGGGGTGGTCTGGTCTGTGTCCCCGTAACACCATCGTTATAACAGGACTGCAGTTCGCAAACAGACTGCTACCAACATTCCTCTCATGGATGAGAGAGGCTCGTGGAAAGTGCCGAGTAAAGGATCTATGCGTGGCACTGGGTTGTTTGCTTTGTTTGGAGAGGTGGGAAAGAGCTAGGTTGCTCCACATTGATGCAGGTCTTGACAGCTGGGCTTCCCATGGCACTCCAACAGCAAATGCAAACTCGTTCACATTTAACACTGTCTATTTCCGTTTGCCTTCAAAGGAACAGCTTGAAGATGCCAAATATGAGTGTGCTGTTGAGTACCAGCAAAGGCCGAACTTGGAGGGGAAAGGGTTATGTGCCCGAGCGCTGTACGACTATCAGGCTGGTACGTGGCTCCTTTATTTCTCTGTAATCTTGGGAATTGACAGCCCTGTGGTCTCAGTGTCACACACGTTCCCACCCCAGTGCCTCTAAGTGTGCACGTACTCCCCTGCATTCAGGGGTAGCCCGGGAAAGTCCCCCCCGGCTCCTGGGCAGTGATGCAGATCCAGACGGGTGATGGAGCCCGGTGTACATCAAAGAACAGCAATGCAGCGAAGTAACTTCCTTTGGCGATCAGTCGCCGTACACAGCTGAGAGTGCAATGTAGCTTTGCTGTGCAACAGCGTCTTTCATGCAGCCTGGATCCAAAAATGATGCAGTATTTGATGCCATCCCTTCCACTTCCTGGACTCCCTACCCCTCTTACCTTCCCGGGCTCTCTCCTCTGGCTCCTTTCCCTCTGCCTCCAAGCACGCCGGGCCAGATTCTCACCTTGTGTAAACCCTAGTAGCTTAGTGGAAGTCAATGAACTTACGACATTTTGATGATCTAACCCGTCATTTTCTGCTACCCTTAAGATATGGTTCTGCTCTGAAAAACTACTGTCAGGCTGGCACCATAACAAAGAGGAAAGCACCTAAAGGCTCCTAAGTGAGTCAGGTGCTTTTGAAAATTTTACCCCTAATCCCTAATACAGATCACCATGCAACCATGGCAGCTCCACAGATATGGGGCCTCCAGATTCATTGACCACGGAAAGCAATCCTAGATAACGTAGCAAGAGCAGGGAAAATGAGTCCACAGTGAGTCTGCGTTTTGACAGCGGATTCCAAACAAAACCTCTGACACGTTTCGCAAAACTTTCAAGGCCCCTCACGACCTATCCACACCTGACCTAGCGTCTCTTATTCAGTATTGAAAGGTTGGCTCCCACCTCCGATCGGCCCGTGATCCCAGCCTCCATCGCCCACTGGTTACATTTTCAAACAAGCCCTGTTTGTGCCTTCTCCTACGCTGCCCCTCAGGTTGGGAGAAGCTCCCCATAAACACAGGCAAAACTCCCTCATCCACCTTTAAATCCCTCCTTAAAATTCTGCTTTGCTGTTATGCCTGCAGAATACTTGACAATGGTTAAAGCTGCTGGTCTGCTAAGACGTCTGTTGGCCATATTGTCTCATTGTTTCCTTGTGCTCCCCATCAGTCACCATCTGTTTCTTGTCTTATCGTTTGATTGTCAGCTCTTTGGGGCAGGGACTGTGTTATTGTTCTGTCTGTACAGCGCCTAGCACGTTGGGGTCCTGCTCCAGGACTAGGGCTCCTAGGAGCTACAATAATACAAATAACAGTGTTTCCCGCAGACGGATTTTGTGCAGGGCACCAAAAATGCCGTTAAAGGGAAAGAGCAACCTTAGGCAGCGAAGGGGTTTAGGGATGGAGAGCTTTCAGTTGTGACCATATGTCCCTGTCTTTTCCTCAATAGCTTGTGTGACATCAGCTAGCTTCTGACCTTCCCCTGCTCTGTCTCATTCCAGCCGATGACACTGAGATCTCCTTTGATCCTGAGAACATCATCACCAACATCGAGATGATCGATGAGGGCTGGTGGCGTGGCTATGGCCCAGACGGCCACTTCGGCATGTTCCCTGCCAACTACGTGGAATTGATAGAATAAGCAGCCTCCGGGGGAAGGAGGATGGGGAGCAGTTACCCCTAAAAGTGGCTTGATGAAATCTGATTCTTCAACATTTAAATTGTGTGGCTTTTAAGGCGTGACGTGCCATCACCTTGCTCCCCTGGTCCCAGGGCAGAACCCAACGGTGCTCTGTTGCCCTCTTCCCCTCCAGCTTAGCTGACACTTCTTGGTGAAGGTCTGAAATGAGCCGTGGCCATTTGCATAACTTACCTACATGTTTCACTCGACAGCTGAAACCTTTTAAGGGGGAGGGACGGATGACTGCTCCCTACCAGGCATTCAGGAAACAAGCCCCCCACTTCAGAACAGGTGTCTCTCATGGAGGAAAAGGGCCCCTCAGCCGGATCCGCGAGGGAATGGTAATCAGACGGGCTCCGATTTAGCATTCCGTATGGCTCAGTAACCAGTGTGGATCTGTCACTGCAGGGTTAATGCTGCAAAGACCGACACCAAGCAGTCGGGCAATGCCCAAGTCAGCCTTCTATTAGCAACACTGTCTCTCTGCGCATGCGCTATTAAATTATACGTCCTACAGTCTAGCCAGTGCGGCTGCACAGGTGTCCTGAGGTCAAGTGACCGTTGCTCATAGAATCCTGATTTTTGCATTTCCTGCTGTCTCTGGGGCTTCAACTCGCAAGCTGCCCATTGTACTGCAGTGAGGTTTGCATTTCGCTTCCTCTACGTTTGAGGTGGGAATGAAAAGGATGAATCCCTGTGGCAACTGAACACTATGGAGCTGTGCAGCTGCATGTCATGCTGTGGCAGCATCTTGCACAATTCCTTTAGAGCAGTGGTCAGTTATAGAACTCGGGTAAGGATATTTATCATGCATGCATTGGACCAATATTTCATTTACCAATAAATCCTCTCAGCCTCTCCCAGAGGGTTTTCCTCACCGGGGACTAGCAATGGGTGCACAGTAACATTTTCTGTTAGCCATGGGGACCCGGGGGTGGCGTAGATTTCTTAAAGTACGCAAAGTTGTCTTTTCCCCAAAGGAGACTTTTCTGGGAAATTGAGCAAGGCAAACCTAGGGATTTGTAATGAACCCCACCTCCTTAATCACGGTGTTCCCTGCCTTATATATAATCCAGTAACTATCACTGTGCCCTGAAACAATGGGGATCCTAACTCAGCTATTCCTACCCTCCCTCTTTCCTACTACAAGTTTTCCTCCCTTATGTTGCTTTAACAAACAAACATGGTTCGAAAGACGCTGGAGCCCTTATTCCCCAGCCCTGACTTGCCCCCTTGCCAGCTGCTCCCTCTCCCTGCAGCTGCAGAGAGAATGTCCTGGCTGCTCCAGCCCCGACGCCTCCCACCCCAGGACTCTCCAGCTGCAGTGAGAACTACTCCAAGCCGTTTCTGTGCCGTGTGGGTGCCGAAAGCCGTGTGTTGCATTCCTTCCCGTCTGCTCATCCTGCCTCACCAGCCTTGTGGGCTTGTGTTTGTGTGGACTTTCTCTCTCATCTTTTCCCTTTGGAGTGCTGATGGAAACAATAAAGGGCTTTTCTGTGGTGATGGCTGCAGCCAGTCACTGGGGGTGTCACTGACCTTTAGTTGGTGGTTACGGGGCTCATCAGTTTTGGGGGCTTCAATTGCACCCTTCCTTCTGTTCTGGTCAAAATCTCTGGCTGGACGGTGGAGGCTTTGCATTTGGATATGGGCTTGGGGTAGGCAGAGCCTGTGGTGTTTAATCAACAGAGTTTGAATCTTAAAAAAGAGCTTGTGGCCATATGAAATGCCTTACTCTTGTCACGTAGCCTCCTGGGCTTGGCCCATCCTTGGAAATGTTTGCGCTGTCTGCCTCAGCCCCTGCTGTTTAGGCTGGACTCCATAGAGCATCTCCAGCAGTGGGTGCGTGCATTTGTACCCGCTTAGATTGCCAGCTGCTTGATTCTCAGGCTCTCTGAGATCCCTGACAAAAACTATAATGGTGTGACCGCCTGGGCCTATTGTAGCACCTTGCTCTTGTCCAGTATGTCTCTTACTTGCATAGAATAGCTCTGGGGAAAGGTGTCTCCCCCATCATCCTCTGCGGGGAAGACTGATGGAAAGAAGTCATTCAGCAGCAGTGTGGCCTAGGGGGATAGAGCACTGCACTGCACTGGGACTCAGCAGACCTGTGTCCTATTCCTGGCTCTGCAGTTAGCCTGCTGGGTGAACTCGGGCAAGTCACTCCTCTGCTCTGTGCCTCAGTTTCCCCATGAACAAGACATCAAGATTGGCATCTTTGCTCCAGGGGTTGGGGGAATGAGATGAGACAAAAACTGCTCTGCAGGCTAGGGTGGAGATGGATGGTGCTTCAATGGGACAGGTGGTGCAATGGGAGAAGTGGCAAAGGAAGCAAAGTGGAGGCGATTATGGGATGGAGGGAGTTAATCCGAGGAAGGCGGGGGAAAGGCTGCTGTGGATGGAGGTCATGAAAAGCCGGGGACAGGGTGAGCAGTGTAAAAGGGAACGGAATGGCTACCAAAAGGGAGGTCAGAGGTTTCAGAGAGGTCTCTTGGCTTAACTTTTCATTTCTGTGGTTATGTGGCTTCAAGTCAGGGTTGGTACATACATAATATGCCAAGTTGCTTCACAATGCATGGGGTGTGTGTGTGTGTGTGTGTATGCATACACACACACCCCCCACACACACACTGGGTGCTTTAAAACGGCCAATTTCCCAAAGCTGAAAACAACTTTTGAGCAAAATCAATTGAGAGGAAAATGTTTGAACAACAAAGTTGAACAAGAATTGGGAATTAAAAAAAATACTTGGCTAGTTGCTCAGAAGACCACAATTGCGTAATCCTGAAAGAAGGTTTGTTTTGTTAAAAAATCATCCTGGGAAAGCACCAATAATAAACTACATCTAACTAAACAAATGGAAAAAAGGGGAAATGGATTGCAATGAACATAAATGAGCAGTTATTAAATGCATAACCCAAGTCATATGAGAAGCTGAAGCCACCTGTGAACAAGCTGTGGTTGGCAGGGGTAGCACAAGAACATGGGATAGTCAATTAAACTGAAAGGTGGGAAATTCAAAACTAGTAAGAGGAAATACATTTTCAAGCTGCATGATTAGGCTGTGGAACTCACTGCCACAGGATGTTATTGAGGTCAAGAATTTAGCTGGTAAGAGATTGGACATTTATATGGCTAACGAGAACAGGTAGAATTAATGCTAACTCAAGAAGTTCTTTGAGTAGTGTTCCTGTGGGTGCACCAGGGGCATATGGGCCTCAAGTCCTCGACTGGAGACTTTCTGTTAGCAGTGTCCATTGGGCCTGCGCATGTGCTCTGTACAGCCTCATGCGATGCACTGAAGGCAAAGGACTGTGGGTTCATGTTAGTTGTTTTTACTATAGAATTAGATCATCGTGAGAGGATGATGGAGAATTCCCTTTCACCTGCTTTGGAACTGTGTCAAGAGATCCCCTTGTACCTCTGTCTCTGGACAGATCCAGCACCCCTTCGACTTCGGCTCAGGTCTCCCATAAGAAGGGAAGGGCTGCGGAGAAAAGGAGTTTGGTCTCCCACCACCAGGAGCTGGCTTTCAAAAGGCCCCAATCTCCTGCTACGAGGTCAGAGATGTTGACCTCTTGGGTCGGGATTGTGGAGGCACAAGACACTTCTTCCTCCGGTACCAGCAGAGCTGGGAGATCCTGGAGCGCTCTGGAGAAGCACGGCTCCAGCAGGCCCAGCACATAAACTCGTCTAGAACGGCGTTGTCTACGTCAGACTTGCCATTGGTGCCTTTTCGCTCGGCAGCTTCGGGACCAGGCAGGGCCGGCTCTGGCTTTTTCGCCGCCCCAGGCCGGAGCCCCGGGGGGAGGGCAGCGAGCCCCGGCGGGGGCTCCGCTCTCCCCCCGGCGGCCGGGGGGAGGGCGCCGGGGGGGAGGGCGGCCGCAGCCCTGGGGGGAGGGTGGCGAGCCCCGGCTGGGGCTCGGCTCTCCCCCTCTGGCGGCCAGAGCGCCGGGGGCAGGGCAGCGAGCCCCGGCTGGGGCTCGGCTCTCCCCGCCAGCGGCCAGAGCGCTGGGGGGAGGGCGGCCAGAGCGCCCGGGGGAGGGCGGCGAGCCCTGCTGTGGCCCCGCTCTCCCCCGCGGCCGGAGCACCCCGCCGCCCCCCTCCAGGTGCCGCCCCAAGCACCAGCTTGGGTGCCTGGTGCCTGGAGCCGGCCCTGGGACCAGGCAAATTGAAGCTACACACACCTTTGGCCGCAGCACTGCCGCACTCCAGATCGACGGTATCGCCCCCCTGAGCTGCTGCATGGGTACCGCAGGAATTCCCCTGCTCCAGGGGCTTGTCAGTCTTAGACGAGCCAGACTCCTCACTGCTTATGGATACTGAACGAGTCTCAGCGCCGAGACGCCAGCCTCCAAATTACCATTGCTTCCTGGTGCCGTAGGATTCTCTGCCTTTTTCTCCTGGGAACCCCCTACTCCCCCTTCATTGAATGTCTCCTCCTCCTTCCTCGCCCTCCTCCAATCAATCTCTATATCAGTGCAGGAGCCCATTACTTTGACAAGGATCCTCCTGCACAACAGGGATGGTGAGAGCAGCTCTGAGTGCCCCCCCTCCTTCTATATGACCCCCCCCCCCCCCCCCCCCCCAGTCCAAGGGCCAGACTGAGATCCTTGGGCTGCAGAGCACCAGCCATTTGTCAGACCTCTGGCCCCATTGCAGAGAGGCTATAGGGTTGTGCAGTCCCCTCTACCACCCCCCCCCCCCCCGCATGAGGAGACTTTTGAAGAACAGCAGACGAGGGCGGCTAAAGAGGCCACCCCTCAAACCCCTCTCGAAGAGGAGGTTTCTCATGCTGGGCAGTCACTTCAAGATGTGTCCCGCTCTGGGTGCTCCACTCCCCACCCTGCCTCCCCCCCGCTTTGGACTGTTCTTCATGGGACATCCGGCTGCAGAAGGACCTGAGCGGGTGGCCTGCGCAGCCCTGTCTTCCCTGAATGGACACTGCTAATGGAAGATCTCCCAGCCAGGGCTCGAGAGGCACATGGGCCCTGAAATGGAGCACCCCCAGGGAGACCCATCTCAGAGAGTTACAGTTACTGCCCGAGATGAGGAACCTTGCCATGGGGGCTGGGGGGGATTCCATTTTCATATTTCAGCGCTTCAACTAATTTCTAGTAGGGATCAGGATGAGACCGAGGTGGGGGACAGATTATCCCCCATCTGCTATTCTGGCATTTCTTGCACTTTCCTCTGAGGCATCCGATGGGCTGTGGTCAAGACATGGGCTGGGTGGTCCCTGGGCCACTCCAGGCTGGTAACTCCCAGGGGGGAAGGCAATGCAAATAATGTTTTAAAAACTATATTGGGAGCAAAATAAGTGCTGGTGGTAGGCTAGGTCCATGGCCACAGGGAGAGAATAGAAATGCCAGTGAGTCCATGACAGAAGGCATCGGCCTGGTCTTTACACCGGGGGTTGGCTGTGTCTTTCGAAGAGCTCTGCTCCAGCGCCACCAGGCATTATGGGTTCAGTGGGGATCACTGGATGGGGTTCTGTGGCTGGTGGGATGCAGGAGGACCGGGTGGAGGTCCAGGCTACCCCCTTCTGGCCCTTATACTACCTAGGTGGATGGATCTGTGTTCCTATCTGGGATCAGCAGTGATCGAGACAGCCCTCACCGTCTCTCCGTCAGCATCTCTGCTACGGCACCTGCTACGTGGCTGCGGCATCTCGATGTGGCTACCTCACCTACTCCCGGGGCCGCTGAGCAGGCAGCCCAGGCTGGATCCCTCACCGTAGGGCAGGTGCCACTGTGGCTTCCTGCCCTTGGCAGCAACACCTGTCACTCGGGGCAGAGGGGCCCTTGTGAACTGCCGGGAGAGATGGGGCAGAGGGGCTGGGGGACAAAGAGAAAACTCTGAAGCCAACAAGCAGGGAGAGAAAATGTTGCCTGGACACATTGGGAAGAGCAGCCTCTGACCTATACCCAGCTCTGGACTCTGCCAGGCTTCCACTCCCAGCTCTGCCCCGGCTCACCCCCTGACCCTAGGCGAGTCACAACCCCACCTAGTGCCTCAGTTTCCCGTCACTGGGGATAACACTGGGTGGACTCCTGTGTGGGTGAGAGCAGGGTCAAGGGATGTGGTAGCAGGAATTGGGCTGAATGGGGCAGAGATGCTCGCTTGGCATCTGTGACGCAGACCCCAGTGGGGCTCATGCTTTTCATCACCCCTCCCAGTCCCTTCCCCAGGGACGCACCAAGAAATGCCATTATCCTGGCATGACAGGACCCCCTGCCCTCAACCCAGAGCCTCGTTATGGCCCCAGATTGCCAGAGTGATGGGGGGTTTCAGATCCACCACCTGGGGAGGGGGGGAAATGGGGCTGGGCAATTGCTCATTTATTAATTTCTCTCCCCACCCCCATTGCAGTCACTCTGCTGCCCCTTGCCCTGTGCTAGGCCCCAGCACGGCCTTGCTCCCCCCACGCTCCAGCCTGTGGGGCCGTAGGCAGGATTGGAAGCCATTGGCCCCCCGGGCCTTTCAGCTAGACTCAGCCAAGGATGCCCAGGCGGGAGTGGGTCAGTCCCTGCGAGCTGGTATGTGGGGGTGGCAGCAGCTGGCGTGGGATCGAGTTAACGGGGTCAGGCAGACGCAGCAGGGAGAGCGAGCGAGAGAGCAAGATGGATAATCGGATTGCGGCCTGGTCCTCCATTTCATTTCCTCCACCCCAGCCCGGGAAGCCCTTCCCCGGGGACCCCCAGCCAGCCGCAGAGAGGCCATTAGGCGAATAGCAGTGCCGGGGCTGGGCTCAGCTGGCTCTGCCCAGCCCCTCCTTCCCCTTTCATTACAGGGAGTACAGTGCTGCTATAAGTGTCCAGGCCTTAGCCCTGGAGGCCAACGCCCCCCATTTATCCCCAGGGGCACGTGGCGTGGCAGGGCAGGGGCCCAGCTCCCGGCCGTCCTGAGAACAGGGCAATCAGCGCACTGGGGTTACGCAGCTCCCCAAGACCCCACACAGCCCAAGGGGGGTCTCAGGAACTCGGGTAGGATCTGTGCTAAGACAAAGGGGTGGCAGTGTGCCCCCCTCCTAGGCCGGGCCTGCGGGGCCCGCTACTGACTCCAGTGCTGGGTAGGATGGTCCGGCTCCGCCTCAACAGGCTCTGTGGGGCTTTGCAGGGGCATAGAGTCTGCCCTGGCCGTGCCCCCTCCCAGCCCTTCCTCCTGTCCCCCTCTGCTCCACCCCTGTGCCCAGGGCTGCTGGAGCAGCAGTGTGGAGCTGGTGGGCTGGGCTCTGCCCGCCCAGGGGAGGGTGTTTGCGCCTCCTGCTGCCCCCTGGCACAAAGGGGCCCCAGGGCAGCTGTGATGGCTCAGGCTCTCGGCCTGCAGAGGCCTCTGGGCCTGCACCACCCCCCATTAGTGCTTCTCAGGCTGCTGGTGACCCTGCAGCCTGCACCCCGTGGCCCTGACACGGGACCTCCCCCCATGCCTTCAGGGTGTGTGTGGGGGCGCCCGGGCTGCCTGGCTTCGCCTCCCCCACAGGGAGGGCCCCCCTCAACCAGGCGGTCCCTAACGCGCTTCCAGCCCGCACGGCCCCAATCCTCTTAAAGGGATGAAATGGCATAATCCAGCGGGGGCAGGGCATCCCCCTCCCCCCCTGCAGGGGTTCAAACATCTGGAAAGCTACGGCCCTCCCATAGCAAAGCCTGGGGGATTCTCCCGAGCCGGGAGGGAGCTGGCAGCCTGGCTCCACCTGCCTCTGTCTCTCTGCTTCCCCTCCCGGCGAACCACACCGGGCAGGAGCTGAGGCCAGACGCAGCTTGTTGCAGCCGTGGCCACTGTATCATTGCAGGCAGAACTTGCCCAGCCAGGCACCCCCCAGCCCAGTGTCTTTCTGACCAACAGCTAGTGGCTCTGCTGCTGGAGACTGCGGCCTCCCCTGGGCCCCCCCACATCCCTCCGCAGCATCCCCAAACCACCCACCAGAGATTTCTGGCCCCAAATCTCCTGCCCTGGGATGAACTCGGAGCTTGGAGCAGCTTTATCCAGCAGCATTATTATTGTGTGTCCTCCGCCCCCACGGTAACCCTAGCCGGGATTTTCAATCTGGCTTTCCTCATCCCAAACTGTCATAACCTTGCCTAATGGCTGTTACTGTTCATCTCCCTGTCTGCCCACGCTGCTGCCCAGCCTGGCCCCGGCCCTGTCGCTCCTCACATACGTCCAGTGCCCCCTCCTCTTCCTGCCGCCCCTCACGTATCCCTGCCACCCCTGCTCTCCCTGCTGCCCC
>NW_020664404.1:325383-335210 GCF_002925995.2 Terrapene triunguis | reverse complement strand
CCCCTCACGTATCCCTGCCACCCCTGCTCTCCCTGCTGCCCCATCCTCTCCCTGCCACCCCCCATGTATCCCCGCCGCCTCTCCTCTCCCTGCCGCCCCTCACGCATCCCTGCCACCCCCTCACATATCCCTGCCACCCCTCCACTTCCTGCCACCCCCTCACATAGCTCCAGTGCCCCCTGCTCTTCCTGCTGCCATGTCACGTATCCCTGCAGCCCCCTCCTCTCCCTGCTGACCCTCACATGTCCCTGCTGCCCCCGTACATCTCTCTCCTTGACACCCCTCTGCCTTCCCCTCCCTTGTCTCTCTGCCATACCTGCTGCCTTTGCTCTACCTCTCCTCCACCCCCTGCCCTCACACCTGCACCCCGGCCCCTTTCTCTCACCTCTCCCAGGAGGCAATGGGGCCTGCTCCATCCCTTAGGTGCCACCTGCAACCACGCTAGCTAAACCACTCGCTACTGCATGTGTGGACGGTTTGAAGCTGGCTCGGCTCCGGCCGGCTCACGTTGGTAACCTCCGGCAGGAGCAAAGCTCTGGAAGCAGGGTAAACTGAGAGCGGTGTGACTATGCTATGATATGCATTGCTCTAGCTCTGTGGGGTGGGGGTATCATAACAGGAGGGGGTGTATAGTAACTCGGGGGGAGGATTGTACCAAGGGGCAGTGGGACCCTGGAGGGATGCACCCCAGAGAAGGGGAAGAGGCGGAGAATGAGAAGCATAGAGCAGGGAAAGAAAAAGAAAGCAAGGGAAACAAATGCCTGCTGGGAGATACAGCCCAGCAGCTGTTCTGTCCCAGGTCCAGGCTGCCGCCCCCGCAAGCTCCCCCCACCCTGTCCCCTTCTTTGTTCCTGGTGGCCTGGACGTTTCGGATCAGTGCCGGTGCCAGGAGCAGCCTCGGAGCCAGATCGCTGACCTGCTTTCGAATGGGTCACATGTAGGGATCTTCCATTGGGCCTCCATTAGCTCCCCCTGTGCCTCCTGCCCTGGAGGGACCCCCCATTGCTCCTTGGTGATGGCCTCCTCCCCAGAGGAACCCCCTATCCTGGATGGGGCAGGGAAGAGCCTTTCCCGGTTTCCATGACACTCAGTTGAGGTTGATTTTTTGTTGGGTTGTTTTTTACGGAAATCCCCAGTGAGACACAATGCCCTCATAGTCCACGTAACCAGGGGAACGACCTCCAGCCCAGCCGGGCAGAAGGCGCCCGGGAGCAGATTAATGGCTGCATTGTTGGCTCCCTTTGTTCCTGCAGGGAAACTGGTGGGACTCCGCTCGACCCCCAGGGCCCAATATAGCAGCCCTGAAGCCTGGGCTTCCTGAGTCATAGGACCCCCGTGCAGCCTCTCGCAGGGTCCCCAAATGTTACAATCGCTGGGGTCCACTCAACAGGGCCAGGAGAGGCACGCCCCTGGCGTGTGGGAGAACCTATAGGGACTGTCCTCATTTCATCTGGGAGCTGTCTAGGGAAGGGGAGGAGGAGGGCAGGGGACCAGGCAGCCTGGCAGTGCCAAGAGCAGAGACAAGGTATTGATCAGTCCAAGGGGAAATCCGTTCCCATTAGTGCAAGTAGCTGGGGGCTAGGGAGTTGCCATCACTCACAGCGGGAATGTGCCCCCGATCGCAGAGCAGGGCAGAATCATCCCCATCTCCCTCTCAGATCAGGATCTCCCGGCTAGGATGGGTTCACACTTGGCTCTGATCGACACCAGAACTGCTCTCTGTCCTGGCCAGCCCCAAATCATGAGTCGGGCAGCAAAACAATCCCGGGATTGGCTCAAAACACAGGCAATTTTTAAAAAATAATCACTAAGTGTCAGGGTCTTTCTGTTGACCGTTGGGTTACGCGCCTGTCGGGGTCAAATGTTCCTCTGCAATCCGGAGAGCTAGGAACGTCTTTTAAAAAAAGGAAAGCTGAGATTCCTACATGACCACCTGACTCCAGGAGCTGGGGCTTGAAGAGAGTGAAACTGGCCATCAAATCAAGCACTGCCTCCTAGAGGGACAAGGGGATATTGTAGAGTTTCCCCAGACCTCACTGGGATTCTCCAACCACAACCTGCCCGGGCAGAGGCGGACAAATGCTTTCCAATCCTCACAGCCGTGTTTCTCCCCATTTCACAGATTTCCAGGCCAGCAGGGACCACTGGGATCGTGCAGTTTGAGCTCCTGCATAACCCAGGCCGGAGACCCTCCCCAGTGACTGCTGCATCCGACTCACCAACTCTTGGATGAGGTAGAGCGGCTCTTTTAGAAAGAGACCTCCAGTCTGGATACAAGCTCGGGGTCTGCGAGCTCTCTGAATAACGAGACCAGACTTTCCTGGGGCAGTGCCTCTCCTCACAGCTCAGAATCCTAGCCAGAGAATCCTAGACTCCTGCCAATGGGAAGGGACCCCCTGTGGGACATGGGCCACCCCCCCCTCATCAGCACAGCATTGACTTTGTTGTCTCATAACCCATCCCTGATCGACAAGCTCCAGTCAGAGCCTTGTGTTTCCCCAGGAGGCTAGTTCCACCCCCTCCCTCGGGAACTTGTCCCCTCACCCAAGGTGCAGTCAGAGCTGTTAAGATTTCTTAAGGCTCCAGCTAGATTTTCTCCGCTCTGGCAAAAGCTGGTGTCTCGGGTGAGACTCACTGTCTTGCCAGGACACAGCCCCCATTCCTCCCCAGCAGGGACTCCCCACTGTCACCCCTACAGCCTTCTCCAGGCCTAACCGAAGCCCCAGGGCTGCTGGAGCAATTTGTAGAGTGGGGGTGCGGACAGCCACTGAACCCCACTGTAAACCCTGCCTATGACGGAAACCACTTCAAGCCAGGGGGTGCTGCTGCTGCACCCCCTGCATGCCTAGTTCTGGCACCTACCCCAGGACCCCACCCAGGCATCCACGGATCACTGCCCTGGGTTTCTGGGGGTTTAGACAGCTGCGTCTTCATGTCCTCACCCTCCTGGCTAATACCCAGGTGTACACACAGACACAGACACGCACACCTGCACACTCACCATCCTGCACACACCCACATCCACACCTGCGCCCACTCGCACACGATGGCTCCTCGCTCGGTGTCTGCTGAAAGCAGGTGACCCTCCCTGGCGGGCCCCGTTGGTTGTGAAGCAAGTTTGGGTTAGGGCAGCCCCATGGAGAGAAGACGGGGGGAGTGTCCCTTTAAGCCGTTCCCGGACACTCACTTCCTCCCAGCCGGCCCACGCCCTCCCCCGTAGCTCCGTCCACCCGCGCTGGCGAGCGGCTGGACAGGCTGGTGCGGGACAGAGAGTCCCGGGATGAGCCTCAGCCCCGGGGAAGGACGCAGGGCTGGGGCGATCCCCGCCGGAGCGGAGCTGAGAAGGGGAAGCCGAGCCCCTGGCAGCAGGGCGCGGACCGGTTCCAAACGCCGCCCGCGGGCGCAGGGCGCTTTGGCGAGGCGCTGGGGGCGCGGCTCCGGGGAAGGCGCATGGGGAGCTTGGCCGGCCCCAGGATAGGGGACGGGTAGCCGCTACAGGCGGCGAGCGGAACGGGACCCTGCCCACGGGGGCGCCCTGGGGGAGCCCGGCTGCAGCCTCGGGACCAGGTGAGTGAGGGGGGAGGCCACATGCCCAGCCACAGCGGGACCCTCCAACCCCTTCCCCACCCCGACAGAGCGTGCTCTGTCACTGCCTACGACCCGCCCTCCATGGCAGTGACAGAGCAACCCTGCTCCCTATCTCTTGCTGCATGTCTGTACAGCGCCTGGCACAACCCTGCTCTCAGTCCGGCCTACAACAGGACAGTCTGTCATGAGACGTAGCAACTGAGAGTAAGAAATTAGCCGCAAGCCCCCAGCCTGAGAACCTCCGTGTTAGCTAATGACTACACCCCCACACGTCCTTCCTTCCTTAGATGCAGCTGTGTCTGGGGTGGAGCCTCACAGCCCTTTCCCCATGCACAGCAACGGGGGAGGGCGGGGGGTTCAGAACTTCAGTTTTGGAAGCCGGCTTCTCCTGCAGCACCAGGAAGTGGGGGTGCCAGAACAAGGGGTGTGGCTGTGCCCCCTGGCTGGAAGTGGTTTCCATGGTATACAGAGTTCACGGTTTGGATCAATGGCTCTCAGCACCCCCACTCTACAAATTGTTCCAGCCCCCCTGCCCCACTCCCAGGCTGAAGGGCCTTCCCCACCCCCTGCAGTGCAGCATCCCCTCCTCATTGTGTGGGGCCACTGGGGCCAGCGCTGACTCAGAGGGGAGAGCACCCCCGCTATGTATTATTCCTAATGAGTCACCCGTGCCCCCTAGCCCAGCACTGTGGCAGTGGGGTCAGCGCCAACTCAGAGGGCAGAGTGTCCACTACTGAGTCACCCACCCTGCTCCCTGGGAGTGGGGGACCAGCTCCCATTCCTGGACCAACACAGCCCCGCCCTGCAGCATCTGGGATGCCCGGCACATCCCTCGGCCCATGCTGCAGCATGGTGGGGTGAGGTATGCCAGGAGCCGGGCATGCAGGCCTGGGGGGCGGGAATGTAGGAATTGGGGCTGTCCCGGGATGACAAGCCGGCTTCCTGCCCAGTTACAAGCTTGGGGTTTCTTTCCTGTCAAAAGGGGGTAGAAAGTAAGGCCAGTTGTGGAGGTCTCCCAGCCTTGGAGGGGGGTGTCCCCAGCTCGTGGAAAGTGTCCTGGAGTTTGCAGAGGTGGGTGGCAGCGGAGGGGTGGTGGGGGGTGTCTGGTGGAATGCGGCACCTGTTCTAGTTACACCCCATTTCCCCTCACTCCAAGCAGGCAAACACCAAGCTGGGGACGCTGGAGGTGGGGTGTCCCGTGTGCCGGGCTGTGGAGTCTGCCACACCCTGCTGCAGTGGCAGCTGCCCCTGTGGGCTGGTGTCACGTACCCGGCATCTCCCAGGCCTGGCTGTCAATGTGCAGCCTGGCCCCGGACTAGCAATTCTACCTGTACCAGCTCACTAGCCCCCCAGTGGGCTGCTGCTGGTGCCACTCGCTGGCACGGTGCCTGGCTGCTTGGGGGTGCTCTCGGTTTGGGGTCCCAGTGCCCTGCTGCTTCCACGTGCTCGTTGGGTCTGAGCAAATCCCACACGGAGCCGGTCCCGACCCCTGCGTTCCCCAGGGCTGGCTCTGCTGCCCACTCAATCTCACATCACTGGAGCTCAAGCATGGTCCCTGGACACTCCCCAGCTGAGCAGGGCTCTCAGCTGGGTCTATCGGTGCCATCTCTGATGCAGGAGGCCGGCTGTAGCTGCAGAGATGTTGGTGTCCCGGATCCCGATGCCCACGCCGAGGCTCCAGGCAGCAGGGATTCCAGCTCCCCGGTCCAGACTTGGCAGATAAAGCTACCAAGATTGGGAGCTTCGAGAAGCCCCCATCACGGATCAGGGCTCTCCGCCCTGCAGACCAGGCCCGGTGCGGGAGGCGCATGGAGGCTGGAGAAGCGCTTCTGCCCGGCAAACACCCCATGGAGCAGCAGCGCCGCCCGGAGCTCCGGCGAGAGACGACGACACCCCCCATCTTGGCACAGGCAGTACTGATGCTCTCGCTGCTAGCGCTGCCCACCAGTGCCCGTCCTGTGCCCACCCCGGCGGATGAGAGTGGGGAGGTTGTGGTGAGTCCCACATAGCCATGCGTATGGGGCTGGGGGGGCCTAATCTGTCCTCTTGATAACGTTCACTTGCCCTCTGCTTCCTCCCCCCTTCCCCAACCTCCAGTTACCCAAGCAGCTGGGGAGGAAAGGGGTGTGGAGGCCAGGATCTCTCGCAGCACTCCCACCCCGCCCCCACAGTTCTGCTGGTGCCCCTCAGTCCCGACCCGCAGCCCCCTGTTGTCCCAGCCCTGGGCACATCACTTCGGTGTGGACATGACGTGTGGACAAATGGGCATTTCTGTCTGTGACGCAACAGGGAGCGGGGCGGATTTGACCTGGGACTGTTGCAGGGGAGTTACATTGGGGATGGGGGGCTTCTCTTGAAGGAAGCTACCTGAGCTGTAACCTGAGCCAGCAGGGGGGTTGGGAGAAGTGACACCTTCTGGCCGGGAGACTGAACAAAGGAGAGGAGGAGCGGGGGGTTGGGGGAGAGCTGCTGGAGGAGTTTTTAGTTTCAGTTTGGTGCTGGGTGGTGGAACCAAGGGAACCCCGAGGCTGGGGTGTAAGCTCCCTGCCCCCCAGATGGCTGAGAGTCACGGTGAATCCCAGGAAGAGGGGTGCAGGGCCCTGACTCCCCCACACTCTGTGACACTGTCTTGAGTCGAGATTCGAACCCGGACTGGGAAGGGTGTGGGGCCTTTGCTCTCCTGGAGAGTTGGTCACTGAGGGGAAAAGTTTCTGGGGTGCCCAGCTCGGCTGGTCTGTGTCTCAGGTGGGGCACCAGAGCCAGCGGCTCCAAGAAGCCGAGCGGGCTGGGTGCTTGCTACGGTATCACTCTCCCGTGTGTGTGCGCCCCTTGCCAGGCCTGGCTGACGCAGTATGGCTACCTTCCCCCCGCCGATCCCGTCACCGGCCAGCTCCAGACCTGGGAAGCGGTGACCAACGCCATCCGTGTGATGCAGCGCTTCGCGGGCATCCCTGAGACTGGGATCCCAGGTATGCAGAGCCTGCACCTGCCTGCAACCCCCAGTCCCTCCATCGTCCCCGCCTGCAGCCCCCAGCCCCTCTGTCATCCCTGCCTGCAGCCCTGTGACAACCTGCAGTGCTCCAGGCCAGCCTGCAGCCCCAGCCCAACCATCATCCACACTACACCCTGCCTTGGCCCCTGCCGGCAGCACCTCAACCCCACATTGTCCCTTTACGGGCTCCTCTCCTGGTTCTCTCAAATCTCCACCAGCCCCTCCTGCGTCTGCCAACCTGCTCCCGTCTGCATGGCAACCCCTCTGCATCAGACCATCCCTGCCCCCAGCGGCTACCCGCCCTGCTCTGCTAAGGGAACCCCCGAATTCCATCTGTCTGGTCCAGGATCCACCTCTCAGCTGGGAGACTCCGGCTCCTTTAACCCTCCCCTGCCACGCTGCCCTGTCGGCCCAGATGCCGTCCATGGGCCCCCTGGATAGGATTCATTGCTGGGGCCCCTGCCTGGATGTTGAGGGAAAGCAGGCTCAGCAGGGCCCTTGTGACCCAGCTCATGAGCCAGCCAGTGCCCCCCTTCACACCAGCCCAGGGCTCTGCCATAGCTACAGGGCACTCCTTCAGAGGCACTGGTGGTCCATGTGGGTGCAGAGTGGGCTCTCCCCTAAGGCTGTTCTCCAAGAGGCAGTCTGCCTGCAGGGCTCGCTTCACCCCCAGCTGAGAACTGCCAGCTCGCTGCACTGCTGTGTCCCAGGCGGCGCTCTGACCTGCCGGCCGGTGACGCACCTGTGTTTCCCTCCGCATTGCCCAGACGATGCCACACTGGCGCTGATCCGGATGCCACGCTGCTCGCTGCCTGATGTGCTCCCGGAAAAGCTGCCCAAGAGGAAGAATGGGAGGCTGTGGCGGAAGAGGAGGAAAAGTCGGGGCAGGCGGAGCGTAGGCCTGGCTTGGACCAAGAGGAACATCTCCTGGAAGTAGGTACCAACCCGCTCTGGCGGTCGTCAGATCCCTGCTCTCCAACTGGCCTGGGACGTGAGGCCAACACAGCCCCATCAGTGCACCTTGGAGCAAACCTCATGGCTAGGCACCCAGGGCATTCCAGTGCCACTGCGTCTCATGGGGTGCAACTCATCCAGGCTGCTCAGAGACACGCTCAGCAAAGTGTGTTAATCGGGGATTGGCTAAATAAACCCCTCCCGCTCTCCTAGCCCTAATCCAGCGCTGTCCAAACTCTCACACTCCGGTAATGAAATTAACAAGGGCTCCAAAAGGCTGAGCTACTGAACGGGGTTTTTAAACCTGCCTGTAACACAAGGCACACACCCGGACACCCCACACCCGGAGGGAAAGTGGGCAGATACCCAAATAGCAGTGGCTAGAGAATGGGGACGGGAGCATGGACACAATGTGTATAAAGCAGCCGGGCCGAGTTGTGTTCTTGGGAGTTAAAAGAAATTGGCTAATCAATCCGCTGCATTCGCTAGCAATTCGTGTGGGGGAAGGGGGGGGGAGGTACAAGCCAGCTGGAACAAAGCAAACCTGGGGGCCGAGTCCTCTGAAAGAGGCAGAAACATCATCTGGCAGGTACAGAGGCCGTCAGCTCTTGGGTGCAGGGGCTGCCTTGGCTTTTAGTTTTGCGCCTGGCACGGGGGGGGGGGGGGGGGGGGGGGGCGGGTGAAGGACGGGGGCCCCCGGGCGGGGGGGCGGGCGGGGGGGGGGGGGGGGGGGGTGGGTCTGGTTCATGACCAGGGCTCCCAGGCGCTGCCACTCGACAGATAACGACATCATGGCTGGTTAAAACCCATTGCTGCCCTGCGCAAAATAACGACCCACACGTCAAGAGGAAAACCCTGCTAGCTCTGAGCCCGGTAAGCAGCAGAGCATCGGTGTCTGAGCACTGAGGGCACATACCAGAGAACAACCCGGTTTGTCTGCAGAACCCTGCCACAGCTCCGCTCCCTCTGAGGGACAGGCAACGCAAGGCCCTGGGCCTGCAGCAGTCTGCATGGGGTGGACCCTGGGCCTCTGCAGAACCCCGTTTGGAGCAGGGCTACACATGGAGAGGGAGATGAGGGCATGAGGCAGGGACTTCGGCATCCTGGGTTCAATTCCCTGCTCTGCCACAGACTCTCTGCGAGACCTTGGGCTGGTCGCTTTGCCGCTCTGTACCTCAGTTTCCCATCTGCACAGTGGGGGGTAACAGCCCTAGGGGTGTTGTGAGGCTAAATCCATTGACAGAAGGGAATCGCTCACAGGCTGTGGTGATGGGGGCTGTCACGGACTCCCAGGTCATGCCCACTCTTGGCCGTAAACGGTCCCTGGGGGGAACTCGCTTCAGTGAGACAGCCCTTCTCGGGGGTCCACTCTTTCCCAGGGGTTAAGCACCTCTGCCTCCTGGAACCGCACCTCTCGCCTGTCTCTCGCCGTGGGCCCCCTGAGGGAGTCCACTCACTCTGGACCCCCGGGGCCTCCATTCCCAGAGGGAATAATGCCCCCCTGTTCTCTAGACCGGAGCGACTCTCAGCCAGCGTAAAACAGGAGGGTTATTGAGCGTCTGAACACAGCATAGGAAACTCTCAGGGCCTCAGGCCTGGCCTCCCTCAGCACAGCACATCCAAGTCTCCCTGCATCCAGGTGGGCTCTGCCTGCTTTCTCTCCCCAGTCCAGAGACCCCCGTTTTCCACCTGGGCATCCGATATCCCCTGCCCCCAAGCCCTGCCTCTGTCCTTTGTCTTGTGTCCAGGTAAACAGGGCCGCCTCTTCTCTCATCCGCCCTCTGTCCCCCTCTGGCTGGAACCGGCTGGTCAGGTCACTGGGGTCCTCTCTCCCCAGCCCATTGTTCTCCCACTGGCCAGAACCAGCTGTCATGGCCGAGCTGGGACACCAGGTCACCAGTTGCTGGGGTCTCCATTCTCTAGGCCATTGGCCGGGGTCCCAAGTTCCGTCGCTGGTCCTCTATACCAACAAACTCCCTCTCCCCTCACCTCGTTAAACCAGTAACACCCAGGGAAACTGAGTTCCACCCCCTCTGCACACAGACCATTGAAAAAAACAAGAAAATCCCCCACTTCGTCACAGGGGCCACAGAAGTACCATGGCCAGACGGCTGCGTAGGGAGTTGGCACCAGATTTTCCAAACTCCTTGGTGCCCAGGAGCCCCCATTATTGGGGGTGTGTGACGGAGCAGGGAGCGGGGCAGATTTGACCTGGGAATGTTGCAGGGGAGTTACATTGGGGATGGGAAGGAAGCTACCTGAGCTGTAACCTGAGCCAGCAGGGGGGTTGGGA
>NW_020664404.1:312869-324983 GCF_002925995.2 Terrapene triunguis | reverse complement strand
CCCCCCCAGCTTACCTGCTTCCTGCTTCCCGCGAATCAAATGTTCGCGGGAAGCAGGGGAGGGGGCGGAGTTGGGGCGGGGACTTTGTCGAAGGAGCGGAGTTGGGGCGGGGGCATGGGCGGGGCTGGGGGCGGGGCCGGGGCTGGGGCCCCATGGAGTGTCCTCCTTTAGGAGGCTCCAAATATGGTAACCCTAGTTTTACGGGCTGGCTGAGAGTCACTGTGAATCTCAGGAAGAGGGGTGCAGGGCCCTGACTCCCCCACACTCCGTGACAGGGTGAGGGGGGGATTTTCCATTGTCCTGAATGGGAGCTGTGGGGTGTGAGCTCCTTTGAAGACATGGCTGCATGGGAGGTGGCAGAACTGCGGGTGCATCGGATACCTGTGCCGCCTTGCCCAGGGGCAGCGCTCGCTGGATTTGCTGTGCAGGCCATAAGGGGACCTGGGGTTGCAGGTCCCTGGGTGGCAGTCCTCTCAGATCGTGTGAGGAAAGCAGGGCCGGGCTGGGGTCACCACTCGGAGGGGAACCCTGGCCCTGTCAGGTGCAGTAGGGCAGGGTCTTCCCCTGGAATAATGTCAGAGTGTAACACTAGGGGGTGCTGACCTGCCACTGCCGGGGTGACCAGGTTGGTCACCAGCAATCCCATGGGGATGCAGGCGCCAGGCTGATCAAGCAGTGACAGCAGAATCCGGAGGTTGCAGGTGATGCTGAAGTGGGAACTGGGGGTTGGCGTCAGCTGGGGGAGCCAGGAGACAATGCAAAGGGTCTCGGAGAGGTTAGACACGCAGGCAGGAGCTGACAACCAGCACAGTATCGCATGGAGACGTGCAGACAGGCCTGCCCAGCAGTGCCCATAGACGCTCTGATTGGAAAACCAAGGGCTTTGATCCGCAAGAATCCACGCTAGTTTCCCCACATGCCCCCTCGCTCTAGCCCTGGGGTTTCCCTATTTAATACCAAAGACCCGAATGGACCCAGGAAAATGGAGACAGTGACACACGGGCCGTCGCTCATATTAGGGGTTAGCTCGACCCCGGTGCAGCCGCCCCCGTGACAGCTCCTCCCTCCCCCAAGAGTCAGTCCGGGGGCCTCCAAGCTCTCGCCACCTCGCTCACTGGGATTGTTGCTGCAGGAAGCAGAGGCACCTGCTGGGGTGTGCTCTCGCCCCATGCCCGAGCAATGGGGCACCAGCAGAGCTGTGGCAGGGAGCCCAGGACTGGGCTAGCAGGGGCTGTGGGTCGGGATTGAGGGGCACTGGCAGAGCTGGGGGGAGCCCAGGGCTGGGCTGGCAGGGGCTGTGGGTCGGGATTGAGGGGCACTTGCAGATCTGGGGGTGGGGAGCCCAGGACTGGGCTGGCAGGGGCTGTGGGTGAGAGTGAGGGGCACAGATTGCTCACCCCCAGCCAGTTCGTGGCTGTGCCTGTTTCCTGACCGTGGGCCTGGCTCCGGTCCCCGCGGGCCCCTCTCTTGGCGCTCCGCCTGGCAGGGTGAAGACGTACCCGCGGGAGGCGCAGCTCAGCCGGGAAACCATTCGTGCACTCACGCACTACGCGCTGAAGGTGTGGAGCGAGGCCGCCCCGCTCACCTTCCACGAGGTGGGCGGGCCCAGCGCCGATATCTCGGTGGAGTTCCTGCGCCTGGACCACCAGGACGGCTACCCCTTCGACGGGCCGGGGGGCATGGTGGCCCACGCCTTCTTCCCCGGGGACCCCCAGCGCGCCGGCCATGTGCACTTCGACAGCGACGAGGACTGGACCTTCCGCTCGCCAGGTGGGCCCTGGGACAGGGAGGGAGCGCCCTGTCCGGGCCCGCCTCTCCCCTCACTAATGCCAGGCTCCTCACTCCCCCGTTCCCCTTGCAGACGACTACGGGACAGATCTCTTTGCTGTGGCCGTGCATGAGTTTGGTCACAGCCTGGGCCTGGCGCACTCGCCCTCCAAGCACTCCATCATGCGCCCGTATTACCAGGGCCCGGTGGGCGACCCGCTGCAGTACCAGCTGCAGGCTGATGACCACGTGGACATCCAGAGGCTCTACGGTATGTCGGGGCGGGACTGGGGTGGGAGCCCTCTCTGCCCGGCTCTAATGCCAGGCTGTGTCTCCGGGACGGTCTCCAAGCCAGAGCCCGGATTCTGTGCCCAGCTGTTGCAAACAGGCCTCTGAAAGAGGACTAGCACCGGTGGGGTGGCCAATCCGGCAAGTCTGTGTCCCATGCACCGAGCTAGCGCTGGATGAGCTGAACTTGGAGCTCGTTTTTGGGGTGCACTGCCATCTCATGGGAGAGCAGAGCTGGGACCATCCCCAGTGTGGATAAAGCAGCTGTCGGGGTGGGGCTGCTGCCCAGAGAGGCTGCGCTGACCTGCAGCTCGTTGTGGGGGGCTGAGAGCTGGCTCGCTGCAGGATGTGGCGGCTGGACTGTGGGGAGGCTGATGGCCATATGCTCTCACCCGCATCCAGGGAGCCGTGTTCTGCATTCCACAGAGAAGCCAGAGGCATCGTCGCTGCTCCCGGACCCGCCCTCGCTGCCCCACGACTTCCCTGCCTTGAGGTGAGCCAAGACCATCCCTTTTCCCTCCCCACCCTGCACTCAGACCCCCTCACGCGGGTGTGGGCCTGGCCTGGCTGGGATCCCCAGGGGTCAGCTAGCAGCTCCCACTGTCCCCAGCGGGTTCCGTGGTGTATCCAGTTCATTCAGAATCGGGGAACCCCTGGTTCTAGGCCTGTGCGCTGAGCGGCCCCTGGCCGAATCCAGAGTCAGGTGAATGGGCAGCACGCTGGCAAATGTAAGTCAGTGTCGGCACGTGCCACTGACACCTAGCAGGGTCCTGGGTTAACAGCATCCTCTCAGGAAAGGGACCTGGGCACCATCTCAGAGGGGTCAGGAAAACGATCCAGGGCTGGAGACGTTCTCCTCTGAAGTGGGACTGAAACGATGGGGGAGGTCTCCCATAGAAAGAGACGAGTAAGAGAGGGCAGGATAAATGTACCTAAAATCACAGCTGGTTTAGAGGAGGAGGAGCGAGGGCGTCCGTTCTCATGGAGCAGGGGTGGCCAACCTGGGGCTCCGGAGCCACATGCGGCTCTTCAGAAGTTAATATGCGACTCCTTGTCTAGGCACCGACTCCTGGGCTGGAGCTACAGAGGCCAACTTTCCAATGTGCTGGGGGGTGCTCACTGCTCAACCCCTGGCTCTGCCACGGACCCTGCCCCCACTCCACCCCTTCCCACCCCCTCCCTGAGCCTGCCGTGCCCTCATTCCTCTCACCCCCACTCCGAGCCTCCTGCACGCCAGGAAGCAGCTGATTGGGAGGTGTAGGGAAGGAACGGGAGGCACTGATCAGCGGGGCTGCTGGTGGGCGTGAGGCGCTGGGAGGGGGGAGTGATGGGGGGCTGCTGACGTATTACTGTGGCTCTTTGGCAATGTACATTGGTAAATTCTGGCTCCTTCTCAGGCTCAGGTTGGCCACCCCTGCCAAAGAGCAGGGGGATGTTCAGTGGAGTTGAAAGGTGGGAATTCAGCACTGCTACGGGGGAAAACACTTTCACACAGTGTGATGAGCCTGTGGAACTCATTGCCACAAGATGTCAGTGAGGCCAAGACTCAGCCGGAATCCAGCAGGGGCTGGGTGTTTCTGTGGATAAACTGGACTCTCCAGAGTTATCACAGTTAAGGATGATAACATTTTTGGAAGGCCTCATAAACCTGCCCATCTCTAACTACTGGAGACCTAAAGTGGGGGACAGATTGTCCCCCACCTGCAACTGCAGGATTCCTACACCTCAGGACACTGGGCTAGATGGACCTCAGGTCTGACTCTGTCTGGCAAACCTAGGCCCCTGTGGGGTTTGCAGCCGTGCTGTCAGGTGGGAGTAGGGCTAGCGAGGTGTGGGGCCCCATGGGGCGACACGATGCAGGTACAGCCTCAGCCCCAGCCTCTCTGCCAGGCTGGGGGTATTTCCATGGCTCTGCCTGCCCCCGGGCCCCGTGGGAGGGCAGGAGGGGAGCTGACCGCGTGCTGCTGACACGCTCCCCGCTGCCGTGGCAGGTCGGAGAAGGAGTTCCCGGATCGCTGCTCCTCCAGCATTGACGCCGTCGCCCAGATCCGCGGGGAAACCTTTTTTTTCAAAGGTCTGTCCCTGCGCGTGGGGGGTTGGCCCATTGCACTCTGTGTGGAACCAGCCGGCTCCCTCTGCCCCACGGGGGATGGGGGGAACAAGCTGGTATTATGATGTAGTGGGGTGACCCCGGCGCCTGTGGGACCAGCTGCCTCTTCGCCCTGTGGCGGGGGGCAGCTCCCCAGGCAAAAGCCGAGGGCTGGGCCTGTGGGAGCACAACCTCCAGCAGGGGGTACGCTCCAAGGCTGGGGGGGCGGCGCTGCCTGGGGTGGGATGTGGATGGGGTGCAGTGGGGAGGGCATCCCGGCGAGTGTGGGAAGAGACAGGGTGGAGGTTCCCCTGTGTCCCTGCCCTCCTCCCTCCCCGCCCATGCTGCCAGACCCGCCCCTTCCCTCCCTGTTCTCTCAGGGGCCCCAGCCCTTGCCCCATGGGGCCCCCGGCCAGGCTGCTGTGCCAATAGCCCCATACGCCTGGCAGCCCTGTGCCGCCTCCATGCCCCAGGCCTTCCCCAGCTCCCAGCTGTAGGCAGGAAAAGGCCCCTTGTCCGTCAGCTCCAGAGGGCGGCCACACCACCTCCTCGTGCCCCTGGCTTGGGAGAGGCTTTTCCCGAGGGGCAAGGGGCTGGCAGGGGGGCAGGGGGCTGAGTCTGTCCCTGGCTGAGGGGCTCTGCTCAGCCACCCCAGCAGCTGCCCCCACACAATACCCGCGCTCGAGGGGTTGCGCCAGATTCGACTCTGGGCGCTGGCCATGCCTGGCCAAACCATGCCCAGCCCGGGGCCCATCTCTCCCCTGGGCCCCTCAGCGCTGCATGGCCGGGGGCTTTCCTTGAATGGGGGGCCCCAGCTGTGGCATCCACTCTCCCGGGACTGATGCTGCTGAGCACAGGGGGCAGCCGCTAACCCCCTGTCTCTCCCCCCCCTCCCCCCCCCCCCCCCCCCGAGCCAGGTCAGTACTTCTGGCGTCTGACCCACGGCCGGCACCTCACCTCCCTGCGCCCCGCCCTGAGCGCGGCTTTCTGGCGCGGTCTGCCCCGCAGCCTGGGCAAAGTGGACGCCGTTTACGAGAGGCACACAGACCATCGGATCCTCTTCTTCAGTGGTGAGCGCCGGGGGCACGGGGCAGCAAGAGCGACGGGCACCGCAGGGCCAGCCGGGGCATGGCGAGGAGCCGTCCTGCGCCCTGGGGTGGAACGCACCCTCATGCCGCCCTTGCAGGCTCAGCCACCCCCTGGCAGCCCACGCCAGGCACCCTTGGGTGGGGCTGCAGGACCACCACAAACGATCCCCCTGCATCTCATCTTCTCCTGGTTCAGAGCTGAGTGGAGAGGCCTCTGTAGGGGAATGGGGCGGGTCCCCCAGCTGTCTCCTGTGCCCCAGCTGCTCCCTTCAGCGCCAGGCTGCTTGGCACCTGCTCACTGCCCCCCCTCTCCCTCAGGGCCCCTCTACTGGGTGTTTAAGGACAACGGTGTGGAGGAGGGGTTCCCGCGCCCCGTCACGGACTTCGGCCTGCCCCAGGGGGGAGTGGACGCCGCCTTCTCGCGGCCTCACGACCGGAAAACCTACTTCTTCAAGGGCGGGCTGCAGTGGTCCTACGACGAGGCCACGGGGCGCATGGACGAGGGGTCCCCCACCCACACTGCGCTCAGGGGGCAGCTCCCCACCCCCGTGGATGACATGCTGAGCGGGAGTGATGGTGAGTCGCCCCCCTCACTCCGGCCCCCTGCCTCGTGGTGATTCAGCCCCTCAGTTCCTGTGTGTGAAAGGGGACCCCACCTTTGTCCCATGGAGACTCCCCCCCCCCTCGCCCCCCCCCCCCCCCCCCCCAAGTAAAGGGTTACCCCCTGTGCCCTATGGAGACTCCCTGCTCTGTGTCTCCACCCCCCACCAGTTCCCGCGTGTTAAAGGGGACCCCTTGTGCCCTCTCCCCCAGCCTTTAGCCACTCGCAGAGCCCTGACACGCTCGTGACGCCTGTCTCCCTGCAGGAGAGGTCTATGCCTTCAAGGGCCGGCAGTACTGGAAGCTGGAGCGGCACAGCCTCAAGCTGGAGACGGGTTACCCTCGCTCCATTGCCAGGGACTGGCTGGACTGCAGCGGGGAGCTCTACCCGCCACCGAGCGCCCCCACCAGCCCCCCCACGGGAGCCAAGCTGCAGCCGGACTGGCGAGGCCCCCCGCTGGAGGTGGAGCGCTGCGTGTGCCTCAGCTCGGCCCCCCGCGCCATGCTCGGCTGGACGCTGGCAGTGCTGCTGCTGCTGCGAGGGCTTGGCTAGGCTGCCAGCTGGGGCCGCCCACGCCCTGCAGACTAGCCCTGGGGGCAGCAGGCCAGGCCAGGGTGCTGATGGGGGACCCCTCATCCCCGAAGGGTCGGCCCTGCAGGCTGGGTTCGGGTGCAGGGAATCTGCAGGGGTTTGAGGCCTGGGCAGCATGAATACCCGCGAGTCAGGGCGTTCCCTGGGGCGGCCCGCAGCGCTCTGTCTGCGGGCAGCGGCATGGGACGGGTCCCCGGGTGAGCGGCCGGGCGGGCTTGGCCAGCCTGTCCTGTGCTTGCTAACCGCCCGCCGGGGCAGAGCTGGGGCAGGAGCACAGACCCCCTCCGCTCGCTCGGGGAAAGGGACAAGCACTAACGGCCTTCAGCCTCTCGTGGCTGGGTGGGAGGGTGCTGTGTCCTGCAGATGTCAGCCGCACCCGCAGAGAGTGCAGGGGGCCGGGTGACGGGCCCTCCGTGATCCGCTCACTATGATGCCAGCTCCTGCCGCGGGGCACCAGCTCTCTGTCGCCCTGACTTCCCCCTTCATTACCCCAGCTCTCTGTCCCCTCAACTTCTGTGTCCCCATCTCCCTGCCCCCCCCCCACTCTCTGACCATCGCCCCAGCTCCCCCCTGCCAGCCTCCCTTGCTTCAGGTCCCCTCAGCGCTGACCCGGGGGCAGGAATGGAGAGGAGGGGCGGATGCTCCACTCCAGCTTAGCTTGCAGACCAGGAAGCTAAATTATACACCAGGTGCCCTGTGGCCTGGGCCTGCCCCATGCCCTGCCAGCTCCCAGCCGGCCTCTGTGCTCTGGGGGTGGTGCTCAGCGCCCAGGGGCCGTGTCCCCCCGGCAGCGAGAGAAAGTCCCTGCCCCATGAGCACTGCTAGCTCCCTCCTCCCTTCCCTCCCGCTTCCTCCAGGGCTTTCTCCGAGTCCCATGAAGCCGCTGGCCCCACTGCGGCGCTGGGCAAACAGCCCCAATGTGCCCAAAATGACCCAGGAGCCCCGAGCAGCCGCTGCCGCCTGCCCCTGGGATGGGACCCGGCCCTTTGCCCTCCTGCCCAGAGGGGACTTCCTCCCCCTGGCCCTTCCATGGGGTGGCAGGTCGAAGGGGCCCCGGGGCCTGTATCTGCTCAGTGCTTCTCTTGCCCAGCCCGAGCCCTGCTGGGCCAGTGCGTTTGCACACCCGTCCACGTCCCCAGGGCTGCCCTCCGGCCTGGGGGCAGAGGTGAAGCCGGCCACAGCCGCGTGAGGCCCAGAGTGGGAGCAGCCTCGAGCCAGCACTTCTGTTAGAACCAGGCCAACCAATGGCTTGTGGTGCCCGTGCCCCAGGCTATGAGTCCCTGGCCCCGTAGCAAGGCTCCCCCCTTTGAAGCATCTGGTGCTGGCCCTGTTCAGAGACAGGCCCCCAGGCTGCAAGGGGCAGCTCTAGAGCAGAGAGCCCTATGGCCTCCGGTCGCTGGCTCCAGCCCTGGGCAGCCTCCCACAGTAACAGACTGTAGCTGGACTCTGCTAAACCCTGCCCCACCTCCCACATGAGCTCCCCAGAGCCTGGCCCCTCTCTCCATCCCCTGCCTTAGCCTGGATCTGCTGAGCGGCCGTGGCCTCTCGCAGTCCCCCCCTCGCAGGATCTCTCCGGCATGCGGCGGCCAAACACCGCTCAGCCTCTGCCCAGCCGGGAGATGCTACGTTAGCTCCTGGGCGCCTTCAGCGTCAGTGCCTGGGAGCCGCCCCCCGGCCATCTGATCCCTCGCTTGGGGACCCTCATTCCCCACATCTCTCCCCGTGGGCGGCTGTCACGTCTCAGGCCTGGACTGGCGCACACACTCCCGGAGGCCAGGAGCTGCCATCGCTGCTTGGCACCGGGGCTGAGGGGGAAAATGGCACCGTGCCTGGTTCCAGGCCCTGCCCTTCCAAATCTCTCTCCAGCCCCCCCCCACGAGGGCAGAGCAAAGGCCGCAGCCGCCCCGGACGATGGAAGGAGGCGAGAGGAGGCAGACGGGTCCCCGTGCAGGTCATTTAATGAGATGCCTGGTGGCTACAGAGCGGAGGGCAGGCCCGGAGACGAAGCAGCGCCGGGCAGCCTTGGGGCAGGCCCCAGGTTCACTTCCAGCTCGCGAAGAACTGCCTGAAGAGGGGACTCTCACGGCCCTGGGGCAGGATCTCCACCTGCAGCCAACAGGGGGACAGAGACTGGTGAGGTGGGGAGAGTCCCGTGCTCCTAGCATGAGGAGGGGGGCATGGTGGGGTCCCAAAGACACCCCCCTTGCATGGGAGGAGAGATCTGCCTTGGGGTGAAGGGCCCTGGGAACCATCTCTGTGCTCTCTGTGGGGGGAAGCCAGGCCGGGGCAGAGAGCCCAGCAAAGGCCCAGAGACACCCAGAGATGTCCTGATTTTATAGTGACAGTCCCAATATTCAGGGTTTTTTCTGATACAGGCACCTATTACCCCTGACACTCTGTCCTGATTTTTCACACTTGGTATCTGGTCACCCTACTGGCAGGGAGCCCCCCATCACCTCCCCACTTCCCTTCCCCACCCCCCCAGGAGCCCGCTGAGGCCCAGCGCTCACTCACCTGGGTCTTTGGGGAATACTTCATACGGGAGATGAAATCCTCAGCCACTTTCAGGGCTGCCTCCCGTTCCTGCTGGTTGGCTTTGCGCCCTGGCCGGGAGGGAGGGGAGCGTCAGAGCAGCCGATCCCCCGCACAGAGGGGACAAGTCTGGGGGGACAGGGCTGAGTGCTCTGCTGAGCACCCCTGGCACTGGGGGAGGTGCCCAGGGTCCGGTGCTAACCCTGGGCAGAGTGACTGTGGGGCAGATGCAGAGGGCAGGGATGGAGAACAGGCCAGTGGGAAGGAGCAGGGCCAGGCCAGGGCTGGCAGGATCCCTGGGTGCAGATCACCCTGGCTCCCTTGCTGGGGACTCAGCCCAGGGGCTCAAACCGCAGCGGGGTTGCTCAGCTGAAGCAGGAAGCCCAATGGGCGGAGGGCTGCTAGTGGGGAACGCCCATGCAGGCAGAGGAGGAAGGTGGCAGCATGGCCGGGCAGTGAGAACACGGCTGCGGTGCCTCCATCCGTCCCCCGCCACCGGGCCGTGAGCTCTGGCCAATAGGGGGATCAGCCCCACCAGCCATGGGGGCAGAGCTCGGGGCACAGAGAGAGCGGGAAATGCCCTTGTGTGGCCCGTCTGGTGTGGAGTCTGCCCCCCCCGAGGGTGGGGTAAGCAGGGCGCTAGGCTTGGGGAGGGGAAGAAAGCGGGGCATCTCCTGCCCCGTTCTGGGGAATGCCTACCCACTGGAGCCCCTGAGACACGGAGAGGGGCTTTCAGACCGGCCGGAGCCTGGGGAGGGAAGATGGGTCAGTGGGGGGGAGGGGAGAGTGGTCCCTGAGTTCCTTGGGTGCCAGGCATGGAACGGAGAAGCTTGCCAGCTGCCCTGATGGCAGAGATAGGCAGGGCCTGGCGTGGCAGAGCCTGGCGCAGGGGCAGCCGTGAGGGGACCACGGTGAAACAGCTTCCGCTCAGCCAGGCAGGTGCAGACCGGGAGCTTTCGCCAGCCAGCAGGGCGGTCCCACGTGCAAAGCCAGGTAGGGGTGTATACCGCGCGGGCAGCGCGCATGAGGGACTGCCTGAGGCCTGCCCAGGGACTGGGTGTGACGTTCCTGCAGCGCTGACTGTAGTGCACCGGGCTGCTGCATGGCCCTATGCCAAGAGCCGCAAGCTACACGGTGACGGCCGAGACAGTGACCCTCCCGGTGGGCCAGGTGCCATCGCTGACTCGCGAGAACGGCTGCCATTTTCCAGAGCAACGAGGCCCAGCTCCTGAATGGAATTCCAGCGCCTAATTCCCATTGACTGCAGTGAGTTAGGTGCCTAAATCCCTTTGAGGATCTAGCCTGGGAGGGAAGGGGGGAGCTTCACTTGGCTCCATACCCCGCTCCACATTTTCAGGCACTGCTGAAAACCCAGACCCCTTGAAAGGCAGCTCCAGATGGGACCCCAAGCTGGCTTCTGAAAGCCTTGGCTGCTGGCGGTGGGCATGGGCTCCACCTCGGAGGGGAAGATGGCAGAGGGGCTACGCCGGCTCTGGATGAGGGGTCAGTGGGGAGCTCATGGGCAGGACAAGCAGGGAAATCCTGGCCCAACCCTTCCTAGAGCCAGCGGAACCCGCAAGAGACTGACTCGCGAGGGGTTCGGCCACCTGGATCCCTACGGGCGGGACGGGACAGCTCGGTAAGCGGCACCCGTGCTCTGCCCTGCACCCTGCCTGGTGCCCCCTGCCACAGTGCATTAAAGCCAGCTGTGTGTACACTGAAAGCTACTGCTGCTGCTTGCCACAGGGATGTTCTGCGAAGGGGAAGGGAGGTGGGGCTGGGTGTGGGGTGAAGGGGAGGAAAGGTGGGGTTAGGGACATGGGTAGAAAGGGAAGTGGGGCTGGGTGTGGGGTGAGTGGGAGGAGAGGTGGGGCTGGGGGCATGGCGGGTGGGAAGGGGGGTGGGGTGAATGGGAGAAGAGGTGGGGTTGGGGCACCCCCCAACTGAGGCTCGCTGGTACCACCCGGGCCGTGCGTCTGCAGAGCCAGCTGGCCCCCTGCGAGCGGGCCGTGCCCGGGGGCCGGTACCTTTCCACACGTAGATCTTGCCGCACTGGCCATTGTCCAGGACGAAGCAGTCGTCGGTGCAGAGCAGGCCCTGGCTGAAGGGGCTGCTCCCGGACACCTTGGTTAGGTTCATCTTCCCCGTCGCGTCCGACACCTGCCGGGGACAGGGAGAGGCGGATCCCTTCAGCGCCCTTCCCCCTACGTTGCCGAACCCATCCCAGGGAGCACAGGCCCCTGCTCCACAGCCCCCACCCAACACTCGGCCCTGCTCCACGGCCCCCCAGCCTGCAGCCTCAGCCCTGCTACCCAGCCCCCAGCATGCACCATGGCCCTCCCAGCCTGCAGCTCCTAGCCGCCCCCAGCCCACACCGCAGCCCCCACCCCTGCAGCCCCAGCGCCTCCCCAGCCTCCAGCCTGCACCATAGCCCCCACCCCCACAGCCTCAGCCCTGCTCCCCAGCCTGCACCACAGCCTGCAGCCCCAGCCCCTCCCCACTTCAGCCCCAGCCCTGCTCCCCGGTGCCCCGCTGTGCCCAGCCCGTGGCGGGGTGCCCTGCCCATGGTGGCGCGGGAGCTCTGAAGATGGGGCGGGGGGGGGGGAGCCTTGCCTTATAGAGAGCAGCTGCCCCCGCGTTCTTCTGATCCGCCGTGACGTCCTCCTCGGGGCTGCCCTGCCTCAGAGAAGGCTTGGGACCCAGCACCTAGGGAAAGGAGAAATCCTTCAGAGCCAGCACCACCACACCTTCCCCCCCACCCCGGCTCCAGCCCGTCCCCTCTGCCCCCTCCCCAATCCCAGCCCCACCCCCATGCCCTGAGCCCTCCCCGGATCCGCCCTGGCAGGACCAGAGCAACAAGGGCCCCGCTTCCAGCCCTGCTGGCCAGACCTGGATCATCTCGGGCGGCTCCTCCCCGTCGGACACGATCTCCACCCGGGCCTTGCCCTGCCGCTCGCTGTCCCGGATGGCCAGCGCCAGGTCCCGGGCCTTGTTGCGCTCCAGGATGTTGGATGTCTCCCCGCACCACGTGTAGATGGTCTGAGAGGAGAGAGGGGCACGCATGGAAATACACCTGCCTGCCAGCGCCCGGGCTCCCTACCGCACCCCCTCGCCTGCCAACCTCCCTGCTACCCACCTAGCAATGCCAATGCCGCCAC
>NW_020664404.1:303157-312859 GCF_002925995.2 Terrapene triunguis | reverse complement strand
CCCGGCCTACCTACCTCAGCCCCTGCCTGCCAACCTCCCTGCTACCCCCCTAGCAATGCCAACGCCGTCACCCGCCAGTGCCTCTGCCTGCCTGCCCCATGCACACCCAGCCCCCGCACACCGGCCAGTCCATCCCCACCCCTGGGGCTAATGCACCCACTACTCACCCTGGCCGATCCCCCTCCACCCCTGGGTGCTAATGCACCCGTCACCTGCCCTGGCCAATCCCCTCCATCCCCTGTGTCCGCCCAGGCCCCTGCCCCCGGTGCGGTCTTACGTCGCCCAGGTCCAGGATGAAGCAGTCCCCGGTGTTGTAGCTGGCCCAGCTCAGCTCCCGCTCGGTGGCCCGGATGTTTTTCTTGCCCTTCACTTGGTAGAGTTTGCGGATGGGCCCGGAGCCCTGGCTGGACTGGGTTTTGTGAAAGGCGGACTCCACACCGCCCTCCTGAGGGGCAGAGACAGAGAGGGGCCCTGAGCGCCAGCCGGGCGGGGAGCACGGGGACTAGCTGGGGTCAGGGGGAGGGGGGCAGATGGAGCAGGTCAGGATGGGGAGGGAGGGGAGGCAGGGGCTGACCCGTGGCAAAGGGAGCAATTAAGGGGTCAAGGGAGGGAAGCAGGGCAGGCCTGGGGTGATGGTGAGGGGTCAGACAGGTCAGGTCAGGGTTGGGGTTGGGGAGGGGGTCAGACGGGGCAGGCCGGGGCTGGGGGGCAGTTGGGGATCTGGGGCGGGCCCCTCCCTGGTACCTGGTACTTGATGCCGTGGGGGAAGTACTCCATGAAGACGTCGGACTCGTTGCCCTGCACCTCGCGGTGCTGGATGGGCCGCTCGCCCAGCAGGGTGTTGAGGTGGGTGGAGAGCACGGCGCAGGCCCCCTGCTCATCCCGTGAGGAGCTCTGGCCTGGGCGCGGCGGGGGAGGAATAGCAACGGCTGAGCTGCCACCCGGCTGGCAGGGGCCCCGGCGCCGAGGGTTGCCAGGTGTCCAGTTTTTGATAAGAACACCTGGTCAAAAAGGGACCCTGGCTGCTCTGGTAAGCACCGCTGACCGGGCTGTTAAAAGTCCGGTTGGTGCAAGGCTGGCAGGCTCCCTGCCCGGTGGGACGGCCAGGGGGGCTCTATGTGCTGCCCCCACCCTGAGCACCAGCTCCGCAGCTCCCATTGGCCGGGAACCTGGCTCACTGGCGCTGTCAGGGGAACCTTGCCCCAGCTCATGAGGGGGCAAATCTCCCTTCCTCAGCGGGGCGGGCATGGCCCAGGGTGCCGGCAGCCTCAGCTGGGCCATGGCCCCAGCACCCCGCTTCTCCCCTCCAGGCTGCCTCCCCCCACAGGGCTGGCCGGGAGCCCGAACCGCCATGCCGGAGAGCCGGCTCTTACCGATCCAGATGTGCAGGTTGGCTTGCTCCTCCGGCCCGTTGTGCAGGACCAGGTAGGAGTCCCCCGAGTAGAAGATGCCCTTGGACTCTGCCGGCACCGGGACCGGCTTCATCTTCTCCACCCGCCAGATGTGCAGGCCTGGCTGGTTCACCGAGGCATCGAAGGGGGAGCCGCTGCCGGAGTGAAAAGGGGCTGGGGTGAATGCGGAGAGGGGTGCGAGGGCTGGGGAGGAGGGGCTGAGGGTGGGAGAGGCAGGATGGGGGTAAATCCAGATTAGGATGGGTGTGGGGGAGGGGATGGGGGTAACTCCAGGGGATGGGGAGGGGCTGTGGAAAATCCAGGTGAGGAGGGGTGTGGGGCAGGAGTTAGGGGTAAATCCAGGGGTTGGGGGGACTCGGGGCGACTGGCTCGGTACCTTTTGGGGATCGCTGTGTACATGGTGTCAGGGCCCTGGGGAGAGAGAGGAGCTGGTTAGCATTAGGGCCGGGTGGATAGAGGGCCGGGCACACCCTGGCTCCCTGGCCAGGAGGTGCCCGCCATGCCGGTGGGCGAGGGCTCCTGCCCCGTGGCTGGGCTGGGGGCCACGGGCCCCTCCCGGCCTGCACACCGAGAAGGTAACAGAACTGGTTTGGCTGCTGCTGAGTCATCCCCAGCCAGGCAGAGGAAGGAGGAGGTGGGGCTGGGCATGTGGGTGCAGGGACCCCCGTGTCAGGGTGGGTGCTGGCCCAGAGAAAGCAGCCCCGCCCCCCTCACCCCTCAGCGCTGGCCATGGCGAGGCGGGGCTGGGTGTGCTGTGTGTTATTCCCTGGGGGCTCTGACATCCTCTCACACTCCCTGTTACTTCACAGCCCACTGTGGTCAATCATGTGTCGCGTTTCTCACCCGCCTCCCTGCCGCCCCAGCCGCCCTCGGGGGGCCTGTGCCCAGCTCCGCGCCGAAGGCTTGTTTATCTCCCAGCCGTTTGCCTCCTCCGCACGCATCCTGCCGAGACGGGACGGCTGCCAGCCATAGAGTCAGCTCCCCACACCCGCTCCCACCAGCACCCCTGCCTCCTGGTGCCCTCTGCGTGGCCCAGCCGATCCCCGCCTGCCCATTGGGTCCCTCCTGAGCTGGATTCGAACCTGGGGCTCTTGGCTTTATGCCCATCCCCGAGCTGCACAGCCTGGGAGCCAGTGGCTGCCTGCAGCCCCCAGAAGGGCACGGATGCCAGGCTCACCACTAAATCCCCGCTCTGACGAGGTGGCGCAGCCTGGCCTGTGATGCAAAGCGCTGCATTGCTGACAGCAGGGGCGGCCGAGCCCCGGAGCCCTGGCTAAGCCCCGCTCAGGGCTGGCCGAGCCGCCCGCCGGACAGTGCCCCCCGGCAGTGATGGATCCTGCCCTCTTTGCAAGCCAGGCCAACCGCCCCCAAACCCGGGCGCGTCCCTGCAGCTGGCCCCCTTGTCGGCAGCCTCAGCACAGGGTAGAGCTGTCCGGGGACCGACCTCCCATCCCGCCTAGTGCTGCCAGCCCTCCAGGACTATGTCATGGGACGCAACCTCCAGGAATACGGCCAACCCAAACTAGCAACCCGAGTCCCTCCTGACTGGGACAAGGCCCAGCGGGGGACGCTTGCCCTGATCCTGCTTGGCCTGGGGGAGTCGGGCTCCAGTGCTGAGCGCCCTGTAAATGACAGAGGAGGGGGCACACACCGGAGAGGCGTCTGCCCGGGGATTCAGCTAGAGGTAGCTAACTGAACCAACAAGCTAGGCTGCCAGGAAACACTTATGGACCCTCTGCCTGGATAAGCCAGCCCTGATCCCCTGCTTGGGTCCCAGCCCTGCACAAGAAGGGGTCACCCCCTCACGCTCAATTACTGCACCACAACTGGAAGGTTTCCCCTTGCCTAACCAGGCCTGCGACAAACAGGAAGAGGCAGCAGAGGAGCAAAGTTACTCACCGGGGGAGTCGTCAGCCTGTACTGCAAAACCTTAAGCCACAGGAGTTTAAAATCAGATTTCCTGGGAGGGGCCATCCCTCGCCCACACCCTGTTCCTCTCCAGCAACTCGCTTCTCTGTGGCTGCCGGGGAGAAAGAGAATCCGGCGCTGCTGGGCCAGTGACTCGTCTGACTCCTGACCTGCCCCCCACCCTGCCAATGCCGTGCTGGGCGTAAGGAGACTCAGCAATTGGCAGCTCAAGGGGGGCCTCCATTCGCTTTTCATTAGTGTTATTGTCAGAAGCACTGGCCTGGGTTAGTATTTTACTCATTTTAAAAACGGTTTTCAAACAGATCTGAAAATACAGCCCAGCGAAGCTAAGTTACATGCTTCAGCCCCGGCCAGAGGGGCCCTGGGCAATGGCCCTGCTTCCCACCTTCTAACGCAGGCCCTCCACTTGCGACCCCGCCTAAACCCGTCCCCCGACCTCCCTGAGGGCCACAACCCCCAAGTTGAGAAACACTTTCGAAAGACAACCATTGTGCAATGACGTGATTGGCGACTTTGCATCGAAAAAGGGCTGGCGACGTCGCTTTTAATGAAGGCCAGACACCGTTGATTTAGTTTCATTGTTATTTCTTTCCAATACTGTTCATTTCATTGAACGTGGACTGGATAACAAGTTTATTAGTATGTGTTATGTGTTGGGGAGGGGGAATATTCCTGCTCCGGGCCCTCAATGGGCTCGTACCGCCTTTGCATCCTGCTATTCCAGTCCTGAGCCCCACCCCCAGCGCTGCCAGTGCCCCTCACTCCCGACCCACAGCCCCCTGCTAGCCCAGCCCTGGGCTCCCCCCCAGCGCTGCCAGTGCCCCTCACTCCTGACCCGCAGCCCCTGTTATCCCAGCCCTGTCACCACCCTCATCTCTGCTGCAGCACCTGGTGCTGTATATAAACTAGGGCAGAAGATCGAGTCCTGCTGGAGCAGATGGAGCTGGAGAGGGGTGTCCGTGTGCTGGGCAGACATGCAAAGAGCAGGGAAACAGGCCACAAGAGGAAAGAGGTTTAATAAATGACGGAAACTGTGGCCTTGGGCACAGGACCACGATCTGGCGGGATGGTTTTCATAGCTCAGCAGAGAAGATAGAGGAGTTAAAAGGGGGTGGGGAGGGGAGGAGTGGGATGTGGTGGTGACCATGCCAGGGAACTGGAACTGAATCCCAAAGAGCAAGAGGCTCCCTTCACAGATCGTGCCCACTCTTGGCCCCGTGCAGTCCGTGGGGGGTGCCCCTTTCAGTGAGACAGCCCTTCTCGCGGGTCCACTCTCTCTCGGGGGTTAAGCCCCTCCGCCTCCTGGAGCCGCACCTCTCTGAGCCTTAGCACGTCTGTCTCTCGCCATGGGCCCCCTCAGGGAGTCCCCTCACTCTGGACTCCCAGGGCCTCCACTCCCAGAGGGAATAATGCCCCCCTGTTCTCCAGACTGGAGTGACTCTCAGCCAGTGTAACACAGGAGAGTCTGAACCCAGCACAGGAAACTCTCAGGGCCTCAGGCCTGGCCTCCCTCAGCACAGCACATCCCAGTCTCCCTGCATCCAGGTGGGCTCTGCCTGCTCCCTCCTCCAGCCCAGAGCTCCCGCTTCCCAGCTGGGCATCCGATATCACCGGCCCCAGGCCCCGCCGCTGTCCATTGTCTTCTCTCCAGGTAAACAGGGTCGCCTGGGCCTCCTCTGCTCTCTTCGCAGCCCATTGTCCTCCCACTGGCCAGAACCGGCTGTGACTCCTGAGCTGGACCTCCAGGTCACCAGTTGCTGGGGTCTTCATTCTCCACGCCAGTGGTTGGGGGTCCCTCGCCAGTCCTCTGTAACAACAAACTCCCTCTCCCATCAGCTCGTTAAACCCGTAGCACCTAGGGAAACTGAGTCCCACCCCCTCTGCATGCAAACCATAGGAAAACCAAGAAAATCCCCCATAGGAAACGGAAAACAAGAAACTCCCCCACTTCATCACAGTGAGCAACAAAGGAGAGAGCGCCATGGGCGCTGGCCACCCAGCCCCCATGGGGGAGAAGAGATGGAAATGATGCAGTTCTGAAACCAGAGGCTGTGCTGGTGGGGGAGGTTAACTCCCCAGATAAGCTATCTGTTGGGTAATCAGTGCTGCCAGACATGCATCACACCAGAGCTCCCTGAGTGCTGTGCAAAGTAGCTTTGTGATCCCAACGATAAAGGCCCTACGCAGAGCAGAGGCCCTGCTGGGTCTAAACCGAGAGGCTGTGACTATGGCTTCACTTCAGAAAAGGTGTTTTTTACACCGGGACAATGAACTCCTAGTGGAGACAAGGCTCTGGAGCGGAGCCCACCTCGATGGAGCTAGTCGAAGTGAACCCCAGCGGGGGGGGATACAGGTCCATTATTTATCTCCCCACCAGTCTGCGTCATCTGCAAACTTCACCAGCAATGACTGCATATTTCCTTGCAGATCATTGATAAAGATATGGAACTGCATTGGCCCAAGAACAGATCTCTGAAGAACCCCGCTAGAAACACCCTCTGGGGTGACGATTCCCCACTAACCATTCCATGTTGAGATCTATCAGTTAGTCAGTTTTTACCCCACGGATTAGGTCCCATAACGATTCAGCACTGTGCTACTTTTTGATCAGAACATTGTGCAGCACTGATGCCCTACAGAAATCCAAGTACATTATTATTTACTGTTTACAGTATGGTAGCATCTTGGATCCCCCAGTCACGGACCAGGACCCCATTGTGCTAGGCGCTGTACAAACACAGACCAACAAGACCGTCCTCGCCCCCAAAGAAACTAATCTGAGGCCTGGTCTACACTAACCCCCCAAGTCGAAGTAAGGTACGCAACTTCAGCTACGTGAATAACGTAGCTGAAGTCGATATACCTTACTTCGAACTTACCGTGGTTCAGACGCGGTCCACACGCGGCAGGCAGGCTCCCCGTCGACTCCGCGGTACTCCTCTCGTTGAGCTGGAGTACCGCAGTCGACGGCGAGCACTTCCTGGTTCGATTTATCGCGTCCAGACCAGACGCGATAAATCGAACCAGGAAGTTCGATTTCCAGCCGCCGAACTAGCAGCTAAGTATAGACCAGCCCTAAGTAAAACTAACATATCTAAGTATTTATGTCAACACAGTTACCGTTATCAATCCGACCTGTGATCTCATCAAAGAACGACCACAAGTTTATTTAACAATCCCTATTCTCCATAAAGCCATGCTCATTTGCATTAACGGCGCTGCCTCCCTGCTGGTGGGCGAGGGGTGAATGGTGCATTGCAGAGAAAACTGGTCCATTAATGAGTGATGAGGGGACGCCGATCCAAGCATAACCCTGGCCAGCTGGACAAGAGCTACTCTGGCCACAGCCAGTTCTTTCATAGTCAAGGGTCCTCAGTTTTTGAACTGTCTTCCTCCCAGCGTGCATAGGCTGCCCTCCACCTCCCCCCCTTCCTCACAACTGCCTTTCAAAAATACCTCCTCCATCTGGTCATCTCACTCAGCCCCTGCTGCAATGAACGGGACAGTCTCACAGAGTTTAAGCCCACAAGGGCCCATTAGACCATCTCAGCACAGGTCCTTCAGCGACACCCGTACCAAGCTCAAAGTCTCTCGTTAGACGAAAGCTTTTCAGTCCACTGGAGTTGCATGCTGCAGGCAGAGACCAGGAGAGTCCCAGCTGCCCCCAGTGCTGGAGGAACTGCTCAGGGGAGACATGCCTGGACGATCCCGGCAGGCAAACCACGCCCCATGCTGCAGAGGAAGGCAAGCCCCGCCCCCCTCAGAGCTCTTGTGTCAGGCTCTTTGCAGACTCTGGCAGGTGCCTCGGCATCACAGCTCAAGACGGAGGATTTTGAAATGGAAGCTAAGATTCTGGAGACCAATGGAAGGGAATGTCTGCCCCCGCCCCCCAGCTAGCGCTTCCTGAGCTCTCGCCCCGGGGCCATGCCCCGGCTTTGGCAAACACTGAGCTGAGTACATAGTTGGGGGGGAAAACAGAAACTGTCTGTAAATACGCCAAGGGTTGAATCAGCTTGGAGGGAGGGGGACTCTATAGGGCAGCCAAAGGGAGAGAGAAGGGGTGCTAAAGCAAGTGAGCACAGAACATCATATCAGACTTTTCACAAAGCCATCGCCCTACATCTGGCCTCTTGGCCCCCAGCCTCAAGGGAAACCTGCCCAATGCTTTCGAAAGGCAAACCTGGGAGCTGGCATTTATAACGTTGCTAGACAAACTCAGGGCCTGAGCAGAGACACCGGATTACAACAATCTATAACCCACTAACGACCCACCCCAGCTGTCTTCCCCCTTTTTCCTCCTCCCCTATGACTGGACGGGTGTTAATGGACCACGTCACCTTCAATGGTCCCTTGAAATATGTATTAACTCCTTATGCTAAACCATGTGTTCCACCGTGTGTGTAGCTGGCACTCGGAGCACCTTTCCCAGGCCCAAGGACGAGCTCTGGGTAGTGCCAATGCTTGTCTCTCTCATCTGCAGAGGTCAGTCCAACAAAGGAGATTACCCCTCACCCCCTTGTCTATCTCATCTCCTCCGGGCACACCCCCGTTCTCAAGCCTCACACGCCAGCACCCCCTGCCCCAGACTGGAACCTCTCTCCTGCCCCTAGCAGGCTCCCCAGCTGGAGTGAGGCACCGGCCCATGAGCTCCCCTGGAAAAGGAAGCCCAGAGCAATGATGCCGACGCTTCCCCGCCAGGACCACAGGGTGTCGCCCTCCCTCCACGAAGAGCAGTGGGGCAGAGCCGGGGAGCTGTGCTGCGATCAGGGGAGGGACTGCAAGTGGGCTGGGGGGAATCAGGGAGTCTCTGGGGTGGGATAGGAGGGGGATGGGGAGGCTCTGGGGGTGGGATGGGGGAAGTTCTGGGGGTGGGGGGGAATAGGGAGTGTCTGGGATGATGGGGGAATGGGGAGGCTCTGGGGGTGGGATGGGGGAAGTTCTGGAGAGGGGGGGAATAGGGAGTGTCTGGGAAGATGGGGGAATGGGGAGGCTCTGGGGGGGATGGGTTGGGGGGCTCAGGGGGAGGCGTTGCTGGTTTCCCCTTTGTCGCTCAGCAGTCCTGGTCGGTTGGTTTTCTCGTGACTCTGCATTTTCAGAGGGAGTTTCCGTCTGTAGTGCTGCAGCAGGCAGGTCCCCCACGCTTGTTCCGTTCCTTGTCCCAGAGCCCAGGGTGGGGTGCTGGGTGGCTGCTCACACCTAGCCCCCTCTGTGCACACCGCCGGTTCCCCTGGGGTTTGAGGAGCGCTGAGAAATCATGGCCAGGGGAAAGCGTGCAGCAAGGCTTGCGGTCCCTGGTCCACGCTCGGGCTCAGCGCGGGAACGTTCTCTGGCCCCAGGGCCGGCTCCAGGCACCAGCTTAACAAGCAGGTGCTTGGGGCGGCCAAGGGAGAGGGGCGGCACCTGCGGCAATTCGGGGGTGGCAGGTCCCTCACTCCCTCTAGGAGCGAAGGACCTGCCACTGAACTGCCGCCGCCAATGGCGGCTTTTCTTTTTTTCCAATTGCCACCGCCGATCGCGGCTTTTTTTTTTTTTTTTTTTGGGGGTCCGAATTTCTGGAGCCGGCCCTGTCTGGCCCTTCCTCGCTTCCACTGCAAATTCAGAGCCAGTTGGCTGGCAGGATGGCCTGACCCTTGGGTGTCGTGTGTGCAGCGGAATGCAGGGGCCACACGACGCGGGAGAACCCTACTGCAGAAAGGATGGAGACAGTAAGAGCTCTCCATTGAGTTCAACGGACGTTCAGAGGGTCGGGGCCTACATTCACAGCATTCTGCCAAGGTTCGCGTCCAGCGGATGGAGCTGTCACAGTTTCACAGCTTCCAAGCCCGGAAAGGACCATTGTGATCATCTAGTCTGACCTGCGTAGCACGGGCCGGAGAAGCTTGCTCAGTGATTCCTGCAGCTACTGGCTGAACTAGAGATGACCTCTTCGAAAGAGACATTCAACATGACTCCTTGTGATGGAGAAACCTGCCATGTCCCCGGGCGAGTTGTTCTAACGGTTAATTAGCCTCACTGTGAAAATTCTCCACACAAAAGTGTGCTGGGCCCGGTGGCCTGGCTGTGGAAAAGAAACCTGATTTTTGACCCAAACATCACATTATGGAGAAAGATGAGCGAACTGCTTCGTTGGATTAAATTCTGTAATTTTGCCAAATAAATAAAAGTAACTACAATGGAAAAGAAACTTGACCTGCTGGAGCCTGGAGGATGCAAACAGGAGAGAGAAACATGTTTTGTGAGGCTGATGAAAAGTACAGCTGCTGAAATTAAACAAATAAAATTCAGAGCTCTTTCCTCCTCATATCTATCTATCTATCTATCTATCTATCTATCTATCTATCTATCTATCTATCTATCTATC
>NW_020664404.1:256378-303147 GCF_002925995.2 Terrapene triunguis | reverse complement strand
ATCTATCTATCTATCTATCTATCTATCTATCTATCTATCTATCTATCCCCATCCACCCCCTCTATCTGTCTATCTATGGGTGTCCTGCCTAGCCACACTTAGTGCCTAGGTGCTCGTTGGAGTGCCTGGGGTCTCTTAGCTTTAATGCCCTAGTCATGAGTGACCCAATCCCTTACCCACGGAATATCCACGTGGGCACTACAGCCATCACCCCAGGATCAGATCAACCCAGGATCAGACTTGGAATCTTCAGCTTCTGGCTCAGACCACTCCATGGGAAAGAGGAGCGATGGGAGAACATCTCACCTGCATCCAGCAGAGCCACCGCACCGTTTGGCTATCTCTGTATCAACAACAGAGCAGCACAGTTGTCCTTCGGGAGCTGTTTTTCCGGAGGATGGTGCCTGCGGCAGAATAAACCTGCCATGTAAATTTCCTGGGCACAGTGGTAGACGGCTAAGGGGTGACTTGATCCCAAGTCTGTCAGTACCTACATAGGGAATAAATATTTAACAATGGGCTCTTCAATCTAGCAGAGGAACGTCGAACATGATCCAATGGCCGGAAATTGAAGCTAGACAAATTCCGAATGGAAATAAGGCATCCCTTTTAAACAGTGAGTGTAATTAACCATTTGAAACAATTTAGCAAGGGTCGTGGTGGATTCTCCATCTCTAACAAATTTAAAATCAAAATTGGGTGCTCTAGGAATTTTGTTCAAGACGTTCTCTGGCCTGTGTTGTTCAGGAGGTCAGATAGATGATCACAATGGTCCTTGGAACATATGAATCTGTGGTACCAGCCACGGACGCAGATTGAGAAGAAAATGTTGTTTAGCACATCTCCATTACACCCCAGAGAATGACGCAATTATGCGCCTGCATAATATGTTTCACTATGCGTAGGCATGTAATATTGCGTAATATGACAGTTAACCAAAAGGATATAGTAAAATGACAGATCATGTGGAGGATAGAGGTAGCATTAAACAGTTTTGACCAAAAATGCCACAAGAAAGGTCTCACTTTGCAAATATATCAGCAAAGGACAGAGCGAAAGATTTTCCTGGAGAAGTATTTGAAGAGGGAGGAAAACACTTTTGCAAAATGTGTAACATTGTTCTTGACCATGAGTGGAAATCAGCTGTTGCAAACCATATGAACAAATCACAGAAGCCTTTAACGAGAAAGTAAGATTTGCAAGGGGAATCTCATAAAATACAGCACAATTTCACCCTGTTTCAACATAACAACTATTGCACAACAAGAGCGGTTGGATATTATCTGTAATTGGAGCTGAACTTGGGTCAGTGAAAATATACCACCATCTAAAATAGACTGTCCTCTGTTCTGACAGTTTCTTAACACTCAAGTCAAGAATATTGGTGCAATTCCAGGAAGTTACCAGCCACAGATGTGTGCAACAGTGAGCAAAATAAACTTAGGGACAAAATGGAGGAGGTCTTCATTTTGATGAAATGACTGATGATGAAGTCTGCTACACCCTTCACAATTGCATTGCACGGTTTGCACCATTGGTGAAAGATAGCCCCCAAAAGGTGTGCTTTTATCTTGCTGACATGCACGTCCTCCAGAAAACAAATCACAGCTCTGCGTCTTAAGCTGTCGTTCAAACTGTGCATAATTGCAAAATTGCTTACAACAATGTGGTAACGTACAACATACATGAAAAAAAGCTTTCAATTCTGGATTGTCTGGACAGTTTCCCTGTAGCATCCATGTTACATGCCTTGCCCACATAATCAGCATGGTGGGAGAAAGTTTTCATAAGCGCTTTGAGAATGTCAATGCATTTTCACACATGTTCTGTACTTCAGAGGGCAAGAAAATGAGGTACTTAAATTATCCCAGGAAAAAAGTTTCCAGGCCAGCAATGGCACCAGAGCCAGTAGCAGCCAAACAGCACGGCTCTCTTTTTTGCTGCCAAGTACCATGCAAAACTACTCTGAATATTATAGCGTAGTTGAAGATGTGTTTATGGCAACTCAGCGCCCCATAGGTTGCAGTAGCTTAAAAGAACGTTGTCAGATGAGGCCCAATGTTTAATGTGGAAGATTGTGGTGCATTTTATCACTGAGATCTGCAAGCCAATCCTTGAACGAATGGGTACATTTGCAAGCCAGAGACGATGCATTCTCTTTGCTTTTGAGAAATTGAAGAGCGTTTTCTTTTTCTTGAAACTCATTCGCAGTTTTCAGAGGATGCCGGTCAAAAGCTTCTCAAGGCTGAAGATGTCAATAATATTTTAACCGTTGATCCTGGCAGGAATTTGGTGCATCTGTGTTGAACTGCTATTGACAATTCAGCTGCAAAGCTAATAAAATGCAGTGGTGATACTCAGAGTGGGCAATCTGCTATCAAATCCCTTCAATGGGTACGACTTGTCAATCCCAGAGGAGTTCTTGTGATGACACACGTCAAAGAGGATTACGCTTCAGTTCCTTGCTTCGGTGACATTCCTGACGAGTTTGCTTTGTGCACTGATGAGGTGGCACCCGACGCGATCCAGGGAAATGGATTCGCGATTTGGCTGCCAAGGAAAGTGGACATGGATTTGTTTTGGTCTTTGACAGCTGATCATCTTGTCATTTGACAAAGCCAGCTTTGAGACACACAAATGCAGTAACCAACGCAGCTGACTCAGAGTGTAGCAACTCGCTGCATAACCTTGTCCTGTCCCACCGAAGGCGTTCTCTTTCAGACGCTAAACAGAAGGAGCTGGCGTTCCTTTAGTTTAATCTTGGAATTTAAAAATACGTGATATTCAAAAATAATTTGTCCTCCCTTCCTCTTTCTATTTGATTTCAACTTTCTGAGTTTCAGTTATTTAAAACAAAGGTATTATTTCTGCTGGTGTTTTCATCTCTGGTATGAAAGAAAGACACGCTATAGTTGTGCAATTACCTGGCGTGTATTTGTACAGCACAAGAACTTACAGTCGTCCTTTGTTTCATTTCCTTTTTTTAATTCAATCTTGGACTTTGAAGAGACGTGCCCGCCAGCGTCGTGGTTGAAAAAGTATGTTTTGGGGCCCTAAGTCAGTACAAAAAGCAGCATTAATTTCAGGAGTCGTTATTTAACAACTATTCTTTAGTTTTACAAACCCCGCATGCTGGGTCAGTTTGGGGTCCAATTTTTCATTAACTGATGATAAAGCGCTTTAATAGCTTTGATAAAATGAGCAATACAAATACAAAATTCATGAAAGCTAGCCTCCATGTCTCTCTAGCGAGGCTACATCCTGCATTTAAACCGTAAACAAATACACGTGTAATGTTGCATAATTTTCATTAATTCCCTAGGGTGTATCCGACCCTGTGCACCAGTGTGGGAAGGGTGCTTCTGGCTAGAGAAACCTCCAGGGCAGGACAACTTCTGTAGCACTCATGCACCGGTTCCCTCTGCTGCCCTCTGTGGTCACAGAGAACCACAAGGCAGCAGGTTAGAAGCAGTGAGTTCTAAGATGAGTTCTCGTCTCTCCAACGCCCGCAAAGCGTGATGCATGACGGATAGCTCTTCAGGTGCAGAGCCCCGCTGCCAGAGACGGGAGGGTTTAGGCAAGAGAGCACAGGGCTCGTTGCATTAGATGCAAGCCCGCCACTGGCAATTCGCAGAGGGATTTATCTGTTGTCTCTAGGTGTTCCTGAGACAAGGTGGGGGAAGTAATAGCTTTTATTGGACCGACATCTGCTGGTGAGAGAGATGAGCTTTTGAGCCACAAAGAGCTCTTCTTCAGAGCTGGGAAAGATACTTCGCGTGTGCCTGGCATTCCCAGACCCTGAGGATGATTCGTCTCCTCCTCTGCCCTCATTCCTGTGCCAAGCGGGCCTGGGTCCACTAGTTCCCTGAGCGCGGGGCTGCGGGGAGCCCTGCGTGTGACCTCAAGAGTGTGGCCTTCAGGCCCCCAAACTCAGCCCTGATCAGTGTCTCCTGGCACCATATGCTCAGCGTTGGCACCGCAAAGCTGGTGCCAAAATGTGATGGGGGAAGGACAGACGGGGAGGGTGGGTCAGCCTTTGCCACGTTGGATGTGACATGGGTGGTGGGTGTGGCACATCCCAGCTGGACACCTGGCACAGGACATTGCCACAGACACCCAGGTTCAGTGCATCACCCTCTGCCTAGGTGTCTGGGGTAAGGGATGGGTGTCGGGTAGAATCCCCCAGACTCAGGGATTATCCTTGGGGCTCACGCTGCCCCCCCATTTTATTGCTTGAGAGTGACTGTCACAGGGTGTCTGGCCCCTTTCTGGGGAGATGGCCCCAGCCCCACCTGCGGCACTGTTAGCTCACCTCCCCAGGTTGGGAGAATTAAGAAGGTCATGTGACTCGTGGGTCATGTGACCCAGCCCACTCCCTTATCTAGCCCAGAGGCCAGGGGAGAAAGCAGAGAGGCGGTGGCAGATGGCTGCAGAAGCAGCAGGGAGCAAGCGGGGACCCTGAGCTAGCAGGGAAGGAGAGGACTCCAGTGTGGTGTGGCTGAGACAGGAGGACAAACCCCAGGAAAAGCCCGGGGGGTTGCTGCTGGAGAAGAGCAGGAAGAGGGAAGATGCTCAAGGTGGTTTCTGGACCCAGCTGCAGGCTGGGTTTCTGTTCTACCTGGGCTCCCAGCTGGCGGGGAGAGCTGCCTGTAGAGACCAGCAGGGCCGGAAGGGGGCTGAACTCTGAGAATGACCGGGACCAAGGGTGGAGCCATGCAAATCTCCAGGAGAGATGGGGAAAACCCAGGTGAGGGGAAACTGAGGCAGGGCTGCTGCAGGGCCTCCCCAGGCCACTCTGGAGGTGATGACCCTGCTACAGCGACTGTGATGATTGGGGAACGTATCTGTGCAGCTGATGACTCCTGGTGGATGCTGTGAAGTGGCGGGGGTGAAAATCGCTGTAGCAGGAGGCCCCAAAGTCACCATGTATCCGTCATGGCTGGCAGGGCCCTGCGAGACCAGGGACTTTGGAACTAGGGTAAAGCACCTTGGGGCAAGGGGAGATGCTGTTTCCTCCTGCTGTGGAAAGGACTGGGGAGGTGGAGTGAGTGGAAATGCCCCGAGCAGCAGCACAAAGGGTACATCTGTACCACACTGCCGCCGTGGCTGTGCCAATGTAACCCTGTAACGTGGAGGCGGCCCGCAGTGACGGAAGCGGGTTTCCACCGGTGTAGGAACACCACTGCCCGGAACCATGGTAGCTCCGTCCATGGAAGCATTACAGCTGTTGCTACGCCGAGGGTGTAGCTACGGGGTTGTTCTCACCGACCGACGGAGCTGTCGAACCAACTTTAAGTGTAGGCCAGGCCAAGGAGACACCATGGTGTTGACAGTGGGCTTGAAAACCCCATTGGCTGGGTGGGTCTGGGGAAATGCAGAGGCGGGGTGGGAAGGGGAGTGGTGGGCCAACGTCGTGGAAGGAGAGCTGGGGGAGAAAGCTCCATTTTCCAGGACCCGAGCCACGGGCTGCAACAGAAGGCTCCTGGATGGCCCTAGAGGACCCTGATCCCCAGCCCAGAGTGTGCAGGAAACCGAGGCAGGGACATGATAGTAGGGGTTGTTGTTCTTGTACAGATCTGTGTATTCCTCGTGCGAGTAAGTAAAGTGAGTGACCGAAACCGGTGCAAGGTGCCTCTGTGATGCACCATGCGGCCCCTTGACGAGAGAACCCCAAACATTTGCACCTTTGGGTGGGATGGCGTGAGAGGCTGTGTTTATGCTCTGGGGTAGCTTGGGGGTGGGGGTCAGCGCTGGCCCTGGGGACCTAAGGCAGGTGGGCTGCAGGGTCCCATTGCCGGGTAGGGGTAACAGGCTGGGAGTCGGTGTCCAGGAGACGCGCCAGGCAGGTGGAGTCCTGCTCCCGTCACAGCAATCCGGCTCAGTGACAGCGGGGTCCATGCCTGGGGCAGGGAGAGAGAACTGAACTGATTGCACCAAGCCACACCTCGCCCCACTGCACTGGGTTAGGGAGGACTCACCCCTACGCCCCAGGCCCAGTATGTCTGGGGGGTTATTTACTCCCCCAGACCCAGGGAGGGGTGCAGGGTGACTGGCTCCTCCCGGCCCTAGTCTCCTCCAACCCCCAGAAAGGAGGCACCTCTGCCAGCCAGGCCTCGCCTGCCAAACCCAGGCGCAGCCCCAGGCTCTGGGCGGCTGCGGCAAATGCCTCGGCTCTTAGTCACAGGAGAAGTTGGGCCTGGTCCCTGGCAGCTTTCGGAGCTCCAAGCGCTTCCAGCTGCTGCCCCAGAGAGCTGGCTGGAGAAACAGCAGCTGCAGAGCCCACTGCACTGGCCTGGTCTGGGTGTCGGAGAGACCCTGGGGACGGGCCTGTGACCGGGCTGGAGGGACCGAGCGGCTGGCCAAGGGGCAGGGGCGCACGGGGGCGGCAGAGCAGCTTTGGGGAGGCTAGTCAGGGGCGCAGCGTGTGTGGGAATCCGGGTTATGGAGTGGCCCTTGGGTAGGGTGGGGGAGGATCTGGGGCACAGAGCAACCCATGGTGGATCCAGAGAGTGGAGCAGCCTGGGGGAGGGGGTCTGAAGTGCAGAGTGATCCAGAGTGCCGTGACCCTTGTGGGGATTTGGGATGTGGATCAGCCCATGGAGATTTGGGGTGCAGAGCAGCCCCTGAGGGATCCAGGGTGTGGAAGGGCCAGGTGGGGGGATCCAGGGTGCAGAGTCAGCCATGCAGGGATCCGGGGTGCAGAAGGGCCCATGAGAGAATGGGGGTGTAGAAGGCCTCCAGAGACATTGGCCTGGCTTATGGCACAGGGCATCCTCTCCTGTGAAAGCCAAGCCGAGATCTGGTCCCGTTAGCCAAACCCGGTCACTGGGCTCTGACCTGGCTGCCCCCAGCCAGCCTTATGGGCACCAGTGGGCAGGAGCGAGCTGCAGGTGGGCAGGGGCCACCCCACTGGCTGAGACCCAGAGAAATGCCCGTCCCTACCATCCCCCCCCCCCACGAGGCTCTGGCATGAGACCCCGGAACGGTGTCATCCTTGAGCAGATGGAGGGCAAGGAGGGCCTCTGTTCTCAGTGCCCGAGCCCAGCCTCAGGCAGGATGTGAGACAAGGGATGCAGGAGAAGCCCAGATCCTCCAGCCTACCACAGGGGCTGCACATGGCCCCAGGAGTCCCAGCTTTGGGCTGAGGGCAAGTCCCGTGGGGAGACCCACTTCTCCGGCAGGCTGGGAATGCGCCAGGCAGGCCTGGCTCATCTGCAGCTGCACCCCCGGCTTTCTTGTGGTCTGGGCACAACGGCCAGCAGCCTTGATCAGAAGCAGTCCTGAGTCCTGGGTGAGAGACGCAGCGGGGGCGGTGCTCAGCGGCAGGGGCGAAGAGCTGCCAGTGGCATGGGGGCCACCGTCCTGCTCTCAGAGCCGTCTGCTCCTACCATGGTGCAGGGCTGGGGAGCCGCCCATCTGGAAGGGATCGGCTTTAGTCTGGCACTGGGGGGGAAAGGGAACGGCCCCTGTTCCCGTGCAGGTTGTGGGGGAGTGGCTGGCTCTGGGGGCTCAGGGAAATGGGACACCCCACTGAGTCCCTGGCTGTCTCCCTGCAGGGCCGGGCTCCAGCTCCTCTGGGCTCCCCCCTCAGGAGCACCAGGGGCCACTCTAGAGCAAAAGAACCAGGATTCCCCAGCACCTGGGCCAGATCCAGCCTGCTGGATTCCAGAGCAGTCTGGGTGTCCCTTGGTATCTGGTGCGAGGGGGGTCCCAGGACTGTTAACCCAGCCCCTCCTTGATGAGGTTGGGGTCTCGCTAGGAGCCAGAGGTCTCCAGGGGTCGCAGGCAGCAGCTCAGACCCTCAGCTGCCCAGCACAGTGGAGCATTCAGGTGCGGGTCTCCCTCCTGCCCATTCACTGCCTGTGCCCGATGGTCTCCTGGGCCAAAGGCCGAGAGAGGAACAACGGGCTCATCGGCAAGGCCCACAGGACACTGGGGGTGGTCTCAGCTCTGCCAGCAGCTCCCAGGGCTACCCCTGGGCATGGCACCGGCAGGTAGGGCTCAAATGTGGCTTTGGTTTTGGATGCCCTCCTCTTAAGACCCCTCAGGCCAGATCCTCCAACACCACTGAGCCGCTGCAGCTCCCCCTGCCCTCCGCTGGCCTGGTGGGCACCGGCATCGCAATCCTCCGGCCCCAGGGGTTTCAAGGTGGGCATCCAAAACTGTGCCCCCCTCTCCCCCAAGAGCAGAGGCCCAGGGGTTGTCTGGGGTCCACTGGAGAGTCCAGTGGTGGAGACTGAAGATCCAAGTGCCTGCTGCCATGCTCCAGGGCCCAATGCTGGGTAAGGGTGTCTGCCCCATTGGGGCATGGCGATGCCTGGCACCCTGCACCCTCTGCTCTTGGGGCCCAAGGGACAAGTCAGCCTGGTTTCCTCCTGCAGCAGCAGCCCGAGGACTGGGGGGTGACTCTCGCTGCCTGCCTAGCGGGCTCCCCGCACTGGATGCAGAGGCAACCCTGTGCACTGTGGCCCCCGCCCCCCGCAGGACCAGGGCTTCCTCTCTGCTTTCTGAGCTGTGTTAGCTCTGCCCTGCAGCCCTCCCGGAGCCAGCTATGCGCTTGGCCTGGAGTCCAGGCTGCCGCCGCCCCTGCAGGGACCTGATTCCACTCCTAACATTTTCCATTCCGCGATGAGAACCAGTTTTGCACGTGACCCCAGCTCCTCTCCGGGGCCAGCGGGGTCCATGGAGCAATGAGCTTGCACGGAGCGCGGCCCCGGCTCGGCTCCCACAGGGACTGCAAAGCAGGTGGGGAGGGGAGCCAGTTTGCTAATTGCTGCTTGTGCCCTCGGGGCCAGCGCCCCCATGGAGCAGCGGAAAAACTGACACCTGGTTATTAACACTTTCCTTGCCTCCAAAAATCATTCCTCTTTCTCACATCTCCCAGGATGGCCACTCCCCTGGGGTACATGGCCCCTCCCCTGGGGTACCTGGCTCCTTCCCCAGCACACCTGGCTCCTCCCTGGTGCTCATAGCTCCTCCCCCAGGGTATCTGGCTCCTCCCCATTGTCCTTGGTTCGACATACAGTCCAGATCAGGTGCTCACCTGTCACCCCTTGAACCTGGCTTGTTTCCCACTTCTCCCCTGCCTCGTGGGACTGTCCTCACGCGGGGTCATTCTCGGGCTAGGAACCTGCCAATCCTCAAACCCAGCAGCAGGAGGCGCTCAGGTTTAGATTAAAGCTAGCTCAGGTGTGTCTACATAAGCTGCCATCACCCTCTCTGATTGCAGCGTAGACATTTCCTCGGTGTCCCTCGGAACGCACCTGAGTCTGAAGCCAAGTTCAGGGCCAAGTCCCCATGACAGCTGACCCCTAGGCGAAGGCTGTTGCTTGAACTCTCCCCCGCCCCCAGCTCAAACCAGTGATGACCAAGGAAACACGGAAGCTGATATTTCAAGTGATTGTGAGGCCAAAAGTTACATCACTGTCTGCAGCAATGTGGTTTTAATCAGAGCCCCTTGTTTACTCAGATCTCCATTAGGAGCAGGTGTGACCAAAGCACAGGATGACTGGGTTTGCTGGCTCTGCCACGGGCCTGCTGGATGACTCTGGCCAGGTCAAGTCCCCGCTCTGTGCCTCAGTTTCCCCACCTGTCAATGGCTATAACACCACCTTGCTCCTCTTGTCAGGAGATCTGAAAGTGCTTTACAAAGGAGGACACTATCGTTATCCCCATTGTACAGATGGGGAAATTGAGGCACAGGGAGGCGAAATGGCTTGCCCAAGGTCACCCAGCAGCAGAGTCAGGAATAGAACCCAGGCCGGTGCTCTATCCACTAGGCCATGCTGCCTCCCACGTAACTCCTAACAGCCCCCACGGGAGCCGGGAGGCTAAATTCAGAGAAGAAGGAACGGGATGCAGGTGTCCTGAGCCTTAGACCAGTTCCATGGCCACAGACCCGCTCAGAGGCAGAGGTTGGGGGTTTCCTATCTCCACTTGTGGCTAGTTTTTAAACCTGAATACGCCCATGTCAGGTGGTGAGCCGTTGGCCTGTTGTTCCCAGTGTCTTTCCAGGATCATTCATGGGCTTTGCCCCCAGTTCAGGTCTGGGTGAAACCATGGAACGTTTCAGAGTGGTAGCTGTGTTAGTCTGTATCAGCAAAGACAACGAGGAGTCCTTGTGGCACCTTAGAGACTAACACATTTATTTGGGCTTTTGTGGGCTAGAACTGACTTCATCAGATGCATGGAGTGGAAAATACAGTAGGGAGGTATAAATACACAGCACATGAAAAGCTGGGAGTTGCCTTACCAAGTGGGGGGGGGGTGTGTCAGTGCTAACGAGCCCATTGAATGAAGGTGGAAGTGGCCTATTCTCAACAGTTGACAAGAAGGGGTGAATACCAAGGGAGGGTGAATACCCCGTTGCCAACTCTGTCTGCATATCTATTCAACGGACACCATCATAGGACCTAACTACATCAGCCACGCCATCAGGGGCTTGTTCACCTGCACATCTACCAATGTGATATATGCCATCATGTGCCAGCAATGCCCCTCTGCCATGTACATTGGCTAAACCGGACAGTCTCTATGCAAAAGAATAAATGGACACAAATCAGATATCAAGCATTATAACATCCAAAAACCAGTTGCAGAACACTTCAATCTCCCTGGTCACTCAATAACAGACTTAAAAGTGGCAATTCTTCAACAAAAAAACTTCAAAAACAGACTCCAACGAGAAACTGCAGAACTGGAATTCATTTGCAAACCGGACACCATCAAATTAGGCCCGAATAAAGACTGGGAGTGGTTGGGTCACTACAAAAACTAATTTCTCCCTGCTGATACTCACACCTTCTTGTCAACTGTTGGAAATGGGCCACCTTGATTGCATTGGCCTCATTAGCACTACAAAAGTGATTTTCCCACCCTTGGTATTCACCCCTTCTTGTCAATTGTTGATAATATCCCATTTCCACTTTAATTGAATTATCTCATTAGAACTGACCCCCCACTTTGTAAGGCAACTCCCATCTTTTCATGTACTGTGTGTATATATTCCGCCTATTGTATTTCCCACTCCATGCATCTGATGAAGTGGGTTTTAGCCCACGAAAGCTTACGCCCAGATACATTTGTTAGTCTCTAAGGTGCCACAAGGACTCCTCGTTGTTTTTTCACGGAACGTTTGTGAATGAAAATCCATGTGACGGTGACGATGAGATGATGTATTTATTTGCTGGCTGGTTTTGCAAAGTTTCTCACTCCCCAGGATTTGGACTTTCCCTGAAATTCCAGGATGACGGAAAGGTCGACATAGCGAGGGCTACCAACAAAAATCAGAAAAGCATCTTTCTGGGACGGTGCTGACTGGGAGGACGCTTCTGGACCTGCTGCTTGACAGATGAAGCTCAGAGGTAGGATTCAAAAGATGAGGAATTCTCTTCCACTGATGGGCCTGACCAGCAATTTACAATCACACCGCTCTGTACAACTAGCCCGAAGTCAGGAAAAATCACTGTCTTTGTTTCACAGCCGAGGTAGCAGACTGGTCTGGTTCTTGCTTCTGAGGCCACGGGTTCAAATCCCCGTGGGGTTGGGAAAAAATGCTGTACCTGTTGTCTTCAAGAGCTCGGCTGGCAGCTCAATTGCTGTAGCAATCTATAGGGCACTGGTTTGATTCTGGCTTGACGGTTACCCAGTCAAGCCAGGCTGACCCCCAAGTAGACCCCACCGTGCCTTAGCTGGGGGGGAAGCAGCATTCACAAATGTGTGTGGCTGATCTCTCCCAACGCTGACCGGTATTTGGGGTGAAATTTCATCCACAATTTTTGACAGTCAGAAAAAAAAAAAATAACACTAACACCATGATCTCAGTCAGGGCCAAACGTCCTGCGAACACCCGCAGTGGGGGGTCACTGTGATGGAGTGGGGATTTGCTGTAATATCTTGTATGAATGCCGTCTGCGCCTCAGTTTCCCCTAGGTGGCAATGCAGCCCATAGGGGAAACTGAGGCAGTTGCCATACAAAACATTACAGAAAATTCCCACTCTGTCACAATTGCGTTTCCCTTTCTTCTTACATTGCAAAGCAGCCCAACGAAGCGCTGTGTGTGTCAGCCAGGGAGGCTCGGGGCTGGCTGCTGTGAGCACGCTCTTCTGAAGGAAACATGCCAAATCCTCCTTATGCAGCGAGTTCACCAGCGGGTCTCAGCCATAGGAACAAGACTGGCTGAGCTCGCTCCTCTGGAACCGTGTAAATCCTTCCACACGGCTGTCCAAGTGCACACGTGCGGCGAGGGCTCAGTGCCACCAACACCCTCGGCAGTCACAGGGCCGAGGTCGTGGCCGCTTGCGGGATCAGACCCAGTGCCCACAGCAGATGGCCATAACCCCAGACTCACCTGCTTCTTTTGGTTCCAGCTGGGCACGTGATAAACATGTGCCGAGGGCCACCTGTTGAAAGCATGTGGCCTCCTTTCCCCCTGCAGCGTCTGGATGGTCCAGCCCCCCACTGGGCCTGTCTCAGCTCAGTGCATCCTTTGTGCCAGGAGGAGACAGGCCGCTCCCCAGAGAGCATGGAGTGACTCCAACCAGACCCTGCACCAGGCCCTGGTCCTCCTTGGGCTTCTTCTTAAGGATTCAAACAGACAGAGCCAGGACGTCCTCTCCCCTCCCTCCCCTTCCCCATGACTCTCTGACAGAAAAATGCCTGAGGCTGGAGCCAAAGCCTTCTCCCGCATGGGGCTCCGGGCAGGCCGGGGAACGGGGCTGCCAGCCGCACCCAGAGAGCCTTCTGGACTCTGCTTCGAGCCGCTCGTACTGCGTGGAGGAGGCCCTGACTCCTGGCGATGCTGCTGATTGCTTTAGCTGCCGCTTGCACTTGGCGCTGGGGTCCCCCCTGGGGCAGTAAGGGACCGGTTTTTCGATATCCCGCTGATATCAGCCAGGCCCAGCCTGCTCCCGGGCAGGGGCCCAGGGAGGGATTCTCCGGCCGGCGCGTGGAGCCCTGGGAAATGTGTCATTTCTCTTCCCCGCGGAGCCAGCGGCCTGCTCTGCCTAGCCAGGTGCTCGGAGAGCATGGGGCTGACAGGGGTCAGACAGCACAGCTGCTCCCCTGAGCCAACCCAGCTGGTGTAGACTGCTCGGCGCTCTCCAGGGCGCTGGCCAGCTCCTGTGCAGCTGTGCCCAGCTTGGGGGGTCTCAGCAACACCATTGTTGCACCGGGGTAGTCCCAGCAGGGGGCAGCGCCCCCACAAGCACCTCTGCCTCTCGCAGGCATCAGCCCCTGAGACGTGCTGCAGGAGGAGGGAGCTGGGGTCTGCCCCGTGCAGTGGTGCTAACCCCACAGCGCTGCTCTCGCTGACCGGCACCTAGCAGCATCCGGCCCCATCCCCTCCCCAGTGTGGTCCTCTATGGAGGAGAGGGGATATCCCATTGTTCTTGAGGAGGGACAGCACTGTGACTCTTGTGGGGGCACTAGGCACTCTGAACCTGGCTTCTATGCTGGGAGTGGCCGGGCACCCTGCCCCTATCGGGGTGCTGGGCATGCTGCAACACCCCCAGAAGATGAAGCCCTGTCACTGAATCAGTCTGAACGACCAGCTGTGGTTCATTCTCTCCACAGCTGTGGAGGACCCTGCCTCTGCTCCCCGGCCCCTGCCAGGAAATCCAACAGCTGCCCCCAGCCCACTCCCCACTCCACACCCACCGGCGCAGGCTGGGGTGGCCGGCAGGGCCTGGCGGAGGCAGCTAATCAAATGGGGCAGGAGAGTGGGGAGAGAGCAGCAATACTGGTTGCTAGACGGGTTTCACCTGGAGGGATCTGGGTGCGCTGGGATGGAGGGGCAGGGCCAATGGAGAGGGGTTCCCCAGGCTCCGCAGTGTGTGTGGGGGTTCTCTGTGGTCTGCTCCCCCAGCATCAGTGGAGAAGTGTCTGATTTGTCCCATCAGGCTGCAGGCCAGGGAGGCCAAGCGCTGCGCATTGTTCCCCACAGAGGCAGGTGAGGGAGAGTCTGACAGCCGGCTTGGAGAGATGCATGAACCGGGCTGTGCCCCCACCATCAGTGGCCTAGAGCTGCCAGCCCTCTGCCGGGAGATGCTTCCCAGCGACCCATTCAAGGGCAGCGCCTTGAAGGCTGCGGCAGGAGGGCAGTAGGGACGGGGGAGAGCAGTGCCCTTTGGAAGAAGGATCGAGCAGAGAGAGCTGGCTGGGGGTGGAGCTCCTGGCTACTCCAGCCCCAACCAGCCCCTTCTCCCCCAGGGAGACCCACCATGTCGGGACAACTCCCTGAGCAGCCCTCTGTGTGTGTGCCCAGGAGGCCCTCCCCGTGTGAGGTGAGTGCTGTGTGGGCCAGGGCTGTGGCTCCCTGGCTCTGTGGGGAAGGGCGCTCCCAGGTGGCGACAGGGGGAGCCAGGTGCCACTTTGCCCTGGATCGGGGCCACCATTGGCCGTGTCTCCCTGGAAGGCTGAATGGCTGAGCCGGGGCAGCACCTCTGCCATGGTGCGTGGCCGGCATAGGGCAGGGGTAGGGTTACCATACATCCGGATTTTCCCGGACATGTCCGGCTTTTGGGGCCTCAAATCCCCGTCCGGGAGGAAATCCCAAAAAGCTGGACATGTCCGGGAAAATAGGGAGGGAGGGGTCTTGGTGCTCGGCCGGGGGCCGGCGGTGCTTGGCCGGGGGCCGGAGCCGCTGGGGCCGGTGGTGCTCGGCCGGGGGCCGGGGCCGCTGGGGCCGCCGGAGCCAGGGCGGGCCGGAGCCACTCGGCCAGAACCAGGGCCGGCACCCCAGGGCCCGAGCCGAGCCGGGCGGGAGATGCTGGGGCCAGAGCCTCTTGGCCTGGGCTGGCCGGCTGCCAGAGGGAGCCGCTCGGCCCGGGGGGCCGGACTGGGCCGCACCGCGCCCCGCCCCAGCCCCAGCCCCAGCCCCAGCTTACCTGCTGCCTCCCTGTTTCAGGCTTCTCGCGAACATTTGATTCGCGGGAAGCAGGGGAGGGGGAGGAGCAGGGGGGCGGAGCGTTCAGGGGAGGGGGCAGAGTTGGGGCGGGGCAGGGGCCCTGTGGAGTGTCCTCCTTTTTTTAAATTAAAATATGGTAACCCTAGGCAGGGGGTGCCGGCCTACACGTAGGGAGCCGGGGCGGGCGGTTCCCAAAGGCAATTGCGGGCAGGCCCTACCCAGCCCAGTGTGCTCTCTAGTGCCTGCTGGCCGGTCGCTGGTTCCCAGGCTCCCTCCCTGGATGTGGATAATGCCCCATCAGCTGCTCGACAGCCTGGGTCAGTGGGGAGAGAACCCCTCCTGGCCGTGCAGCCGGGGCTCACAGAGCTGGGCTCTAGGGGGCGCAGATCACACAGATCACATGGCCACAGCTGGAGCCAGCTGCTGAGCAGAACCCATGGCTGGGGGAATGCCCCCCTCTGCCCCGCCTCCTTGAGGGGCAGGCCGCCAATCAGAGCCCATGCAGAAAGCAGGCTTAGCTTCCCGCCCCCCCCCCCCCCCCAGGAGCCAACATCATTGTCACAGGAGGGGAGGGGGGAGCAGAAAGAGTCCAGCCATTCAGGATGGTGGCGCCCCAGGGTGGTGGTGCTGGAACTGGAGGTGCTGGGGGGCTGCCCCACGCCCGACCTGATGTAGTTTCCATTATATCCAGGGTTTACAGTTTGGTTCAATGGCTCTCAGCACCCCTGTGACGTTATGAGTGTGATATATCATCTCATTGAAAGGGGATAGGGCCAGAAAGAGTTAATTCACTCACGGACTGACCTGACCCAGGGCCCAACTTTAGAGACTGATTAGGAAGATCTGTAAATGAATAGAGCTGTGAAATGCAAGTCTGCATTGTTAGAGATGGAAGGGGAGCTGTTTGCTCAGGTCTTGTGATGTAAGCAAACAAGTCTGGTCTATTGCTATAGCTTTGATTCAAAGATCAAAAAAGGAATATTAACCTTTATGATGACACTTGAGTGAAATAGTATCATTGTCTATATGTCTCTTTGAAGGTTGTGATAAACTGTATATGAACTGTTGTCATGGATAAATTGCACTATGCTAATTGCCAGGATCAGGGCCGGCTCCAGGCACCAGCAAACCAAGCAGGTGCTTGGGGCAGCACATTTTCAGGGGCAGCATTCCAGCCAGCCTCTTTTTTTTTTGGCACTTGTGCGGCAAAAGCCTAGAGCCAGCCCTGGCAGCAGCAGCGCATCCTGCACCGGGGGCGCCCTGGGGCCACTGCAGTTTGCGTTGGGGAGCAGTGTCCGCACCTTATGGCCGGGCGGGCTCCGAGTGTGGGACACTCGGGCTGGGGGCCGCCCCTCAGGGCACACGGAGCCACCTGCAGGTGCCGCAGGGCGGCCGCCCCTCAGCGCCGCAGCCGGGGCTGGGCGAAGCTGCCAGAGCCGCCCAGGGACTGCGGCAGGGCGGCCAGGAGCAGCAGCAGGAGTGGGGCCATAGAGGGCGGGGCGCTGCATGTAGGGCCCGCGTCCCACTCTCCATGGCTCCGCTCCCTCTGGGGGTGCCCTGCCTCGGCTCCTCAGCCCCCTGCAGGGGCAGTCCCCCGGCTCTGTCCTCCCCGGTCCCGGCCGGTCCTAGAGGCGGGAGCCCCGGCTGGAGGGACCCTGGGCTGAGGCACGGCCCGGGAGCCCCGCTGCTTACCCCGACCCTGCCAGTGCTGGACCGGCTGGAGGTGAGGGGGGAATGGGCGGAGTCAGCGCTGGTGGGGAGAGCCCAGGGTTGGGGCGGCAGGGGGTGTGTGTGGGGGGGGAAGAGAGCCCAGGGCTGGGGTGGGGGGCAGCCAAAAATTTTTTTGCTTGGGGCGGCAAAAAACCTAGAGCCAGCCCTGGCCAGGATGGTTGGAAGACAGAAGATTAAGCTTTTTCTCTCAGGCCAAGAGGCTTCTGTAAAGTGTATAAAAACCCTGGGACACCATCCTGTTTGATCTCAGATCTGCTTTGTGTTTCAAGAGGGGGAAACCTTAAGCCATAAGGATTGAGATCCCCAGTCACTTACTGAAGTCACCCTGAATATGGACATTGAACTATAACCCATGGATTATATCTAAAAGGACTTTTGACAACTACAAGCTCATCTCTGCTATGTATCTGAACCTCAAGAATTGAATTCAAGTCTGTCTGTATATTGATCTTTTAGCCAACACTCTCTTTTCTTTTTTAATAAATTTTAGTTTAGTTAATAAGAATTGGCTATAAGTGTGGATTTTGGGTCAGATCTAAGTTATAAATGGACCTGGGTCTGGGGCCTGATCCTTTGGGATTGGGAGAACCTGTTCTTTTATATGATGAAATAAGATTTTCAGAATTCATCATCATATGTTTGACATGTGTGTCTGGATGGAGGCCTGAGGCTGGGTGCTTTAAGGGAACTGCATTGTTTGGGTAACCAGTGAGGTAATACAGAGGCTGTTTTGTGCTGGCTTGGTAAATCTAAATAGTGGAATATCCACCAGCTTTTGGGGTTTGTCTGCCTCGTTCTGTTTGCAGTTCACCCTAATTGAGTGACCTCAGCTGGCTCCCACGGGCAGCATCGTCACAACCCCACCCCTGCTATAAAAATTGTTCTAGCACCCCTGCCCCTCCATGAACAATGGGTCAATCTGCTCCCCCCCTTTCTCCCTCCCCTCTGTGTGCAATGGGCCAGTCCGCTCCCTGAACCACTCCCTGCTCCCCCTCCGTAATGGATCAGTCTGCTCCCTGCTCCCCTCCCTCCTGTGAGCCATGGGTCAGTCTGCAATGGATCAGTCCACTCCCTGCTCCCCCTCCGTAATGGGTCAGTCTGCTCCCTGTTTCCCCCCCCCCCCCTGTGAGCCATGGGTCAGTCTGCCCCCCCTCTGCAATGGATCAGTCCACTCCCTGCTCCCCCTCTGCAATGGGTTGATCTTCTCCCTGCTCCCCCACCCCTCCTGTGAGCCATAGGTGCGATGGGTCAGTCAGTCCACTCCCTGCTCCCCCTACCCCAGTGAGCCATGGGTCAGTCCACTCCCTGCTCCCCCTCTGTAATGGGTCGGTCTGCTCTCTGCTCCCCCTCCCCTCCTGTGTGCCGTGGGTCAGTCCACTGTGGGTGGCCTCCCTGTGGTCAGCTCCCATCTGTGCCATGGGGCTGACAGCCCTGCTCAGGGCCGGTCCTAGAGCAAACGGTGCCCCAGGCGGGGAGCATCTTTGGTGCCCCTGCACTTGTGAAACCTTTGGCTACCTTCTATTTGATGGCTTTGGTAGCACATTTCACGACTTCATTGCACGACTGGCATGTGTGCTTTAGAAGATGATAGCTTTGCACGCTGGGATCTGTCATTCTGGGCGGTTGGAGGAAAATGCCGCTCTCAGGAAGTCGGGGAGGTGCTTCTCCAAAGGCCCAGGACGTTCTAGGAGATTAGTGACCAACGAAGCCACCACGTGCGGAATGCCTGAAACATGTGACTTCAAAGATTCCGTTTCCCCTTTTGTCGCTAACCACAAAAACAGCCCCCCGGGCCCGGCACGCCGGAGAGCAGGCTGCCCGGATACTGCGGCGACGGGGGCCACGTAAGTACCTCTGCACGCGGATGGGCCTGACACATGCCCGAAAGCAAAGGCGTCTCTCCCGCATGCTGGAGGCGAACGTGGTCCGGCTGTAACCGCCTGCCATGTGCCGCCAGCCTCCAAATCAGAGCCTGTCCCCGCAGGACAGGCAGGGCTGAATGGGAGGAGGCATCGGCCTGCTGCAGGGTAACCTGCGCAGGATGGGGTATGCCTGGCAGATCACCTTTTTGCAGAAGCGAGCCATCTCCCATGTGGACCAGCCTCTCCTGCTCTGTTGTAAGGAACGTGGAGCGGAGTTCGCTCCCTGCTGCTGGCTGGCTGCCAGCGGTGGGCGCAGGACCCATGCTGCACCAACAGGCCCGGGCTCACCGGGACATGGATCTGCGGCCAATGCGTTGGAAAGTTCCAGCTGCCGCGGATCACAGCGGGGCGCGTGGGCTGCAGCAGCAGCGCCTTTCCGGAGGAGGCTGCGCCCAGCTCCCTCCAGCTCTCTGCAGAGCCTGGCATCATGCAGCAGGGTTGTTTTAAAAGCAACTGGAGAAATACAAGGGAATTTCTGCTGCCACCATGTGTCCCCACGAACCTCCCCCAGCTCGGCTGGCTGGTTTCTTGGGGAGGGATGGTGGTGAGGAGGAGGAGGCGGTGAGGAGGAGGAGGCGCTGTCCGCCCCGGCGCTGCCTGAAGCAGGCTGGCCCCCTGCGAATGTTTGTCTGCACCCTCCCTGCAATCCCTGGGACTGTGCATGGAGGAGCCTGTGGCAGTGCCAGCGTCGCTCCTTCTCCTGCGGCGCGGCTGGAGCAGCGGTACCACGTGTCTGTTCTACATGGAGCGTCTGCCTCAGGCCTTGTGCTTTGCAGGGTGTTTAGTCCTCTGGCTGTTGTGGTTTGTTGAGCCCTCCAGTTGCCTGGTGTTTCTCAAGCCGCCGGTTCCCCCCAGGCTCTCTGAGACATCCAGCATTGCGCTCCTGGCCTGGCGACATAGGAACGGCCGTGCCAGTCACACGCCACAAAGTGGCGCTGGACCCTGCCAAAGGCTGCCACCCTCTGCTTGCAGCCCCTGGTTTTGGAGCCGACACCCCCCTCCCCCAACATACACACACACGCACACGTGAGGCACGCATGAGTGCAGCGGTGGGACAGGCCTTCGCTCGCTCCTTGTGCGGTTGATGCTCTGGCTCCTGGGGGAGCACAGGGGACAGCCCAGCAGCTAAAGCTGCTGCATGGACGCGGGCTGGGGGTTGTGCTGCTCCACCTCTCGGGAAGCCTGTAAGTTCAGCAGTTTCCTGGGATGCCAGGAGAAGCCACAGGGCTCTGGGTGGCTCCCTGGTGCCAGGGTAGGTGCTGCTGGAGTCCATTGCACTTTAGCTCCCAATTCGAGACCAGATGGTGCCAGTAAAGCCCTGGACCTGTAGTGTTTCCTGGAGCTCCCCAGCTCACAGGCAGGATACCCCTGCTGCCCTGCCCAGTGCAAGGGGCACCCTTCCTCCACCCGGCCAGCACTGTCCCCGCAGCCTCCAGCAGAACGCAGAGCCAGCGCTGGCAGGGCGTGGATGCCGCCACACGTTTCCCACCGGGCTTTGGGTGCCGGTCCGTGATTCCGAGCTGCGCCCGAGCTGAATGTGCAGCCCCCAGATTCTGGCTTAGTCCCCAGCACAGAGCCCCAGCCCCCCTCCGGCCAGAGCTCAGAGCCTGCCGCAGACCCAGGGCGCTCGCCTGCTGAAGGCGAGAGCTCCAGTTTCAGGCTGTGGGTAGCATTCCCAGCCCTGGTTCCCAGCAGCCCCCCTCTGGTTCTGGCCAACCCAAACTTCCCAAATGCTTATGTAAGGTTTAGTCTGGCAGGAGTTCAGGGTACGGCCCCTGGCCGCTCGGCAGCCAAGAATGCAGAGAGAGCTGCTGAGAGGGAATGCAGCCGGGCTAGGCAGTATCCCGAGCCCTCTCTTCAAAGAGCTGCAGTCTGTGCCCCCCGAGCCCCCTCCCCGAATGGACGAGCTACGGGCCTGTGCCACTAACCCTGCTCTCCCAGTGCCCAAACAGTCCTTGCCCCTGGGCCCCCTCTGACAAACAGTGGTGCTGCAGCCCAGACTGGGTGCCGTGCTGCCCGTGGGGGTACCTTTAAGCCCCTGAGCATGGCCCCTTATTAGGCTGCTCCCAGAATCCTGAGCAGATTTGTTCTGATCCGATGCCGCCCCTCCCCACATGGCACGGTACGGTCCAACCGCTGCACGGCTGAGCCTCCCTGTCCTGCAGCTTTTGGCAAGCCAGAGCCTCCCCTTGCAGAATGGCCTCTGGCCTAGGGAAGATGCATGGGCTGGGAGCCAGGAGACCGGGAATTTTCAGCTTGCCTCTTGTCCGCTTAGAGCTCCTGGCACTTCACAGCCCTGAATGCTGGGGGAGGTCTTGTATCCTAACACTCACACCCCCAGCATGACCCAGAGCCGCTGTGGGGCGGGAGGAGATGGGCCTGGACCCAGACCCAGAAGGAAAGCCCAAGGCCAACTTTGAAATCCCTCTGGGAAACAATCTAGCCCTTCTCCAGCACTGCAGCAGTGGCATGATCCTCCCCAAAGCCCTGGGCGGGCGGAGAGGGTGGGTCCCTTCCCACAAGCTAGGCCCCTTGAAATACCAGCCCGGGCTGCTGGCTGGCGCAGGGCAGGGAGCGAAAGAGGCAGGAGGCACCTGGGAGTAATGAGCCAGTACATTCCATGCTCCCGGGGAGCGGCCGGCGGCTGGATGCGTTCCCCTCGCTGAAGGGCTGGGTGATTCTTAAGAGCCAGTTACCGACCTGACCGCTGCACCTGGGGCAGAGCTGTGATCGGCCTTGTCCCCCAGAGGTGCGGAGTGGGGTTCCGGTCACGGACACGCGTAGGAGGGGATACGCCGGGGAAATGGAGATCCCGTTGTCCGGACGTAGCCCAGCGTGCTGGGGCGTGATCGAGATTAACGTACCAGCCTGCCAAGTGTCCGGCGCCCAGGAAGGGGAAGCCTAGACCAGCTTGTGGATCCCTGTATTGTGCAGCCCCGATGGCAGCCACGTAGTGATCCTAACAATGCTGGACCAGGCCTGTACTCAGTGCAGACAGATCCCGATTCGCCTCTCCCATGCTTGTGACTATCAAGACAGGCCCTCTGCTGACATCTGTGGAGATACCCTGATATAAAACCAGCATAAGCAGAGACCCAGGGCTCTGATTTCAAAGCCGGGGGAGGGATGGAGTCTGGCCTCTCGCCCTCCTGTTCCACGCCATGGCAATTGTTTCTTCTCAGCGAAGTTACTCCTGATTTGCGCCTGGGTAAGAGCCCAGCGAGGCAGGCAGTTCACAATGCAGGTTCGGCATCTCATAGCCACACCAAGTCCCTCCCCGGTCTCCTCGGCCTGGTCCCAGAGTTGGGAGAGTGCCCAGGTGGCTATATGTGCCCAGGTGGCTATGTGCAAACTGCTACAGCTGATTCTCCACCGGGCAACAAGGGATGGCTGCTAGCCCAGGCTATCTGGGAGTCCAGCCCCGACTGGAGGAAGCTCTGTCACTCAAAGGGAACTCAGGGACCGTGTGTATGTGTGTTCCAGGGGCTCAGCTGGCGAGCTTTCAACTGCCAGCTCCCTCCCTCCCCTCATCCCTGCCCAGCTCACCCCCGAAGTGCCTCCTGCTGTAGCCCCAGCATCGCTAGCTCCTGAGTGATTGCCAGAGCCAGACCACGGCACGTTGCGGTGGAGGAGTTTGGAGCTCTCCTCCCCTTTCCCCACAACGCTACGGTGGGAAAAGAGGCCAAGGTCGGACTGGGGTTAGTACCATGGCTGCTCGTCCCCCTTCCCCCATAGTTGACCTTAACCTGTGAAATGGAGGTGAAAGGCAATAGATAATCTGCGTCTACACTATGAAAGAGATAGTGGTTAGGTCCGGGTTAGAAACACGTTAGTTGGGTGTCTGTACAGCACCGAGAACCAGGGGTCCAGGTCCATGGCTGGGGCTCCAGGGTGTTACCGCAATACACATGACAAATAATAAAAAGAACCCCCCCTTTACCTACCCTAGACACCATCAGACAGCTCCGGGTTGGCTCGGGCGTGGCCGCGGTGCATTGGGTCAGCTGGTACAGTTCACGGACGGTGCGTTGGGTCAGCTGCCCCGTGTCATTGACCGAGTCACCCCGGGCATGGTGTTTGCTTGCGGGGTTTTTGTTTTGCACAAAGGCAGAGGGGAAAGAAGGGAAACAAACCCACCAATTCCTCAAGTCTCAGCGGATGTGAATGTGCCGCTCCCCGTCGCCCCCTCACGACTGGTGCCGCTTTCGCCACTGGCCACCATCCCCGTGGGAACGGAGGGGAGCGGCGTTTTGCATTTTCAAGGCCTAAGATCAACAGCATCTGCTTTGCATCTGGTGTTGACTAACGTCCGCTGGCTAGCATATATAGGTATTAAGTACACACATTAAGTATTAATATAGCAGTTATATGGCTATATAGTTCTATAAAGCCTGTACCTTTGTTGTAAAACCTGTTCACTTATGCGAAGTATCCCATAACACTTTGCATTAGCTGACATAAGCTTTGGCTTAAGTAGATAGGAAAACTCAGGATCAGAACATATAATTGGTTCCTTATAGCCACCGAAAGGTAGTTACCCTCCCAAGCCTGTTTATCCCTGGAGGTGTCCTCATGCCCCTTAGTACTTGCGAGGCATCTACCCAGATCAAAGATAAAGGTGCTGGATGCATTATGAGGTGGAATGAATGGTGGGTACAGAACAAAGGGAACGGTACCTCATGGGATCAGAAAAACAATACAGAAGCTAATTGGTTGGATCTAGTTTCAAATGCCGTATCTGGTACCTTTTCCTGGTAAACAAGCAGGGCGTAAATTAAAGGATAGTTGTAGAGGAGTAACTTTAGGAGCCCACCTTCTGCATGGGGTGAACATAGCATATCTTCCCGGGATGGCTCCTCAGAGATGGGTATCCCGTAGAACCTTTTTCCTGGGCCGTATCAGTAAACCCGATGGACGCTGGTTATTTGGGCTCTTGCGCATATTTCCTAATGAACCAAAGCGTGGCCAAGCATTTGACGATACCACTCACCAACGCTGGTGAGCCTCCGACTCGCTGGTGACCCTGTGTCGCTTTCTCTCCGGTTCCCGTGATGCCAGAGCCTTATTGATCGCATGGAGACCCAGTAACAAGCCTCTGTCTGGGCATTCCCAAGGGAGCTCAGCTCCACAGTTAACACGATCTCCATTGGCCAAATGTCTGTCTTCCTTTGTGGCTAGATATTTCCATATGCCCTTCGTCTGGGGCCCAATTCTGCCACCTTTAGCAGCATGGTGGGAAGGGGATTTTTGCTTAGAAGCACTTTTGGGCCAGAGACCCTCTTTACATTGTGTATCCTGAGCCTGGCACGAGGTGGCTGAGATCCCCACCGGGGCTGCCTATGCAATAATGGCCTTACTGCCTTGGTTCCCAGGGCACTGCTAGGAGAATATGGTTATTCCAGTGGGTGTCATGGCCAGAGAAGGAGTTGGAAAGGGAACAGGGCGAGAGGCCCGCTTGCCTTTATCCTCCTCCACTGGGTTCTGGGGCTTAAACCTCCTGGTCGAAGGTATTTATCTGTCCCCTGTTACTGTAGTAACTGAGCACCTCAGTTTTCCCTACGATACCGCTGTGAGGCAGGGCAGGGCTGTTAGATGGGGAAACTGAGGCATAGAGAGGCTAAGTGACTTGCCCAAGGTGTCACAGGCAGCTGTGGCAGAGCAGGGACTGGACCCCAGGTCTCCTCAGTCCTAGATCGGTCCCCTACCCACTGCACCCCCCTTCCTCTGTGAGAAGAGGCTGTCCTGGGCTTGGCAGCTCCTCTGGCTTGTTCGTATTGACCTGTGAGAAACGCCTTTTCCAAATAGAGCAGCCCGCCCATCTGCCGCACCTTGGGGGGCTGGACCCTGCCACAGGGTGGGCAGAGCCTGGAAGAGTGGGGGTGGCTCAGCCAGTGAAGAGATCTGAGACGGGGGAGAGCAGCATGTGCTGTGATGAGGCTGGAACGGGTGTAGCAGAGGTTCTGGGCTTCCCCAGGGGAGAGGCTGCTACCCGTCTCCCCAGGACGGGCAGGTCACTGGTTTGCTGTCTGGGTGAGAATTAGACAATTGGCGGCCAGAAGGGGCCATGCTGCTCATCTGCCCGCCTGTATCACCCAGGCCAAAGAACTGTCCCAAGGGATTCCTGCATACAGCCCATAACTTGTGGTTGAGCTACTAGAAAGAGCCCCCCCTATTGAAAGTGCCCAGGCACTGGAAAGCCGCCCCTCCCCCACCCCCGTCCGGGAGCGAGTGTTCTGGCGGTTCTTCACCCCTCCCCGTTCAACATTTGTGCCTCATTTTTGTTCTTTCTGGCTAACTCACTCTCCTGACAACAAGGCTAAATAATGAACCCCAGAAGGAGCTCGGGGCTCTTGCAGGGGGGCGAGGGGAGGAGCTGTATCGGCGCTGAAATGGCCCATCTGCTTCCAGCTTCCACCCATTCATCATTAGACTCTGCAGCCCAATGACAGTAACAACCACCCTAGCTAGCAGAGGATTCCTATCTTCAGCCCTTGGCCTCTCGCTTGGTTTGCTTCCCCGGATAGGGTCAGTAAGTGGTAAACAGGAAACGCACTTGGGCCTTCACCCGCTCCCCTCCCCTGTTCTAGGCGCTCGTGAGCCTGTGATGGATGGGGGATTGCCCTGGGAAACATGGATTCCTTGGTACACCGACCAGCCGCAGCCATCAATGGCCTCTCGTTCACGCCGTGTGAGGAACGGCTGCTCCTCTGGCACGCCCTCGAGTCCAGATCGGCCCAACCGAGGGATGTGCCCTCAGATCCAAAGCTGTGTCGGATCCCACAACCCTCCAGAGACTCAGACTCACAGGCAGCCGCGACACAGAGAGGCCTTTGCCAAATGGGCCTTCAGAGCCAAAGTATTCGGGACTTGCAGCTTCCTTGGAGCCAGACGCCTCCTCCGATCCTGTAGTCACTGAGAACTCTGCCTGGCCCCTAGGACTCCGGCCGTTTGCCAGGAGCCTGCTCCGGAACCCCTATTCCGCTTTCTTTAGCCCTGGAGCTGCTGCTTTCTCCTGTCATGGCTCCCATGGGACAGCCTCCAGGGCTGGCCTCAGAGATGGGTCATCTGGGGGTTTTCTGGATCCCTCCATCTGCCCTTACATCCCGGGCTGCCTCCTCACCTGGGGCCTCAGATACAGGCCTGGGGGGACTCATTCTGTCCATGGGACTTTCCCCCATTTTCCGTGGGGAGAGAAAAGGCACTGGGTTCTTGGGCTGGGTTCCCCGTGTGACCCCGCCAACGCCTCGCTGCCTCCCAGGGCTGGCCTGCGAACATGTGACAGAGCAGCCCAGATCACGCTCTCCTCTGGAGAACATGTTGCCTCCTCTCCCCTAGCATCTGGGGCTGTGTTAGGTTGGTGTTGACCAGGCTGATCAAGGGGTCTGAGATCCTGCTGCTGCCAGTGGAATCTCTCTGGCCTCCAGCTTCTCCCACTGATGATGGGCCGACAGTCCGGTACTTGACCCCAGATCCCATCTCTACTGCGAGCCAAGCGTCTCCCTCCAGTGCCCCTTGGCCCAGAGGATCGCTGCACCGCTGGGGAAAGCTTCCAAGATATTAGACGTCACAGGTCACAAAGCCTATTCTGTGGCAATAGGCCCTGGATGGCCAATTACCTGGTAGCAATGGACAGGGTCTCTTCTCTTGCCTGTCGAATGATCCGCTGAAAGAGGCCAGGCCTGTCCCGGAGGGGCCATGAGCAGAGTGCTGAGGGCAGGAGCTCACTCCGGCTGGCTGGTTTCATTCCATTCCCCCCGGTCGCTAGCCAGCCGGGCCACTAGTGATGTTTGTGTGCGTAGACTGGCACCCTGCGGTGCTGCGCGGTGACCACGCTGCCCAGCGATGGGCTGGCTGTGCAGACGGGGGCGGGTTTGGAATCACAGCCGTGCCGCTGATTCTGCCTCGGAGAAGACGGGGTGGGTTCCGCCGACCTCTGAATAATGGCGCCCAACCAACTGCCATTAGGGTCTGTGGAAAGAGGCCCAGATGCCTGCAGTGGGGAGCCGGGCCAGGCCAAGTCCAGCCACCTTGGAAGCGAGACATCCCCTTATCCCAGCGGCTGTGGGCGCCAGGGGCTCATTCCCGAGCACTGCTGGAGTGCACAAGGCAGAGGGAGAGGTGGGCCCAGTATTGGCGCCGTACAGAGTGGGCCTGGGAAGGGCTACCCAGCGCCAGGGAACAATCTTACCGTAGGGAAACTCCAGGGGGACAGTGGGTGGGTGCCAGCTGCTGGCAGCCGGGACAAGAGTGAGGTTTGTCGCTTGGCCTGGGTACAGATCCATGTCTCCCAAAGGCTGGGACGTTTGGAACTGGGGGTGGGCATCTGGAGCGGGAGGGGCCCCCGGTATCAGTGACACCCTGGCGCCAGCAGCTCTGTGGCTATGGGAGGCGTCTGGGGGCAGCTCCTATGGCTCTGCTGGGGCCATTGACAGCAGACTTTGCCAGCTCTGGTCTCCAGCCAGGGATTAGGACATCCCTGGGGAAGGGATCTGGGGGTGTGTTAAGGTGTGAGGCAGGACAGACTCCTCCCAGTGCCCAGGGAGCCCTGTGAGTGATCCCAGAGCGCCTGGCGGGGGCAGATATCTGATTGCCAAGGAGCTCTGGGGAGCACCCTCTGCAGACCCCCCCATCGAAAGGTGGCTGTTGGAGCAGCCTGGCAGCCAGCCCCTGGTTTGGGGCACACTGTGGGCAGGGAAAATGAGGGGCCATGACCAGGGCACACCACACTGAAACTCTTCTCTGTTTTCCAGGGGCCACGAGGAGCACGGCGGGGCCGGTGTAGCTGACACAGGAGGCTGGGCAGGACCTGAATGCAAAGGGAGCTTAAAGCTGGCTGTGCCATGTCCTTTCGTCCTGCGCTCAGCATAGGGAAGGCCTGGCTGAGAACTGAGGCCCGGCAGAGTCCACCGTCGGGGAATGTGCGGCAGAATTCTCCTCTGGGTGCAGATTTGGTTCCCAAGATCTCCCCGTTGGTGTGTGACTGCTACTCGATGAAAACCTGCCCTGTGTGACCTGGCAGAGATGCGAGAGCATGTTAACTCTGAACCCTACTGATGACACACGTGCACATTTACTTTATGTCCTAAGGTGCGTCACCAAGTCTTTGAGGAGGGAGAAGTAAGGAGCTCTACCACATTTGGGGATCAAAGGGTGCCATGGGGGCGGGCTATGAACTGTTGATTGCTTTAGCAGAAGGAGCCAGCTAGTGTCTTCTCCCACAATCTCCCGATGCCTTCATAGGTGCCAGCCCCCTGCTGTCCCTCCCCAGCTGCCATGCCCTGCAGGCTCTTCCTGGCAGCTCCCATGGTGCAATCACGCAGCGTCCAGCAGCTTATGGCGAACGTGGAAAGAGCGCCCGGCAAAGGGAGCTGGCTATCCCGCTGCGCAGAGGGCGAGGGGACTCCTTCCATCGTCATTAAGGCACAGAATTTCCCATCTGCTGCACCAGAGGCCGCTGAGTTCAGCAGGGGGCCTGGCCACCGAGTCCAATGGACCTGGCATGGAAACCGGTGGGCCACAAAATCCAGGGGGGCGGGTCACTAGATCCAGGGGTCCAGCTGCAGAACCAACGGAGTCCTGGGAGAAGAAGGTGACTCTGCTGTTTGTACAGTCATGCCCCCCGGGTGCCTGCCTGGGCTTTGGGCCCCCAATCCCACCTCTGCTCGGTATATTTGGGGAGAGCCCGCTCCTTCCTCTGCAGGGATCTGGAGCCGTCCGGCTCCTGCGTGGTTTGGATCAGATCTTCCCAGGGACTCCTGCATTCAGCAGTGGGCCGGCATCCCGGGCACCTCGGCGTGTGCACTCTGCCTTCGGGGTGGCGTGCTGAGCGGGTGCCGTAGAGGGGGCATCCCAGAGGCCGATCCCAGCGCTGGCTGTGAATGGCTCTCCGACACCGCTGGAAGTCTCTGCTGGTCCTGTGGTGCCTGAGCCAGTGCTAGCTGCCTTGGGCAACATCTCCCCTTCCCCAGGCAGGATGGGGTTACAGTGAACAGCGCTGCCCTCTCTGATCCACCCTTCTCTGGAAATGGGAAGGGGAGGCTGGCCTTGGTTTCCTCCGCAGAGCTAGACGATTCCTCCAGCTGCCAGGCTTCCACTCTGACAGCTGTAGGGGAGAGGGGAAGGCGCCCGCTGCTGCTGCTGCGCTCCGGGACTGGATCAACCCCCTACACTCTGCAGATTGGAGTCCCGGTGGGCAACCAGGCGCAGCAAAGGGAACTGCGTTGCCGAAGCCCCCTCTGCGTGGGGGGAGCTGGAGACCCTGGTGGGGGCAGCAGGGCGACAGCGAGGAATCTCTGAGCTCTCGGGCTCCGTTTGCTGGCTGCAGCGATCGCTGGGCGTATTGGACCGGTCCATACAGCCCAGCCTGGACGCCCCAGTTTTGGATGTGTGTGGGGGGGCAACCTCTCCAGGGCGTCGTGGGGGCCTGCTGGCTCCCAGCCCTTGGCCTGCTGCCTCTGACTTCAAAGCTGACGCAGCCACAACCTTCTGGTCTGAATTAAGCCCAGCTGTGCGGAGCTGCATTCTTTGGGGCTGGCTCCGGCTCCCCCTCCGCCCCCCGTCGGCAGCGCATTCCACCGCCCGCTCCGGAAGCCCCGGAGCTGCCCTGTCCTGACAGCTGCGCCGCATCTGCCTGCTGCGGAGCCCGGTGACCCCAAAGGAAGCGAGAGCGACAAACAGCCCCCCACCGGGTCCTGTCCCCACACGGCCAGCCAGCCAGGTGAGGCCAGGGTCTGCGCCTACCGGGGCAAGGGGTCTCTAACTCTGCCCTAGCCCCCCCCGGGGTGCGCGAGGCTTCCATGGGGCTTGCCGGAGCCTGTCGCCTGCTGCCACTCTGCCTGCTCGTGGGGCTGCTGACCCCCAGCCCGGGGCAGCCCCCGCCGGAGTTGACGGACGATGAGATCGAGGAGTTCCTGCAGGGCTTCCTGCGGGAGGTCAGCCCCGAGGGCGAGGAGGAAGCCGGGGGGCGGGGGCTGGAGGAGCCCCCCGAGCCGCAGGGGAGGCTGAAGCCAGCAGGGAAGGACAAGGCAGCCAAGGCCCCCACAGAGGTGGAAGAAGGTAAGTGTTCTGAGAGCAACCTGGGCACAGAGGGCCCGATCCTGCCCTACTCCGCCCCCTTGGGCCCAAATCTGCCTGGCTACCTTGGGGCCCGATCCTGTCCTACCCCCCCCCCTTAGGTCCAATTCTGCCTGGGCCCTGCCCAGCCCCCTCAAGACCCCATTTCCTACATCCACTCTGCACAGGTGTGACTGGCATCCAGGGGCTGGGCAGGGGGAACTGGGCCTGGAGGGACGCGCCGGCAGGGCCAGCAGAGGGGCTGGGCTGGCTGCGACGTGCAGCTCGAGATGTGGGGTTCCCGCTGACTGGCTCGTGCTGGGTGCCCCTGGGGAGAGGGGGAGCGGGAGAGCGGAGCAGCCAGCGCCCCTTGCTGTGCCGGACTTCCCAAAATGCCTTAGGAGCTGCCGCCCCTTCCCCTGGCGCCAGGCCGGGCGGCACTACCGGGGGTTCCCAGCCGTGGGCGACAGGCTGGAGACTGGACCACAGGGCTCGCCAGCCTGGGTCCGAGCCAGGGTCCACCCAGCCCAGGGTCCGGTCTCTGACCCCTGGATGCTGCAGGAACCCTTCTGTGATGGGGCACCCCTGGCCGTCAGAGGTGGGTGTGGACTGTCCCTTCCCAAGGAGCGACAGGGGGCCTGACGGAGATGTCTGGAGATCAGCACCTGGTCGGTTGTGTCCTCCTAGCAAACCGGGTGGTTAGCGCCTGGGGCAGTGTGCTCAGCATCCCTGGGGCAAAGCCAGGGGGCAGCCATGGTGGAGTCTGTGCCCCCTGGGGCAGATCTCCCCCTCTCCCCCCATGTAGATCCCAGATCTCACCCCCTCCCCCGTCTGTCACAGTTACAAGAGAGCAAACCCCTGTATGGACAGTGTCTATTCATCAGCCCCCCCTGCACTGCATGAGCTGAGCTGCTCCCCCCTCTCCCCTGTGCCGATGGCCCAGGTAAGGAGCAGGGCTGCCGGGGGGCTAGTCCACGCTGTCCCTGTTAGAGTGGTCGATGGAGGTTTTAGCCCCTAGGGCTGAGAATCCAGCCCCACCTCCCTCCAAATGTTAGCGCAGAGGGTGATGTGGGGAGCTGATATCCCAGTGTCCCCCCTCCAGACAGCCACACGGGGGCAGGGCCGGCTTTAGGCCAATTCCACCAATTCCCCCGAATCGGGCCCCACGCCTAAGAGGGCCCCGCGCCCAGTGGCAGGGCTGCCCAGAGTGGGGGGCAAGTGGCCGAGAATCCCTTCCCTGGCTAGAGGCACCTTTTTAATTTTTACTCACCCGGCGGCGCTCCGGGTCTTCGGCAGCACTTTGGCGGCGGGTCCTTCACTCGCTCCAGGTCTTCGGTGGCACTTCGGCGGCAGGTCCTTGAGTGCCGCCGAAGACCCGGAGCGAGTGAAGGACCCGCCGCCGAAGACTCAGAGCGCCGCCCGGGAGTACAAGCCCCGCGTGTTTTTTTACGTGTTTTTTTTTTTTTTAGTCATCCCTGCCGGGGCCCCATCAAAATTGTTCGAATTGGGCCCCGCACTTCCTAAAGCCAGCCCTGCACAGGGACACAGGTGGGGCGGTTCCCCTCGCATCAGGGCTGTCTCTGGGACCAGCTCACAGGTGGGCCAGTCAGATGGTCACAAGAGTGATCCCAGGCCCGGCTCCAAAATGTCCCCACCGAGTTGCCTCTAGGGGAGAGCCCAGGCCAGGAGAGGAGCCAGGCCCACCCCCCCAAACATCAGCAGCCCAGAAAGCATGGGCTTGGCCGAGCAATAAACGCGACTGGGTACTGTCTTTGGGGGAGGTGCCCCCCTGTGTGTGTGGTGGATGCATGATGTATGTGTTCATGTGGTTCCGTGCATCCGTGTGTGTGTTTGTGTGTGTGCACGTGGTTCCCTCCATGCATGTGTTTGTGTGCCTGCCTGCTGCCACTCTCAGCCTTAACACAGCTCTGCCGCGCAGCTTTCCTGGCGGCTGGCAGGAGGTGCCTTCAGCCTTCCCCAACCCCCGGCCGCCCTGCCCCATGGCGTCCCCCTCCACGCTGACCCACAGCGGCAGCTCATCGGGTGATAACAGTGTGAACCCCGCCACATGGGTGTGTGACTGAGAACTAGAACATTTAGAGTTTTCAGTGGGAAAAAAATCAACCCCCCAAATATTTTGATTCGGAAATGGGAGCCCCTGCATGCCCCCCCCCTCCTGCTCATGGGACTTGTTGTTTGGGTGCCTTGTCCTCCCATTGGCTGCTATGGGGCCGGCTCCCTGGTCTGGCTACATCTCCCATGATGCACAACAGGTTCCCCTTTTGAGGAGGGGCTTGGAAGGCGTATGGCTGCGGAGCATCATGGGAGACAAAGTCCCCTGGGGAGCATGGCGCATCGAGGAGAAGAGGGGAGCGAGGTAACTGAACTGCATCTCCCATGGGGCATTGCAGGATCCAAATATTGCAGGTTTCGGGCATTGGTTTTTCCACTGAAATCCCCCCACAGGAAAGAGAAGCTTTTTGCAACAGCAACAACAAAAAAAGCTGGTTTAGTGGAAAAGCCAATTTTCTATATGGTCTTGATGGAAAACTTTCAGCTGGCCCTTAGCTCCATCCTCTCTCCCTCCTGCGTCCTGAGGAGGCTGCGTCATCCCTGGGCTCTATGGGGGCTGGTGTCTTTGCCAGGGCTTCCCCCAGGCTGTGAGCAGGCCCCAGAGCACAGCAGGCAGCAGGGTTCGCTTCCCCCTGCTCCCAGTCCCCACAGTGGGGTGGAAGCGCCGTGTGGATCAGGTGTCGAGTGATGGGGCAGAAAGGGGAATCCTGCATGGGAGAGTTTTGTGCGGCTGTCCTTACCAATGCCGTGCGCTGGGTCTGAGCTGACGGGCATTGCAGACCCTGGGGAAGAGCCCAGGGCTGGGATAGCAGGGGGTTGTGGGTCCGGATTGAAGGGCATGGAAGAGCTGGGCGGGGGAAAGGGATAGCCGTGCACACGCTGTCTCTCGCCAGCGCTCTCGATCACACAAGCCTCTGGCAGCACGGCCCCTCTGGGCTTTGGAAGTGGGCCGCCCACTCCGTCCTGTCAGCTTTTCCAGGCCGAGGCCTGCAGAGCGGGGTTTGGCTGCTGGCCCAGCCCTCAGGGGCGAGGTTTCCCTGCTCGGCGGCTGCCGGTGTGCAGCCTGGACCCTGGTGGGGGCTAGCTCTGTTTTGCTCAGCCTGTGGGGCTGTGCCAGCTTCTCCAAGGAGGGGGGCCGTGCTCCCTGCTCAGGGCCCCGAGCAGGACAGGAAGGCTTGTCTGAGACAGCTCTAATGGCCTGTGTCACCCAGGGGCAGGACCCTGGGTTAGGGTAGGTGGCTGGAGAGGTGTGAGCTGGGGGCCGATCATCGCAGGGAGCCGTTAACTCTGGAACCCAACAATGGCACACTGCTCTCCTTGAGGATCGTTTTGTTAGAAACCTGCAGCTTGTCTGCTTAGCCAGGGCCGCCGGGTGTATCAGCTCCGACCAGGTCGGGTGTGGGGGCATCCAATCGCTGCTGAGGTTGGGCGGGGAGTGAGGAACTCCAACTCGGCTTGTGCCCAGAATGGGGCTTCACCCACAGACCCAGGGGGCGAGGGAGCGAGGAGGAGGAGGGAGCCCTGGTTGTTGTATCCTCTGCACGGGGGACTCATTCCTCCCTGCAGCCTGCCCTGGGCATGCCAGTTCAACGGGGCCATGTGAGTGTCACGCTCCTGGGGGGCGCTGGCCAGACAGCGGGCACTCAGGGCGGTGGGGAAGTTCTGCCCCATTCCCCCAGGAGCAGGAGTGGCTACAAATCCGAGCCCAGAATTGGGCCCTCTCTGCTCACGCACCAGAGGACATGGGAACGCTGCTGCTCAGAGCTTTGGAATGAGCCTGCGGCTGCCGCGGGGCAACAGGGCCGTTACTCAGCAGCCTCATCTCCTTCCTGTCAGCCACTGAGTCATGGAGCGAGGCCTCCGTGTCTGGCTGGAGCTTGCTGGAGCCCTGGGCCAGGGAGATCTCAGAGCCCCCACCCTGACCATATGCCCGAAGAGCACCTGCCTCCTAGAGTGCCCTCTGCATCACACGCCAGTCCACGAGGGGCCTCCGGGCCAGGGCACTAACAGAGCCAGATACCCACGCTTCCCACTCCCCCTTTAGCTGTTCCCTGTTCCCCTGCCTCCATGTCCAGCTGACTATGCACCAAGGTGCTAGCTTCTGTCTTGGGGCCCATCCTGGGGTCAGATCAGTGGGGCTGGAGCTGGGCAATTATGCCAAGGCATTTCCTGCCATCTCTTTGGCGCTGGCTTCCTGCCTGTCCTGGGGAGGGCGGATTGTTCCCAGAAGAGGGGGAGATGATCCGTGACTGCTGGAGAACATTCCCAGGAAGTAAACCTCATATTCATAACCGTGGGAATTCACTGGGGCAGCTGATTGCTTTCGCCCCGTCGGGGAGTAGAAACAATTCTCAGGACCATGGTCTCCAATCAGTAGAATGGGAGGCTTGAAACACCCCCCAAGCTGCTTGCTGAGTAAGCGAGCGGCCAAGAGTGACGCACTCAAAGAACCTGGCTAATCGTTCCAACGGGTGCCCTCTCAGTTTGCAGACACGCCGCGGCCGGATTCGCTGGCTGCAGGGCTGGCACTACCAATGCTGACTATTCACAGCTTGTGAGCCTGGCTCCAAACAGCAGATTTAAAAATTCTAAATGCTGGGCTGCTTCTGCGCAGAAGTGGTGGAGAATGCAGGCAGCCTAGGTCATCGTGTGGGAAATAGAAGGAACCCCAGGGAGCTGCTTGGACACAGAGGCTGTGGACTATGGTGCTGGCAAGGCTGGGTGCCCAATGGGCCGTGGGCATCAGAAATCCCCAGTGGGTATTGTTTAATGTCCTGCTGAAAGGCAGGGGAAGAGCCAGGCCCCAACAGAGTGTGGCTGGCTTCATGTGTGGAATGACAATGACTCCCTGGGGCCCAGGTGGTTGGGGGTAGGTGGCCCCACAGACCCAATGGGGAGAGGCCTGGGGCCCAGCTGGTTGGGTGGGGGCCAGACATCGGCCTGGGACTGACTCTTTCCTTTTATACAGGGACAACTGTGAAGGTTAAAGAGAAACCTAAGAAAGGGAAAAAGGAGAGGCCTCCCAAGCCCACCAAGAAGCCCAAGGAGAAGCAGCTAAAGGCCACCAAGAAGCCCAAGGAGAAGCAGCCAAAGGCCACCAGGAAGCCCAAGGAGAAGCACCCAAAGGCCACCAAGAAGCCCAAGGAGAAGCAGCCAAAGGCCACCAAGAAGCCCAAGGAGAAGCCTCCCAAAGCCACCAAGAAGCCATCTGGTGGGAAGAGGCCCAAGATACCACCCCCCACCCAGCCCTACGAGGAAGAGGAGAGGTACTGGCAACCCGAGAGACCTCTGATCCCCCCACCAGCCGAAAAGGATTACGACCTGCCCGAGACTTCCAGAATCGCCTCACCCTATGACGAGGAAGAGGAGAGGTCCCGGACATATGGGGAACGGGACAAAGGTAAGTGCTACTGGTTGGCTGATCGGGTTGCCAGTCACTCAGCACGAGGCGCCCACCTGCCCCGCACTCCTTCCCGTCTGGTCCCATCGCCCGCCGCCTCTCCAGAGCCCCCCAACCTCAAGAGCGACCCCCCAATTCCTACACATGACAGGCTCCTCCCCCTTTAGCATGAAAGGATATGACCAAGGAGTTACCAATCCGTGAGCGTCACTAAACATGCTGCACGGCCAGTCTGAGCGGTGGCTTCTCCCTGGAGAACGCCTCGTGGGCATCGGAACAGTGTCTGGGGCGACATCTCCCTGCTTGGTAGCATCAGGGTCCCTTGGAGTAGAAACAGGGCCAGGAGGCTCTCGGGTGCCGTCACTGCCTCTGGCTGTATTGCAGCTCGGGATTTCCAGGAGGCGGCAGTGTTGTGGAACTTGTGCTTCAAGACTGGGTTATGAGTCTTTTCCGGGGCATGTTCGGTGCCATTTCTCTCCACTGAGGCAGAGGGCCAGGTGCAGTCACTCCAGGGCTCCCCCAGTCAGCTTGGTCGTCCCTCACTAAGATTTTCTCACCCAGCCTGACCGCCTAGCCACAAATAAGCACATCCACCTGATTCTTATGAACATCCAGTTTAACCAGTCCAGGTGAGACCCTAAATTACCTCCCATAAACAACATTGCTGGCATCTGGTTTGCAATCGCATGGGCTTCATTGCTATAGGCCAAGAGAAAAATTGCAATATTGTGTGATAAGCCACCTTTATCGGGGGGTCATAGTCTAGATCGCTTGCTTGAATGTCTGCAGGAACATTTCTGCCAGGACGGTGAGGAGCTGAGGTGCCATGTTAGATATCATTTCTCTCAACAAACAATTGGACATCTTCGGATGTGAGTTAGGTTCCGTTGTCACCATCTGCTCAGAAACTCCCGTCCCTGAAAAGCCAAGTCCTAACCCTCTGCGCTGACCTAGTGGAATGCACACAGAATACTGCAAGTCGGTTAGGTTGGGCATCTACGGTAATATATGGCCCTGAAAACGGTCAGGTATTATCCATGCAATGGAGCACGTTTAGGCATGTGTTGCGTTGGCTGACAATCTTGACGCTTGTTCTGCCATTTCCTCCATTGTGTATCAATCCCTGCCCACCACCCGGGACTCTTGGCCAGACTTTGCCTTTTTGAAATTCCCAAATAGTCTTTGTCTAATTCTTGGAATACGCGGGCCCTGAGCCCCATAGGAATAACTACGTTCGCAACCTTGGTATACACTTAACAGTTCTTTGTGAGCAAAGAAAGATGGACACAGCTGTCCATGCATATTACTCCATCCACTCCTCGAAATGTCCTGCTCTTTCACCAGCACTGGGTCATTGTTAGGGTTTTGTTGGCCATGGCAAGGGTGCCACATAGAACATACCTGCCTGGCTCTGGTGCCACTTCCGTATGCCAGCTTACCTGCCACTTTCCAACGGGCCAGCATGTCAAGCAATCTGCATTCGCATGTCGGTTGGCCCTTTTGAACATCACCCCTCTCTGTAACCGTGCTGGAGTCATTGCCGGGACTCCTTTAAAACCGAAAGCAGCGGTTGGTGAATTGTTGCCTACCCAGGGATTGGTGACACTTTTTAACTCCACTCTGAGCTTCTCGCTCACTTCAAGTACAGCTCCCTTCCCTTCTGCCAAGAGATCTAAAGCAGTGAGATCTTCCACCTCATGTGAAATGACTGCTCCAGTTCCATTACGTGAGGCAGCACAAGCTATCTTCATAAGCAAAGGTGCACTGTAGTTGGTAAGGACCCTTCCCGATCCTGGAAGCTTCTTGACTTCATCAAGAACGGTGGCTCACTGTAGACCAGTGGTTTTCAAACTTTTTTTCTGGCAACCCAGTTGAAGAAAATTGTTGATGCCTGCAACCCAATGGAGCTGGAGATGAGGGGGTTGGGGTGTGGGAGGGGCTCAGGGCTGGGGCAGAAGGTTGGGGTGGGGGGATGAGGGTTGTGGGGTAGGGCTGGGAATGAGGGGTTCAGGGTGTGGGAGGAGGCTCTTGGCTGGGGAAGGGGGTTGGGGTGCAGGAGGGGGGTCAGGGCTCTGGGCTGGGGGTGCAGGCTCTGGGGGTGGGGGCGGGGGGGGGGGGGTTGGGGTGCAGGAGGGGGCTCCGGGGTGGGGGGGGGGGGTACTGGGCTGGGGCAGGGGGTTGGGGCACAGGGTTGGGGCATGAGCTTACCTCCAGCGGCTCTGGTCACTGGCAAAGCCGGGGTGCAGAGGCAGGCTTCCTGCCTGTCCTGGCACCACAGACTGCGCTGTGCCCCGGAAGCGACCAGCAGCAGGTCCAGCTCCTAGGCGGAAGTCCGCAGGCACCACCACTCCCAGCTCCCATTGGCCAGTTCCCAGTCAATGGGAGTGCGGAGCTGGTGCTCTGGGCGGGGGCAGGGCACAGAGCCCTGTGGCTCCCCTGCCTAGGAGCTGGACCTGCTGCTGGCCACTTCCAGGGCACAGCGCGGTGTCAGAACAGGTAGGGACTACTAGTTTTTACTGGCCGGCTGCCAGGGTCCCTGGGTGCTGAGCAAGGCGACCCAGTGCCTTGCATTCTGCGACCCAGTACTGGGTCGCGACCTGAAGTTTGAAAACCACTGCTGTAGATGGACAAGGTGGGTGAGGTCTTTTATTGGACCAACTTCGATTGGTGAGAAAGTCGAGCTGTAGACCTACACCACTTCTGTGCAACAGCTCATAACCTGGCCGCTGCGTTAAGTAAGGTCGGTCAGTAGTAACTGACCGTGCCCAGAAAGGAATGTGAGTGGGACACATTTCGTGGCTGGGATGCCATAAGGACAGCTTCGCCTTGCTCTTGGGATTTATGCAGCTCATCTTTGTCGATGGAATGGCCACCGTATGCAACTGAACCTTGGAAAAAATCCCATTTCTCCTTGTTTGCCCCAAGCCCACATTCAGACTCACAATGGCCACCGGGAGGTTCTCCAGGTGTTCCTCACCCCTAGCTCTTGTGACCAGTGTAGTAGCCTCGTAATGCCCTCTAATAGCAGGTCCAGAGCTCGCTTCCAGATAGCGAGTGTGGATGCTATTCCAAACACCGGCCAGTGATGTTGGAATAAGTCCTTGTGTGTGTTCATTGCACAGTACTTGTGACAATCTTCAATCTCCATTTGTAGATAGGCTCAGGCTCGGTCGATCTCGGAGAGACACCTCCCACCAGCTAATGAGGCAATGATAGCCTGACTTCCAGGCCAGAGGTACTGATCTTCATGCAGTACCGGGCAACCTTGAAATCACCACAAATGTGGCCAGCCGTGTTCTTTTTCATAGAATCATAGAATATCAGGGTTGGAAGGGACCTCAGGAGGTATCTAGTCCAACCCCCTGCTTAAAGTAGGACCAATCCCCAGGCAGATTTTTGCCCCAGCTCTCTAAATGGCCCCCTCAAGGATTGAATTTACAACCCTGGGTTTAGCAGGCCAAGGCTCAAACCACTGAGCTATCCCTCCTCCCCCTTTTTCACTCCATTTGCTCCAGTTGACCTTGGGTATAATTCTGGAGTCCTAAGCGCCCTATGGCAAAATGCACTGGACGAACTTTGCAAAATGTAGGAATTGCTCCCTCTTCAGGCACAAGTTTTGCTGGCAGGTGTTTTAAGGTTTTGATGCCCTCCTGAAAGACATCCTCTGCCTTGTCCACAAGGTTTGTTTTGGGCCAGAGGCCATAACATTTTGTAAATCTGCTGGCATTTCGAAATCAACGGGAATTAGGTTCCTAAACAACTTGGAGGATCTGGACCTTTATGCTCTGCTGTCCACCTGAGTCTCTCTCAGCCACTCTCCCTCAAATAATACCTGACCCTCTCGTGTCACAGCAGAGAGGTTTAACAGGCGCTGTACACATTTGTATGTCGCGTTCAGTGTAATAACCGCCAGGGCAGTGAGGACTTCCCCTGTGTATGTTTTTAGTAGCACCAAGTTTTCTGCAACGTCCCCTCTTTAAAGAGCCTCAGATTATCTGACACAGACATGGCAGACCTGGTATCCAGCTCCATTTGACGTCTTGCTCCGTCCGGTGTAAAGAAATCCAACGGACCCGTTATTGTTACACAAACTGTTGGAGAGATGGAATTGGAATTGGAAAAGATTCAGAAAAGGGCAACAAAAATGATTAGGGGTATGGAACGGCTTCCCTGTGAGGAGAGATTAATAAGACTGGGACTTTTCAGCTTGGAAACTAAGGGGGGATGTGATAGAGGTCTATAAAATCATGCCTGGTGTGGAGACAGTAAATAAGGAAGTGTTATTTACTCCTCATAACACAAGAACTAGGGGTCACCCAACAAAATTAATAGGCAGCAGGTTTAAAACAAACAAAAGGAAGTATTTCTTCACACAGAGTACAGTCAACCTGTGGAACTCCCTGCCAGAGGATGTTGTGAAGGCCAAGACTATAACAGGGTTCAAAAAAGATAAGTTCATGGAGGATAGGTATTAGCCATTATGGGCAGGGATGGTGTCCCTAGCCTCTGTTTGCCAGAAGCTGGGAATAGGTGACAGGGGATGGATCAGTTGATAGTTATCTGTTCTGTTCATTCCCTCTGGGGCACCTGGCATTGGCCACTGTCGGAAGACAGGATACTGGGCTAGATGGACCTTTGGTCTGACCCAGTATGGCTGCTCTTATGTTCTTATGCCCCAGCATTCTCCGTGGACTCCACGCTGTCACCGGCGAGCTGATGAAAGCCCCCGGGCTTGTCCTTGTGAGATCGTGGTTGTGCGTTTTGCACATCACCTGTCTGCACCCCAGTTTGTTGCAGCTTCTGCAGGGTTTGTCTGTGAACCAACAGTCCTTTGCATGGAGGGCCGGTTTGCCGCAGCAGGGGCATGCAGACAGAGTGCTGTCCGTTTTTGAGCTGACCTCCCATTTATTTGTTGCCTAGGTGCTGTTGCAGCTCCCAGGCAGTTTTAGCAGCTGTCTCCATCAATAACGCAATTTCTAGTGCACATGTGAGGGTTAAAGCAGCCTCAGTCGATGCTCCATCTTGCAAACTGCACAGTAACTGAACACCCCATTGAAACGCTCTCCAAACTGGCACTGCGCTGTTAATGTCCTTGACCCAGCCGCAAATTCGGGACTTGCTGTTTGGTTCTATTTATAAAAGCGGAAACGCTCCGCGGTGCCCAGGGGCTGGGGGGAGGCGACTTGGGAGAATTTCCACAACCTCAGCAAACATCTGCTGAGTAAGAGAAGCCTGGAGGGTTGTGTTCCAGGTTATTAGCTGTAACCCCCCCTTCCGCTGAGTAAAACCACCACTTTAGTCGTCTCACTTGTACCATTAGCTATTCCGAGCTGTTCCACTCAGCCAGAGAGCTGGGCCAGTCCTCACCAGAGCTGCCAAGGGCATTTTCCCCAAACAGCCAGAGGTCTTTAAACCCTTTCCCTGCAGGCCGCCGGGTACCGCGCGCCTACCCCCCAGGGACTGTCCCGCCGGGTACCCAGCGCCTCCCCCTGGGGACTGTCCCCGCCGGGTACCGAGCGCCTACCCCCCCGGGGACCGTCCCCACCGGGTACCGAGCGCCTACCCCCCCGGGGACTGTCCCACCGGGTGCTGAGTCTCTCCCTGCAGGGACAAGGGCCGTGTGGCTTCCCCAGGCCCTGAGAGCTCCTCCTTCTCCCAGCAGCGTGGCGCTGAGCCCTTTGCTTGGCTTGGTCCATGCGCAGCCTGACCCCCTGTCCTGTGGCTCTGCCCGCAGGGATCAAGAGGGCTGTTCGGTCCCAGCCCCCTGCCTTCCCGCCCCTCCCCAGACCCCGGCCCAGTGCTCTGAACTCCTGCCCTGTGTTTTGCAGCTGGATTTCCCGAGGAGCCGGACGAGCCACGCGGGGCTGAAGAACAGGAGCCGGGGAGCCGCCGGAGTAAGAGTGATTCGGGGAGGAGGGTGGGGGTTAGGGGGGGACCCGCCCCCCTTGCAGCACTGCCCTGGCACTTCGTACAGGCTTGGTCCCGTCTCCCTAGGGCACAGGAGCCGGGAGCAGCTCGGTGAGCTTTGGCGGGAACAGCATGCGCTGCTGAGAGCTGTGGGGGGTGGAGGTGGCACGAGGGCAGGGTGTGGGCAGCATGCGGGCCATGCAGCACGAGGGCGGCTGGGCAGTGCATGGGCAGGGGCGGCTGCAGAGGCCCTGGCGCAGCGGGCAGGTGCCCGGCCTGAGGACCCCTCCCAGCCAACGGGTTTTGTTCCTAGATGAGTTCCATGAGCCCCCGACGGAGCCGTGGGAGCCCGGCAGGGAGGACCGGAGACCGGCGCCCGACCCCGGTGAGCGCTCGCCATCTGCATGGGGCCTGGCCCTGGCCGTGTGCCCCTCAGTTCCCTGTCCTGAACCCAGAGCGTCCCCGTGGCCTCGGGGAGGGCAGGAGAGTCTCCAGGAGCCCCCAGCCCTGGCACATCCTGTGGGAGCCCGGGGGGCGGGGGGAGGGAGGGCCGCCCCTCGGGCCCACGGCCCTGGTGCAGCCTCCCAGATGGGGCTGTAGCAATGACTGCGCTGCCCTCTCCGGCCTGCTGTTTGGCTCCAGCCTGGTGCAGCAGAGAGCAGCCCCTGCCGTGTCCCCCCCGCCTGGCCCCGGCACCCTCGCGGGCAGCAGCTGGTGACTGTGTCTGTCTCTCTCCGCAGTGCTGACGGAAGAGCCCGAGCCACCCACGCTGGACTACAATGAGCAGATCGAGCGGGAGGACTACGAGGACTGTACGGGACTGCTGCTATCTCCCCGTGGCCCCTCCACCCAGACCCTCGCTCCCCTCTGGGCCCCGGCCCCGTGGGGACAGCCCTGCCCTAGAGCAAGCGCACCCCAGGGACCCCCCCACACCAAGAAGAAGGGGCCGGCCTGCGACCCCCGATGCTCCCTTGGGATGGGGCAGCCTCACCTCCTAGGCCCCAGACCCCCAGCGCTGCACAGCCCCATCCCCTGTGCCCCTGGCCCCCCAGCACTCCCCTGAGGCTGCAGTGTGGAGCCTGGACCACAGAACGGCCCCTGCCCAACAGCTGGGGACTGAGCAGAGCCCGGAGCCCCAGTGCTGGGATCCTGTAAGATGGCTCTTAAACACCTGATACCCCTTGGGCCAAAGTCCTACAGGGCCTGAGCCTCCTGTGCCCAGCATCAGACCCCTTTTGGACTCGGGACAGGGGTAAGTGATGCCCACGGTGCCAGGTGGGGAGGATCGGGCCCACAGTCTCTGTGCAGGGGGGACTACGACCAGGGCTGCTGGCATCAGCTGCTCTCAGAGTAAAGCTGCCAGGATCCGGCCTGCTCTGCCCCCTTGACCCCACTCGCAACAGTGAAGGGAGACCACCACCCCCTGACACTGAGTGCCCCCTCCCGCCCCAGGATTGCCCCGGCTCTCGGATGGCCTGGTAGAAAGCCAGCCCTGCATCTGCTGGCCAGGCTGCCGCCCCGTTCTCCCCAGGGGGGCGTTACCCTTCCTCTTGCCAGCCCTTTCTGCCCACTCTGGACACTCACGCCACATGGGAGCCCCCTGCCCCAACCCCGGGAGAAACCCCCTGGTTAGAGCCTCCGCTCTCCCTCCCGCAGCAGGACAGTGACAAACCTATGTTCCTTCCCCCCAGTCGAATACGTCCGGCAGCAGCAGAAACCCAAGAAACCTCTGAGCAGGAAGAAACCTGAGAGGCCGCCGTTGGAGGTGGAGGAGAAGCCAAGTACGTTTCCTCCGGCCCCAAGTCTTCCCCAGCCAGGGAGGAAGGGGACTGGGGGACAGGCAGGGAAGAAAACCCCTTGAGTGGGCCACCACTGGAGGGGTCTGAGGCTGCCCTGCATCGGTGCAGAGGCTGTTGTGTGCACCGGCACCAAACCAGAGGGACCAGGGAGCCACCCCCCTCCCCATACTTTTTAACAAGAGGCACATAAGTGCAGAATTCATGTCCTCTGCAGATTGTTTTTCCCCTGCAGAATAATAGAGTCTGCTGCGGAGGCGCTGCGATTACACCTTTCACCCACCAGGGGCTGCTGTGTCACCAGAAGAAAGGGCAGCTGGCTCAGCCAGCCGCAGAGAGGGAGGGGGCACTTTGGCCTTGGGCCCCTCCCCCTTCTACAAAGGTTCTGGTGCCCTGGGTCATGTGCCCGCTGGGCAGAGAGGTGCCCACTCCTCATGCCCAGCTCCCCATGCAAAGCAGCACTTCCCCACTGCTTGGGTGTCAGGGCCCTTTCCATGGGGCTCACAGACTCCGCTGCATGGGGAGCCGCAGGGGCGGTGCCCTTGGGTGACGTGCCCAGGCCCAACTAGAACCTTGGACTCTGCCCCTGCCCCTTAGCCACACATCTGTGACCCACACAGCCTGGGAACCAAGGACCTGCTCAGTGTAGGAGGGGCTGGGGTGCTCCCACACCATGGTTATTCTGGCCCCCTGCAAAGTCCCCAGGGGCTAGTGAAGCAGAGGGGCAATTTAGGGCAGCCCTCAGGTCTGCTCCAGCCACTGTCCCTGAATTTGCCTCAGAGCACCTCAGACCACAGGCCTAGTGCCCTATAATACCACAGATCAATGGGGAGGGGTTGTGGGGGTTGGACCATGATCTCTCGTCTGAAAGGCCACCTGCCTGCCCTGTCCTGGGCCACGCTGTGCTGTGGGCAGCTGAACATTAGCCCTCGGAGGGTCTGTCCTGGGCTAAGTCCCCCCAGCCCTGGCGGCTCTCCCCTGAGGGCACCTGGCTGTACCCGCCTCCCTGGGGCTCACTCGGACTCTCTCCTCCCCCTGTAGAGCCGCCCGTGGAGCCACCCCCACCGCCCCCCGAGAGGGACTACGATGAGGAGCTGCCACTGCCACCACTGCCGGACTACGACGACAGTAGGTGTCGGCCGCCTCAGGACGGACCCTCGGCCCCCCAGCCGCTTGTGCCCGGCCTCCTGACCCAGCACCCGGCCTCCTCCCCCACCAGCACTCGGCCCCTGCCCTTCCCCCCAGCACCCTGCCTTCCCCCGCAGCTCTCTGTCCCCCTCTCCCCTGCTCTGGACCCCACAGCTTTCTGTCCCCTTCCCTCCTACTGCCCTACACTCAGACACCACAGCCCTGGCCCCCGTATGATCCCGCTTCCACCCTCACCATGGCCTGGCCTCCAACCCAGCCAGTGCATGCAGGCCCAGTCAGCATGACGGGGCTTAGGCCAGCCAGGGGAGATCTGGCATTCCCCCCCAGGAGCTAACAGGGGCCCCAGCCCCAGTTAGAACCAGCAGACAGGGGGTCCCCCCCCCGGAGGGCCGTGACTCTGGGCAGGGCTGGGGTCCTGCGGGGAGGGCTGCCCAGTGCCCACACGGCCCAGCCTTGGTGCACGCCAGCCCAGCGCCATGTCCTGTGGCATCCAGGGGGGCCAATCCCTGGCGTGTTCTCCCCCACTTCCCACTGCGTTCGGCGGCAGCGTCCCTGGCGCCCGGCCGGCCCCTCAGCGCGCCCCGCTCTCGCCCGCAGTGGAATATGGCCTGCCCCAGCCCAAGAAGTTCCCCAGCAAGAAAGAGGGTGAAGGCGAGATGGAAACGGATGAGGAGCGACTCAAGCCACGTAAGGAGAGGGCTTCCCCCAGTGGGGTGGGGCAGGGCACACAGGGGAAGGGGCCATGCACATGGGGCAGGGCCAGGTTAATTGTGAGAGGGGCCAGGCACAGGGGGCGGGGCCATGTTAATTGTGGGAGGGGCCAGGAACAGGGGGCAGGGCCATGCTAATTGTGGGCGGGGCCAGATATCCTGCCCATGCACGCACTCCCCAGTAGACCAAACCCCTGGCCATGTGGGCTCCCTTCTCCCAGCTGGCCAGTGCTGCTGGCTGCCCCCGGCCAGGGCGCTGGCCCTGTGGCTACGTGAGGATCCCCAGGGACACAGTGCTCAAGCGGCCCGGGCAGAAGGAACCCACCAGCCTGGTCTAACCCTCCCTCGGCCACATTGGCCTTGACCCTGCCCCTCTCCCCTCCTGGAGCAGGGAAGCCCAAGAAAGGCGGCAGCAGCAAGGAGGAGGAGGAGGTGGACACGGATGATGACAAGTGGGCGGAGGAGAAGACCAAGGAGCGGAAAGGTGAGTGCGGAGCTGCCTCCCTGAACCACGTCCTCTCCGGAGCGGGGCCACACCCAGGACCCACGGCGGGGCCCAGCCCTGCGGCACCGTACCCAGAATCCCCGGCCTGGGCCCAGCCCCACGGCACCGTACCCAGAATCCCCGGCCTGGGCCCAGCCCCGCGGCACCGTACCCAGAATCCCCGGCCGGGGCCCGGCCCCGGGGCACTGTACTCAGGACCCTCGGTGGGGCCCGCTCTCCGGCCTGGCCCTGCATAGGTCATTCCAGGTGCTCTGGCCCTGCTAGCTTGAGTTAGAGAGACGTGCACACAGTTCCCCGCACCCCCACTCCGCTGCCTCTCTACCCTTCCCAGCCCCTTCCCCTTCCCCTTCTGCTGCTCTGGCCCTGCTCCGCTGCCAAGGGGTGCAGGGCAACAGGCCCCTATCCCACCTCTTCTCCGTGCCCCTGCCTGGCATCCTCAGTGCCTGCCCGGAGCAGGGGGCCCAGCCCCAGCCCCGGCATCCTCCCCCTGCCGCTCACTAACCCCCCGCCCCAACCACCTGCAGGGAAGCCGAAGAAGCCGGGCGGGAAGAAGTGGGAGACAGATGAGGATGAATGGACGCCCCCGGAGGAGAAAACAAGTGAGTGACCCCTGGGCTGTGTCAGGGGCCCAGCCCGCCAGCCAGGGGGCAGAGCCACGTGCCCCCTTTGGAGAGCAGGGGGCAGGAATGATGCAGGGGCAGGAGGGCGAATGAGGTCGGTTTGCCCAGGGCTGGTTGATGCAGAAACTGGGCATGGCCCCTGGCAGCCAAGCTGCCTGAGCCTCAGCGCCTCCACCGGGTTGGTGCCCACACTGGGCCTGAGGGCCTGACTGGCACCTGCTGCCCGGCAGGGGCCACGCCAGCTGCAGGGGGCAGAGAGCAGGGAGAGGTCCCCCAACCGCTCCGCCACCAGCAGCGGGCACAGCAGGGTCACTCCTGGGCAGGGGGCAGCTGGGTGTGCAGGCGTGGTCCTGAGCTGGGGAATGAGGGGGTCGGAGGGAGCTGGGCTAGCGAGGGCCTCCCCCTGTCACGCGGGCGCTGCCCTCCCTGCCTTGCAGAGTGCCCCCCCCATCGGGATGGAGTCCCACCGCATCGAGGACGACCAGATCCTGGCCTCGTCCATGCTGCGGCACGGCCTGGGAGCTCAGCGCGGTCGGCTCAACATGCAGGTAGGAGCAGCCCCATCCCCTGCCAGGCCCCCCAGCCCCGGGGTCGCCCCCACCTGCCGTTGGCCTCAGGGCAGACCCTGCCCTCTCCCCTCTCCCTCTGCCCACCCCCCAGGCCGGCTCCAACGAGGACGATTTCTTCGACGGCGCCTGGTGCGCGGAGGACGACACCCGGGCTCACTGGATTGAGGTGGACACCAGGAGAACCACGAAATTCACAGGGGTCATCACACAGGGCCGGGACTCCCAGATCCAGTACGTAGGGGCCAGGGGGGTGTCCCAGATCCAGTACGTACGGGCCGGGTTTTTTTTTTCCCCAGATCCAGTACGTACGGGCCAGGAGGGTTCCCAGATCCAGTACGTACGGGCTGGGGGTGTGTGTGTCCCAGATCCAGTACGTACAGGCTGTGTGTGTGTGTGTGTGTGTGTGTGTGTGTGTGTGTGTGTGTGTGT
>NW_020664404.1:215312-256368 GCF_002925995.2 Terrapene triunguis | reverse complement strand
TGTGTGTGTGTGTGTGTGTGTGTGTGTGTGTGTGTGTGTGTGTGTGTCCCCGTCCCAGATCCAGTACGTACGGGCCAGGCTAGGGTTGCCAACTGTCTAATCACACAAACCCAAACACCCTTGCCCCGCCCCTTCCCCGAGGCCCCACCCCTTCTCTGAGGCTCTGCCCCACTCACTCCATCCCCCCCCCCTCTCCCAGTCACTCGCTCTCCCCCACCCTCACTCACTTTCACCGGGCTGGGACAGGGGGTTGGGGTGTGGGAGGAGGCTGAACCTGGGGCAAGGGGTGTGGGGTGCAGGCTCTGGGAGGGAGTTTGGGTGCAGGAGGGGGCTCAGGGCTGGGGTAGGGGTTTGGGGTGCAGGAGGGGTGCGGGCTCTGGGAGGGAGTTTGGGTGCAGGAGAGGGTGCGGAGTGCAGGCTCCGGCTGGGCGGCGCTTACCTCAGGCGGCTCCTGGGCCTGGCTGTGTCCTGAGGCCGAGATCCCTGTACCTCCCTCCCCCCAGACTCCCTGCCCCAGCTGTGGCTGCCCCCAGCTGCCCCTGGGTGCTGAGTCCCCCCCCGCGCTCTTGTCTCCCCAGTGACGATTTTGTCACCGCTTTCTACGTGGGCTTCAGCAACGACAGCCAGAACTGGGTGATGTACTCCAACGGCTACGAGGAGATGGTACGGGTCCTACCCCCCCCCGGCCCCCTGCTGGAGGCTCCCGTCCGACCCCCAAACTGGCCCCACCTCACCAAGGCGGCCTCCACCGTGTCTGGGGCACAGCGGCTGTAACTGGCGCATGCCTCAGGCCTGGGGGGGGCAGGGGCGGGATTGAGGGGCACTGGCAGAGCTGGGGGGAGCCCAGGCCTGGGGGTCGGGATTGAGGGGCACTGGCAGACCTGGGGGGGAGCCCAGGGCTGGGGGTCGGGATTGAGGGGCACTGACAGAGCTGGGGGGAGCCCAGGGCTGGGGCTGGGGGTTGGGATTGAGGGGCACTGGCAGAGCTGGGGGGGGGGAAGCCCAGGGCTGGGACTGGGGTTTGGGATGGAGGGGCACTGGCAGAGCATGGGGGTGGGGGGCAGGGTTGCCAGGTATCTGCCTCCTTTGCCTGAGCGCAGGGGCCGTGTCCTGGTGCCATGCCTGACGCTGCCCCTTGGGCCTCTCCCTGCAGCTCTTCCACGGCAACGTGGACAAGGACACGCCGGTGCTGACCGAGTTCCCGGAGCCCGTGGTCGCACGCTTCATCCGGATGTACCCGCAGATCTGGAACGGGAGCCTGTGCATGCGGCTGGAGGTGCTGGGCTGCCCCCTCTCCAGTAAGAGCCAGGAGCAAACGCACCCACCGGGGCCTGACGCTGCTGCAGCCGCGGGCGGGAGCTGAGTGGGGCCTGGGCGCTGGGGCAGGAGGGACGGGATGGCTGGGGCAGAACAGGCCTGAGAGCCCTGCATGGGCAGGCTGGGCCAGGCTGCTGCTGGGGGGCTCTGGGGCTGCTCCGGGTCCCCCCCTCCCCGGTTGCAGGGACTCTGGGGACATGGAGCAGCACTGGGATGGTCCTGCCCAGGAGCAGGCCCTGGCCTGGCTGAGCCCACCTGGCGCCCCAGAGGACAGGGGGCTGGTCCCACACCAGTGTCCTTGGCAGTGCCAGCGCGCTGAGCTCACCAACTGGCTGGGGAAGCTTGCTACAAGGGGCTCTGGGCTGAGCCCTCCGGGGCTCTCCACCACAGAACCTGCCCGAGAGGCTCCGTCACAGCACGGCCCCTCCCGGGCACCAGGGTCCTCCCTCTGCCTCCAGGCTCCCAGGCTCTGGGCGGGCGGGTCATGGCTGCGTGTCTGACCAGCGGCTCTGCCCCCTCCCCAGCCGTCAGCAGCTATTACAGCCAGCAGAACGAGGTGACGTCCACCGACAACCTGGACTTCCGCCACCACAGCTACAAGGATATGAGGCAGGTGTGTGTGCAACCCCCCTGGGGACGGGGGGGAGGGCGTTCACCTCCCGGCGTGGCATTCAGAGCCATTCGGAGCTCACTGGGCTGGCTCTGAGTCTCTGCCTGCTGCTGGTCCTGCAGGGCAGCGCCCAGCTCCTGGGGTGTTTCCAGGGAACCCGCTGCCCCCTCTGGGGGGTTAGCGCTGCCTTGGCCTCCTATCTGCAGCATTTCCCAGTGCTACAGCCAGCCCTGTGTCCCCGGCATCTCGGCCCCTCCCCGCAGAGTTATTGCCAGAGACTGCCCCCCGTGTTCGGCCGGGGTTCAGCGTGACACTGACAGCGGGGATCGACCCTGGCTCCTCTCCCGCCCCAGCTCTGCTCACGGCCAGTAGCCGGCTCATCGATCCCGAGGGCCAGAGCTGCCTGGCGCCCGTCCGGGTGACGTCAGCCGATCCATGAGCCTCTTGGGGCACCCGCTGCCCGCCTCGCTGTGCGTCCCGCTGGCAGGAGCTCCCCGGCCTTTATTCCCCTTGTGGGAGAGCAATATAGCCTCCCCTGCCCCCCTTGCCTTGCTGGTGGCATAGACTCCCCACCCAGGGCCCCTCCGTCCCCGCCCTGGTGCCACCCGGGGTGGGCAGGCCTGGCCCCCTCATGCCGCCCTGCTCCCTGCAGCTCATGAAGGTGGTGAACGAAGAGTGCCCCAGCATCACGCGCATCTACAACATTGGCAAGAGCTCCCGCGGCCTGAAGATCTATGCCATGGAGATCTCGGACAAGCCGGGGGAGCATGAGCTGGGTGAGGCGGGGCCTGGGCTGCGGGATGGGCAATGGGGCAGGGACAGCAGGCGGATCCCTCCCCCGTTAGCCGCCTCCGGCCTGGGGATTTTGGCGCAGCAAAGCACCAGGCCGCTTTGTATGGCGAGGGGCCAGGAGCTGGTGGCACTGGGCTCCTGGGCGTGTTGCCCTACCAGCCCCCAGTGTGGCCCCCATAGGGATCGGAGGGCGTCTCTCCCTGCGTGGGGAGGAGCTCCTGGTGGGGTGGGACGCTGCCTGTGTCTGCCCAGCCCGCTGCTACCCTGAACCTGGTGCTCTGTGCCAGTCTCTGTGGGCGCCCTGGGCCGGAGGGCATCGCCATGACCCCGCGCCCTCTCCCCGCAGGGGAGCCTGAGTTCCGCTACACGGCCGGGCTGCACGGGAATGAGGTGCTAGGCCGCGAGCTGCTGCTGCTGCTGATGCAGTTCCTGTGCAAGGAGTACCAGGATGGGAACCCGCGTGTGCGCAGCCTGGTGACCGAGACCCGCATCCACCTCGTGCCCTCCCTCAACCCCGATGGCTACGAGATTGCCAGCCAGGCGGTGAGAGATCCCCCGTGCCTGCCTGTGCTGCCCTTTGGCATGCCAAGAGCACGGCCCAGTGACCAGCCGCGCTCGGAGCTCGGCCTGGCTATGTGCCCTGGGGCGATGCAGGGGGGTGGCTAGGTGCAGGGACTGGGTGCTCGGGCATGGGGGGGAACCCTGCTGGGGGCAGAAAGCGGGGGGAGGGGTCCTGCTGATGCTGTGATGGAATGGGGCAGGGGAAGCCACGTCCGTCTCCGTCAGCTCCATCGCGCCCAGCCCTTGGGCTGGTGCCAGCTGCCGGGGGCCTTGCTACTGAGCGTGTCGTGCCCCTCCCTGCAGGGCTCGGAGCTGGGCAACTGGGCACTGGGCCACTGGAACGAGGAAGGCTACGACATCTTTGAGAACTTCCCGGACCTGGCCAGCGTGCTGTGGGCGGCCGAGGAGCGGAAGTGGGTCCCACACCGGGTCCCCAACCACCACATCCCCATCCCTGAGCACTACCTGGCCGAGGACGCCCACGTGAGTGCCCGTGGGGGCTCTGGGGGCCCTGGCTCCCGGTCATGTGCCACCAGGAGGGTGCGACGACTGGGACCCCTGCCCGCAGGGCTAGTGGGGAAGGCGATCGCAGCCTGCGGGCAGGCCGGAGGGGGGCTGCTGGGGGTGATGGCAAGGAGCCAAGCTGGCATTTATGGTGGAGCTACTGGGCAGGGTGCCAGCCAATGCCTGGCCACTTCATGGAGTGGGGATTAGCAGGGGAGCAGGCAGGCATGGGCACTGGGCAGAGAGGGGCTCTGCCAGGGGCAGGAGGTGGGGGCTTTTGTGCCCACGGGCCCCAGCTCTGTGTCCCCCCAGGTGGCTGTGGAGGTGCGCGCCATCCTTGCCTGGATGGAGAAGACCCCCTTCGTGCTGGGAGCCAACTTCCACGGCGGGGAGAAGCTGGTGTCGTACCCCTACGACATGGCACGGCCGCCCCGCGAGGGAGAGGGGGAGGCGGCGGCGGGACGCTCGCCGGACGACTACGAGGACGAGAACCTGGAGGCGCAGGAGACCCCCGACCACGCCATCTTCCGCTGGCTGGCCATCTCCTACGCCTCGGCTCACCTCACCATGACCGAGACCTTCCGCGGGGGCTGCCACACCCAGGACATGACCAATGGCATGGGCATCATCAGCGGCGCCAAGTGGCACCCCCGCGTGGGGAGTAAGTGGGGGCTGGAGGGGGGATAATGCTGCAGCAAACACCCGCCAGTCAGAGGTGCCGGGGGCGGGGGGAACTAGGACAGACAGGGCTCCCTTTGGGGAGGGTGCCAACATCGCCCTCAGGCCCCATAATGCTGGCCCCTCTGCTGGGTGCCACCTGCCCCACAGGCCACTCTAGTGTCACCCCGTCCAGACGTTTTCCAGAGCTTTGTTCGCAAGGCCCTGCATGCCGAGGCTCCCATCCCCCCACCTGGGGGTTCAGCCCCCCATTGCTCCTTGTCCCCCCCCCCACCGGGCGGCACGGGCAGGCAGGGATCGCTGAGCTGGTCTCTTCCCGCCCCCCGTTCCCACCGCTCCGGCCTGCTTCACCCAGGCCAGGCGCTCCCTCGGCTCAAGGCCGCCCGCCCCCAGAGGCTGGCACCGCTGCAGCCAGGCTGCCTGCCCCAGGGACCCTGCTGCCCCCTGCAGCAAACACCCGCCTGCCAGTGCTGATGGCCCGTCCCCCCTTCTCTGCCAGGCCTGAACGACTTCAGCTACCTGCACACCAACTGCCTGGAGCTCTCCGTCTACCTGGGCTGTGACAAATTCCCCCATGCCAGCGAGCTGCAGCAGGAGTGGGAGAACAACAAGGAGTCGCTGCTCACCTTCATGGAGCAGGTGGGACGGGGGAACCAAAGCGGTGGGACTGGGAGGAAGACTGGGGGGCCCTGCAGCAGCCCCGGGCTAACAGCCTTTCCCCTGGCAGGTGCATCGGGGCATTAAGGGGGTGGTGACGGACCAGCAGGGGGACCCCATTGCCAACGCCACCATCATCGTGGGAGGAATCAATCACAACATGAAAACAGGTACGGACGTGTCCCGCCCCGCAGCGGGTCCCTGGGCGCCCCCCCCCAGCGAGCCCCCGGGCGCCCTGGCCTCGCCATGGAGGGTCCCCAGGCACCCAGCCTCCCCAGTCTGCAATGGGTGCTGTTCTTCCCCTCTACTAAAGGGCACCCAGCCTGTGCCCACCCAGTGACAGGTGCTGTCCCCTCCCCCTCCTCTGTGGGCACTCAGCCTGTGCCCACCCAGTGACAGGTGCTGCCCCCACCTCTTCCTGGCCTTACAACAGAGCACAGACCTGGCAGCCGTAAGTGTCCCTGAGCTGGGCAGCCCCACAGCCCAGGCTGGAGGTGCCCAGCCCTCACCAGGAGGGGGGCCCTGACTGCGCAGGCCAGGCCTGGCCCTACGGCACGGCTCTGCAAAGGCCAAGGGGGAAGCAGGGGGCATCCAGGCTAAGCCTCTCTCCAGAAGGGTGCTGACAACGCTGTGAGGTGCTGGGCAAAACCCCACAACCCCCAGCTCCTGCCCCACGAGTGCCGCTCACCCCCCCTCCCCTCATGCCCTTGCAGCCAGCAGCGGGGATTACTGGCGCATCCTGAACCCGGGCGAGTACCGCGTGGTGGCCAGGGCTGAAGGCTACAACCCCAGCGTCAAAACCTGCACCGTGCTGTACGACATCGGCGCCACGCAGTGCAACTTCATCCTCTCGCGCTCCAACTGGAAACGCATCCGGGAGATCATGGCCATGAACGGGAACCGGCCCATCCGGCGCATCCCGCCCGGGCGGCCCATGACACCCCAGGAGCGCATGAGGCTCCGCCAGCGGATGCGCCAGCGCATGCGGCTCCGCCAACAGATGCGGCAGCGCATGCTGAACGCCACCACCACCGGCGCCCCCCCCCACACTGGCCCCCACCACCTCCCTCCCCTTCGCCTTCAGCAGCACCACCTTTGCCCCCTGGAGCCAGCTGCCGCCCACCGCTGCCACCTGGGAGACCGAGACCTACACCGAGCTGGAGACCGTGACGGAGCTGGTGACGGAGCTGGTGACGGAGGCTGAGGCTGGGGCCTGGGAGGTGGGCACAGGGACTGCGCAGCCCCTGACCACAGCGGAGACCTACACCGTGAACTTTGGCGATTAGGAGGCGCTCCGGTCGCTGCTGCCTAAGGCCCAACCCAGACGCTAGCGCCTGGTGGCCAGCTCCCTGCCTGCAGCCAGCTGCCCTTTCCTCAGCTGCAGGCACGGTCATCTGCTTCTAGAGCCCCGCGGCTCCGGGCAGCCTGCTGTCGACCCAGCACTCACCCCCACCGGCCTCCTGCTTCCATGCCAGGCTCACCACGCCGCTTTCTAGGAGTCCAGGGGGACGTAGCTTCCCGCAGGGGGCTGGGCAGGGGGGTGCCTGACCCTCCTGGGCAGGAAACGACGGGATCCCCTTGAGACCGGGCAGCACCAGCAGCTGGCCAGGCTCAGGGAGCGAGGGAGGGTTGATGCGGGACTCGGCTCAGCAGGGGGAGCTGGGACCCTCTCCAGGGCAGGGCCCAGGAGGCAGGGGCAGTGCAGCCCAGCGGGCAGCTGGGTTCCTCCACGCGGTTCCTGTTATACGAATAAATCCAGCTACGTCGGTAAAGGTGCCAGCTTTGTCTTCTCTCGCCTGGCAGGGGACGCCCTGCGCCAGGGAAGGGGAGGATGGCTTGGCTGGGCCCCCTCCAGGCTGGCTGGGCAGAGCGGGAGAGCTGAGGGTGGGGCAGCAGAGTGGGGCGCAGCCCGGACCCACCCTGCCAGGGACCCGGACTTGCTCCCGCGTCCCATGATGGTGAAGCTGGAATGGCCAGGCCCCTGCAGCCACAGGGCATGGGAAGCAGTGCCAGCTCCCCCCGGCGTGGCAGGCTCAGGCCCTCGCCCTTAGCCGAAGAGCCAGCGCCCCACTGACAGGTGAGAGGGGCGGCTGGTCACTCAGCCAGGCCCGGCCCAGCCACAGCTTCCCGGGGAGGGAGGGACGCCAGGCCCAGAGCCGGCCGGCGGCAGCAGAGCACACTTAGGCGGATGTAGCAGAACCAGCTCTCCCCTCCCCCCAGGCCAGCGCAGGCACTTCCATCCCTGCAGATTGGTGGGCGAGCTGGAGGGGGGTGCACGCAGGCCCCCAGAACTGGGCAGTAGGCAGAGGCTCATCCGCAGGCCCGCCCCCTCGGCCACCCCAATGCTGGAACACCACAGCCGCACGCAGAGGGAGGGGAGAGGTATTTTTATTTGGGTCCATTTGCACCCTGTTGGGAGCAGGCGGGCAGCCCGGCTCTGCCCCGCCCTGGCTCAGTGGCTGATCTCCATCTCACCCTCGTCCTCCTCGGCGCTGAAGCCAGAGAAGCTGATTGGCTGGCAGGTCAGGTTGCGCAGGTTGATGAGGCAGGCTGTCTGGGTGGCGCTGAAGTCGGGAATGGTCACCAGCAGCACCTGCTGCCCATCTGCCCCTGCGAGGCAAACAGAGGGGGGCTGAGCCGCTCCCCCACCTAGAGACCAGCACTGGGGGTCGCCTGGCCTGGGCCCCCGGCTCAACCCCAGCCACGGAGCCGCCACATTTCCCACATGCTGCATCGCTCGTGCACCCGGATCCCACTGCTAGGCCGGGAGCTCTGTCCCTCCCCAACCCCACGGGGGCTGGTGGGGAGTCAGCAGCCGTCCTGCCATCTGGGCCAGAATCTGGGTAGCCACGGGGTCACCTCCAACTGTGATTCATGCTGCCCACGACCAGCACAGAGGCCCAGCTCCTGGCTCTACGGGAGTGGGCCATGTACCCAGCCCAACCTCCTCCTGCATGCGCTGCCCATGTGCCGCCCCTGCTGAGGGGACAGCTGGCTGGGTCTTCCCAGTATGCACTGGTGCACATCCATCCAGCAGTGACACGTATGGTAACCATCTCAATACGAGAGCGGCAGGACCCCACATTCTCCAAGGACACTGAAGATCCGGCTGCTGGGGCCTCCTTTCCCTCCCGGCACTGTCGTGGCGAGGTACACAGAGCAGCCCCCCCAGGGCACAGCGCCCAGCCAGCAGGCCTCTAGGCTCCTCACCTGTGAGCTCCTTGGATTGGAAGCGTGGCGCATTCCCGCAGAAGTAGACGTGAGGGCAGTCGGTGAAGATGAAGGGGTCGGTCTTGTAGAAAGGGTAGCAGCCTGGAAGACGATGCAGGCTGTTAAGGAGTGCCTGGCTCCGTGCCCTGAGGGCGTAGCTAGATATCAGCAACAACTCCACCCACAGGAGCACCCTACCAAACGGCAGGATGGCCGCCTGCCCACCAATGCCAGTGGCCACATTGGCAACTAGTGCCTCTTGCCAACTCCCAGCCCCATCTCTGCTGAGCACTCCCAGCTCTAGGGGCGATGCAGAGAAACAGGGCTGCTGGGCCAGACCCCTCCACACCCTCCAGAGTCAGAGGTTTGTTCTGCTGTCGTTCTCAGAGCCAGCAGGGCTGGGACCTGATGCTCAGAGTCCAGGACTGCTAGCGCCCTCCCGGAACGCCTGCCCCGCTGCACGGCAGCTGTTGGCCACCTGTTCCCAGCCTGGGGTAGGTGTGAGCCCCGCCTCCAGATCCACTCCCCTCAGCGCCATCTCGGCTCACACGCTCAGAGCTCCTCCTGCCTGCCCAGGTGCACTGCGGGGGTCCCTGCCCAGCCCCTTACCAAGGGTGTCTGGGGCCGTGGGGCTGAGGTGCCCGACACGCAGCGTCCACTCCAGGATCTCCAGGTAGTCCTCCATGCTGCTGTATTTGAAGATGTCATTGACGTTCTGGCCAGACGTGCCCAGAAACCTGGAGAGCAAGGGGAGTCAGGCTGCTTGCAGGCCGAATTGTTCCCCAGTGCCGCCCTCACCACCCAGCCCTGAGGGTGCCAGCTCAGGGCCCCACACCACTTCCCACCACGCCCCAGGCCTTTTGCTAAGCCACTGCCAGCTCCCGCCCCGTGCTCCCCAGCAGGTGGAGGGGTGGGGTTTTCCCTGGCTTCCCTCTGGCATCAGCATGGACCCAGCAGCAGGGGCACAAAGCGCTGCCCGTTTCTGTTTGCCGTGCCACCCCTGGTGCCAAGGAAAGGGCTTTACCGGACCCCGTCGATGTCGGCCTGGTAGGGGTTGGTGACCAGCTGCAGTGTGGAGTAGGCGCCCGCTAGGGGGAACATACAGTGATGCAGCGGCTGCTGGGGCAGCGTGTAGTTAGTGGGGTCAAACTCGCCGGGCATCACGTCCACTGGCACGGAGGCCTACAAGCAAAGAGGGGGCAATCAGAGCCGGGCTCCCGCGCAAACCCCCCTCCAGGAGCAGCGGTCCCCGGCCCCAGCCCCCTCACACTGAGCTGCAGCAGGATCTCGTCCAGCATCTTCACAGCCTCCACGCTGGCAGCCTGGGTCTTCTTGGTCAGGTACTTTGCCTGCAAGAACAAGTCCGGAGAAGCGTCAGAGGAGCAGCCTCCTCAGACCAGCCTCTGGGACCAGCGTGGTACCTGCTGAGCCACCTGCGGGAAGCAACAGTCCTCCCAGCCATGCCCCAGGTGGGCACGCGCCAGGACAGGCTGGGCGGCCACAAGAGAGTGAGCCCCAGCCCACGTGGCAGCTACATGGGTAAGGAAGTGGAGCCAGGTGCCAGCTGCCCCTTGCCCTGGTATGATTCCCATTGCGGGCTCAGAGGGTGGCTGCGGTCTGGTGATGCTCCATCCCCCAGGAGCCCCTGGCTGCCCAAGGGGGGCAGCACTCGCCCACCGTACGGCTGCTCAGACCCCTCCCCGCTGCAGGCCATCTGCCAGCACTGGCTCCTCTGCTGGCTAGGGCTGGGCTCTCGGGCGCGGGCCATTTGACCCCACTGGATGGTGCCCCTTCCCCCCACATCCTTACAGGGCAGAGGAGACCATGCAGACCCCAGCACAGCTCCCCATGGGCGGCCCCTCCCTTCGCTAGCCCGTTTCTAATCCCCCCTCGGGGCTGTTTGCCCGCCCAACAGGTCACCGGTACCACAGGGAGGAGAGGCAGCTGGCAACGACTAGCCGTGCCTGGCATGCGTAACTTCCTGGGGCTGGCCGAGAGGAGCCGCCTCTCTCCCGGAGTCCCTTGTCAGCCCAGGCAGCTCCCTAGCTAATTCCTCTGCCCCAAGTCAAGGGCATGGCCCTGCCAGCCTCTCCCAGCACCCAGATCCCACGGGCCATCTCCAGCGAGTTTCGCCTGGAACCTGGGCACGTCCAGAGATCCAGCATGGCGGCCTGTGCCCAGCCCAGTGCCCGCTTCCCCTGCCCATGCAAATACCACTCTGAGCAGACAGATGCATTCAGTGCTGGGGAAAAGCACCGGACCGAGAAACCTCCACTGACCCACACAACCAATGCATCCTAGGTAGCGTCCACCTGCCCCCTGCACGGGGGGGCAAGTCTCCGGGGCTGCCAGCTGGTGCCAGCAGGCCACCAGGGCGCCCTGGGGGCCCTCACCTTGTTGATGGTGTCTTTGTTCTGCGTGTTCTGGCTGAGCAGGTTGCCTGCCAGAATGACCCGGGAGATCTGCGCCGCGCAGCTCTGCTCGCCCTCGGCCCCCAACTGCCCCGTCACCACGTCCACCAGCAGCTGCATGCCCAGGAAACTCTCGCCGCTCCCGCCGCCGAGGCCCAGGCCTGACACCAGCAAGACAAACCTGTGGCCCAAAGCAACAGGTGGGTATCCTGCCATCCAGCACACCCGGGCAGTGGGCGGGTTACCTAGGCCTGTGCGAGGCCTCGCCATGGTAGCCAGGACATTGTTACCAAGCGGGAGAGCACACAAGGGAGATGAAGCTGCAGAGATCAAGGCCAATTTCAGGCCAAGCAGACCCAGCAAAGGGCTGAGAGCTGGAAGGCACCAGCGACGCTGCAGGGTTTGAACACTGGCGGTGCCGACCCTTGCAGGGTGTCTGGGACCGTCCCCTGTCACGGGTCAGCAGGTGATGGCAGTGCTGGCATCAGCAGCGGGCACCTGGGGAAGGGGATCGGAGCCCCAGCTCCATCAGTCGTTCGCTGGCACTGAGACCAGGGAGGGGGAGGCGCCACTCAGCACTGGGAGACGAGGCAACAATGGACTTCAGGCCACTTCGCCCCTCCCTGCCTGGGCCTTCTCCTCCCGACACAAGGAACAGGCACGGCAGGCCAGGCACAGAGGGGGATGTTTTAGAATATCAGGGTTGGAAGGAACCTCAGGAGGTCATCTAGTCCAACCCCCCGCTCAAAGCAGGACCAATCTCCAGACAGATTTTCACCCCAGTTCCCTAAATGGCCCCCTCAAGGATTAAACTCACAACCCTGGGTTTAGCAGGCCAATGCTCAAACCAGAGCTATCCCTCTCCCATGGAAGAGCCTCTGCAAAGCCCTGGGCAATGGGCACCCTCAGCTGCTTCACCAGCCCCTGGCTTAGAGGCCTGGTACCTACTGCTACCTCTGCACTACAGGGAAGGGGAGTCAGGCCAGAGACACCCCCTCATGGCTGGCACTGCCCCATGTTCACATTCCTGGCAGGGTGCCTCGGGAGAGGCTGCCTCACCTGTCGGTACTGGGCCCTCTCCGGGGCAGCTGCCGGGGCAGGTCGGCAAAGCAGTGATCTTCCACCACGAACTTGCCGTCCTCCCTCTCCGAGCCATAGACGGCGAGGATGGTCCCTGAGCGGCAGCACGAGGGAGAAGCAGCGTTAGGCAGGTCCATCCCAGCCTGCCTGCAGGAAGCCAGGGCCACACACAGCACCCACTGTGCCCCACCCATGGCTCTGCTCTCATCACTCAGGGTGCCAGGAAGGGAGAAGAGCCTGTTCTGGATCCAAGTGAGCCAGCCCGCGCCACTCCTCCCACCCCCTGCCACGGACAGGGAGCTCTGCTGATGTTGCCAGGGCATTTAGTACTTGGCACACACCCGTCTGGTCTATGCCCGTTGGGGAGGCGGGAAGGGCCTACAGCCTGGCACAGGGGGGCCAGGAGCTGCATGAGACCGTGGCAGCTCCGGCACTCCGTACCTGTCACCAGCTTCTGAATGTCGACAGCTCCCTCCAGCTTGATCCGCTGCAGCTCATCCTCCAGGATCAGCTCGTCCGACTGGTGGATGTATTTGGTGCGGGGAGGCTGCGGCAGCAGGTTGTGCTGTGGAGACAGGCCAGGCCATCAGCACGATCTAGGAACAGAGCATGAACGGCCCCAAAGGCTCCCCCGCCATCAAGCAGAGCAGACGCATGACCAGGGTCAGGAGCAAATGGAGAGCCCTGCACATGAAACATGGGCCCCAGCAACTCAAGCACAGCGACCTGTTTTTTAAAGCCACGCTCTTCTCGGAAGGCAGAGCTTTGGTACCGAGCCACTATCCCTGCTTTGCTGGAGCTGCAGGAACTTTCCAGGGTCTCAGCAAAACAGTCTTTGTTACCCAGGTGCAAATGATCATTGACACATGTTTTCTCCTCACAGTTCCTTCTGGTGCAGAGGACATGCAAACAATAACTTGGAGACCTACCCAAGGAGGATGTTACTCATCCCGGTGGTACCTTCTGCCAGAAAGCCTTACGCTGGACAGCCTTAGAATGTGTCTTTGCAATCATTACACAGGGGAGAGCACTGCTCTGTTTGCCTAGAGTTGGCAGAAAGGCTGCAAGCTTTATTCCTTAGCAAAGACCTTCCTCTTCCCAGTGGCTGAGCCCTGGCCAAGTCATTTGAACAGGACAGTGAGGGATTCGGAGCTGCCTGGGGTTGTCTGTGCATAAGGCTACGATTTTGGCACAAAGGTCATGGTGTCCACAGTAATGGTGAACGTGAATCAATTCCGTGACGAGTCCACCCCACGCTTGCCTTGCAGCAACAGCTCCCGTCTTTTGGGGCTGTGGCTGGTTCCCTGCTCTGGGCACTGCGATCTGGGGCACGGAGTGTTGGTGCCACGCAGGTCTAGTGCGTCCACCTGCCCCTGCCCCCGCCCCCCCATAGAACGCCAGTCAAATTTGGCCCGTCTGCCTCTCTATCTCCATCTATGGAAGGACGGACATGCCAAGCCTGAGTAGCGCTGGAAGCACATGGGCCAGGTTGCAAAGCCCAGAGCTGGGCCAGCCCAGCGGGACAGGAGCTGGGTGAGTGCAGGGGGGGCTCGCTTTCCACCCACCCTCCTCCTTTCCGGGACTTACTGTTTTTTCTGGCACCAATGCTGTGAAATTTACTAAAAATTTCTGTGCCAAAATCACGGCCCTATTTACGAAAACTATCTGCTCGTTATCTCGGTCTGATTGTTGCCAAGGGGACGGACTGTAGGAATACATGGGGTTAATTTGCCAAAGAGGCTGTTTGCAGACAGGCGGCTGACGGACAGGACGAGTAACTTTGGGTGTTTCTACCTCCAGTCCCCTGCTAAGCGAGTCAGAGTAATTTGTCAAGGAAGGAATGGGTTAGGAGTGGAGTCCAAGCTTGTCAACACAGGGGAACGAAGATCACTCCCAACCAGAGTTAGAAGGGCACGCTCCCAGAAGCTGACAGAGAGTTAAGGGCTACAGGCTGACAGCCAGGGGGCAGCAGTCTGGAGTCAGACAGGCCTGCCTAGGACTCGATGTGAGATAAATGGATAAACAGATCCTTTGTCATTTTAATACCCATTTCTCTGCACTGCTTTGGGGCTACGGTTAAACAAAACACTCTTCGTTTAGGGAGGCTGCTTAGGGTCACTGAACACCACTGCCCACAAGCCCCCCAAAGGGACAAACCGCAGGTGCCAAACCCAGTTGGACCTGCTGGGTCATAGGCTGGTTCCCAGGGCGCTGTAGCCAAGCGTGTGAGAAAGGCAGGATTCCACTGCAGGAGAAGTAAAGGCCCAAGGAGCTGCGCTCAGAAACACCACTAAGGGGACAGAGATGCAGCAAACCCAGTAGTCATAGCAACGCTAGGAAGCATTTGCAAAGGGATGGTGTCATTTCAAAAAACAGAGGTGGAAGCAGTTCCAGGAGCTATCCCTGCCCACATCCCTCCAGCAAGGTTTGTGCTTGGATGGTCCCAGCCGCCTGTTTTAACGAGTCTCTCTCCCTTTCAAGCCAAATGTACAGCTGGGGAAACTGACTCTCTGGGCCAGGACACAGCACAAAGCGCCGTCACACTCCCCCAGACTCAGAGCACAGAGAGCAATTCAGCCAGCGTGATGGAGGCTGCTGGGGTGACAAAGCAGGGACTAAGCATTCAGGGGATTTTTAAATGTGAAAATAGACACACTCCTGTCAAGGACAACTCAGAGTTCATTATGGTCTGCCCCGGTGTGGGCCCCTGCACTGAGAGCAGGCAGGAGATGAAAGGGGTCACCCAGCCTGACTGCTCATGCTCCGAGACACCATTTGCTTGCGAGGCTCTGAGCCCCTCCCACCGTCATTACCTCCTCGCTGATCTCCCGGAGGATGGAGGGCTGCAGCTGCATGGACTTGAAGAGGGTTCCCACTATGCAGCACTTCTCTGCGGTCTGCAGCTCACACAGCTTCTTCACGGCTATGCCGCTGCCTGCGGAGAGAAGCACAACTCAGCCTCTCCGGACATTCAACTGCCTGAGGGACAGGCCGCGCACACAGCCACCCCGGGGGGGGGGGGTCACACAACACGGCTATGGGACATCTAAAGGGACGGGCATAAACTCTAAGGGAGAAAAATGGGGGTAGGCATGTGAAAGGGCGTGGGACTGGGCGAAAGAGGGTAGGATTGGTAACTGGTGAGTGCCAGGCTTCTAAGGGCAAGCTATGGTCTATGGGGCTAGTCCCCCAGGGAAGCTGCCACAGAGGCCTAGACCAGCCAAGCACCTGAATGCACTGTAGACAGCAAACCTGCACGGGGCAGTGGCTCTGAGGGAGCAAGAACTGTCTCTTCTGTGTCTGGGAAAGGAACCCCTCAGCCCCCCGAACAGCTAACCCTAACTCGAGATCCCCGAAGAGGCCCAGGAATAATGGCTCTCCCAGTGCCCAGAGTCGCCGTCTTGCCTTCGACTCATCCCAGTTCTCTGCACCGTCACCAAGAGTATCAACACGCCATCCGGGAAGACAGAGCTCAAGCCCATGGGTCCCTGCGGCCCCACACCGGGATGTCAGTGCAGCAGGCAGGACACCCAGCCCGTGACACAGAACCCACATCTCTAGTTCAAGAAACCAGCAAGGGTAAGGTCGTGCCCTAAGCCATCCACAGGGCCCTCGGGAGCTGGGATGTCCCAGGAGGTCCTTTTTATCTGCAGCCGTTACCCTGTGATTACCTCCAGCCTGAGCTCCTTGGGGCAAGGGGCAGAAGGAGCCTGTTCTCCTAATGCACAACAGGAAACAGAGCTCCCATGTGCTCCCAACCCTGGGTGCAATCGCTACACTGCTGTGCGTTTTCAGGGGAGGGCGATTACTCACTGGAATGCCTCCCCTAGGGCTGTGGGAATACTCAGCCCTTGGAGTCATTAAATCCTTCCAGTAATACTCTCTAGCTGCACCACCTGTTCCTGGGCTGAGTGCTGGAATCCCCAGGGGATATACTCCTGCCTGGGGGAGAGGCCAGACTAGATGATCACAGTGGGTCCTCCTGGCCTTTAAAATACGAATTCTCTGGCTCTGCGCTGAAACAAAAGGGGATGACGCCCTCTAGTGCAGCCAAGGAAATGGCACCGATACCAGAGCAGCGGGCGTTGAATTCTCCAGCCCACACTTGTGGGAAGGCAGAGCCTGGTGCTGGCAGCTGGATTCAGCCAGCAGTGGAAGATGCCAGTTATCAAAGCTGAGCGGTCGGGATTGGTGACCATCCGACGAGAGGGGCTGCTGGGCAGACAGAAGGAAGTATTGCTTCACACAACACACAGGCAACCTGTGGAGCTTGTGGCCGGGGGATGTTGTGAAGGCCAAAAGTATAACAGGGTTCAGAAAAGAAGTAGACAAGTTCATGGAGGACAAGTCCATCAATGGCTATTAGCCACGATGGTCAGGGATGCAATCCCATGCTCTGGGTGTCCCTAAACCTCTGACTGCCAGAAGCTGGGACTGGACGACAGGGGTTAGATCACTCGATAAATTGCCCTGTTCTGTTCATTCCCTCTGAAGCACCTGGCACCGGCCGCTGTCGGAAGACAGGATACTGGGCTAGATGGACCACTGGTCTGACCCAGTACAGCTATTCTTAGGACTTCAGTCTGGGGATTCAACACAAGACCCTGGAAATTCTGGTCCCCTTCCACTTGCCAGCCAAGACCTGAGTTCAGGATTCGCCACTTCCCTCACAACGCTCAATGATATCACTAATCACAGCCGCCCAGGGCTGTCGGTACCGGCGATGCCACTGACATCTGGATTGTGCTCTCAGCAGGTGAGTAAAGGAGGAACCGATTCCCCTAACGTTTCCCTTCCAAGTGTTATTTATACATTGAGAGCTGAGCCCATCCCAGGGGCTCACAGATCAGACTGCCTGCTCTCTTTCCAGTCTACTCACCGACATACCGGGCTGTTTGCCCAGCACAGGTGACAATGGGAAAGTCAGAAATCATAGCTAGAGGGCCACTGGCATCACTAGCCCCCCAGATGACCTTTGTTTTCTTATTTCAGTGCAAGTAACCAGAACTCTGCTTCACCCCGTAGATTGACACCCCAGTCGGCATGCCACAGCCGGCCTGGAAACCCAGCACCCCGCTGCCCACCGGGGAAAGGGAGAACTCTCATCAATCAGGACACACTCATAGGTTTCAAGGCCAGAAGAGACCGTTACAATCATCTAGACTGGCCTCCTGCATCGCTCAGGCCAGAGAACCTTACCCGGCGATTCCTCCATCCAGCCCAGAACTCTGCTCAGGGCTCAGCATGTTAGCTCTAGAGATCCTCAATGATGTTAGCTGAGTACGTACACGTACACGTACCCAGCGTTCAAGCCAGAGATTTACAAGACCACTCCAGGAAGCAGGACAAGGACGGTCAGTCCTTCCCGTGGGGCCTTGCCCTCCCTGGGCTGCAGAGCTCTGATCAGCCACAACAGTTCTGGCTGTTCCCCGAGAGCAGGGCTCAGCACTGTGGCTGCACTTAAATTCCATTAGTTCCTGCGCAGCCTAAACAGGACAGTTAAAAAAAAAAAAAAAAAATTCCTCAGGCTCCAAGACAAATATTGAAATAGAAATTCCACGAGAGGCTCAGCTAATCTAGACTCCGAGGCTGATTCTGGGTCATTTCCCTTGGCATCGGGCCTCTGTTCTTCCCCGAGGAAGTAAGGGAGGGGCTCAAGGACATCTGTAGGGGAACACACTGCAAGAGTCTCAGACACAAGGCACTATAGAAAGGTTAAAAGTTAGCCTAGCTGCTCCCAGACTCTCAGGCTGGGAGCTGTCAGGGTTTCATGAGCCGATTAAGGCTGAGGCTGGCTAACATGGAGATGAAGGATGGGTTTGTTTACACAAAAGAGCTATTCCAGAATAACTCCTCATGTGGGGGGGGACACGCAATCCAGAACACAAGTGCCTTTTCCCCCCATTTAACTTCACCCCCTTCCAAAAGAGAATCCATTCTGGAAGCTAAACTGAAGGAAGGCACTTGCATTCTGGAATAAGTGGGCCCACATGGGGAGTCATTCCAGAATAATTATTCCTGATTAGCTATGTCAGTACATTTCCAAGTGTAGATAAGCCCGGGGAGAGAAACCCCTAAATCTACTTTTATACTGGATTGTCTCCCTGTTTTCTTGTACTCCCCAGTCTGACTGTATCACCTGCTGTGTCTGGTCTTAGACTGCAGCTGTTTACGGCAAGAGCTGGTCTTTTTAGTCTGTGTTTATTCAGGGCCGAGCACATGGTCTAAGACTGGCCTAGGTGCTACCAGTTATTAATCCTGGCTGGCTGCTGCTGCCTCCCACAGGGATTCCCCCACTCTTGGCATTAACCCTTTTGTTTTCAAAGGGAACCCACCAAAGGGTGCGTGCGTGTAGGGAGGAGGAGGTGGTTGTGCCTGATGAGTGAAGAAAGCCCGTGGAGGAGGCTGCCTTTGTCCTTTTCCTGCTAGGAAGGTTCTCTCGGCTCATTTCACATTAGAATGAAGGCTGTGCCTGCCACAGGAGGGTACAGACAACTGCAAAATGAGAACGCTTGTGAGCCTGGACAGATCAACCAAGTGGAAACTGATTAGTTGAGAGGGGAAGTGGTTTTGAGAGACTGCCTGCAGCTTTGCTTTTGTTAGTCTCTCTTGAATCCTGCCGACACACACACATTGCAGCACTTTAACGATCCCGGGATAGCTACACTGGTACAGCCTCCACTAGTTACATTGGCATAAAGGTGCTTATACCAGGACAGCTATTCTTGTATGGAAGGGACTTGGGGCAGCCACAGCCCTAGGGCCAGCAAGAATTCTAACTAACAGGGATGGAAGGACACTGCTCCCCAGTGTTAGTTTGCACTTTGCTGGGAGATGCCACTTCTGCTGTAATGAGTTTAAATGCACTGCTAGTGCCAGGGGCTGGACAGGCAGCCCAGGAGAGTCAAGCCCTGCCTATCCCCATGCAGGGCAGGTACAGCACAGAGAGCAGAAGGACAGGCTTTCCACCCCAAACTGGCCCTGACCAGCACACCTAGAGGGACCCACCACTTCACAGAGGTAACTCATAGATTCATAGACTTTAATGTCAGAAGGGACCATCATGATCATCTAGTATGACCAGTTTGTGATCACAGAATATCAGGGTTAGAAGGGACCTCAGGAGATCATCTACTCCAACCCACTGCTCAAACCAGGGCTAATCCCCAGACAGATTTTTGCCCCAAATCCCTAAATGGCCCACCTGAGGGATTGAACTCACAACCCTGGGTTTAGCAGGCCAATGCTCAAACCACTGAGCTATCCCCACCCCCCAAGATTAAATGCATGTGATGAGAATGGGATTCAAACCCACGTGTACAGAGCACAATGGATTAGCAGTCTATCACCTCAACCACTCAGCCACCTCACCTGAGCTCACAGAACCTCACCCACCCACTCTTGAAAAAGCCCCCTAACCTCTGGCTGAGTTACTGACGTCCTCAAATCATGATTTCAAGTTACAGAGAATCCACCATTTCCACTAGTTTAAACCTGCAAGTGACTGCAGAGGAAGGCAACCCCCCGCCACCACAGTCTCTGACAATCTGACCTGGGGGAAAATTCCTTCCCAGCCCCAAATCTGGCGGTCAGTTCAACCCTGAGCATGTGAGCAGGACCCACCAGCCAGACACCTGGGAAAGAATTCTCTGTAGTATCTCAGAGCCCTCCCCATCTATTGTCCCATCTCCGGCCATTGGGGATAACAGGAGATTTCATCCTCTACCCTCAACCTGGCTGCCAACCAGGGGCCTCCATGAGTGACCACTGTGGGGGGCTCTGATGGAGACACTTGCCCACTAGTGAGCATCCTGAGATAATCAACTCACTTAACCCAGGCCAATGAAAAGCTACCTGATCGAAACAGCTCCTGCCTGGGCTGGACTCAGACAATCAGCAGCCTAGCAATAAAATACTCCACTCTATCATCATACCCCAGAGCCAGCAATTTCAACACCGTTACAGGACACTGAAACACTTTGTATGAATTCCCTGGCTATTCCTTTGTCTTCTGAACGTGACCTTTAACATCTAGCAAACATCATCTCCCCCGTCTACCAGTATCACAAGCCAGATGCCTTGGGTTATTTAAGGATTTAGATGACCACGTAGCAAATAATACAGCATCACCAATTCCAAGAGAGCAAAAATCATGAACGAGCCCTCCCACCTCAAAATCATGAGACTTTTTAAAAAAACAATTAATCTGGGCTGTTTCCTTGACCCTTTGTTTGGAGCTTTTAACAGTCACGTTTCAAGCTTTTCTCTGCAATCATTTTTTTTTTTAAATGAAAGCTGGGATTCTCCCATAATCACCTGCCTCCAGGAGCTGAGGCTTCAAGGAAAACACTAAATACCGCAAGGCACACAATAACATTGAGAGAGCAGGCAACAGTGCAACACCCTCAAAGGTGGGCACAGCTGTGGGAGGGGGCTTGTATAGCAGCACAGCACAGGGCCCCGTAAAAAAGATTTAAAACCCCCTACAGAAGGAATTCAAAAGCAAACCAAGAAGCTGACCTGGCCAGATAGCATGAAATTCTATAACAACCATTTAGCATGTTCTCCTAGTTATGAGGGAGTCACACATTGGCCAGTATCTTCCAAAAAGGAGCCAGTTATTTATCTTTAGCCAGTGAGTTCTAGCATCTGCAGGCACTTGCATCATACAGCGCAATAAGGAGGGTGCCTGCCAGCTATGCTATTGCATGTCATTTTAGGGCTGAACTACGACACTCTACAGCAGTTACATGTTTGAAAGGAAACTAATTCAGGACCAGTAATTCCATCAGTAAACAGCAATGCAGCCCACGGGAAATGACCACTTAAACCTGCAATCACCAAGCCCACAGGATCTCTTGCTCACACGCCCCGCACTCTGCTGGAGACATACTCCATAACAATCTTTCCTGGCTACCGAGTGCCAATCTCAGACTCTTAATGCTACCTGAATGTAACTTTTGTTTCAGGAACAAATGCCTCCTTTTCAGTGAGCCCAGCGAAAGCTTTTCCAGTCCAGAGTCACTGCTTGGCAATGGTAGATGTTTTCCCACTGAACTGATGTGCTAGACACCCTAAGCCTTTGGAGCGAGTCCCTAACCTGACAGGAGCAGGGCTGGAATTCGGGGCAGACAAAGCATTTTCTAGGACATGCCAAAACTTCCTCATGGTTCAGTTGCTTGGAATTTTGTTTTGCTTAGAAACAGCTCTCTGTATCCTTCAAAAAACAGAGAGACAGCACACGGCTTCCCAGCAAACAACAGTTTCCCCCACCGCCTGGCAAGTGAAGTATGACACTGGGATTCACCCTCAGTTGGTTTCAGCTGTTGTCCAAAGGCAGGTTTCAGGACAGGCAGTGAGGGGCATGGATTGACATTCACATCACACTCCCCAGCAGTACCCGGCCCAAGCCGGGGAAGCTAATGATTCAACCAGCAGACCAAATTCAGTGATGAATCCTGGCCACGTGCCACCTGAGGCATGTTGCCCATATGCTAAGGACAGACAGCTAGACACCATTCTGGGAATTTTCTCCTCACCTAGGATGTTACCGTCACCTCGTTAACCAGACAAAAGTATTTTGTGGAAATGAACTCACCCCACTTCTGCCGGGCTCTCTCCAGCAACAGGGGTCTCATCTGAATAAGACGAGTGGCGTAGATGTGGGCATACTGGCGATTAAAGCTGCGCTCCCCGAGCCTGAAGTGCTGGGAGCAGTTAGTATATGTGGAGATGGGCACTCTGGCAAACGTGGAGGCCTCTGCTGAGGGTGGCGCCAGCAGGCCCTGGGCGGTGCGACCTGCCTGCTCCGAGAACATGGCTGGCAATCGAGGGACTCCTGGCGGGGCCAACAACTCTCCACCTAGGAAGATGACAAGCTCCTGTTACGAACAGCTTCACTCACTCCCTGCCCCTGAACCCCCAAACCCACTCCCCAGCTCCTAGGATGACACGTACCCCTCCCCTCCCGCCCCCACCATCCCCTGCTTCCCAGCCGCTGGAGTGACATGCATGCCCCCTGACATCCGCCATTCTTCAAACCTGGAGTGACATGTGCACTTCCCCGATTCCACCATCCCCCACTTTCTGGGGTGACACATACTCACCGCAAATTCACCATCCCCTGCTCCCCAATCCTTGGGGTTACACATGCCCCCCCCCAAACTCCATCCCCTGCAACCCACCACCCAGGGTGCGTGACACGTGCCTGCCCAAACTCCAGTCCCCCCACATGCTGCCCCCCAAACCCCAGGCCCTGGGGTGACACGTGCCCCCCCAAACTCCAGCCCCCCCACAACCCAGCCCCTGGGGTGACGGGTGCCCCCCCCCAATATATGGGGAGCAGACGCAGGTTTCTAGGGCGCTGACGAACCTGCCAGGACCTGGGGCAGCCCCCGCTCTGCCGGGGCCCCTCACTCCCGGGCTGACAGCGCCAGGGGATGACGGGGTCAGGGGTCAGGGCTAAGGAGGTCAGAGGTCACGGTCAGCTCCCGGCAAGCGGCAGCGCCTCCCGGGATGGAAAAGGCGCCAACGCCGTAACCCGGAAGCAGAAGGGCCGGGCGGAACTGACGTAGCGAGGGAGCTTGGCGTCTCCTGGGAAACCGGCCGCGCCGCTAGGGGCGGGGCTCCGAGATGAGTTTGGCCCCCGCTCCCTGGGCAGGCAGGGCCCTGGGGGACCCCAGCCCCGCCCTAGACAGGTCCCCGCCGGATAAGCCCCATGGCCCCGCCCCCTGCCCTGGAACCCCCCACCCAGAAATGCCCCCCTCAGTGCCCCCTCCCAGGCGTTGTGTCCCCAGCTTGGCTTCTAGGGTGCCCCCTCCCCGCACAGGCCAGGCCAGGCCCCCCCCCGGGCCAAGTGCACCGGCTGCCCGGTGGGGGCGCAGCGAGGATCCCACCAAGGGCCCTGGCTGGGGGGGGGCGGACGTGCCCCGAGCTCCATGGGGGGGTTACTGCCCCCCCCATGATGGCTCTGCCAAGTCCCCAGTGTAGACAAAGCCTGAGCCGTTCATCGTTCTCGTGGCTCCTCTCTGACCCCTCCCCAATTTACCAACATCCTTCTTGTATTCAGGCCGCACCAGCCTACAGCGTCTGCTGCTCTGGGCAGCTCAGGGTCTCTCTGGGGGAAATGCACAGGCCAGAACATCCTAGCAGTGGTGCTGTGCTGCCTGGAGGTCTTGGACCCTCTGTCATAGCTAGGGGCGGGGAGGCTACTCGCCCTGTGGCCTTCGAATCAGTGGGGTGTGTCCCTGCTAAACCCCGAGTCACTCTTGTCTCTTGCGCCAACGCTCGTCTGCCTTCCCATGTGCTGGGGCCTGAGCTCCCTATTGCGGTGAGACCTCTGAGCTGTCTTATGGGCCAGCGGATACAGCGCCTTGGGGCGTCTCTGTTCAGGGGGAAGGCATCCCCTTAGACAGCACAGAACAGAGTGGGGGCAGCAAGCGAGGTTCTTCACACCTTCCCTTTGCTGCTGCTCCTCACTGTGGGCAGGAAATTCATGTTTCTTGTCAGCCCTCCATTAGATAGGAAGTGGCTGAGAGCAGCTGTGAACTAGAGCGTACACCTCTGGGCTGCACTGGAGATTCGCTCCCCGCACCCCCCAAAACCAGTTTAGAAATGCTTAGAAGCCCAGGGAGGCATATTTCCTTGCCCCACTGTGCTGCCTATTTAATCTCTGCATGCCTCCCAAGGGCTGGCCAGGATTCCTCCCTGCTCTGTCCTCGCTGCAGCACAACCGTGTTTGTGTCACCAGCCCACATCACAACTGACAAGCTGAGTTGCCCCGCAAAGCAAGTAGGCTCACAATAGGTGGTGGGTGTTTGTGTGCACCAGTGCATCCTGGGATGGATCCAGTCCCCTAGCGTCTCAGTGAAGGAGTGAGTGTATGGGGGGACATACGAAGCAGTACCAGCAGCAAGGGCTGTCCCAGGCAGGAGGGCTGACTGGCCAAATTGGTTACCCAGGCACAGCAAGAGGTCTCATCTACGCTGTCAAGCAAAAGCATGCAGAGCCGGGTCCCTGTGCCAGCCTGGGACACGTGCACATGAAACCAATGGGACTTAGGCCCCGAAATATCTTTGAGGATCTGGGTCTAAATCCTCCTGTACCTCAATTCCCCCGCTGTAAAATTCAGATCACAGTGGTGCCCCTCCCCACCCTCCTTGGTCTGCTTTAGCCTATTCAGACAGTCTCTGCTCTGGAGAATTGACAATCTCTGTCATGAAGCGCCCAGCACAAAGAGCTAATACACTTCATTAACAACTGGAGTCAGAGGTGTGGTATGCACAGGGAGGGGGGTGAGGAGACGGCATGAGAGTCTCATGACAGAACATTCCTGGGCCGGGTCCACCCTAGAGACTTTACATGCCAAACGCTCGTGTGCCCGAGGATTTGAGATCTATCAGTATTTTCTAGTGCACAAGCAGAGAGATGGGTAAGAAGGGTCGGTGGGCGGTAAGAAATGGCACCGACGGAACTAAACCAGCTGCTAAATTGACTTAGTTCTGCACCCACCCAAAGGGGCTTTCAGTGACTGAGCCGAATCGAGTTGGAGACGAATGTGGTGCAATTTCTGTCTGAGCCTGTGAAACCAATAAATCCTCCTTCAAGGGGCCCCTATGCACAGTGGTGCCTGCCCAGTTGGCCAGTCAGCCCTCCTGCCTGGGATAGCCCATGCTGCTGGTAAGTAGATAAGGAAAAGTTATTTATTTATTCCCATAATACAAGAACTAGGGTTCACCAAATGAAATTAATGGGCAGCAGGTTTAAAACAAATAAAAGGAAGTTCTTCTTCACACAGCGCACAGTCAACTTGTGGAACTCCTTGCCTAAGGAGGTTGTGAAGGCTAGGACTATAACAGCGTTTAAAAGAGAACTGGATAAATTCATGGAGGTTAAGTCCATTAATGGCTATTAGCCAGGATGGGTAAGGAATGGTGTCCCTAGCCTCTGTTTGTCAGAGGGTGGAGATGGATGGCAGGAGAGAGATCACTTGCTCATTACCTGTTAGGTTCACTCCCTGTGGGGCACCTGGCATTGGCCATTGTCGGTAGACAGGATACTGGGCTGGATGGACCTTTGGTCTGACCCAGTACAGCCGTTCTTATGTTCTTACTGCTTCGTATGTCCCCTCCATACACTCACTCCTTCACTGAGACGCTAGGGGACTGGATCCATCCCAGGATGCACTGGTGCATACAAACACCCACCACCTGTTGTGAGCCTACTTGCTTTGCGGGGCAACTCAGCTTGTCGGTTGTGATGTGGGCTGGTGACACAAACACGGTTGTGCTGCAGCGAGGACAGAGCAGGGAGGAATCCTGGCCAGCCCTTGGGAGGCACGCAGAGATTAAATAGGCAGCACAGTGGGGCAAGGAAATATGCCTCCCTGGGCTTCTTAGCATTTCTGAACTGGGTTTGGGGGGTGCGGGGAGCGAATCTCCAGTGCAGACCAGGGGCGTACGCTCTAGTTCACAGCTGCTCTCAGCCACTTCCTATCTAATGGAGGGCTGACAAGAAACATGAATTTCCTGCCCACAGTGAGGAGCAGCAGCAAAGGGAAGGTGTGAAGAACCTCGCTTGCTGCCCCCACTCTGTTCTGTGCTGTCTAAGGGGATGCCTTCCCCCTGTACAGAGACGCCCCAAGGCGCTGTATCCGCTGGCCCATAAGACAGCTCAGAGGTCTCACCGCAATAGGGAGCTCAGGCCCCAGCACATGGGAAGGCAGACGAGCGTTGGCACAAGAGACAAGAGTGACTCGGGGTTTAGCAGGGACACACCCCACTGATTCGAAGGCCACAGGGCTAGTAGCCTCCCCGCCCCTAGCTATGACAGAGGGTCAAAGACCTCCGGGCAGCACAGCACCACTGCTAGGATGTTCTGGCCTGTGCATTTCCCCCAGAGAGACCCTGAGCTGCCCAGAGCAGCAGACGCTGTAGGCTGGTGCGGCCTGAATACAAGAAGGATGTTGGTAAATTTGGTAGGGGTCAGAAAAGAGCCACAAGAATGATGAAAGGTTTAAGCTTTGTCTACACTGGCACTTTTGTCAGTAAAACTTTTGTCGGTCAGGGATGTGTTTCACCCACAAAAGTGCTGGTGTGGACAGCGCTATGTCAGTGGGAGTCTCTCTCCCAGTGACACAGCTACCGCCGCTCGTTGGGAGTGGTTTAATTATGCAGACAGGAGCGCTCTCTCCGGCTATGTCTACACTACAGAATTAGGTCGGATTTATAGAAGCCGGTTTTATAGAAACCGGTTGTATGCAGCCGATTGTGTGTGTCCCCACCTAAAATGCTCTAAGTGCATGAAGTCGGCGGACCGCGTCCACAGTACCGAGGCTAGCGTCGACTTCCGGCGCATTGCACTATGGTACCTATCCCACAGTTCCCGGAGCCTCCGGCGCCCACTGGAATTATGGGTTGAGATCGCAATGCCCGGATGATGCAAAGCAGTGCCGCGAGGGGTTCTGGGTACATTGCGTCAGGCCCCTCCCCCGCCGTCACAGCAACGGCAGACAATAGATTCGCGCCTTTTTACCTGGGTTACCTGTGCAGACAACATACCATGCCAAGCATTGAGCCCGCTCAGCTCAGCTCACCGTCACCATATCTCTTCCGGGTGCCGGCAAACGTGGGACTGCATTGCTAAACAGCAGCAGCAGCTTACTGCCTTTTGGCGGTAGACGGTGCAGCATGACTGGTAGCCTTCATTGGCGATCTGGGTGCAGGCAGCCGTGGGGCTGGCAGCCGTAGGGCTGCATTGCACCAGCCCCTTGCCTTTTGGTAGAAGATGGTATATTACGACTGGTAACCGTCGTCATCGTACTGCAGTGGCTGTCGATCATGGGCACCCGGGCAGACAATGATGGTTATCAGTCGTAGTATGCTATTTTCTGCCAAGTGCCCAATATTGTCTGCTAAGCACCCAGAAGAGGCCGAGGGCTATCTGGGTGCTGGCAGACATGGGGCTGGCAGCCGTGGGGCTGCATTGCACCAGCCCCCTTGCCTTGATGATGATGGTTATCAGACGTAGTATGCGCAGGATGGGGCAACATTGCTACACAGCAGCAACCCCTTGCCTTTTGGGCAGTAGATAGTATATTACGACTGGTATCCATCGTTGTCATACTGGGTATCAGATCGTGCAATAGACCTGAAGGCTAACTGCCAAGCGCCCAGTATTTGCTGCCAAGCACCCAGAAAATGCCAAGGGCTATCAGTCATGCTGCACCGTCGTCTTAAGATGTAAAAAATAGATTTATTCTCCATTCATTTGCTTCCCCCCTCCCTCTTGCTAAACCCAGGCTTTTGAGTTCAATCTTTGGGGGGGGGGGCATTCTGTGTGACAGTTGTTTGTGTTTCTCCCTGATGCAAAGCCACCTTTCTTGATTTTAATTCCCTGTACCTGTACGCGGTGTCACTCGCCCCTCCCTCCCTTCTTCCCCTGGTCCGTCAGATACTACTTTCGCGCCTTTTTTCAGACCAGACGCCATAGCCAGCACTGGGATCATGGAGCCCGCTCAGATCACCGCGGCAATTCTGAGCACTATGAACACCACGCGCATTGTCCTGGAAAACATGCAGAGCCTCCTGGACATGCCAAAGCCAAACCAGGACCAGCTGAGGAGGAGGCGATTGCAGCGCGGCGACGATAGTGATGAGGAAATTGACATGGACCTCTCACAAGGCACAGGCCCCAGCAATGTGGAAATCTTGGTGTTACTGGGGCAGGTTCATGCCGTGGACCGCCGATTCTGGGCCCGGGAAACAAGCACAGAGTGGTGGGACCGCATCGTGTTGCAGGTCTGGGACGATGCCCAGTGGCTGCGAAACTTTCGCATGCGTAAGGGCACTTTCATGGAACTTTGTGACTTGCTTTCCCCTGCCCTGAAGCGCCAGAATACCAGGATGAGAGCAGCCCTCACAGTGGAGAAGCGAGTGGCGATAGCCCTGTGGAAGCTTGCAACGCCAGACAGCTACCGGTCAGTCGGGAATCAATTTGGAGTGGGCAAATCTACTGTGGGGGCTGCTGTGATCCAAGTTGCCAGGGCAATGAGAGACCTGGTGATATCAAGGGTAGTGACTCTGGGAAACGTGCAGACCATAGTGGATGGCTTTGCTGCAATGGGATTCCCAAACTGTGGTGGGGCCATAGACGGAACCCATATCCCTATCTTGGCACCGGCGCACCAAGCCGCCGACTACATAAACCGCAAGGGGTACTTTTCAATGCTGCTGCAAGCCCTGGTGGATCACAAGGGACGTTTCACCGACATCAACGTGGGCTGGCCGGGAAGGGTACATGATGCTCGCGTCTTCAGGCAGTCTCTTCTGTTTCGAAAGCTGGAGGAAGGGACTTTCTTCCCGGACCAGAAAATAACCATTGGGGATGTTGAAATGCCTATCGTGATCCTTGGAGACCCAGCCTACCCCTTAATGCCATGGCTCATGAAGCCGTACACAGGCAGCCTGGACAGTAGTCAGGACCTGTTCAACTACAGGCTGAGCAAGTGCCGAATGGTGGTGGAATGTGCATTTGGCCGTTTAAAAGCGCGCTGGCGCAGCTTACTGACTCGCTCAGACCTTAGCGAAAAGAATCTCCCCATTGTTATTGCTGCTTGCTGTGCGCTCCACAATATATGTGAAAGTAAGGGGGAGACATTTATGGCGGGGTGGGAGGTTGAGGCAAATCGCCTGGCCGCTGATTACGCGCAGCCAGACACCAGGGCGGTTAGAGGAGCACAGCAGGGCGCGGTGCGCATCAGAGAAGCGTTGAAAACCAGTTTTGTGACTGACCAGGCTACGGAGTGAAACTTCTGTTTGTTGCTCCTTGATGAACCCTCTGCCCCTCCCCCACCACCCTGTTAACTCTACTTCCCTGCAAACCAACCACCCCACCCTCCCCTACTACCCTCCCCCCTTCGAGCACCACTTGCAGAGGCAATAAAGTCATTGTTGCTTCACATTCATGCATTCTTTATTAATTCAGCACACAACTAGGGGGATAATTGGAAAGGTAGCCCGGGATGGGTGGGGGAGGAGGGAAGGAAAAGGACACACTCCAATTTAAAACTTTAAAACTTATTGCTATGGAAATCATCTAGGGTGGAGTGAGTGGGTGGCCGAAGGCCCCCCCACCGTGTTCTTGGGCGTCTGGGTGAGGAGGCAATGGGACTTGGGGAGGAGGGCTGCTGGTTACAGAGGGGCTGTAGCGGCGTTCTCTGCTCCTGCTGCCTTTCCTGCAGCTCAACCATACGCAGGAGCATATCACTTTGATGCTCCAGCAGCCGGAGCATCGACTCTTGCTTTCTGATTACAAGTTGACGCCACCTCTCCTCTTCAGCCCGCGTTTCAGCACGCAACTTCTCCTCTTCAGCCCACGATTCAGCACGCCACCTCTCCTCTCGCTCATATTGGGCTTTTTTAAAATCAGTCATTGACTGCCTCCACGCATTCAGCTGTGCTCTGTCAGCGTGGGAGGCAGTCTGAAGTTCAGTAAACATTTCGTCACGCGTCCTTCGCTTCCTTCTTCGAATATTCACTAGCCTCTGCGAAGGAGTAAGATTTGCAGCTGGTGGAGAAGGGAGAGGTTGTTAAAAAAGATACATTTTAGAGAACAATGGGTAGACTCTTTCACGTTAGATTTTGCTGTTCACAACATCACACAGCACATGTGCTTTCGTTACAAGGTCGCATTTTTCCTCTTATATTGAGAGTCTCCTGGTTTGGTGTGAGAGATCACTCACGCAGTGCCAGGACACAGATTTCAGCTTGCAGGCAGCCATGGTAAGACATATAGTCTTTGGGCTTTTTTAACCTTCTTAACATGTGGGGATGGTTTCAAACAGTTCTGCCCTCATTTCCCATACCAAGCACCCGTGCCATTTAAAATGGGTTTGCAATGTAAAAGGAGGGGCTGCGATTTCAGGTTTAACATGCAGCACAAACCCAACTAACTCCCCTCCCCCTCACACCCAATTCTCTGGGATGGTCACTTCACCCCTCCCCCCCCACCGCGTGGTTAACAGCGGGGAATATTTCTGTTCAGCAGACCAGGAAGGGGCACCTCTGAATGTCCCCTTAATAAAATTGCCCCATTTTAACCAGGTGACCGTGAATGATATCACTCTCCTGAGGATAACAAAGAGCGATAAGGAATGGATGTTGTCTGCATGCCAGCAAACACCGGGACCATACGCTGCCATGCTTTGTTATGCAATGATTCCAGACTACGTGCTACTGGCCTGGCGTGGTAAAGTGTCCTACCATGGCGGACGGGATAAGGCAGCCCTCCCCAGAAACCTTTTGCAAAGGCTTTGGGAGTACATGAAGGAGAGCTTTCTGGAGATGTCCCTGGAGGATTTCCGCTCCATCCCCATACACGTTAACAGACTTTTCCAGTAGCTGTACTGGCCGCGATTGCCAGGGCAAATTAATCATTAATCATTAAACACGCTTGTTTTTAAACCATGTGTAATTTTTGCAAAGGTACACTCACCAGAGGTCCCCTGTGTGCCCTCAGGGTCTTGGGTCAGTTCGGGGGTTACTGTTTCCAGGTCCAGGGTGACAAACATATCCTGGCTGTTGGGGTAACTGGTTTCTCCGCTTCCTTGCTGCTGTGAGCTATCTATGTTCTCTCCATCCTCATCTTCCTTGTCCGCCGAACCCGCTTCCCCGTTTGCAGAGAGGGACTCATAGAACACGCTTGGGCTAGTGGTGGCTGCACGCCCTAGAATGGCATGCAGCTCCGCGTAGTAGCGGCATGTTTGCGGCTCTGCCCCGGACCTTCCGTTTGCGTCTCTGACTTTGTGGTAGGCTTGCCTTAGCTCCTTAATTTTCACGCGGCACTGCCGCGCGTCCCTGTTATGGCCTCTGTCCTTCATGGCCTTGGAGATCTTTTCTAATGTTTTGCCGTTTCTTTTACTGTTTCGGAGTTCGGCTAGCACTGCTTCATCTCCCCAGATGGCGATCAGATCCTGTACCTCCCGTTCGGTCCAGGCTGGAGCTCTTCTGCGATCCTGGGACTGGGACTGGGACTCCATCATGGTTACCTGTGCTGATGGGCTCTGCATGGTCACCTGTGCTCTCCACGCTGAGCAAACAGGAAATGAAATTCAAACGTTCGCGGGGCTTTTCCTGTCTACCTGGCCAGTGCATCTGAGATGAGAGTGCTGTCCAGAGCGGTCACAATGAAGCACTGTGGGATAGCTCCCGGAGGCCAGTAATGTCGAATTCCGTCCACACTAACCCAATTCCGACCCCCTAAGGCCGATTTTATCGCTAATCCCCTTGTCGAGGTGGTGTTAGGAAACCGGTTTAAAGGGCCCTTTAAGTCGACAGAAAGGGCTTCGTAGTGTAAACGTGTCCAGGCTTAAGTCGATTTAACGCGGCTAAAGTCGACCTAAACTCGTAGTGTAGACCAGGCCTCCCACTGGCATAGAGCCGCTGCATGTGAGACTTTACTGTGCCGCTGAATGGTCTGTAGTGTAGACATGGCCTTAGAAAACCTGCCTTATCCCGAGAGACTCCAAGAGCTCCATCTATTTAGCTTAACAAACAGAAGGTCAAGGGGTGACTTGATCCCAGTCTGTCAGTACCTACATGGGGAACAAAGATGGGAACTAGATGATCACAATGGTCCCTATGAATCCTGACTCAGGTGTGAAGCTACCTCCTGACAAGCTTGCTGCTGGGCTCCCGTCCCATCTGGAGCTGGCGGGGTCCCCTGCATTAGTGCTGAGTTCCACCAGGGGAGAGGGGCCTACAGGCTCAGCTTGCCTCCTTGCTGATACCCTCTGCACTCAAATGCACCCCAGAGTCTTATCCTACTGCCAAGCGACTCCAGACCAATGGAGCAACAAAGGGTCACAACGCGCAGTTCTGCCTCCACTAGTGCTTTCATCCCTAGTCATCCAGCAGGGCAGCAAGCTCCTGTGCAAACCCCAGAGCAGGGTGACAGGCCACAGCGTTAGCCAGGCCTGGGAGGAGGCCTGGGAGGAGTTCTCAATCTAGTTGGGTGGTTAGCTCTTGTAGGTCTCTGTGGTCCTGATGACTAGTGAGGAAAGATGCACATTCACGGACACTCCTGCTGTAGTAAGTAACCCTAGCAAAGGGGTTATTTTTAAAGGACCCTGCCTCTGCAGCGTTTGTGGCTGGCTTGGAAACAGACCTACCTGAGCCTGGCTGGTCTCTGGATTCCCCCAGTACCTTCCATCAGCTCGATGGCCAAGGAGCCATGTACCGGCTGGTCGAAGTGGGGCAAGAGAAAGAGAAACAACTTTGTTGACATCTTAAATGGCTGCTTCTTGGAACAGCTAATTTTAGAGCACAGGAGAGGAGATGCTCCGCTCGTTCTTGGCTCACTCCTAAGTAACCTACAGGAGTTGGTTGATGTAGTAACTGTAACCGAACCACTAAGTAATATTGGTCACAACATATTCGGGGGAGGAACTGTATGAAAACCCAGCAGCTGGCGCTACATTTTAAAAGGAAGATTAAAAAAACAAACCAAACTGAGGATGCTCACCCCAAAGACCCTAAAGCCGGAAGCAAAGAAATGAAATGCTTTGATTCAGCGCGGAGGCTACTAAAACAGCCAGGACAGCATATTTCTAAACAAGCAAACAGGAAAGCAAGAAATGAACCAGTCTGGGTACATTTCAAAGTTCAAAAGGTGAGCTGAGGCAAACAGGTATCTTCCCGAAAACCAGTCGACCCATTGAAGCCGATAGAAAACAGTCAAAGGCATCCCCACACATAGCAAGAGATTCTCAAAGCAGGAAGATTGCAGGAGGATCGGTGGGGCTGCTGGGTTGCTAAGGCTAAAGGGAGCAATTAAGGAGGATAATGACATTGCAGAGAAACAAATCTATTCCTTTGCATCAATCTTTGCCACTGAGGCTACAGGGGAGAATACCTACTCCAGAGCTCCTCTTTTGGGGTAATAAACATGAGGCACTAGCAGCAAGAGAGGTGTGGGAACAAACTCATAATTTAAAGGCCTGCCCATCAAGACTGGATAGAAGGAATAATTTGAAGTTTTCACACACTTATCAGTTACTGGCCCCCAGGGCCAGTTGGGGCTCATTAAGGCCCTGTAGCGGAGTGGTTACCCCGCTCCTGCCCTGAAGGAGTTAAAAGCAGCCCTGGGGAGGGCTGTGGCTGGGAGAAAGGAGCTACTAAGCTGTTTGTGGAAGCAGCCACAGCTGGGCCACACCCCAATCAGGCCACAGCTGGCCCTATAAGAGGGCTGGAGCCAGAAGCCAGAGAGAGACTCTCTAGCTTTGAGAGGGAGGGACCTGGCTGCAGGGAGCTGAGAGAAGGTACCTGGAGTGGAGCAGGGCTGGGGGAAGGCCAAGGGAGTTGGGGAGCTCTGGCCTGGACACCCCCCAGGCCACGGCCTAGTGGAAGACCCATTAGGTACTGGGGTTGCAGGCGTGTCACGGAGTCCCTGGGCGATGCTCTGGAATTGCTCCCTACGAAGCCAGGCAGGACTCTGGTGAAGTCTCCTCTCTGTGAGCAGACTGTCTCCAGGGCAAGAAGCTCACACAGCTTCCACCTTCCTAGGTCTGACCTTGGAGCATTCAGCATCCTCTGCCCTTCCATGCGCTTCCCACAGCGAGTCCGCCCAGGCGGGGTCCTGGGGAAGCCAGAGGGTCCTGCACCCCCACTTCACAGTCAGACGTGACTCTCAGCCAGCCAGTAAAACAGAGGTTTATTAGATGACAGGAACATGGTCTAAAACAGAGCTTGTAGGTACAGAGAACAGGACCCCTCAGCTGGGTCCATTTTGGGGACAGTGAGCCAGATACCCACATCTGCACTCACTCAACGTCCCCAGCCAGCTCCAAACTGACTCACCCTCCAGCCCCTCCTCCTCTGGGCTTTTTCCTTTCCCGGGCCAGGAGGTCACCTGATTCCTTTGTTCTCCAATACCTTTAGCTATCACCTTGGAGGGGGGAAGGGCCTCGGCCATTAGTTGCCAGGAGACAGAGTGTCAGCCATTTATGCACACTGGCCTTTATCCCACCACCTAGAGACTTAAGAAATGCATAAGGGAAACTGAGGCACGCCTACAGTATTCAGAGGAAATATTAAGAACTGTCCCACTTCGTCACAAGGGGGCAGCCCATGAGTAGGCAGAGGCAGCAGGTCCAAACCCCCCTTGCCTATGATGAGTGGCTTTTACATTGCAGTCTGCCCCAGGGAGCGGGGGCTAGGTGGTGACTGGTAGTAGCCCACGACTGAGACAAGGTGGGGATAGAGGGTTGGGGGTTCCCCTGGGTGGGGAGACCCTGAGACTGTGGGGGTATTGCCAGGGGGCAGCACCCCAAAGACAAGGGGTCCTGGGTCCTGGGAGGGACACGGGGGCCAGCGGCAGCAGGACACTGGCCTGCAGAGGGCGCTCCGGAGGCTGGACGAGCTAATTCCCTGAGAGACCAGCAGGAGGCGCCGCAGCGGTGAGTCACGCCCCGCCACAGGCCCCAATTCTGAAGTGTGCCAGGAGACCCTCCCCCCGGGTATTGGCGTTGAAGTGCTCTGAAGAGGTTGACAAATGCAGAGGTTGAGTGGCTAATACTATACTAGCCAGCAGCAGGGGAGCGAACGTGCCTATCTTTAAAAAGGTTCCACGGGAGAACCAGACTGTTATTGGTTATTTGCATAATGCCAGGTGCTGTACAAACACACAACACCGCCATATTTCAGGACTAGGCAAGGCAGGACTGGGACTAGGCAGAGAGCCGTACTTCAGGACTATACTATGCGTCAACAGTGTAACACTATTGCCAAAAAAGCGAACATCCTTTTGGGCTGTATTAGCAGGAGTGTTGTAAGCAAGACATGAGAAGTAATTCTTCCGCTCTACTCCATGCTGATTAGGCTTCAATTGGCGCATTGGTTTCAGAGTGGTAGCCATGTTAGTCTGTATCAGTAAAAACAATGAGGAGTCCTTGTGGCACCTTAGAAACTAACAAATTTATTTGGGCATAATCCCACAAAAGCTTATGCCCAAATAAATTTGTTAGTCTCTAAGGTGCCACAAGGACTCCTCGTTGTTTTAACTGGAGTATTATGTCCAGTTCTGGGCTCCACATTTCAGGAAAGATGTGGACAAATTGGAGAAAGTCCAGAGAAGAGCAACAAAAATGATTAAAGGTCTAGAAAATATGACGTATAAGGAAAGATTGAAAAAATTGAGTTTGTTTAGTTTGGAAAAGAGAAGACAGAGAGGGGACATGATAATTTTTCAAGTTTGTAAAAGCTTGTTACAAGGAGGAGGAAGATAAATTGTTCTTCTTAATCTCTGAGGACAGGACAAGAAGCAATGGGCTTAAATTGCAACAAGCGAGGTTTAGGTTGGACATTAGGAAAAACTTCCTGTCAGGGTGGTTAAGCACTGGAATAAATTACCTAGGGAGGATGTGGAGTTTCCATCATTGGAGGTTTTTAAGAGCAGGTTAGACAAACACCTGTCAAGGATGGTCTAGATAATACTTAGTCCTGCCTTGAGTGCAGGGGACTGAACTAGATGATCTCTCAAGGTCTCTTCCAGTCCTATGAGTCTATGAAACTGGTCACTAGGGACCAATGAGGGAAGTTAAGTGCATTGCTGGGAAGTTAAATGATTTATCTGCATCAATTTTCCCTGCTATGGGTGTTGCAAGAATACCCACCCTGCACCTGCTGTTTCCTGGTAATAAGGATGAGGTGTTGCTAGAGACCAAGGTATCGGAAGAAGAGGTACGGGAATAAATTGATCATTTAAAAAACAATAAGTCACCAGGCCCAGATGGTCCAGCCAAGAGTTCTAAAGAGCTAGAGGCTGAGCTGCCGGGAAAAAGAGGCAATCTCTCATGAAAAGCAGCGATGGTAGACAAGGATTGAGGGTGGTAAGCATTGAACCTGTATTTAAGGAAGGCTGTAGGTGGGATGTGGGGAATTACAGAGCAGTAAGTAATCCGTCCCGGGCAGAGAAACAAAAATATCAGAATAAAACCTCGGGAAGGTGGTGATGTGATAGGGGCTAGCCAACCTGTTCTTTAAACGGGTCAATAAAGTAGTGGGCAAAGGACAGCCGGTTGACGTGGGACTTTCACAACATCCCTCCCAAGAGGCTGCTGAAGAGGGTAAGTAGACACAGACCGAGAGGTGAAGTAATGTCATAGATCATATACGGTCTGGTTGCCTGTGTAGCTGTAATTCAACCCCGCCATAGCTGCGCCGTCCCGGAGCACCTCCTTGTGGCACAACACAGTATTTCATCCACTCCGCCGCTCTCTCTGGACTTCACTGGTCTGGGCCAGCAGCGACGAGGCCCTCTGGCCAGGTAAGGCTACCTTTCTGGGGTAGCGACGTCCCCAGTGAGTGATGTCCGGTAACACAGCGTCTTCCGCCCCTACCCGGGCGCCTTTTCAGCCTCACACGTCTTCGGGAGCAGCCGCTCACAGGGCTTCCCTCAGCAAAACTCAGACCCAGACCCTCAGCAAGTCCCTGAAGTCCCTCCACAAGACTCAGACCCAGCCAAAAATACAAACTAAGCAACTTCCTCCACCCATCGACTCCCTTGTAGGTTCTCCCTTCACCTGCCTCCTGCCAGGCCCTTCCCAGAGAACAGGGACTCCAGCCCACCTCTCCTGGGCCAGCTCCTCCCAGCTAGCCTTGTAACTCCTTCCTGAGCCTGACCAACCCTCCAGGGTGGGGCTCTCTGGGTCTAATTAACACTTGTCATTCCATGTGGGTCATCAGCAGGGTTGGAATCTTTAGCTGCACCCCACAGACCTCTGCCGCTCAAGCTAACGAGTAACTGTCAGTAGTAGTAGGTTGTTATCCTCTGTGTCCAGCTACTGGATGCGCATTATGCAGACACACACTTTATCAGCAAGTTTCACAGACCTGTGCTTCTAACAGAGGAACGCTGAGATTCAGGCACCTTGGGTTCCATTCCAGGTCCGGGAGGGGAGTGTTCTTTAGAGGGAATAGCCCCTTCTGTCCCTGTCCCCTCTAGATTGTCCATGACAGTCTCTTTGCTGGTGTCCAGCACCACAGTGCCAAGCACCAATTGCAGGGAGAGTCCTTCTTAGCTCATGCAGCCTCAGGCTGGAACATGCTCCATCACTCTGTGGGGATGGCACATGTAGGCGCTTTGAGGGGATGAAGCATCCTCAGGGCACATGAAATCTAGCCACCCTACCAAACTCTAATAAATCCCGAGTGAGATGTACAAACTGCAATTTTTCAAAGCCTTGCAACTTTGCCAAAGGTGGGTGAATTTTCACATGGGCAGCACAAGGCACAACTCTGACTGGAAGGTGATCTCTTCACCAGATTTCAAGCCCCTGCTCCAAAGCATGCAGAATCTAGGGCTTCTCAATTAAACTGCTGAAATAATTTTTTTAGTTGGGGGAAAAACCTGTATATTTCTCACCTCATTCGGAGAAACTGCTGAACCATTTTTGTTGAAACTCCGCCCACCCCCAAATTCAGCCTGTGGCAGACATCCAGCATGGAAAATTTCAGCAAAGCTATAAGCATCTGAAAATAGGCTCTTATAATGGGACGTATCAGGCGACCTTAATTACATGTGCTGCTACGTGTCACAATAATTGGTCTAGAGACGGGCGATTGGGAACCCAGCTTCTGTTCTCTCTGTCACATAACACAAGAACAAGGGGGCATTCGATGAAGTGAAGATGCGGGAAACCGATAAAAGGAAAGAGTGTTTTGCACAATGCACAATTGGACTATGGAACTCTCTGCCACCGGATGCCAAGCCTTTTGCAAGTTTGAAAAAGGGATTGGACATTTATATGGTTAGCCAGAATATCCCGGAGTTCATGTTAAAGCTAACATGCATTTTGGGGGGAAATTAAACCTTGTGCTTCAGGAATTAGGGGGAGACTTAAATGGGGGTCAGGTTATCCCACATCTGCTACCACAGGGTACTCAGGACCGGCGCTTCCACTAGGTGACCCTAGGCAGTTGCCTAGGGTGGCAGGATTTGGGAGGTGGCATTTTGCCGCCCTCGGTGGAAATTTGGCGGCGGGGGGTCCTTCCACTCCAGGTCTTCGGCGGAAATTCGGCGGCGGGTCCTTCACTCGCTCCGAGACCCGCCGCCGAAGTGCCCCGAAGACACGGAGTGGAAGGACCCCTGCCACCGAATGCTCAGAGGAGGAGCGCTGCCGCCTAAGGCGGCAAAAACCCTGGTGCCGCTCCTGAGGGTACTTACTCCTTCTTCTGCAGCATCTGGTGCTACCACTGTCATAGACAGGCTACTGTGCTGGCTGGATCTCAGTCTGATCCAGTTTGACTGTTCCTGTGTTCCTGTGACTTTCAAAAAGCCTTTGGCAAAGTCCATAACAAGAGGAAATCAATCAGTCATAGACTGGAGGGCTAAAGTTCTGGTACGGCTTGGAAACTGGCCAACTCACCACTGATTAATTTTCGTGATGACTGTAAGCGAGCGGCAGGTGCTACGGGGGTCTATGCTAGGTCTGGCTTAGCTCAGTATATTAGAAGGCATCTCGGCCGATTTGATCATGGCAGATATAACTCGCGGTGGACCCATGCCACAGCGCCTTGACATGACACCTGTGCAGTGACGCCAGCTTGGACCAAAGCAGCTGGGAACCAGCAAAGATGAACCGCGGGGTTCTGCTCTCTGAGCGCAGAGGCCGCCACTCGCCTGTGAGCGAACAGACAGAGGCCTGAGCTGGAAACCACCAGCTGCTTCTGCGATTGTTCCCAGCTGCCTGGCGCTGAGCTGTGGTCCCCGCCGGGGGCCGACCCCCAGCTCTGGTGAGTCAGAGAAGACAGTGGCTGCAGTGAGGAGGCTGGGAACCTGGAAATCACCCCCAAACCATGTATTAACTGGGCCAGGCACGGTCCCACCCAGCTGCAATGAAAGCACCTGCTGGTTGGGCTTAGGACCCGGTGCTACCTTGTGACATGAACAGGAGCAGGGACTAAGTACCTCTCTAAAGCAGAGGGGAAGATACCAGGGCCCCAGGGATGGGGTGCAGGGAGCCCACGGAGGAGGCAGGGGGAGAGGAAGCTGGCCCCCAACAGAGTAGAGCCTGTGGTGGTTGCTGCCTCCTGTGTCTGGTTAGTTTCTGTGGTGAGCATCTCTGCAGAAAGCCAGGGGCGTAGGAGGAAGGAAGAGCAGCAGGGGTCGGGGGAAGGGGGGGGGCAGCAGGACCTCAACACTCCTTTTTAAGGTCTCTCCGGCTTTCAGAAGCTCTCACTGGCCCAGCCAGACCCCTCCGCCTCCTTCACTTGGGCTATAAAAGCCACCGCGAGAGCGCTGGCCGGCCATTCCAGCAATCGTCGGGCTCCAATGGCTTCAATACTCGTCCTCCCATTGCTCTTCGCTGTGGCCGCAGGTAAGAAGCGAGGGAGGGGTAGGCTTGCTTCCTATCCCCCCCACCTCCATTGCCAGGCCCCAGCCGGGAGCCAGCCAAGAGCGCCGAAGGGTTTTAGGAGTCATGCGCTGCTAACAGGCAGGTGCATCAGCTTCTGGACCAGCGAGATGGGAGGGGGCAAACGGAGTTATGGTCCAAAGGGCTCTGGGGTTTGCCAGCCAGCCAGCAGGTCAGGCCCAGTCACGCTGGTGAGAACAATGAGTCAATCCAGAATTGTAGAACATGGACCCAGCTGGCTCCAACAGGCGCTCAGTGGCATGGAGAGCTCTGCCCGGTAACACCAGCCTCGTGGCATTTGCTAATTTCACCAGCGCCCCAGCTGCAGGGATCAGGTGATTAGGTCAGCGTCTCCTCTTTCCTTTCAGACAAAAAGGGAATTTTTTGCCCTTAAGGCTGAAGAGAAACACGTGGACCCCAAAACATGCCAGCCCCAGGAGGCCAATAAAAAGACCCCCCCCCCTTGTTAATTTGAAATCTCATGATTTTGGAGGCCTGACTCCTGAGTTTTAGGCACGCGGGGCTGACCGCTCCGCTCGCTGAGCTAGAAGAATCCACGGAGTGTGTCAACAGAGGCGGGTAGGAAGGGAAGCGGGTGAGTTGCTTTTGGATTTGCCTGCCTCTTCCTTTGCTGCCTCTGGTCTTGGGTATTATCAGAGGCAAGGTCCTGTTTGGGCTGGGCCCTGGTTCTGCTCTGGTGGTCTGGCGAGTCCCACCACGTTCCTGTGGACAAGGATCCCACAGTGCAGCTAGACCAGTTTTCCGTAGCTTTAGGGCAGGGACTGTCTCTTTGTTGTGTGTTTGTACATTGCCTGGCATAACGGGGTCCTGGTAATTCAAATACATCATCATCATAATATAATGTTCCTCCTGAGGATTTTGGGATGCTCCAGACAGCAGCAGATCTTGCTTAGCCCTTCCTTTTGGTATCTATTACTAGAAAAGCTCAGGTTTTTTTTTCTTCCGCGTTAATGGAAAGGCTAATGAATGGACTTCAATGGGTCAGACACAGGTTTGATACAGGAGTGGGTGGGTGAGATTCTGTGGCCTGTGTTGTGCAGGAAGTCAGACTAGATGATCATAATGGTCCCTTCTGACCTTAAAGTCTATGAGTCTATGAATGACCAACTGGGGCAGACCCCCTCCCCCCCACCCGGCATAACCCCACGGGAATCAACACAGTCACAACAGGAAGACACTGGTTCTGTACTTCCCGGAGAACCTCTGATCCTGTAGCCTGTCCTTGTAGTGTCTCTTTGTAACTTGAGACAAGGTGGGGCCAGCCCTGCCCCAGTGAGACTGACACACACTCCATGCAGAACATGTTATTATCTAGAGTTCAAGATTTACCAGGCTGAATGGCAGAAACGCTGTGGGGCTGGCCGTGGGGACAGAGCGTGACTCACCAGATAGGGGTTGGGAGCTCACGTCCTCCTGGGGGAAGCGCCCCTGGACCAGCTAGAGGGCGTTACAGGTCCGCAGGGCTCTGCGCACCTCACACTTGTCTCTTTGTTTGGCAGCGTTTGCTGGCCAAGATTTGGTTCCCGCACGATGTTTGCAAGGACCCAAGTTCTGGTGCCAGGATGTGGCCACAGCCGTGGAATGCCAGAGAGAGCAGTACTGCACGAGCCTCTGGGCCGACGTTCCTCTGGTGAGTGCTGGAGCTGCGTCCATGTCTCCTCCCCCACCCTTTCTTTGGGCGGGTGCTAGAGCCATGTCCATGTCTCCTCCCCCCTTTCCTTGGGCGGGTGCTAGAGCCACGTCCATGTCTCCTCCCCCATTTCCTTGGGCGGGTGCTAGAGCCGCGTCCATGTCTCCTCCCCCCTT
>NW_020664404.1:202343-215302 GCF_002925995.2 Terrapene triunguis | reverse complement strand
CCATGTCTCCTCCCCCCTTTCCTTGGGCGGGTGCTAGAGCCGCGTCCGGATCTCCCCACCCCCTTTGCATGCCGTGTCCTTTCCCCGCTTGCTGCCCATGCCGCGAGTGAGGGGAGGGGAACTGATTGCAGTTGGGTGACAAAAGGTGGGGTGAGGGGGCAGCACGGAGGGGTGCTGGGTGCCCAGCCTGGGTGCTGCAGACACTCGGGGGCTAAGGGAGGGGTTCTCTGGGAGCGGAGCTCAGCATGGCCCAGAGAGGGGCTTTAGGAGACACAGGGATGAAAATTCCTGAGCTCTGGGCTGCGTTAGCAATGCACAGGGTGCAGAAGGAGTTGGCTAGTCTGGCAATGGAAGGCAGGGGGCTGGACAGAGCCACGCGCATCAGTCAGAGAAGCTGGGCAGGAGCGGAAACCCCCTTCCCCCGTCTCCAGCTCTGCATGGCTCCCCCCTCCCAGTCCTGCAGTGCCCAGGTGGGGCAGGGAGAGGGGGTCAGGGCAACTGATGGAGCGGGGCCAGGAACAATCCCTGCTGCAGGAGCAGCTCCTGGCTGCAGCCGAGGTTGTAGGAGCCACTTATGACCCACAAGCGGGTCGACCCAGCCAGCTGCCCCCGCCCCTCTCCCTGCCCCCCAGCACCAGGGAGGAGCTGGGGCAGCTAGTGAGGCAATGGCAGGAGCCAGCCACTGCAGCAGCCCTTCCACTCCACAATCCAACTTCTGCGCCCTCTGCTTCCAACCCCACTACCCTCCCTTATCCCATGCCCCTGGTTCCACCCCCTTGACCCCCACCTCCCCACCCAAGGCCAAGATAGGCAAAACTTCATTTGTGTCGGTGAGGAAGGGTGGTCCAGTGGTGAAGGCACTAGTCTGCCCTGCCACAGACTCCCTGAGTGACCTTGAGCAGATCACTTTGTCTCTCTGGGGAGCATAGCACGGCCCTGCCTCCCGGGGGGTTGAAAGGATAAATTTAGAGCTGATTTTTTTCCCCCATGGGAAATTTCAAGTTTTCAGCAAAAATATTGAAAACCATAATATTTTGGTTTTGCAAATGCTGCTGCAGTGCCTCATGGGAGTTGTAGTTCAGGTGCCTTATGCACCCATTCTCCTCTATGGCTGGCTGTACTACATCTCCCATGATGCTTAGTCTCCCCTCTTATTGTGGCCGCCACCTCTCCCCGGTGCATCATGGGAGACGATGTTCAGCTGGGGAGCCTGGTCCATAGAGGAGGCTGGAAGCAGGAAGCACCTGAATTACAACTCCCATGAGACACTTTGGCATCAAAATATTTTGTTCGCTCCGTTTTTTTGGCTGAACAAGCGACATTTCCCACAGGAAGCAGACGCTTTCCGGGGACATTTCGCCGAGTCGAAAACTCAGTTTCCCACTGAAAAACAGCTTCAAGGGGAAACGTTCAACCAGCCTTAATAAATACACTGAAGTTTGTGTGGCGCTCAGAGACGGTCTTTGGGGCAGGGAGTGTGTCATTTTGTTCTGCGTTTGTGCAGTGCCTGGCACCGGGGCCCTGCCCCATAACCACCTTACTAGGTGCTCCTTCAGTATGAATAATAACTAAGAATAATGATTAGGGCTAGATGAGCGATTGAGATAGATAATGGCAGGGATACTGCTGCCCTGTGGTCAGAGGAGGTAACAATGGAACACCCGGCCCAACCCCTCTGAGAACCCCTATTGGGCTGGGTGTCTCTCTCTCCCCACTCCCGCTCCCGGTTAATGCTGCCCGCTGCCCTGGACCTGGCCGCACTGGGCCCTGGTCCCATAGCTGCACTACAGGGTCTCTCGGTTCTCTCTGGGACAGTGGGATCAGCTGGAGGAGGAAGACGAGGCTCGGCCCCCTAACAAGAGGTGCACGTTCTGCACCCAGATTGTGGAGAAGCTCAAGTCGATGATTGGCGATGACCCCGATGAGGTACGTCACCCAGTGCCTGTTGGCCAGCCCAGAGGTTAGAGGAGGGGGCCTGAGGAAGTGTGCGGGAGGGGTGAGGAACAGTGGGATGAGGAGGGAGAAGGTGTGTGGGGGGAGAGAGCAGAGGGCGTGATGGTGATGGGAGAGTGGGGAAGGAGAGGGAGAGGTGGGGAGCGGACCGGGGGACGATTCCCTGGCTGATGGCGAAGTTATGGGAGAGGAGAGGGTGGGCGGAGCGCGGTGCCATAGCTCACGTGCCAGGGCTCTCGCCGCAGGATGCTATCAACAAGGCCCTGAGCTCCGTGTGCAGATCCGTGGGCAGACGCCAGGCCCGGATGTGTAAATCGCTGCTGAAAAAGTACAAAGATCAGCTCACGGAGGGACTGCAGAACGGCGATGAGGCCGGAGACATCTGCATCAGCATGAAATTGTGCAAGGAGCCCCCAGGTGAGAGTGCGTAGGCCGCAGTTCATCCCCCACGGGAAACTTCGGCCCAGGCCCCTCGGGGCTTCTCCCAGAAACATCGACTGGGCTCTCCCTCTCCCGGCCCAGCAATCACGCCCACCCCAGGAATTGTCCCCTGCAGAGTTCACCCCCTCCCGCGTCCCAAGGGATCCTCCCCCGCCTTGTTCTTCCCCCATCCCCTGGATTATCCCGCTAGGCCTCAGCCACCCCCCGGCCCATCTCTGAGGTGCTGCACAGAGGATGCCTAGGCCGGCCTGCCCGCGGGGCTGGAGCTGCTCTGACCCAGAAACGCTGGTTTTCCCTCCAGAGTTCTCCAACTGATACCCGCCGCTTGCCCTGAGGCCACGCCGATTCCCCAAAGCTTCTCGCTGCTGCTGATTGCGCCCGCCTGCGATGCACAGAACTGGCTGGATGGAGCATGGCATAGGGCCAGCTGGGTACGTGATACCCCAAGGCAGATCCCTGGGCTGGGGGAGTGAGGTGGGGAGCGGGACCCACTGGTGCTCAGGTCTGGCTTATAGCACCATGCCCTGAAGGTGATGCTGGAGCAGCAGCCGGGCTCCTTCACCCAGTGCTTCAGCCCGGCCCGGCCCTGTGAGGGCTGCAGTGTCTCCAGGGCCCATGTGCTCCTTGGTCTGTGATGCCCTGGGTGGGGTGGCTGCTGCACAGCTTGTGCTAAAGAGCCACGGCTCCACAGCTGGGGCTGCCCCACGCTCATCTCTAGGGATCAGGCACGGAGCGGGGCCTGGAGCACACACTGACGGCTACAGGGGATGGGTGCTTAGGGGACCCGCTTACCAGTGGGTGCTCCGAACGCCACCCAGGGTTATGAGCCCCAGACAGTGTGGGCAGCTGGGGGGTTTATGGGGGGCTAGTCGGGACTGTGGAGGAGACGGTGGGTAGAGCCTGGAGCTCAAGGTGGAAAGCAGGACCCCTGCTGGCTAAGCTCACAGGCTGTCTCCCGCATCCAGGACCACTGCAGACCGGAGCAGACAACCGGAGGACAGTGACTCTGCCAGCCCTTGGCCATCAGCTTGGCTCTGGCATCTCTTCTGCTGGATATCGTGGGCCGGATGCTGAGCCGGTGCACGTGGGCACAGCACCAGGCCATGCCGATTTGCACCAGCTGGGCATCTGACCCCCTTTTCCCCCTACTGCTTTTGGCTTCCTTATGAATAAAGTGCTTTGGACAACGTGTGGCTGGTTTCATGCCCCTGCTGGGCAGGGGGAGCGGGCAGGTGGAAACGAGCCTTTCGGCTCCAGCGCTGCTGAGGCTGCTTGAGAAACATTTGTCCCAGCCACCATCCCGCATGTCTCTGGCCCGTCGTCTGCCTTTCCTTCCTGCGCGCCTTATTCCAGGGGCCCTGATGGCGTCACAGGCTGGGCGTGGCGGCCTTGGCCCCTGCAGCTCCTTCCCCAAGAGCTGGGAGCGGGGCCCGGCCGCAGGAAAGGGAGCGGAAGCTGTTGGCTCAGAAGAAGCCGCGCCTGAGGACGGGCGAGTGCAGGAGGAGAAAGTGGCCACCAGCGAAACTGCCCCGTGTCCCGAGCTCACCGTGGTTAAGGTGGAGGGAGATAAGGGACGGGGTGGGGGAAGCAGGTGGGACAGGGTGACTGCGGGTATTGCCTGTTGGTCACCCAGCTCCCCTGCGCAGAGGAGCCTCTCACCTCTCAGGCCAGGAGAGGATCCTGTGACCCCCCCCTTCCTCTGCTGTGCCGGGGGGGCCACACCCAGGGTGCGGACAAGGGGCCTCCCCACGGGTGTGAGCTTTGGATCTGAACCACGTCTCCCCCAGGCTGCTTCCCGCAGGATGGATTCCCAATGCCCCCTGCCGCCATCATGGGAGAGCAACCCTGCATGGCTTGCGTCCTCCTCCGTCCCGGGGCCTGCCCGCTGCTCCCCCCCCCCGGGGGCCTACAGTGGAGGAGGGCACCACAGGCTGCATGCCCAGGAGAGGCCCTTTGCATCCTCGTCACCCACCGGTCCTTGTGCCAGGGTCCCCTTGGCCTCACACCCAGTGCTTAGGGAATGGCCTTGAGCTGTGCCTGGCCCTTTGAAACAAGCCCTTAGCGTCCCTCTCCCCCTTGGCCACAGACGGGGCTTCCCTCCATCCTGCCCCACCGGTCACACGCAGGGCGCTCGTTTGATGGGCTTGGGCTTTTATTTCATTGGCGCTAGGCATGGGGTACATGTCGATTAGCCGCATCACCCGTCAGTCCTCCTTCTCGTCACCGTGGGTGATGATGTAACAGAGGGATTTGTAATCAATGTTTCCTGCCACGTCGATGGGCGTCACCGCGAACATCTGCTCCACCTGGGCAGGAGAGAGCAGGGGTGGGGACGTGAGTCGTGGGCAAGGATCCCAGTGACTTCCCGGGGTGGGGTGGGGTGGGGCCCATCGGGGAGGCCGCAGCCGTGGCACCAAAGACCCGAGTGGCTGGCGGGCACCCAGATCTGCCACGGGGGGGGGGGGGGAGGGGCGTGTAGCGCAAAACCACACACACACACACACACACACACACACACACACACACACACACACTTCCCAGGGCTGCAAGGAGGGGGTTCCTGCCAACCCGTGGGGAGTTCCTGGGACCCACTGATTCGGGGCGGGGGGAGATCAGGGGCCATCTCACCTCCTCCGGGGTGAACTTGTCTGCCTGGGTCAGCAGGAGCTGCTTAAACCTGCAACCGAAACAGGACGCGAGTGAGACCGCAGAGCCTTGGGTTTGTGCCCATTGCCCCTGAGTGCCCAGCTCTGCCGGGGCCAGGCAGGGACTGGGGGGCTGGGGCCTAAGCGGGGGTAGGGGCCAGGTGGGTCCTGGCAAGGGGCAGGAAGGATCTGAGAGACAGGGCCTGGGGGACAGGAGCTGGGTAAGGTCTGGAAGTGAGGCAGGGTCGGGGGGGGGGGGGGAAGAGAGGAGAGATTCCAGGGGCACAGGCCCCGCAGGTCTAGACAGACCTGCCCACTGCACACAGAGACTTTTTTTAACCCTACGTTTTCCGAACTGGCCTCTCAGTTGCTGGGACCCGTTTGGCCCTGCCCCCCCCACCCTACCCTCTCCCGCCCCTTCCACATGCTGTGGCAGCCTGCTCCGCCCCCCCTGGCCCTTTCCCCCTTGGGGCAGTGACAGGGGGGTCCAGCCAGGCCTCCTCCTGGCTCCAGCCCACACCCAGTTTGGCCCAGGATGCCCCCGGCACCAGGGTGGCACAGAGCCGGCTCTGCTCCTGGCCTTGCCATTCACTGGAGAGGCCTCACCCTGCCCCGCGAGCCATCAGGCACCTGGGAATATGGCCCTGAGAGTCCAGCCTGAGACACCCTGGGCTCTGATTTGCAGCCCCCACCATTGAGGTCAGTCAGATCTGGGGGCGCGCAGCCCCTCCAAGACACCAGGCCAAGGGCATCTCCACCTGGGATCCCAAAAGCCGAGGCCCCAGAAGCAGGGGCTGCTCGTGTCCCTGTGGGCCTAGAGGTGCTGGGTCCCCCAGGCCTGCGACTGCCCCCCACACCCTGGCTTGGGGCCCTTTGACTCACTCATCCTTGTTCACGTGGCCGGTTCCGTCGGGGTCGAAGAGTTTGAAAGCGTTGAGGATGGATTCCTCCGGGTCGGTGCCTGGGGGGGGGGGGCAGGGGGGCTGGTTAGCTCAGGATGAGGCTGAGGTTCCCCAGCCCCATTCCCCTGGCTCTAGGCCCCCCCCATGCCTGCCTCGGGGCGGGGGCACAGCCCTGCTTCTCTTGGCTCGTCCTGCCCCGCAGGTTCGGAGTGCGGACGACCCTCCCTCTCCTCAGAGGTGCTGGGAACCCGCATTCCCTGCCTGCGCTCCGACCGCTCTGAGGTGCCCAAAGCCACATCTCAGAGGGCAGCTGCACCACCACCTCTGTGCCCCCCCCCACAAGCCCATTGCTGGGTGTTGCAGGTTTCCAAAGACCCCAGCAGCTAAAAGCCGAGTTAAGCGGCAGCAGGAGACTATATGGTTTTCCCAGCATGGATCACGGTATCTCCAAGCCCCGTGGGGCCCGGCAGCACTCAGCCACGGCTCACACCCAGAGCCTGCGACAGGGGACCCGGCCATGCCTAGGAGGGGATGCTGGCGAAGCTATTGAGGGAATCCTTCTTTCCAGGCAGGGCCTGGGGACCTTCGATCTCCACTTGGAACAGTCACCAGCGGGAGAGAAAGGCAACATGGGAGCATCCCGCACTGCGGGTGTAGCGTGAAGTCGTCTCGAGGATGCCAAGAGCAAGCGGGCAGCAGAGCTGGGCACCGCGAGGATGCTCCAGCGGTGTGAGGGCGAGTCTGGGATGCAGGAAACCTGTGCCACCCCAGTGTGACCTTGGGCAATGTGATGTTATTGACATAAACTGGGACCATATAGATCATTGTTGCAATCAAGGTCCTGTAGTGGCACCCAAATCTTGTATAAAGGGGGTCAAATGGGGTGTCTAAGACAAGGTTATGGTTTACTGGTTATGATTAGGCTGTCTATATGTGTGTATCAGTTTTGTAGTTGAAGTTATTATTATGGCTCTATACTGTCTGTATGACAAACTTATGCTATGCTTCTGGGTGATATCCCAGACAAGCTGGGATTAGCTCTGCCTAGCCTGCTTGATGGCCCATTAAGGACCATCAGCTATACAATGGACTCATTGAGAGAAGGCAAATATGCCTTCAGACTCAGCAAAGTATGCAGGGACTGGCCCATGTGACTCCAGGCCCCATTTTGCTGTAATTTTCCACAGTGAGAACAAAGAGGTGTTCCTACACCTGGAAAAGACTGTATAAGGCTGATGCCTCATCTCCATTTTGTCTTCAATCCTGCTTCATACCTCTGGAGGAACTTTGCTACAAGCTGAAGCTTTGAACAAAGGACTGAGGACCCATCCCAGCGGGGGATGTATTCCAGAGACTTGATTTGAACCTGCAGTTTATTCTATCGCTGCTGCAAGCCTGAACCAAGAACTTTGCCATTACTGTATGTAATTGATTCCATTTAACCAATTCTAACTCTCATCTCTATCTTTTTCCTTTTATGAATAAACCTTTAGATTTTAGATTCTAAAGGATTGGCAACAGCGTGATTTGTGGGTAAGATCTGATTTGTATATTGACCTGGGACTGGGGCTTGGTCCTTTGGGATCAGGAGAACCTTTTTCTTTTACTGGGGTATTGGTTTTCATAATCATTTGTCCCCATAACGAGTGGCACTGGTGGTAATACTGGGAAACTGGAGTGTCTTAGGAGATTGCTTGTGAGACTTGCGGTTAGCCAGTGGGGTGAGACCGAAGTCCTCCTAGTCTGGCTGGTTTGGTTTGCCTTAGAGGTGGAAAAAACCCCAGCCTTGGGCTGTAACTGCCCTATTAGAGCAATTTGTCCTGAGCTGGCACTCTCAGTTGGGTTCCGCCAGAACCGCATCGTCACAGGCAAGTCACCCAGTTGCTCTGTGCCTCAGTTTCCCCATCTGTCCCATGGGAATCATAACCCCATGTGTGTGAGGATCAATACATCATGGAGGGTGAGGCGCTCGGATGCTCTGGTGATAGGGCCAGGGATGTCCCAGAGGTCGATAGAGCCCAGGTTGAACGGGCCCCCTCCAGCTCTCGGCCCCGTTCAGCTCTCGGCTTACTCACCATTCAGCTTCTCCCCGAAGAGTGCGAGGAAGACGGTGAAGTTGATGGGGCCCTTCCCCTCCTTCAGCATCTCGTCCAGCTCCTCGTCCTTCATGTTCAATTTCCCTGGTGAGGAGGGGAGGCCCGGTGAAAGCCCATCTTCCCCAGGATGCCTCTGGCCCCCAGCTCGGAGCACCGTTCGCTTTCCGGCGGCAGGAGCAGGCCTTGCCCCGTGGAGCCCTACCGCTGTACAGCGGGAGGCCTGGACCCCAGCACAACCCGAGCAGGGAGGCAGCTCCAGCCAGGGAGCTGGCACATCATGCCATCGGATGACACGACCCACTCTGTTCTCACCCTCTGCTACCTCTGGGCAGCACCCAGCATGATGGGGGGCCCCCCGATCTGTCAGGGTCGAAGCAGGGCCTGGCATGACAGTGGTACCCCGATCTCCATCAGGGTGGGTGCAGGGCCTGACTCGACAGGTCCCCTTGATCTGGGTCAGGGTGGGGGCAGGGCCCAGCACGACAGGTCCCTTTGATCTCAGTCGGGGTCTATAGGCCGATCTCCGTGGCAGCGTCGGTGGAGAGAGCCACCTCCACAGAGCCCCCTTTGATAAAGGCACCAGAGAGGCCAGGCCGGGATCTGAGGTGAACCCGGGCCCGCGCCTCGTGCCGCTCTAGGAGGAGGCCCGCTTCGCCCCTGAGCCGGGCCCCTGAGCCCAGAAGCTGACCGCCTCACTCCCCCACAGTGCAGGCAAGCAGAGCCAGCCTTATCAGCGATGACGCACGGGATGGAAATCACAAGATGCCAAGCTCAAGTGCCCGGTGGAAAGAGCGTGCCTGCTACTTAATCAGCGGCCCTGCCGATAAGCAGCCAGCTCCCGCTGTCTGCCAAGGGGGCAGGGTAGTTTTGGAGCTAGCAGCTGGCTTCCTTCATCGATTTGTAACAAAGGGCTTGTCTTGTTAAAGCGGTGCTCCCCAGCCCCACCCGCTCCCTGGCGGTGCAGGATCCCCCAGCAGCCCACGTCCCCATTCAGAGGGGTGTTACCCACTGGCAGGACCCTTCTTTACTGGGCACCAGCCCATGGGCCCGTGGTGGTTGAGAATTCCCTGCCTGTCTCCTGCTCCAAGGGCTCCCCTCTTCCTCAGACACAAAGGGTAGGCCCATGCTCTGGGGCAGGGTGGGGGGGACGGGACATTGGCACCACAGGACTGAGGAAGCAAGAAGAGGCTTTTTTGCTCCTGGGCTCCCAGCGTAAGTGCAGGAGCCTCCCAGTTTTGCTTTGAATGAACTGAAAACTCAGCCCTTTTTTCAGGGCCTGTGTCTGTGCAGCGCCTGGCGCCACGGGGCCCACGGCTGAGGAACTAGACTCCAAGCCGATACACGGGAATACCAAAGCAAAACTCGCACAAAGCTGCCGTGCCTGAGATTAAGGACTTTCAGACCCTTTCGATTCCAGGCGATGCACCGGGCCCAGGTTTGTTCCATATTGAACTAGGGAACTCACTTTCGCAAGAGATTGGGACAGCAGAGAACCTTCACTGCCTTCCCGCCAGAGGGCAAGCTACTCAAGCCAGAGGGGGTGGATGGGGATAGATAGATTAGATTAGATAAATAGAGGGGGTGGATGAGGATAGATAGATGGTGATGTCCTGACAGGTTTGTCATTCTTTGGGCACCTCCGTGGTCTGTGTTTGAAGCTTGCAGCGAGCTCCAGGCCCAGGGGGTTTGCTGAGGCCTGGCATTTCACAACGATGATTATTGGGGATAGCTTTGGTGCCTGCCCCTGGCCAAGGTGCACTGGGAGGGTGGGGGGTGAGGTGCTCACTCACCAAGCTGGGAATAGGTCTCCTTCAGGTCTGATTTCGTGATAATGCCGTCACGGTTCTGGTCGATGCAGCTGAATGCCTAGGAACAGAATGAGACGCTGAGCCCTGGGGCCTGGGCCTGCTTGCAGCCCTCGGCACCAGCCCCCTCACTCTCCTGGTAGGGCAGAACTCCCTCCAGCTGGCATCTTCCCCTCTCCCTAGCCGTGCCCCAGCAGGAGTGGGGAGCTCCAGCCCAGCTTGCCATGGCTGAGTCCCTAGGCCACATTATTCCCTGCAGCCCCAGCGTGGCCGACTTGTGAGTGTCACGATATCTTCAAGCTCCAGCTCCTGGAGTCAGGTGATTCGGGGAGAATCTCGGCTTTGGTTCCAATCAAGTACCTCGTGGTTGGGGAGAAGAGCTAAAAACGTGACTGTGAGAGGCTCAGAAACCAGCCGGCCAATGCAAAGTGTGGTATATTGCAAACTGTGTGAAAAGTCCGAGCTGTCACGTTAAATTATATGGGGATTCCTGGTCCTGCTTGTAGGCTTGGGGGGCTCTGCAGGGTAGCCTGTGATCTGGGTCCTGTGCAGTCAGTCTGCCTAGAGAAAGATGGGGTGAGTTGGGCCTCTCTGCCACAGGGAGCAGCCTGTTTTGTCTCTCTCTGGTTTTGGTTCTTGGCTTCTGGATTCTAAGACATAAAGTCGTGTTATGCTGCAGCCTTCCTGCAAGATGGCTGATGCTCAGGTTCTAGCTCGTTGTGTGTGTGCTGTGACTACTTGGGGGAGCTAACGCTGAATATTCCCCCCTCTCTCTTTGCGAAGGCCATGGCCCTGACCCTTCTCTCACCCCGGGCCATATCCCTGTGTGGGTATCATGTGCATTGCCTGGGCTCCCCGGCGTGCTGGCGTTCACACACAATGGGCCGCGGCACCCTCACCTCCTTGAACTCCTGGATCTGAGACTGCTCGAACATGGAGAAGACGTTGGAGGAGCCCCTCTGGGCACGCTTGGCAGCAGCTTTGCTTCGGGTCCCGGCTTTCCGGCTAGCCTGCAGGGGAAAGAGCCAATCAGAGTGCAGGGAGTCCTGCTGTCTCTGGCAGAGCCAATCAAAGCACAGGGAATCCTGCTGTCCCCAGCAGATCCAATCAGAGCACAAGGAATCCTGCTGCCCCTGGCAGAGCCAATGAGAGCACAAGGAATCCTGCTGAGCCCAGCAGAGCCAATCAGTGAGGAGCCCTGTGATGCGTGCCAGTGGGCACAAGCAGCAGAAGGAGAGCCCCTTGCTGGCACGAAAGGTGCCTCCCTCTCCGGTGCCTGGGACCAGTGTGATTGAAACAGACAAACAGTTTTAAACCACTGATAACCCCCAGCATGTTCCAACTCCCGTCAAAGTCTGAAGGAATGCCTAACATAGTGCATGCTAATGGGAAGGGGGTAGGTTTAGCAGATAAAATAAAAAAAGAACAAGTTAAAAATCACTTAGAAAAGTTAGATGCCTGCAAGTCACCAGGGGCTGATGAAATGCATCCTAGAATACTCAAGGAGCTAATAGAGGAGGTATCTGAGCCTCTAGCTATTATCTTTGGAAAATCATGGGAGACGGGAGAGATTCCAGAAGACTGGAAAAGGGCAAATATAGTGCCCATCTATAAAAAGGGAAATAAAAACAACCCAGGAAACTACAGACCAGTTAGTTTAACTTCTGTGCCAGGGAAGATAATGGAGCAAGTAATTAAGGAAATCATCTGCAAACACTTGGAAGGTGGTAAGGTGATAGGGAACAGCCAGCATGGATTTGTAAAGAACAAATCATGTCAAACCAATCTGATAGCTTTCTTTGATAGGATAACGAGTCTTGTGGATAAGGGAGAAGCGGTGGATGTGGTATACCTAGACTTTAGTAAGGCATTTGATACGGTCTTGCATGATATTCTTATGGATAAACTAGGCAAATACAATTTAGATGGGGCTACTATAAGGTGGGTGCATAACTGGCTGGATAACCATACTCAGAGAGTTGTTATTAATGGTTCCCAATCCTGCTGGAAAGGCATAACGAGTGGGGTTCCGCAGGGGTCTGTTTTGGGACCAGCTCTGTTCAATATCTTCATTAACGACTTAGATATTGGCATAGAAAGTACGCTTATTAAGTTTGCAGATGATACCAAACTGGGAGGGATTGCAACTGCTTTGGAGGACAGGGTCATAATTCAAAATGATCTGGACAAATTGGAGAAATGGTCTGAGTTAAACAGGATGAAGTTTAACAAAGACAAATGCAAAGTGCTCCACTTAGGAAGAAAAAAATCAGTTTCACACTGTAACACAAGTGGACTCACCCCTGCGGCACCTCCTGCTGGTCTCTCAGGGAATTAGCTCAACCCAGCCTCCAGAGCGCCCTCTGCAGGCCAGTGATCTGCCTTGCTCTCTACTTCTGGGCCCCGTGTCCCTCCCAGGACCCCTCTCAGGGGGCAATGGGGCAGGGGGAGGGAAGGTGCTCTCTAGGGCAGGTATCTGCATGGGGGTGGGGCTGGGAGGTCAGCTGCTAGTGGGGGAAGGGCTCTGGGTCTGTGGGTGGGAGAGGGCTGGAGGGAGGCAGGGAAAGGTCACTAGTAATCTCAGGGATGCGGAATTCTTCCCTTCCCTGCGTTCTTTGTTCTTTGGCCGCATGGTCCCCACGGGGGCTGTAAGCTCTGGGGCAGGGGCTGGCAATGGGGCTCAGGGGGTGGCACTGGCAATGGGGCTGGGGGAGGGCTGGTGCTGACAATGGGGCTCTAGGGGGACAGCAGTGAGGCTTTGGGGTCTGCTGGCAGTGCTGGGGCTGGGGGGGCACTGACAGTGGGTATCTAGGGGCTGTCAATGGGGCTCTGGCATGGCCCGGGCAGGTCCCCCCGAGTTAGTGCCCTGCTGCATGCTGAGGGGCTGCTCCTCGCCCCAGTAGGGGGGGGGCGGGGGCCGTTCGGGGGGGGGGCGCTCTCAGCACAGTGCCCGGCTCTCCCTCACCCCAGGATGTGGGAGGGCTGGAGCCGTTCTGGGGGGGCGCTCTCAGCACAAGCCCCGGCTCTCCCTCGCCGCAGGACGTGGGGGCCTGGAGCTGTTCTGGGGGGGGCTCTCAGCACAGGCCCCGGCTCTCCCTCGCCCCAGGATGTGGGGGG
>NW_020664404.1:172421-202333 GCF_002925995.2 Terrapene triunguis | reverse complement strand
GGGGGGGCGCTCTCAGCACAGTGCCCCTGCCCGCAGGAGTGGGTCCGACGGCTCCCACTCAGAACAGCCCTGTCCAGGAGCTGGACGCTGGTTCCAGTGAGGGGCTAGGGGGCGGGGGGAGGGACTCACCATCCTGCTGTGTCAGCTCCGCAGCTCCTCCGCAGCGAGGGGGTGGCTGGGCTCCGCTATATACTGCTGCTTATCACCCAGGTAGCTAAATTAGGAGCAGAACAGGGGGAGAGCGCCAAACTTGGCAGTCCCGGCGCAGAGCTGGCCGGGGTGATAAGGGCTGGATGACAGCGACATTCCAGCAGGGTGGGCCCCGAGAGCTGGCTTGAGCTCTATGGAAGGGGTCCCCAGGCAGCCGCGGAGCAGCCGGGGTCCTTACGCTGGTCACATCCCGGGATTTCCCTTCCTTGGGAATTTCTGACCGCGCAAAATTTGGTTTGGCTCCGAATCGGAACAAAACGAAGTCGAACGTTCCGGTGAAACGCGGTTTTCGAAACCCGGCTCGTGGTTCGGGTCGACTGGCCCGTTCTGGGGTGGGGGTTGCAGCTGCTCGCTCAGACCCCCGCCTGACTGTTTAAACCAGGGGTCGGCAACCTTTCAGAAGTGAGGTGCCGAATCTTCATTTATTCACTCTAATTTAAGGTTTCGCGTGCCGGTAATATATTTTAATGTTTTTAGAAGGTCTCTTTCTATAAGTTTATAATATATAACTAAACTATTGTTGTATGTAAAGTAAATAAGGTTTTTAAAATGTTTAAGAAGCTTCATTTAAAATTAAATTAAAATGCAGAGCCCCCGGACCGGTGGCCAGGACCCAGGCAGCGTGAGTGCCACTGAAAATCAGCTCGCGTGCCGCCTTCGGCACGTGTGCCATAGGTTGCCTACCCTGGGTTTAAACTGTGGCTTCTGTTACTGACACCGGCCCAACCGATACAATCCAGCTGGAAACGAAAAGGAACAGGCCGATGCGATCGGGTCGACACGGAACCTTCTCAAAATGCTTTGCTCACATTGAGTAAACAGCCGGGCCAGGGAGGCAGGGCGGCCTAGTGGCTACAGCACAGCGCCGGGAGGTGAGGTCGAACCCCGGCTTCGAGCTAGTCGTGTGCAGCCACATTTCGAAACGCTGGTGGCCCAGGTTCTGGGTTCCCCGCCTGGTGCGCCCAAGTATGGAGGCCACCCAGAGTTGTGGAGGCCAAGTATGGAGGCCACCCCTTATAAAAACGTTGCCCCAAGCCAGGCTGCTGGAAGGTCTGTGCGGAAAGCTCTCGGGAAACTGAGGCAGGAAGGAAGTGGGCTGAAAGTCAGCAGGGATGGTTCTGATTTACAGGCCCCCTCCCATGGAGACCCAGCCTGGAGAGAGGCTCCTGCCTCATGCCCAGCCTCCAGCTCCTGCTGTGAAGGTTGCTGAGGAAAGGAATGCTTTGGCCTCCCTCAGCCCTCAGCACCGAGGGCATGCTCCGCTGGGGTCACCTGTTGCAGCACTGGCACGCAGGCTTCCCTACCATGGCCTTCCCCAGTGAGCCGGAGAGAGCCAGCCATTGCGTGGGCTTTGGGCTTGGAGCCAGCGAGGTTCATCTGGGCTTATGGCATCTCGGTTGCAGCAGCACCGGTCTCTGTTAGCCAATATTATTAAGCAAGCCAGAGCGCTTGTGCTAAACTACGACCCCAGAACTCCCAGCGTACTTTGGTCCTTAGGCTAAAGCTCCGTCCGTGTCTCCTCTACTCAGGTCCAGTTTCGGTGCGGCAACGTCTGAGCAGTGCCCCTGTAATCTCTGCTCCTCGGGCGGTCCCTTGATTTGCCAGAAGCAAGAAGTAGGTTCTGTTCAGGTTTGCCGGACAGGAGCTGTGGGCCAGGAAACCAGTCTGGGCCAATGTTATTTGCGCTTGGTGGTTTCTCGTCGTTTGGTTCTGGTTAGCCCAGATGACTCTGTAGCCTGAAAAAATAACTCTGAAGGCAGCTCAGGAAAAGGGAGTGTGGGGCATTCCTTTTCTCCCTGTCCTAAACAAGTGGTGTATAAACCTGAGGCAAATTAAGCTCACACGTTAAAGCAGACACAACCTGAAAACTGCTGCAAGAACAGCTTCCCAGCACTGGGGAAACAATGAACCCTTTCCCGTTGGGGCTGATTTCTCTATGGGCAATCAAACCCATCAAGCGAAGTCATCTGCTGTCTTATCAATGAAAGAGCTGACCCAATTGGCTCTCAACCCCCCAGCACTGCAACCTGCTCCCCCATCCAGCAGACTCTCCTATGACCCGGCAGGCCCTGCACCGTGATATTGTCCCAACCTCGGTTCCGGGGCTAATGCATTAAAGGCCAGCGAGGTCTCTGATCCCGCCAGCCCCAGTCAAAACTCCAGCTGGGAGCAAACGTGTTCCCGGCTCCACATCCAGTCCCCGCTCGTGTCCAGGCCTGGGGGAGGGTTTGGATGACGGATATTAACCATTAGCTAGAGGGCTTATTATCCCACGGTTATGCTAATGGGGAAGCCTGGCCCTACAGCCAGGACTCGGGGTCAGATCCAGCGCTGAGGAGCCTCAGCTCAGACGTGGGGGGAGCAGAGCTGAATTCTGGGCTCTGGCTCCCAGCATGACATCAGAAGAGCTGGGGTGCAGAGTGCTCCAGCCGCACCCCCTCCTACGCCAGCACAGCCACCCTGGCTGTGCCCCCCGGGGGGCTCTGTGCAGCACAGTGTCTACTGCAGCCCCCCACGCTGGGGGGTTCCCAGGGGCCAGCTCCAGTGAAGTAGAGGATACAGGCCTGTGCTTTGCTCTTAGAGACTAGAGACGGCTCCACGCTGGCCATGCAGGATTCCTGGCCAGCTTTTCCCTGGGGAGCTGCTGCTGCGGGGAAGTTTATCCCTTGTGCACACAGTGCTGGGGATGTTCGGCCTGAGACCCTGCCTGAGATTAGCCTCAACTCTCTCTGTCAAGCCTCATGGCATCTTCACTCCCCCCCTAGAAAAACCACCCAAGCCCGAGCTAACATCACCTCTGAAGTACATCCCCTCACCCGGTATCCACTGCCCACCCCAACTCCCCTGGGCCAGAACCCCTTTGGCCACGCAGCTCTGAAGTGACTGAGCCACTGCTGGCTGGTGGTACTACAGCTGGATGAAGAAAGCGGTCGTCTTCTCTCCTTACAACTGAGGAACCAGCATCTCCCTCCCCTGGCCCGTGTGCTGAGTTGATGGGTCAGAACCAGGCATCGGCCCCTGGCTCAGTTGCACCAAACTCTGGCTTGGCTTCCGAGCCCTGCTGGGCAAAGGGAAATGCTCTAACTGACCATACCTGCACCGGGCTGCAGCAGGAGGGGCAAGAGGTCCTGGGGCAACTGGAGAGCAGCTGAGAAGGGCCGGTAGGGGAGTCGGCTGGGATTTTACCCACTTCCCCCCGTCCCAGCACATGCAGGAAGTGGGGAGACAGGAGCCCTCCACATCTCATGCCAAGAGCTGAGCCACTAAGATCCAGATAAAGGTCATCCCAGAAAGGCCCACAACCTCCCGGTCCCTGTCCGTGACATCCATCCCCAAGCACTGGGAAGCTGGGGGAGCAAGGGGGCCAGGATGCCTGGCCGCTTCTCCAAAGGGTTGAAAGCTTTTCCTGTTCAACTCAATTTCCCAAAGCTGCGGCTCCCAGATTCTGACAGACCCCCCGACCCTCCCCACCATCACTTTTTTCAGCCCACTGGAGACTTCTCCAAAGTTGGAGAAGTACTGAAACGTTGGAGAGCGGGAAACACCAAACAAAACACTCCACACTCAAATTCCAGTCATGACAGCTTTTTTTGGATGCAATTACAAGTTTGGTTGATAAAGGTACTAATGTTGAGGTAACATACTTAGACTACTACGGTAAGGTATCTGACTGGGTACCGCACGACATTTTGATTACAAAACTAGAACACTGTAAAATTAATGTGGCACAAAGGACATGGATAAAAAGCCGGCTAATGGAGAGGTCTCGAAACGTACTTGTAAATGGGGAATCAGCATCAAACGGGTGTGTTTCTAGTGGGGTCCCACAAGGTTCGGTTCTTGGCCCTACGCTATTGAACATTTTTATTAATGGCCTGGAAGAAAACAAAATCATCGCTGATGAAGTTTGCAGCGGACACGAAAATTGGGAACATGGTAAATAACGAAGAGGACAAGTCACTGATACAGAGCGATCTGGATCACTTGGAAAGCTGGGCGCAAGCAAACAATATGCATTGTCATACGGCTAAAGGTAAATGTGTGCATCTAGGAACAAAGACTGTAGGCCATATTTACAGGATAGGTGACTGTATCCTGGGAAGCAGAGACCCTGAAAAAGATTTGGGGAGCGTGATGGATAATCAGCAGAACGTGAGTGCCCCATGCGATGCTGTGGCCAAAAGAGCTAATACGATCCTGGGCTGCGTAAACGGGAATCTCGGATCAGAGCCGAGCGGTTATTTCAACTCTGTGTTTGGCGCTGGTGCGATCGCTGCTGGAATCCGGTGTCCAGTTCTGGTGCCCACAATTCAAAAAAGAGGTTGATAAATTGGAGAGGGGCCAGAAAAGAGCCACAAGAATGATTTAAGGATTAGAAAACCTGCCTTATAGCAAGAGACTCAAGGTGCTCCGTCTATTTAGCTTAACAAAGGGACGGTGAAGGGGGGACTTAATCCCAGTCTGTCAGTACCGACATGGGGAACAAAGATTTAATACTGGGCTCTTCAGTCTCGCAGAAGAAGGTCTAACACGATCCAAATGGCTGAAAGTCGAAGATAGACAAATTCAGACTGGAAATAAGGTGTAAACTTTTGACACTTGAGGGTAATTCACCACTGGAACAATTTACCAAGGGTCGCGTAGATTCTCCATAATTAAATTTTCAAATGAAGATGCTAGATTGCTAACAGATCTGCTCTAGGAATGACTGTGGGGCAGGTCTTTGGCCTGTGCGAAACAGGAGGTCAGATCAGAGGATCACAATGGTCCCTTCCGGCCTTCGACGCTAAAAGGAACCACAAACATCCAGATTTCTGAAAACATCGCGCTTTGCGAAAACCAAACGGCAAGAAACAAATCCCGAATCAGAGTTAGATTCCCTTGCAAACTTTTTCTGCCAACAATTCCAAAGGAAACATTGTTTGTTCCAAACTTTTGGCAGGAAAATTTGGAAATGAAAGCTGGATTCGAATCAGGATTTGGGGGCTTTTTTGACCCTCTCTAGTGGGGAGAATAAAGGACACTCCCGTTCCCCGATCCCAAAATATCATCCTCTTGTTGCTGCCAGGAACAACCAGGCTGTGTAGGAAATACTGATGGCCAGGCAGCTCTGACAGCTTGGGGATGTGACGCAGACAGTGCCAGGAGTACACTGACACAGGGGGAAAGCAAGGGGCTGGGACCTGCCAGGACAGTCCTCTCTAGGGCCAGGAGCTTCAGAAGAGCCAGAGATCAGAGGGCAACTGCTGGCTTCTTCCAGACCTGGCTTGTGTCCTACAGCTGGCTCCTACATGACACGGTCTGGCATTAGGAAGCATAGCTCTGTGTATATTACCTACCACAAATGGCACTTGCAATACAATGCCCCTAGGAGCCCCGCAGAGGGGTAGATCGTGCTATTTACAAAGGCTGTCTGGATGCTACATGCATCTTCTCTGTTCTTACGTTGTGTTTTGATTGCGTGAGGGGGACTTTAACTCAGGGATACGTGCCCCCCCTCCACACTTCCATGTCTGATGTGGGCAGGGTGCCATCACTAGGGATGGGTGGGGAATTATTTTAACATCAAACATAGGATAAAGTCTAATACGCTGTTGGGGTGAATTTCATCGCTACTAAACAGTCACGCCCAGAGCATCAGAATGATTTTATTCTTATGTACAGAAAAAAAAAGAGTGGAAGCCCTGTATGTCCAGTTGAGGCATCCTGCAGATGGATTGGGTATACAAGGACGGTACGTGCACCCGTGTGTGGGGGTATCAAAAGATGCGTGAGTCTGTAGGGCCTGGTGCGCACATGCATGATGCTTATCTGACAAGCCGCAGTGCGACGCACATCCCGTGGGACGGGGAGTGGGTGAAGGCGTGCATGCGGTGGGCTTTGTGCACGGGGGTGTGCACGCTGCATGGGAACACGCAGGCTGTGTGTGGGGGGGGAGTGAGGGTGGCAATGTGTCTGGCTCACGAACAGCAGCACTGGTCCTGCTCAGGAGAGGTACAGCCTAATCAACGTTAGCCTGAGAGGGCGGGAGGTGTACCTGAAGATTTCAAATGCTTGGCAACAAAGAGACGTGGACCGGACCTCGGACCAACACAGAATGTGCAGACATGGCTGGCTGCTGTGTGTGTGTGTGTGGGGGGGGGGGGTGTCCAGCAGAAAGCCCCCTAGCCTCCCCCTAAGAGGAAGTCTGGGCCATGCGGTACAGGGAACACAGATGGCCAACTCACACCAGGCCATATGGTCACATATGACTGAGAGAAGGTATCTGCCCCTCCCCCGTATCTGCTCCCGACAGAAAGGTTCCCCGGGGAGAGCAGTTCTTGCTCTGGGGTTTGCCCTGGTTTCCTGAATTTCTGTTGCCTCTGCAAAACCAGCCCGAGGCCAGCCAAACAGCACAGGGCAGGATTTACTCCACGGCAGCCTCCTCCTTGTGAGCAGGAGGTGCACCCCAGGGAGGCCAAGGACTAGGTGTGCTTGGGAGGAGGAAGGTGAGCCCCGGAGCTGGATTTCCAGATGGGCTGGGGAGCGCTCCCTGTTGTGGGCTCTGTCCCAGAGCATCAGGGGCAGGGATGCCAGGTCAGTCCGCTGCAAGGAACATCTCTTCATTGGTGTTCGTACCGCAGCCAGTGCCATGGGGCCGCCGGCCTTTGGGCACAACCAGAAGAGAGAGGATCTATTGCTATTCCTAAAGGAACCCGGGCTGCACCATGGAGGGGACGGCCAGAGATGGGGGGAGACCAGAGGCAAAGCTTTTGGCCCTGTTCGGCAGCTAGATCTGGAGGGTCAGGAAAGGGCGGGAGGGGAAGTGAAACTCCCGCAGCTGCTCTCCTGCCTGAGATTCCCGCCAGCTCCATCCCAGCCTGGGCTCAGCAGGCCCAGCCACACCAGGGCCGCCGGCTAGCGGACAGGCCAGTCTCTATCCAGCCTCTGCCTCCCGCCTGTGCTCTAGTCCTAACGCCAGCGCCCCCCAGGCACACGCCAGCCTGCCACTGATCGCGGGCTCCTGACACGCCCCGACGTCCACGCACCTGATTGGCTGAGAGAAACGCAACCCTCGACCGCCGTTTGTGCGGATTGGACGCCGTTTTGATGCGCCCGTCTCGTTTTAATTCCTGAGCCAATCAGAAGAGAAGGGTCAGAGGACTCCCCTCCCCCCCTCCCCTCAAACCAATCCTAGGAGTAGACCTCCTCGGGAACCGATTTATTGCGTGGACCAAGAGTCCGGCCTGGCAGCAGCAAAGAGGGCTGAGGAACAGCAAGGGGACACAGTGCAGCTAGCGCAGTGGCTAGGACAGGTGGGAGGCAGGTGGGCGGGGTCAGGAACTGCCCCGCCCCTTCAATTGTTGTTTCCGCTCCTGGGCGCACGCGCTCTAAAGAACTCGGCATGGAGCCACATCCCAGCCGCGGCTGCTCCTTCCGTGGTCCTTTGGCCAGCGGCCCCGCTCACCGGCCAATCAGGCAGGCCATTTTGCACGCTACCGCCGAGATCAGGGCGGCCCCCCTGCCGCTGCCCTCCTCTGACTGGAGGAAGGTGATGTCGCAGCCGGGCGCCAGCTGTTTGACAGTCGCATGGAACTGGTCTTTGAAGCTGGGGAGAGAGGAGGCGGCGGGGGTTAGGCTGAACGGCTCCGCTGAGCCTACGGAGAAACTGCCCCATCTCCCTGCTCTGCCCGACTTCCTGTGTGACCATCCTCAAGTTACTGAGCCTCCCTGTGCCTCAGTGCGTCCATCTGTACAATGGGCACAACACTGCCCAGGAGGGCAGTGAGCATAAATATGGTGATGTGGGTCATCTAAAGATAGATTCAGGCTCTGATGGTGCCCACAGGGGTGAGGTTCCATTGTGCAGGGTGCTGCCCCACGGAGCGTCCGATCTAAGGCGGTTTAGACCTCCGGGCTGTACCCTGGCGCAACGCTGCATTTTGCTCCCCCGCCCCCGGAGAACCACAGGCTGTGATCGCTTTTCAGTTCTGAGAACGGGCTCAGAAAGTGCTGTGGGAAGTCTTAGCGCAGGTCAGGCCTGAGGGCCAAATTTCTCCCGGAAAGGCAGCGAAGAAAAGACAGCTGGTTCTCAGGCTGAGCCCTGCCCGGCCCCACCTGCTGGCTTGCTGAGGAGCGTCTGACAGCTGATGGAACCCCCCGGCCATGTCCTTTCCAGGCATTCCAGCTCCTTTCCAGTCTGTTCCTTTTTCAGATGCTGCTCTTTTAAGATTCCCAGTTTTCCTCCCTTCTCCCCTCCACCCCCCACCCCCCAGGCATCTAGAAGTCCCCGAACCCCTTTGCCCCCCCTATGGCCCAGGAAGCTGAGGTACAACCCCCCCCCCCCGACTTGGAGCCCACCAGCACCTGTAAAGCTGGCCCCAGGGCCAGCCCTCAGCACTGCCTCTCACAGCCGTTCATTGCTAAGGCACTAACAAGGCTGCCATTGCCCAGGATCAGGGTGAGCGCTCCCTAGAGGCCCTGCAGAGACAGGCCACCCACACGCTCCTGTCTGTGAATCATTCCGTCTGACGCAGCTTTCCATGGAGGCCGTGACGGGGCTGGGATAAGGCTGAGAGGCAGCGCTGGGGCTGTGGGGGGAGCTGCTAGTGCCATTTCACCTTCCCGGTCACTTTCAATCGGAGCGCTCGCCCCTGCATGCGACCTCACCTGGGGTGGAGCTTGTAGACCGAGCCATCGATGCCCACGGTGATCTTCAGCCTCTCCTCACCCCTGCTTTCCCGCATGCGGTTGATCACACCGGCCAGCCCCGCCGAGCACATCTGTGCCGCCCGCGTGGAAACGCTCTCGCACGCCATCCGCACGATGTCGCAGTCCGTGAGCGAAGGCAGCAGCTCGAAGGACGTCAGGATGTTGTAGGTCTGTTTCCAGTCATCGGCGTCGCTGGGACAGAGAGTGAAAGCATGTCAGGCTCCGTACACTAGGGAGTGCCGAACACGGGGGGCAGGCCTGGTGCTGCTGGGGCAGCTGGACAGAAGGCTGCTGGGTAAAGCCAGCGGAAGGGTGCAGACAGCTAGCAGGGTCCTAAGGCCTGGTCGGTAGCTGGATGGAAGTTGGCTTTGGCGACTCAGGAGAGGACACCCGTTTACCCCTCCGGAAAACGTTCTGCTGGTTTGCAGTGCAGTTCCTCACCAGAAGTGGCTGAATTTCAGACTGCTCATACTCCTGGGAAGAGAGCAGCAGGACAGCTCCTTGTAACAGGAACATGTGCAGTTACGTGAGATAGGGTGCAACAAAGAAAAGGCGTCAGGGCTCGGGCTACCCAGAATTGCCCTTTGGGGGGTTTCTTGTTCCACCCAGCCCCTGAAGCAGATGGTGCTGGCCAATGTCAGGTACAGGAGACTGGGCGAGAGGGCCCTTAGGCTGCCTATGTTCCTACGTGTCTAAAACCTCACTCAGCTCTACTGTACCTCCTGTAAACCCGCTTTACCAATGCCCATGAGACTCCAGCCCCCTTCCCAATCTCCTCCAGGTGCTTCCAGCCCCTCCCACCAAATGATGCCTGGCGTGGAAGGTCTGTGAGCAGGCGTCTCTCCCCACCCCTACAAACACAGCCCATACTTCCGGGAGCCCGCCTGGCTCCATGTTGGTAAGACCCACGGGCATTATTTGAGGTCTGGAAAACCTGCCTCACAGTGCGAGACTTGTGAAGCTCCCTCTGTTTGATTTAGCCCAGAGAAGGCTAAGAGGTGACTTGGTCACCACCTGCTAGAAGATCTCTGATTATAGACGGCTCTTTAATCTTGCCGTAAACAGCAGAAGGAGATCCAACGGTGGGAAGCGGAAGCTAGGCAACTTCAGATTAAAACTAAGGTGCATTTGTTTAGGGTAATTAACCACTGGAAGAATTTACCGCGGGGCATAGTGGGTTCTCCATTGCTTGGAGTCTTTCAGTCTTTCTCAGAGACCCGCTGTAGCTCAGCCAGGAGTTCTGGGCTAGATGCAGGAATCTCTGGTTGAGGGCCTGGGTTACGCCGGAGATCAGACTAGATGATCAGAAATCCCTTGGGCCGTAGACTACCAGGCCTAACTTGGTGCATTTTAGAGGATTAGCCTTAAAGCTGCTCTAAGTCCCGTGATCTTAGAGCTGCAAAGGGAGGACAGTTGGGTCAGGCCCGAGAAGCTGGGCTCAAGAAGCCAGGTGCAGAGCAAACCAGCCATTAATAGTGTGCAAGGAAAAGTGAGCTAGGCCCTGTTCAAAGTGACGCTGGCACAGCCGTGTGGGGGTTGTGGGCACCCTTATTAAAGAGCATTCACTGACTGGCACCCTTCCTCTGGCTCCCGCAATCTTGGGGCTGATTCCTCATTCCAAGTACTAACAATCCCCAGCAAGTTTTTCAGCCAAAGAGCTCAAAGAAGGGCAGTGTCGTTATAGATGGGGAAACTGAGGCACAGAGCGGGCAAGTGACTTGCCCAAAGTCGCCCAGCAGAGCCGGGGAGAGAACCCAAGTCTCCTGAGCCCCAGTGCAGTGCTCCAGCCAGTACACTGCAAAGTGTGAGGGTACCTGCTGTAGGTGTGTGCGAGTCCCTGTCAGAGGGGGAGCTGACGTACACACCTTCCACATGAGCTCGGAGCCCAGTGGGGAACGGTTGTTGTTCTCTCTAGTTATACATATTGCAGCTCGGTGGCCGTTGGGGGCCCCGGGAGTCCAGCCGTGCTCTGGGGCTGTAGGATGGGATTACAGCTGGTGGGTGGGGGGGACGGGAGAGCTCCCTCGTAGGGCTCTATGAGGAGCCCCTGAGTTGCAGCGGGTGGGGCTGGCTGCGCATTGGGCGGTTGGGGAGGCCACAACGTACCTTTCGATCTGCGAGATGAAGCGGGTTTCGAAGTTGCCTCTGGTTTTCAGCTTCTCGGATGCCTCCCCATGGAAGAGCAGATTTTCATTGACCAGTTTTAGCAGCACAAGCCGCACGATCTCTCCCATGTACTTGCCTCCGATCATCTTCTCGTAGCTGGGCGGGGACAGAAGAGCACCCCCGGTCAGGGCCGCGAGGACACAGACCCTCCGCCCGCTCTCAGTCGGACCCTGCTCTCCTGCAACGAGGGGCATCCGAGGCCTAGAGACCTGTCTCGACACAACCCCGGCTGAGCAACGCTGACGCTGGCTTGCCCCTTCCTCCTGAGACAGCTGCAGGCTCAGGGACGCTGCCACAGTGCCAGCCCAAGGGGGGCAGAGGTCCTGCTCGGCTTCTCTTCCCCTTGCGTTCTGCCAAAGGGACGTCTCCCTACTCCCAGCCTCCGTGGGGACAGGTCTCGTGCAGACGCTCAGGCAGGAGAGGAATGCCTCGGCTTGCAGTGAGCAGAGCCGAAGCCAAAGCCAATTCCTGCTGCCTGCAGCACCCAGCGAATGCAACGGCCGGTTCCGGGGCCTGCAGCTGGGGGGAGTTACGGGCAGACTGTGCAGAGGGAACTGGAACCAGACGCCAACCACCTGGGCCCAGCGCAGAGCCTGGGCCAGTGTTTCCATCACCCACTCAGTAGTGCGATAGGTGAAGGAGAACAGGACAGTTACATACCAAATACGCTGACTGGCCCAAATCCTCCACTGTGCTAGAGCCTCACCCAATGCCCTGGGGTGGGGGAGAAGATGGCTTTGAGCCCCCATGATCCCTGGCTCTGCTGGGGGCCCAGCTCACCCCCGCACACCTCAACTCAGAGCCACCTCGGGACTGCTCTAACTTGTGCCGGCTTGGAACGGGCCCTGAGACACCATTACACTGCAGGGGAGCCCTGGAGTGTAGCATCCTCCAGTCACACCCTCCTCCCTCCATCGCACTGCTACAGACTAGGGACCGAATGGGCTAAGCAGCAGTTCTGCAGAAAAGGACCTAGGGGTTACAGTGGACAAGAAGCTGGATATGAGTCAACAGTGTGCCCTTGTTGCCAAGAAGGCTAATGACATTTTGGGCTGTATAAGTAGGGGGCATTGCCAGCAGATCGAGAGACGTGATCATTCCCCTCTATTCGACATTGGTGAGGCCTCATCTGGAGTACTGTGTCCAGTTTTGGGCCCCACACTACAAGAAGGATGTGGAAAAATTGGAAAGAGTCCAGCAGAGGGCAACAAAAATGATTAGGGGGCTGGAGCACATGACTTATGAGGAGAGGCTGAGGGAACTGGGATTGTTTAGTCTGCAGAAGAGAAGAATGAGGGGGGATTTGATAGCTGCTTTCAACTACTGGAAAGGGGGTTCCAAAGAGGATGGATCTAGATTGTTCTCAGTGGTAGCAGATGACAGAACAAGGAGTAATAGTCTCAAGTTGCAGTGGGGGAGGTTTAGGTTGGATATTAGGAAACACTATTTCACTAGGAGGGTGGTGAAGCACTGGAATGGGTTACCTAGGGAGGAGGTGGAATCTCCTTCCTTAGAGGTTTTTAAGGTCAGGCTTGACAAAGCCCTGGCTGGGATGATTTAGTTGGGGATTGGTCCTGCTTTGAGCAGGGGATTGGACTAGATGACCTCCTGAGGTCCCTTCCAACCCTGAGATTCTATGATTCTACCCGCTGAGCTCAGGGGGACCAAGCGAGGGGGCACAGAGCCAGTGATTCATCCTCCGCAAATGTCTTTACCACCCCTTTGCCCCATAGCATGGGCCAGGATCGGGCCCACTCTGATCCTGCAGCTAAGGAGATGCTTAACTCAAATGGCCCTGCCATTGATCGCTTATTCAGATGGCCACGCCCCTCGGGCAACAGCTGTCGGCTACTTTCCGACCCCGGTCCCGCCCTGGTACTTTTATTTCAGGCCTTGGTAGGTTTTGTGTTCTTCAGCCCTTAACGCCAAGTGGCGGTTGCCCTTTCCCACCACTACAGGGCACTGCAGAGCCAAAGGGAGGGAAGACAAAGGTAGAGCCCTTAGGAGCCTCCTCTGTCCGTTCAAGGTTAGTGGGACACTGGGCTGGGGACAGCGCGAGAGAGCGTAGGGGAAAGGAAAGGAGAGAAGTGAGGAAAAGCACAAGGGAGAAACGTGTATTTGTCAGGGTGTCGGGGGGGGAGGGGTGAGTGTTGATTGCTCTGTGTATTGGTGTGTGGATACGGGAGTGTGTTTGTGGGCATCCGGGGTGTGAGCGTAGGTTGCTCTAGGTGTGTTTGTGTATTGGTGTGTGGATGCGGGAGTGTGTTTGTGAGGGCACCGGGGTGCAGAAGTGTAGATTGCTCTCGGTGTGTGTGTTGGTGTTTTACTGTGTGTATAGGGGAGTGTATTTGTGTGTATCCAGGTATGTGAGTGTAGATTGCTGGTGGGTATCTGTGTCCTGGGGTGAGTGTACTGAGGGTGTAGCAGGGTGAGTGTGCACATGGCTGTGAGTGGATGGTTGTGCACAGGGGGTGTACGGAGGTGTGTGTGAGGCGTATGTGCACAGTTGTGTTTCTGAAGGGAGACAGCGTGGGTGGATAAGCAGACATGGGTGCAGTTACGGGCGTGTGAGGGAGCTAGTGTGTCCGTTTGACAGTGTGTGTGTGTGTGGGGGGGGGGGATGTTTGCACATGTCGGTATGTTTGAGGTGTGTGCATGGGTATGCGAGTGTGTGTTTAGACACCCTTGGGGTGTGTGTGTGTGAGAGAGAGAGGGCTGGAGGTAGGGCTGGCGAGCGGAAATTGCTCTCACCTGTTTTAACACCGCCAAGATGGATTGCTCAGTCTGTGAGGCTATTTTCTCTGAGCTGCAGGAAAATAACCACTTTTCCTCTTTGCTGGGCTCTGCACATATCAGCCTCCTGCTACAGCACCTCAGTGATCAGGCAAGCCAGCCCCTGGCAGCACCTGTACTGGGACCTCTGAGAGAGAGCCCCGCAGACCCACTTCTCGGCCCCTCAGCCCACACTGTCACGAAGGGCCGACTTGCCTGCCAGGGAATGTAAAACTGCACTCTCAGAACCAGAGCTGAGCAAATCCCGTTGGAGATGAACTGCCCCCACCCTCCGCTGAATTAGCAGCCGCGGCCGGCAGAGTCCGGCTCTGCGGCCGGGCGACAGCAGGGAGGAAGTGAGGCGCAGGGAAAGCATTTGTTTTATCTGTCGTGTCCCTTACAGCTGGTGCCCGGGGTTAAGTGAGGTCTCATCCACCACCCGATCGTACTCCAGGAGGAACTCGTCCAGCTCCCCCGAGGCCCCAAAGGCTCCCCACTCGGTGTTCACGCACATCCGGCCCTCGTCCCCCTCCACCAGCTCCACGTTCTCCATCTCCTCCATGTAGCAGGCGTTGCAGCCGGTACCTGGCAGGGGACACCAAGCCGGGGGTTAGTCTCACGACGGCGAGTCCCAGGCAAAGCGCCCTGTGACAGCTGGGGACGCGGGCCCTGCGCTTGACCCACTGCATGAGCAGCCAGCTGGCTTTGAGTCTGCGCGGGTATCTAGTTTACAAGGGGCAGACGCACGGGCTTAATACAGGCCATAGCCTACGTATGCCCACGATACAACCTCATGCCCCATCCTTATAGCCTGTTTCCTAGCATTTAAAGCCAGAAGGGACCACTAGTCTGAGCTCCTGCCTGGCACAGGATTTCACCCGATACCCAGAGCTGAGCCCGATGATGCCAGTTAGGCTAAAGGGTTTCAGGAGGCCGAAGTATTGCAGCCACAGGCAGTGAACAGGAGAGACCAAGGTCCCACCGATGGCTGAGGCCCCTGCCAGGGCAGGGAATGGATTAGGTGAGACATGCCCAGATGATGCCAGCAGACCACCCATGCCCCACGCTGTGGAAGAAGGCGAAAGCCCTCCAAGGTCCATACTCCTCCTTTCAGCCATTCTCAGCAACCCAGCTCTGCAATAGTCTGGCCGACGCAGGGCTCTCGAAGGCCTGGGTCAGATCCACAGCCGGGGGCGATCAGTCGATCTCTGCCAGCTGCGAATCTGCACCACTGGTCAGTTAGCTATTGCTCCTTGAAGGATTACGGTGTCACCTTTTTCTCCTGGAGCAACCAGGATCTGGGGCGTCTCTGGTATTATTACTCGTGTGACCAGAGCGCCTATGAGCCCCCGGCACGGACCAGGCTTCCCTGGTGCAAGGTGCTGCGCACAAACACAACGAAAGACTGTCCCTGCCCGGAGAGAGAACAACTGGGTACAGGCAGACAGGGGAGCACACGGAGACAATGGGACAGTATTGATCAGCAGGGGTCTCAGCACAGCTGCTGCCTGGCCGGTACGTTTTTTGCAAGCGTCATGGCAAAGGAGAGTTTTAAGGAGCGGTTTGAAGGGGGATCATGAGGTAGCTTTGGGGATGTTTACAGGGCGGGGAGGGGGAGCGTGAGGGACAGCAGGGGAGGAAACGTGCAGAGGCTTGTTTGCAAATTTAACAAGCGGGTGAGGGAGGCTGGGACCATGGCAGTCAATAGCTCAGTGGTGACCCAGAGAAGCAGGGTGGGAAGGGCCTTGAAAGTGAAAGTCAAGGGACCACGGTGATTTTTTTTCTCTGTCTCTGCTCTCTGTAATGGTGCCCCTGCAGGGCTGAGCGGTTTTTGGTGTGTCCCCTAGAAGCCAGGCCCTCGGGCTGGGCAGTCTGTTCGTCCTTGTGCACTTCTTCCGGTTGCATTGGTAAGTGATGAACATGGAGCTGCTCTGTCATAATTTAATACTCCCTGTAGATGTTGCCACCCTCAGCTCAAAACTCAGGAGCCAGGCCTCAAAAAATCGTGAGATTGGCTTAGAAATCACGAGATCTTTAAAAATTAGTAAGTTTGGGTTCATTTTCTTTGTCTTCTGGTTTCTGAGCCTTTAGAGTTCACCTGCGTTGTGCTTTTATGCTTTTCTCTTCAACCATGAAAGCTAAAAATGTACTTAAAAAAACAACAACAACAAAAATGCAGATTCTTATTCTAATCACGTGACTCCAGGAGCTGGGGCTTTAAGAAAAAAACATCAGGGACCACAAGACGCACGATAAAATCATGAGAGCTGGCCACTCTGCTCCTTGGGATAATGATTTCTGTCGGAATATTTTGGATTTAAGTGCTTCTCAATTAAATTAGGGATCTGTCAGGCAGGAGAAAGAAGACAGCTCAAGTTGGTCACCTGTCAGTTGACTTAAGAGTTATTAAGGGACAGTGACAGAATTATGAGCTGCTGAGTCGAGCAAACTGGTTTGACCAGCAATGGAAAAAGCCTACCAATGCTTGAGAGAGATAAGGTGGGTGAGACAGTATCTTTTATTGGACCAACTTCTGTTGGTCCCGACCTTTTTCACCTTGCAGGGAGACTCGTTTCAAAGGGGACATTATTACAGGCTTCTTGCCCTTCCCCTCCATGTCTCATGTGGGGCAGGGGGGGCTCCTGCTGCCTCCTGCGGCTCCAGCCCCCTGGGGCATCCCCAGGGTCAGCCAGGTGCCCCAGGCCTGCAGTGGGAGGGCTCCCCTCACTGGGCTGCCGTGGCCGGCCCATGCCCCCGGCAGCTGTTCTCCCTCCAACGGGCACCGCAGCGGATTCAAGCCTCCTGCAGTACAAAGAACGCTGGCAGCAGGGAACCCACCAGTCTCACACAGGGTCTGGAGGATGGCAGGTGAGCTAGCCGCGCATGTCGATTTTTTTTCTCTGCGAGCCAGATAAGCACGTTAGATAGCAAGCTGCTCCCATGAATATTCTTAGAAACCGAATGTTAAACTCAAGCACACAAATCGTCATCTTCGAAGTGCCTGCACCCTCCTCTAACCAATGAGTGGAAACCATCCTGCGTAACTTACCTGATCTATCACAACTAAGCAACACCGCTTGAATTTAAATATCTCGGATGAGGGTGAACTCATTGACTAAACGACCGCAAAAAGATCCGTACCCAACACATTCTGCTGGCAAATTAACTCGGAAAGCTGCAATCAGTTGACAAGATCTCCAGCAGAAAGAGGCGAGATTTGTCAAAAGAGTTCTTGGGTACAGATGATTCACTCGATTCTACTTGTGAGACATATTTGAGCTAGTCTGACAAGCCAGCCACTAGAGGGCATAGCTACCACTTACCGCTACTCCAGATCACCATACCATAGTGTTGACCTTTGAGGAAAAGAAACGATAGAAACCGAATCCTTGTCCACATGAGAAAATACTGCCTACAGGTTTATAAGCAAGTCCCCCACTAGTCCCAGGTAAGAGTGCAGGAAATCCCACCAGGAGGCAGTGACCTGGCAGCAGTGACCTGGCAGCACTGGCCAATCCATATTGATCCCTGTATCTGGCACTGGTGCATCCGCTACTGGAATACGGTGTCCAATTTTGGTGCCCACAATTCAAGGAGGATGTTGATAAATTGGAGAGGGGTCAGAGAAGAGCCACGAGAATGATTAAAGGACTGGAAAACCTGCCTTCCAGTGAGAGACCCAAAAAGCTCAATCTATCTAGCTTAACAAAGAGAGGGTCAAGGGGTGACTTGATCCCAGTCCATCAGTGCCTACATGGGGAACAAGTATTTTATACTGGGCTCTTCAGTCTAGCAGAGGAAGGTCTAACACCACCCAATGGCTGAGAGGGGAAGCTAGACAAATTCAGACTGGAAATAAGATACAAATCAGTGAGGGTCATTAACCATCGGAACAATTTCCCAAGAGTTGTGGTGGATTCTCCATCGCTGGGATGTTTCTGTAAAAGATCCATCCTAGTTTAAACAGAAATTATTCTGGGAAGTTCCATGGCCTGTGGTCTACAGGAGGTCAGACCAGCTGATCACAGGGGTCCATTCTGGCTTTGGAATCTGTAAATCCACGGCTCACCCTGGTGAAGCCAGCAGTGATAATACCCTGTTGGGGGAGCCCTCGGCCCTCACCCACTGGGGAGGTCTGCGGCCGCTCGGAAGGAGCACTGTGTGTTAAACTCACCCGGCTGGCAGCTCCCACTCAGAGATGAGCTCATCTCTATTCTTAGCGTGATTAAAAAACAGGCCAGTGCCGAGCGAGCGTTGTTTACCCAGGGCGAGCGGAAGAGGCAGCCATGCGAAAGGCCCAGATGGAGCTGTCGCTGACGACACTGAGCGGCTCCTGCGCCCCATGGGGAAGGCGGCCTTGCTTCTCCACCTGCCCCAGCTGAGGGCGCCATGCCAGAGCTCCCTCCCCGGTAGCTGCAGGAGGGGCCCCGGGCTGCCGTCGGCTGCCACCGTTCCAGGAGGCCGCAGCCTGCCCATGCACAGGGTATCCCAGCATTTCTAACAGTGTCCTGCTGTCACTGTGCTCGGCTCAGCTTCAGCGTCTCTCCGACGCCAGGCGGCTGCGGCGTCCCCGGGCGGGTAGCCCGGCGTCACTGCCTGCTCTCCAAGAGGGGGAATCAGCCCTGCTGTGCCGCCAGCTGTGTCCGCTCAGCAAGGATCTCGTGGTGAACGCAACGGGTCCAACTCTCTAATCGCTTGCACCAATGGTGCTCCATGGGACCACTCCTGATGAACGTGGGGTGAGCGGGAGCTGAATCGGGCTCCCAGGTCCCTCAAGGTGTCAGCCGGCCGCCTGCAGGGGTCAGGAAGGGATTCCCCCTCAATTATGGGATGGCCATGGCTGGAGATGGGACACTGGGCGGGGTGGGCTAGGGCTCTGAGTAGTCTCTCCCCTGGTGTCGCTGACTGGTTTTTGTTCCCATGCCCAGGGGCTCTGGGGTTGGGAAGGAATTTTCCCCCTGGTCAGATTGGCAGTGATCTCGGGGTGGGGGGTTGCCTTCCTCTGCAGTATGGGGTGCGGGTCCCTCGCCAGGATTATCTGGGGGCATCTCTCAGCCATTTCCCTGCCATTGCAGGGCACCGGTGCACCCTGGTAACTCCTAATCTCAGCCTGTGGCACACCACAGTCTAGTGTCCTCTGGGCTGTGACACCTGGGTTGTTGGGTTAGTGTGCAGGTGCTGGGTGGGGTGGGTGGCCTGTGATTTACAGGCGGTCGGACTGGTGGTCCCTTCTGGCCTAAAACTCTATAACAGTGAGTCCACCCATATGCTTTGGGCCCCGCCCAGAACTTTGGGCCCACCCCCAAGCCTTTCTCCTGCCAGCTCCCTTATGTCCTCTCATTCCCGAGTCCTTCCAAGGGAGCTCTGCCTCCTGCTCCACCCGGCGGCTCTCCACTCATAGTGCCCACCTTGCACACAGAGGCTGGGCTGTGAGTAACTCCCTCAGCTCTGCTCTGTCCTCATGGGAACCAGCAGCCAGTGGTGACTCTCAAGGGGATGCTAACTGCTCTTGGTAGGTCAGGTTATCAGCTCACGGGAGATGGAAGAGGTAACATCCACACACGGTATCGAGTCTCAGCGTCCCAGACGTGCCCCTAGTTAAGTGGTTACTAAATGAACGGCAATCTCAAATCGAACAGGCAAAGTCAGTAGAACGGGCGTTCCCCATCCTAGATCACAATTTGCAACCCTTTGGGCTCCCATCATTGATTCCAGATGCGGAAGTGCAGGAGCTCACTGCGATCTCCCTGTTTGAGCACGCTTTCTCGCCACAGTGTCCCCAGAGCAATGGGGCGGCGGGGAGCGAAGACTGTCTCCAAGGAAGCTAAGCATGATGACGGAGATCTTTATTTAGCCAGTCCTTTAGGGACTTTGCTGTCGCTATCAATTTTACGGGAAAGGTGCCCAGATATTATGGTGATGGGTGGAAGTTTTCAACCCTAAGATAGATAAATAGATCTAAACCTACTGGAGAACAGACAAGTACCAGTAGGGGAACAGCTTCTGCAGAACACATGAGCAGGGACTTTATTTCCCACAAGATCTCCGTTACACAAACCTACGTCAATTCCAGGTTTAACAATTCAGCTGGAAGAAATGCAAACGGAGCAGTAACGTGACTCTGGTTGATGCACAAACCCACGGTTCAGCCCAACAATCAGTAACAACTGGAAGTCAGCAAGAGTGCTCACTCCTCCCCCGACACAGCCACCATCACAGAGAGCGGAAACAGACGGTCAGAGAAATCAGCAGGGTTACTTGAAATACCAGAGACACCCCGGGTACCAGCTGATCCCGGAGCAAAAGACAACTGGATCCCACGAGGAACAAATCACGGGAGGAGGGAACGTGCATCAGCGTCAGCAGAATCATTGCGGACCCCAGGGTTACTAAGACCAGCGCAGAACCGTTACATCGCCCCAGCTGCCGCATCTAGAGGGAGCCTGATGCCTGACCGACATTGCAACACCATTAGCCTCAAGGGAGGCTCAACAGTAGTTGTGTCCAGAGAAATCCCAGCTGGAGAGCCAGGCCTTGGAGAATGCCCCCTGCCACACAGATGACATCAGAGCAGCTCAGCGGTGGGGCTTTCCTCCAACCCACCTGCCTCCTGAGTGTTGCTAAAGATGACACACGGCACGGCCTAGCCCCAAATCAACTGAATAGCTCTGGGGCCTCCCGCCCACTCCCACAGTATGAGCTGGACCGAGGACTACTCTGCTTCCTCGTGCTGCCAACAGGACTGGAATGAGCCCTGAGAACGGACCGGCAGGAATTCCACCAGGACAATCCACATCAGGGAGCCTGCGGTGTTCGTGGGCAGGTGGGGAATGCCCGTGTTGGCAGGAGCTGCGCCCAGTGCACTCTGGGATGAGGGGAAACGCCCAGGTGGGCAGGTAACTTACCCACTATCATGCCAACCTCGCACCGGTGATCTTCATAGTAACAGGAAATCATTGTAGCCACTGTGTCATTGACCATGGCGACCACGTCCATCTCGAAATCCTGTGGAGGAGCATACAAAAGAGAGGTCACGATTCCCCAGGCGTCCCAGAGAAGAGCCCATGCAAAAGGAAGCATGCACCTGGGTACAGAACATTTCCAGGGCAGGACCCTGATGCTAGTAAGGGGCACGTGGAGTGCCCAGTCCACTGATCCGGACTGGGCAAGCCAAGAACGCTCCTGCAGCGCGAGGATCTCTCCAGCCCACCTTCCCGCTGAGGATGTCCTTGAGGCTGCAGGTGCCGGAGGGTTGCAACGCGCCCCCAGTGGAGCTGGTTTGTTGGAGAAGCCCCAGTCTTGCCCCACGAGGGTGCAGCTGTGAGGAGACGCTGGGGAACTAGCCAGCATGAACAGCATAAACCATGTTTTCAGCTCACCCCTCGGCGCTTGATAGCGTCCCGCAAAAGCCCCACAATGTTGTTCCCTTCAGCTCCTGATGCTTTGAAACCCTTCGTCCAGTTCAGAAGGATCCCCTGCAGGACAAGGGGACAAATGGGTTAGATCAAAGTGCTACAAAGAGAGAAAGCAGAGAGCTAAGCAATCAGTTCTCTGATCCCAACGGATGCGGGTGGTGCATTACTGCTATGCATGTCCAGCTGGGCAGTCCCAGCTCTCACAATCAGAGAATCATAGAACTGGAAGGGACCTCGAGAGGTCATCTAGTCCAGTCCCCTGCACTCAAGGCAGGACTAAGTATTATCTAGACCATCCCTGGCAGGTGTTTGTCCACCCTGCTCTTAAAAACCTCCAATGATGGAGACTCCACATCTTCCCTAGGCAATTTATTCCAGTGCTTAACCACCCTGACAGTTAGGAAGTTTTTCCTAATGTCCAACCTAAACTTCCCTTGCTGCAATTTAAGCCCATTGCTTCTTGTCCTGTCCTCATAGGTAAAAGAGAACAATTTTTCTCCCTTCTCCTTGTAACAACCTTTTATGTACTTGAAAGCTGTTATCATGTCCCCTCTCAGTCTTCTCTTCTCCAGACTAGCCAAACTCAATTTTTTCAATCTTCCCTCATAGGTCAGGTTTTCTAGACCTTTAATTATTTTTGTTGCTCTTCTCTGGACTTTCTCCAATTTGTCCACATCTTTCCTGGAATGTGGCGCCCAGAACTGGACACAATACTCCAGCTGAGGCCTTATCAGCACGGACTGAGCTTTGGAGTCTGAAGTGTGAGATCTAGTGTAAGTGTGCAAGGGAGCACGCGGGTGTAGAGAGGAAGCAACAAGCATGAACGTGACGGGGGATCAGTCATTGCTCACCTCTGAATAAAGACGCCAGCCCTATGAAGAAAGGCCAAAGGTATTTAGGCACCTAACTCCCATTGAAATCAAGGGGACTTAAATACCTTTGAGGACCTGGGCCCGAGCGTTTAAGGGATCTGCTGTGTACAGATGGGGGCTCACGCTCACACTGTGGACCCGGGGACGCTGGATGCAGCTCTGTGGCTCAGCATGTGAAGCGGCAGTGAAGACCAGGCTTGGCTCCTCCACTTTGCCCACTGTCACGCTCCCTCCCTATTCTTTGCAGCCTCTCTCACCCTTCACCTCTGATTTGCCCATGGGAGTCACCCCGCCTTGGGCTCACCTTGTCAATATCCTCATGCCTCACGGGGAAGGAGAATGTGAAGCCCAGAGGCAGCTTTTTGTGTTTCATCTGGTGTTTATCCAGGAAGTCGGAGATGCATTCGGAGATGTAATCGAAGAGCTGGAAAAGGGAGGCCCCAAGTCACTCCAAAATCACGACAACAGCATTGCTGGGCATTTCTCATCAGCCCTGCAACCACCAACCTCCTCCTGCCTCTGACGGCCTCCTCTATGGGACGCCTGGCTCCACACTCCCCGCCACTCCATGCTGCCCAGTTCTCTAGCCTCTACACAGGTCCATTCATTGACTTTCTATTGGATGTTGCCTCAGGAATAATGACCATCAGTGATTATTACCCAGAAACCCACACGCACTACATAAAGATTTCTATGGCGCGCATTATATAGACATGCAGATGTCTGCAGTCGCAGCATTGCCCACCAGAGGGCACCCAACCCTCTGGTATAACGTAGTGGCCCATGCAATGGCAGTTCCTAATTCCAGCTTTGGAGATCTGCAAAATCTGTGCTCACGGGTAGCTCTTGCCTATCTCAGAGTGGCCAACAGCACGCGGGCTAGCACCGTCGGCCATGGCTTCCACCCACGCCTCTTGGGCTGAGTTGATGTGTGCAGCTGCCCAGTCCTAGCTGGAGGTACGGAGGAAATGAATACTGGTAGAGGATGCTGGGACGGGGCACACACACTTGGTGTGCATGGGGATGAATGTGTGTATGTGAGAGCAGATGACTTTATCTCTGCCCCAAATCCAGTTGTCTGTACCCTACTGGCCTTCCTCTGACATGTTCGTTGAAGGAATTACTCTTGGATAGAGCTGGGCGAAATTTTCCTAGTCAAAACTTTTTTTTGGGGAGGGGGGGGAGGGATTCTGACATGACTTTGGTGTGTCTGTGCCAGGCAAGTGCTTAGATGACGTAGCTGCCACGTCGTGGGTGGAATATATTGTTACGTAGAGAAGCTGAAGTCTTCGGGAACAATACCGAGATCTGTGACTGGTGAGTGCGGGAATTTGAGTAGAGGGCTGGTATAATTCTGTGTTTTTATTTGAAAATTCGATTAGTTCTCATAGACTCATAGACGTTAAGGTCAGAAGGGACCATTATAATCATCTAGTCTGACCTCCCGCATGATGCAGGCCACAAAAGCTGACCCACCCACTCCTGGAATAATTCTCTCCCTTGACTCAGCTGTTGAAGTCCCCAATTCATGATTTAAAGACTTCAAGTCACAGAGAATCCTCCAGCAAGCGACCCCTGCCCCATGCTGCGGAGGAAGGTCAAAAACCTCCAGGGCCTCTGCCAATCTACCCTGGAGGAAAATTCCTTCCCGACCCCAAATATGGCGATCAGCAGAACCCCGAGCATGCGGGCAAGATTCTCCAGCCAGATCCACATTGACCATTGTTACTAATTACCAGCGATGGCATGTTATTGACTTATTGACTAAAATCATGTTATCCCATCAAACCATCCCTTCCATAAACTTATCAAGCTTAATCTTAAAGCCAGAGAGGTCTTTCGCCCCCACTGTTTCCCTCGGAAGGCTGTTCCAGAACTTCACCCCTCTGACGGTTAGAAACCGTCGTCTAATTTCAAGCCTAAACTTCCCGGCGGCCAGTTTATATCCATTTGTTCTTGTGTCCACATTAGTACTAAGCTGAAATAATTCCTCTCCCTCCCTGGTGTTTATCCCTCTGATATATTTAAAGAGAGCAATCATATCCCCCCTCAGCCTCCTTTTGGTTAGGGTAAACAAACGGAGCTCCTCGAGTCTCCTTTCATAGGAAAGGTTTTCCATTCCTCGGATCATCCTAGTGGCCCTTCTCTGCACCCGTTCCAGTTTGAGTTCATCCTTTTTAAACATGGGAGACCAGAACTGCACACAGTACTCCAAATGAGGTCTCACCAGTGCCTTGTATAACGGAAGCAGCACCTCCTTATCCCTACTAGAAATACCTCGCCTAATGCATCCCAAGACCGCATTAGCTTTTTTCACGGCCACGTCACATTGCCGACTCATAGTCATCCTGCGATCAACCAGGACTCCGAGGTCCTTCTCCTCCTCCGTTACTTCCAACCGATGCGTCCCCAGCTTATAACTAAAATTCTTATTAGTCATCCCTAAATGCATCACCTTACACTTCTCACTATTAAATTTCATCCTATTACTATTACTCCAGTTTACAAGGTCATCCAAGTCTCCCTGCAGGATATCCCGATCCTTCTCCAAATTGGCAATACCTCCCAACTTTGTGTCATCCGCAAACTTTATGAGCCCACTTCTACATTCGGTTCCGAGGTCAGTAATAAATAGATTAAATAAAATCGGGCCCAAACCGAACCTTGAGGAACTCCACTGGTAACCTCCCTCCAACCTGACAGTTCACCTTTCAGTACGACCCGCTGCAGTCTCCCCTTTAACCAGTTCTTTATCCACCAGTTCAGTCCTCCCCTTCACATATGTAAGTATTTTGTGTCCCTAGTAATGGCTATTTTAACGCAGCCAGTAAAATTAATTATTCACACAATTATTGTGTCTCTCTGATCATGAAATATTAATTGGCCGGATGGGAGGGGGGAGGTAAAAGGGTTAAACTGGGCCTCCAAAATAAAAGATTCCTAATTTCCAGATGTGTCAAAATCTACAAACTCAGAGACAGCAGCTTTTGCTCCTAAAGACCCACAGGTGAGAACTGGGCTTTAGTACTTCAGTTTTATTCTTATCACAAAAATGCTTTAGCAAAAATCGAAACAAAAAACTATCTGTTTTATATGGCTTGGATGAAGCTAAAACTTATTTGACCCAGGTGTCTAGTCAAGCTGTCGCTGAGGTTACACCTGAAAATGGGCTATCAAACACACTGGTACCCCAATCCGAGGACCTTAGAATGTATTGCCTGCCATATCTGCCATTTGAATAATTACATAATAATAGAGCTGATCAGATAATGAGAAATTTCAAGTTTTTTGGCAAAAAATCTAAAGCCCAAATCCTTTCAATTTGGTAATGGCTGCCGCAGTGCCTCATGGGAGTTGTAGTTCAGGTCCCTAATATTCCCATTCTCCTCCACAGGCCAGGATCCCCAGTCATACTACATCTCTCATGATGCACCACAGCCTCCCTTCTTAGTGCAGGGAGGTGGTTCACTGTGGCAGCGGCATGGCCTTGGTGCATCACGGGAGATGAAGTCCTGCCATAGAAGAAAATGAGAGCATTAGATATGCAAACTACAACTCCCATGAGGCATGCCAGCAGCATTTCACAACTGAAATGTTTCCATCTTTGAACATTCTTGTTTTGACCCCAAACCCCCTTCCCCCCCACCCCCTCCTTGGCCCCCAAACCCACACACCAATATTTTATGTGGGAAGCAAGAAACTTTTTTTTGTTTTGCCTTAAACCCAATTTTCCATCAAAAAACAGTTTCAACAGAAAATTTTTGTCCAGCCCTACAAATTATACCAGAAAAAAGCAATATGAATCTGCTAGGCTATCCATGTTCTGTCTAGTCTTAAATCCTAAAGTCTCTGGGGTCTTTTGATCTCTTCAAGATCCCACTTCATTTTTTGCATGTCTAATGTTAGCTAAACCTGGTCTGTCCTCAGAGTCTTGTCTCTTTAGTTTTCATGAAGGATAAACAATTAAAAATCAACTAGGACAGGTTCTCTAAACTTTGCAGCACAAAGAGAACATGTGCTGAGGTGTGGGAGTATAAAGGTTTTATTGGCTTTCCTTTAGTGTGGGCTGTATAACTGACTCATGGCTTCATACAGGCTCCCTAAAGGATTGCCAATTACCATGTACCCTGGACTTACCACTGGAGCTGGGCAAAATGTTCAGAGGAACAGCTGATTACCAAAAAATGCAGTTTTAGGTCAACTGAAACTATTCACAAATTCAGGTCAAATTTGGCAAAGAGTTTTGGCACAAAAATGAAAGAAAAATAACATTTAGTAAAGTCAAACCATTTTGTTTTGACGTTTTTGAAATGAAACATTTCCACTTTTCCTTTCTAAACGAAGTTACTTTAAAAACTTAGTTAGATTTTAAAAAAGGGTAAGAAGACTTGAAAATGAAATGCCACAAAAAATTAAATAATAAAAACATTGTTTTGGAGTGAACGAAATATTTTGCTGAACGTAAAATTAATTTTTTTGGAGGCTTTTCTGTGAGAAAAACTGAAAAATTTCTGTTTCGGGTCAATTTCCCCCCCAGATTTTTTGGTTCGGCCACCGAACCAAAAAAATGAATAATTTGTTCAGCTCTATTTACCGCACTAAACACAGAATATCGGAAGCCCTGCTACAGAGACTTCCCGCATGGTTCCTTTCTGGTAAAGTAAGGATATATCCATGTTTTACTCTGTACATTCCTCCTAATATCCCATAGAAAGTAGACCCTCCCCCATCCCTTCTGCCTCTCTGAAGGAGACCTTCGACGGACTGTTTGAGTTGGATAGATCTAGAAAATCAATCAGACAACTTCGCTTATTCTTCAGCACCTTTAGTATTGCTCCATTCCAGCTGCCCTTTCATTTCCCACCCCAGCTGCCACCCGCCCACCTTCAGGTTGGAGAGTTTGTCTGGGGGACACCCACCAGCACCTCGTTTTCACGGCCCTTTCGGCCAAGCACTCACTCACCATTTCGGCAGTTCCCGTCATGGCGTCCTCTGGGATGGAATACATCTGATGCTTTGTCGTCACGCTCCACTGCCCTTCTTCCCCTTCGCCCACTTTCACCAGCATCACGCGGAAGTTGGTGCCGCCGAGATCCAACGACAGGAAGTCCCCAACCTCTGCAACATCAGGATGAAGCTTAACTGTTCAAGAGTTACTTATCTGTTGTCTTGTGTTTGTACTACGCCTAGCGCAATGGGCCCTGGCCCACGACTGGGCTCCTAGACGCTACGAAAATTAACAGTAGAATTCAGGGTTGAAAAATTCCCCCCAAACCTTTTTTTTCTGATGGAAAATTGGGAGTTTGATTCAATGGACATTTTCATGGAAAATATCTGGTTGGGGGAGGGGTGTTTTTATTTTTTCCATCAAAAGGACAGAAAATGTTCAGTCCAAAACCCAAACTGTTCCCTCCCCTTCCTGTGGAAAATTTCAACTTTTTGTCAAAAACTAAAACCTGAAAAACCATGGCCAAAACTGTTTGGTTTTTGACTGAAATTTTGGGGGATTTTGACCAAACATGTTCTGGGTTTTGGCCACAAAGGTTTGTTTTTTCAACAACAGGTCAACATTTTCCATGGAGAAAAACATCCCATTTTCTGACCAGCTCTATTCCTGACTTGTGATGTTCACTGCATGGACCCCTGCAGAGGAAGGCAGTTAATAACTTGGAAGACTTGCTTAGAAAGCAAACGGAGAAAGACCTGTCTTTTCCCTCCATTTTACAGACACGTCTTCAGTTTATGGCCAGTTGATCGGAAGCCCAGCCCAACGGGTGCTCCAGCATCATCCCTCATGTCAACACAGTTCCTGCCACAGGGTTTATCACCTATCTCTTGCTGCTGCTGGAGGGAGGTGGGGGAATTCAGGAGATTGCGTAATGACCCAGAAAAAGCCTCTCTGGGGGCCAGCATAAGGACAAACCTGCCTTCCGCTGACTGAATGAGGCTAGTGCCACAGAGTCAGCGCTAGCCTCCCCCAAACAAGCCGTGGCCTCTGTGCTAGCCAGCGGAGTTTGCAAAAGATGAGGCAGCTCTGATCTAGAAGACACCAAGGAGTGGAGACGGGCGCCCTGAAATCACCTATGGGAGGGCCTAATCCTGGAAGGTGCTGGGCACCTCTTGAGAAAGGCAGAACCTCCTCGTCTCCCACAGACTTCACTGGCACTGGAGATAATGCCTCTCAGCAGACAATGGCAGGACTGAGGTTCGACAGGCTGTTCTGCCCTCTCTAGCCCTTCTTCTAGTGGGTCTTTCATGGATTCGAAGACCAGCGCGCTATGATTCATAGAATCATAGAATATCAGGGTTGGAAGAGACCTCAGGAGGTCATCTAGTCCAACCCCCTGCTCAAAGCAGGACCAACACCAACTAAATCATCCCAACCAGGGCTTTGTCAAGCTGGGCCTTAAAAACCTCTAAGGATGGAGATTCCACCACCTCCCTAGGGAACCCATTCCAGTGCTTCACCACCCTCCTAGTGAAATAGTGTTTCCTAATATCCAACCTAAACCTTCCCCCCTGCAACTTGAGACCATTGCTTCTTGTTCTGTCATCTACCACCACTGATTGCTCCCTCCCCCAAGCTGCGAGCGGCACGCCCTTGGTGGAGAGGAGTGGACGGATGGTGACCAAATACTTACCCCAGGCTGGGTGGGTCCCTGTCTCTACGGGGGGCCTCTGTGTACCCATGGGACCACTGGAAGGTGTAGGGGTGGGAAATTCTGTGCTCCCATTTCCCCCTGGGCGTTCACACCCTGTAGGATAATGTGTTACCTGAGCCTTCGGGCGTGGAGCGTACGTAAGTGGGCAGCATTTTCACGGAGGCTTCCTCGTGCGTCTCCAGCTTCAGCCCCCGATCCATTTCCTTCTGCATCCGACGCATCACCTTCTTCAGATCCTCCTCCTGCAGCCGGAACTCCGATAGGATCTGCTCCACCTATGGCAGCAGAGATGCAGGTAAGCGGGGAGGGACCCAGGCGAGTTTGTGCCGGGGAAGGAAGAGGAGCAGGGGATCTAACGCCCAAGACCAGTGGAGGATGCAGGTGAATGCACACCTGGAATGGGGAGCAGGTGCTCACCCCTTAGGTGTTTGCTTTGACACAAGCTCCAAGACACTGAACAGCTTTTTTATTTCATTCACTTACACCGAGCCTGCCCAGTCTTTTCCTGTGCAGAAAGGACAGGCTCGGTACATCAGGGTCCAGTGTGCAGGGAGCTCGTCAGAGGCAGTGCAGAATTCAAGAGGTCTTCTGGCCGCACAGGAGAAAGGGGAAGCCTAGAACGCAGCATGGGCATCTGAAGTGGTCAGAGTGGAGATCAAGAAATTAACCAGAAAACCATGATAACAGCTCAACCCAGCCACTCCTGATGGGGTGAGATTTGGGTAGTGGAACAGAGCAGCCGTGGGAGAAGAAGGTGGGTACTTACCGGTTTCACACTGTCCAAGCTTTAGGTTATGGTGTGCCGCAAACTGTAGTAATAATAAGGTTTTCAGGGCCTCAGTTAAATGATTTGTTAATGTTTAATTAAAATCCCCTTAACTAGGGTTACCATACGTCCGGATTTTCCCGGACATGTCCGGCTTTTGGGGACTCAAATCCCCGTCGGGGGGAAATCCCCAAAAGCCGAACATGTCTGGGAAAATCCGGGGCCAGGCCGGGGGCTGGCCCGGGGGCCGGCGGTGCTGGCCGGCGGGGCCGGGAGCCGGGCGTCCTGGCCGGCGGGGCCGGGAGCCGGGCCGGGGGTGCTGGCCGGTGGTGCTGGCTGGGGGCCGGCGGGCGTGCTG
>NW_020664404.1:113114-172021 GCF_002925995.2 Terrapene triunguis | reverse complement strand
GGCTGGGGGCCGGGGGCGCTGGCTGGGGGCCGGGGGCAGGCGGTGCTGGCCGGTGGGGCCGGGGGTGCTGGCCGGCGGTGCTGGCTGGGGGCCGGGGGTGCTGGCCGGCGGGGCTGGCCCGGGGGTGCTCGGCCAGGGGCTGGGCCGGCACCCCAGGGCCCGAGCCGAGCCAGGCTAGAGACGCCAGGGCCTCCTCCCCCCACCCCCTAGCTTACCTGCTTCCTGCTTCCCGCGAATCAAATGTTCGCAGGAAGCAGGGGAGGGGGCGGAGTTGGGGCGGGGACTTTGCGGAAGGGGTGGAGTTGGGGCGGGGGTGTGGGCGGGGCTGGGGGCGGGGCCGGGGCCCCGTGGAGTGTCCTCCTTTTGGACACTCCACATATGGTAACCCTACCTTAACTAAGGTTCTTTTGACCTCACAGCTTTTTGATTAGAGAAAATCAGCTCAATGTGGTTTTATGGCTTTTATTTAAGAGCCTAAATGACTATAAGGCTAATTAGTTAATTATACTTCCTTAAAGTGCTAAACAATATGAGAATCAGACTGAGGTTAGAACGTAAATCAGAGTAATCAATCAAGGAGTTAACAATAGTACAAATTAAAATTGGTTAACTAACAATATAAACAAGTGGAGACCAACAATGCATTCAAATCATTGCATGAGCAAAATTAATCATTACATTACAAAATTATATAATCCCAGTAATTTCAATCTGTGTCCTTTCCCTTGTGGAAAGAATGAGCTAAAGCTGGAATTTTTACAAACCCAGGATGGCCTTCAGTGATCTGTGGTAAGAGTTGCATTAACCTAGGTTAATTTCGTACTATGGGCTCACACACACACACAGAGGACACACACACAAGCCAAGTCTCTCCTCACAGGCGTTCCTGCACAGGTATCAGGTATTCTACAAAAAGAGGAAAAGTCACTGGGGAAAAGAAAAAGGATCTGCTCTTTGTCTTGCTTGATCCGTTGAGCTTCAGAGAGTCAAAGAGGAAATGCAGTGTAGGGAAACAGGCAATGTCTTCTGGCTCAGGTACCATCATGTTAGTGGGCATCATCCTCTGGTCAACTGGCTGGTCTGCGATGTCTTGGGCTCCACTTTCCGTGGGACCAGCCCAGGGAAAGCAGGAGTGTCAGCCGTTTGGTTGTCGTTATGGGGACCTGGAGAGGAGCACACTTCTTCCTCGCTTACCTGGTCTTTTAAGGTTGAGATTCAAGCTGGTCACATCCCATAGGACCTCCCCGGAGATCTTCTGGGCAAATCAGGTGATCACAGGTTTTGCACCTCAACTGCATTGTCCAGTCCTGATCAAGCGAAGGCAGGCTGACCTTTTGTCCGTTCTTGGGGGCACTCCTTCCTAGCGGACTGCTTCTGTGTCCCGTCCACAAGTCCATGTGTTTATCCCAAGCAAGCGATAAGGAAATAACAGGACTGACGCCTCCACCAAAACTGTCTCAAGCCCCCTTGGATCAACAATCCGGGCTCTTCAACGGCTTCTTGACCATTAGGGTCTGGCCACTTTCCTGGTCATAAATCATGATCCATTATTCTTCACTTGGTCACACACCTCATGCTTATGCTTTCTCAAGGTCCAGGAGACCTCATGACCACAGTAAAAAATTACTAAACTGTCACCTGTCTGGGCAATTGCGTCAAAGGTTATTTCCCTCTATCGAAGCCAAGCTGCTTCAAAAGCGACTTTTAAACCCCATTACCATAAACTTATTACAAATACAGCCCATTAAAGTTTATGCTTAATGTCCGCTTCGCTTTAGCCCACCAGGCTGGGTGTTATAATGCCACAGCCTCAAAACACCCTGACTGTTTACTTCCCAGCATGTGATGTCGCACATGTTAAAGTCCACCCTTGCCAACAGCTCAGAACTGCGGCCACTGGTCTGATCTGTCTTTTGTAATGTTGGAATTGGCACCAGTCTCTCTGGCTGAAATGTATTTCCCGGAGGTCCTGTCCCAAAGTAAGATAACAGTGACCTTATACAAAGAGGACCCCACGGGGGGGGAGGGATAGCTCAGTGGTTTGAGCATTGGCCTGCTAAACCCAGGGTTGTAAGTTCAATCCTTGAGGGGGCCATTTGGGGATTTAGTTGGGGATTGATCCTGCTTAGAGCAGGGGGTTGGACTAGATGCTCTCCTGAGGCCCCTTCCAACCCTAATAATCTATGAATCTTCTGGCTTGTCCTCAGAGCAGGGTCACTGAGCTGTAGGGACCATCACCGCTGACCTCGACTCGCTGTTTGCACAGAAAACAATGATGTGTCAGAGTTTAGCCAGCAATCTGCTGCCAGTCACTCCACACAGGCTTGAACCAACTGTGTCTCTGTTCCATGCACCCACGCCTTGGTCAGCTGTGGGGCAGCAGCCGGAGCAGAGGTCACCTCTCCAGGAAGCAGCGGGAGGGATAACTCAGTGGTTTGAGCATTGGCCTGCTAAACCCAGGGTTGTGAGTTCAATCCTTGAGGAGGCTACTTAGGGATCTGGGGCAAAATCAGTCCTTGGTCCTGCTAGTGAAGGTAGGGGGCTGGACTCAATGACCTTTCAGGGTCCCTTCCAGTTCTATGAGATAGGTATATCTCCATTTATTATTATAAGTCATGCCCCCACTCAGAGCATGGCTCTCTGCTGCTCAATCTCTCTTTCCCTTTCAGGGTGCCCTATTCTCCTGGGGAATAAAATCCCCCAGGGTATGGAATGAGTCCCTCTCCTCCCCCAGTGACAACTTCATGGGATCTGCAAGGAGACTCATGCTGCGGTGGAGGTTTTAAAATGACCTGGACAGACAGTGCAGGGGAGGCATGACCTACAGGAAGGAGAGGGAGGATCGGGTGTAGGGCAGGGGGTGACGGATGTGAGCTCCCAGTCAACAACTGCTGCAGACCATCAGTATTTAGTGTGGGACAATCTGGTAAGGGTAGCATCAGTGTTAAAGCTACGGGGCCTGATTCTGATCTCACAACAGCTTTATGCCAGGGTCACTCCGCTGCTTTCAGTGAAGTTACCCCTGATTTGCACCCGCCAGTGAGAGCTGAATCAGGTCCATTTGATGTTGTAGAGTCATCTCATGATTTGGAATGGGGATGGGAGGGGATTTTAAACTCATCTGCAGTTTCCTTAACCCTGCATGTCCCACTTTCTCTTCGTTTGATGTCACTTTGTCTGGGTTATTAAATAATAAATTCCTCTTAATGGTTTCCTTTCCGTCTGCAATGATGGCTACGTATTTCCAATCTCAATTCCATCATAACCATTTTGTTTGTCCCCGGACACATGTACAAACAATGGCATATGCTCATCTGCATCCTGCTATATTTACCGTAGACCCAATATGCTTCGGTGTGAAATGAAAATGGACAGTAAAGCAAGTCAATCAGACAGTGGGTGCAGTGGGTTTTGAGGCTATTTTAAGGGGTAGAACACAGCCATAAAGACTATGAAGGACCCACATACGCTCAGTGAGGGCCAGATAGCCGTGTTCACCGAAGATACACACCGTGGAACAAAGCACACTGGGCACACCCTCCTAGAGCTCAGAGGACAGTTCCCAGTTCCGCTGCGCTATGAAAAAATCACATCGGGACGAACACCATCGCTCCTCAAAGGGAAATGGCTGGAGCGTAACACTTGGGGCATTTAAACCAAGCCTGGAGAAAACATTATACAAGTCCCCTAGGGAAGGACTTTGCCTGGTCCCCCAGGGAGGGACTGGATGGGACCTTGGGCGCTCTTCCACATCTAATCTAAATGGAGCGCTTCTTTCGTAACTTGAGGGACTGCCAGCGGTCTGCAGGGAGGTCAGCGCCCCATATTTCATGCTATATTTAGGACAGGCTCATGCCAGCTCCTAAATATAGAAGCCTTGCATCACCCTGGTGGTTGCAATGCCCTGCCGTTTGGTAGCCTCCCTATCTCGCACGCTCCCAAGAGTTCATGCAAAGAGCCCCTCCTCCCCGGTTTCCACTGTGCATAGCGAATGGCTCCCGAACTCCCGGGCCTTGCGTTTGCACTGAGCGGGCCCCACCAAGGACACTCCAGAACCTCAAGAGGGTGAGAAGTGGGGAACGTAATCCCAGTGGCCAGGCAGGGCCCTCACCCCTCGCTGCACCCTCTGCAGGAAGGAGACACAGGATGAGATTAGGATCCCATTTCAGGAAGGAGTGTGCCGCAGCATCCCAGTGCTGTGATCTCTCAGCCAGAACCCCACAATTATCCCCACAGCTCCCTCGTTACACACTACCCCCGACCCTCTGTCTGTGGCAGGCCCTGAGGTAATTCCCATTTCTTTGAGCCAGCGGCTCCCCCCATGGGTTCATCTGTGTTTATAGGGCATGGCCCCCTCTTTTCTCCCTCTCCCCAACTTTCTCCTCTTAGGTGGGCCCATGACACCATCCTCTTCTCCCCGTCCCACCTGCCCCTTCCCCTTTGGGCCTCGACCACCAGCCACTCTCCCCACTCCTCTCTATTCTAGTGTTTCACTGCTTCTTTCAAGTCACTTAGCTCTAGCTTGGCTCTTCAGCTCAAGCTGTAGAGATCATCGCGCTTTGAGCTCTGGAGGTTCCCGGTGTTGGCCGAGACGGTGGTCTGCAAACTATGTCTGGCTACGACTAATAATCACCAGGACCCCAAACCGCTGCTGAAGACCACCTTCCGCTCCAAGTGCCAGGCGGACCCCTCCCCCCTGCCCTCTCTGACAGAAACACAGAGTTGGGGATGAGGGCAGGAGGAGAAGCTGGATAGGACAGAAGAGGTTCGGCATTTATTTCCCCTGTGGGTTAATTTTGGCTTTTTAATTTCATGTATCTATTATTATGATAGATCGGCGCCCCAGTCACGGACCAGGTCCCCGTTGTGCCAGGCGCTGTACAAACACAGAGCAAAAAGACGGTCCCCGCCCCAGAGAACAAACAATCTAAGGGTAAGACAAGAGACAACAGATAGATGCAGACAGACCAATGTGGGGGAGTACAGGAAACAATGAGACGCTGGCCAGCCTGACAGGAGTGGTCTCAGCACCCCAGTGGCCGAATCGTCATCAAGTTTTTGCAGGCCTCGTGACAAAGGAGAATGTTAAGGAGAGATTTGAAGGAGGGTGTTTACAGGCAGCTCCTCCCAAACACAAGGGGCAGCATGGGAGAGTGCATGAACATGCTTGCTTTGTCGTCATTGCTCTGTGCCTCAGTTTCCCCATCTCTAGATGTCAAGTTACAGTGAGCGCATGTGAGCTCACTGCAACTTACAAGCCTTTAAACCTTTCCAAAATACCAAGCCGGTTCTCTTCAGGGCCTCTTTGAGGACTATAATGTGGAGCAGATTTGAGGCTCCAAGCTCCAGTCACTTGAGAATTGAGTACAAAACCTCAACTGGAACACAGGGGGAAATGGTCTCCCCCCTCCCCACCCCGTTCACATCACTCAAAAGTGTCTGATCTGATTTTGCTCAAACTTTCCAAGATCATTCCTTCCTCTTTGGACTGAGTCTGGGAGGTATTACCTCCAAAGCAAATTGTTGGGGTGAATTAGGAGCCACTGAAAAAGGGAGTGCGGGACAGACATCACAGCTCCACTTTAGCAACTGCGATTTATATGTCAAGCAAAAATATCTGAGAGAAACTTCCTGCTGGATTGGCCAACGTTCAGTTCACGGCAATAGCTGAAGGCCTCACTGGCATTTAAAGTGCTGTCGTATTTGGACTGAGTCGGGGAGAAAAAAAGTCTTTTCTTGTTAAACTAATATTATATCTTTTCCAACCTGGGAAACAGATGGAAGCAGAGCAAGAAGCGGCTATCCAGGAAGGATGTATTCAATGAGATTTCTTGTTGATGGTCAAAGAAATTAGCCCGAAATATTTTCCCCATTATTCAGCCAGCTGTGACCAGCTGTGTCCCTGCTCTGCCACAGAGTTCTCGTGTGACCTTGGGCAAGTCACTTAGTCGCTCTGCCTCTCAGTTCCCATCTGTGAAATGGGGATTACAGCCTCGACGTACCTCTCAGGGATGTGTGACAATAAATGTGGTAAAGACTGTGTGCTGCTGAAATGCTCCAGTGATGGGGGCCAGGTAAGTCTCTTCCTAGTGAGCCTTGCTCCGAGTTGAGGAGGCGTACAACCATTTAGGCTTTCATTTATTTCTAGGCTTTCCTCTGGCCCTGTCATATAGTATTGGTGCACCACCTGCATTAACAAATTTATCCTTGCAACCCCCCCCACAGGGTAGGGAAGGGCTAACGATCTGCATTCTAGAGATGGGGAAACTGAGGCACAGAGCACTGAAGGTCAAATTGACGTCTCTGGGAGCTGGAAGTGCTTAACAACAACCAGACCCCTGTAAATGATGGAGCTGCCAGTCCGAGAGGGCAGGAAGAGCACCTGCATCCAGGGCCGGCTCCAGGGTTTTTGCCGCCCCAAGCGGCGCAAAAAAAAAAAAAGCCGCGATCTGTGGCGGCAATTCGGCGGGAGGTCCTTCGCTCCGAGCGGGAGTGAGGGACCGTCCGCCGAATTGCCGCCGAATAGCTGGACGTGCCGCCCCTCTCCGGAGTGGCCGCCCCAAGCACCTGCTTGGCAAGCTGGTGCCTGGAGCCGGCCCTGCCTGCATCTCCTGGGTTCCAGGCTAATGCCTTTGCTAAAACGCCATCCGTGCTCTTGCTGCTGTGATGTGGAATCGACATGCATATTGCCTCGTTATTTAATGAGATACATAAAACAGCAACAAGCTGTATCTGATGCCCTGGGCCCGTTTCCATAATGTCCGTCTCACAAGATGCACAAGACACAAGGGGGCGCCCTACAGTTACAAGGGTATTTCCAACATAGGACTGACAACACTGACCCCCGACCCCCAACCCTGACCCCTTTCCTCCCCTCAACCCCCAACACTGACTCCCCCTTCCAATCCCCACACCCCAACAGACCCCCTCTTCCAACCCCCACACTCCGACCAACCCAAAAGAGCAAATTAATAACATCTAAAACCAAAACAGAGTTTTGACTCTGAAAAGGAGGAGTGCCAGAGACGCCAAGGGACTTCACTACTGCTACTGATTTCATGTGGAGGGTGCCCAGTTACCACGGTGACCGGCAGAAGGAGAAAGCCATCAAATAAGATAATCTTTCCTTTCCGTCCGAAAATACCTACCCCAGCAGATCATTATAAAAGCCCATCCACACAGGGCATCTCACTTCGACCTCAGCTCAATCCCCTGCAAATGCCCAGGGAAGAGATGGGCTTGGCCTTGTAACTTCTCTACTAGGACCACATTTGGATTCACATTTTACATGCACCATTGCAACTGAGCCCAGTGGCCCAATGTTCAGCGTGACCTGCCCAGGTCAGACGCGCTGGTTGCCAGATTAGAGGCCCGTTTGAAAACGTGGCACTTGAGAGCAGAAGAATCGAGTTTCTGGTGTGTGTGTTCGGAGCTAGGGGCCATGTCCGGGCTGTGACCTCTAGGACCATGAAACGTGACTGATTTAAAGGGTGAGAAAAGCCCTCAAACAAGAGCAAAATGGGCACAAACGCTGCCCTTCTGGTTGGGTTTTACCCCTGCTTTGCACCGGGGTGAGCTAATCTGAGCCCCTTTCCCTCGTGCTGGCCTGTGATGATATATAGGAGCTTGAATACCTACTGATCCCTTCTGCCCTTAAATTCTGTGCATCTGTGACTATATGAACATCCCCATCCTTTGGACCCCCTGCAAACAACCTACAGCTGGTGCGATGCTGCCTGAGGAGTTCTCTCGGGTACTCACAACTCGCTGGTGTTGAGTGCAAGGATACAAAACTCGGACACGTTTTTTTCTCCCGTCGCGGCAAAGGTATTGCCGGCGAGACCTATTCCCACGAGCGCAGGATACTAGGTCGGTGCAGCCTGCAGCGGGAGAGTGGTGCAAGACCAACAACCAGGGGAGCGCTCACCCAGCTAAGCACAGCAGAGTTAATGGACAGGCTGCTTTCTGTTTTGCTGTCGGTGCAGACTGCGGGTCAGGAAGGCAAGCCCATTCCCGGTGTCTAGACAGAGCTCTGCAGTAACCACAGCGACAGGCTGTTTGGCCGTGTCTTTCCCATTCAGTGAGGAGCGCATGCGCCTTTGGCATGTTGTGAACGGCGTGAAAGGGTGCTGCCGAGCTGGGACGCGGAGACCCCAAGCCCCTGAGCGGTGGTAGCTAGAATGTGGAGCCATGGATGGAGAATCTGCCACCACACTGGGTAATTGTTCCAATTCTTAAACTTACAAATGGGGAAACTGAGGCACAGAGTGAGCAATGACTCACCCAATGTCACCCACGAGCAGAGGGGGGATTTGAACCTAGGGCTCCGTCCTAAGTCCCAATCTGGTACCCCAGCCACCAAGCCATGCTAGGCTGTTCCCTGGCAAAGCTGGCCAGGCACATGGACAGGCACAGGAAAACCACCACCCACATTGTGTGCACTCCGAGTTCGGGGGGGTCAGCCCAGCCCCTCAGGCGGAGAAGCACGCAGGCCCCGGAAAGCAGCACTGTGTCCCTCGGGGATTCTCCATCTCCCCTGCCTGCCTGGGGCCTTCTGCACAGCTGACCCCGGGAGCACCCACTGCTAGGGAGGCAGCTGCCCATTTCAGACCCTGCCAACCATGGGCAGGGCTGAGCCCGCCCTTGGCTGATGCCAGTCTTGGACTCTCAGCCGCCCTTGGCTGCAGCGCACGTGGCAAGCCCCACAGAACTCACGCCTGCTCATCTCAAGCACTGAGCCCAGGGCCTCAACAACCACCATCCAAGCTATCCCTGCCCACCACAGGGACTGACGCTAGGCCCCCAGGGTCCTCCACCTCGGGGCCTAACCCAGGCACCACCCCTCAGCAACTGCCGGCTCGAGCGCACTGGCCTCCCTTCGGCTCAGTGTGAGGCCAGCTGGGATCTTTGGTTCCTGAGGCATTCCCAGGAGCACACAGCACTGCTCTGCTGCAGACAGCATGTTGGGGAAGGTGGGAGAATGATGATCCCAAGGGCTCAGAGTGGCACTGAAAGGGACCAAGCAAGGCTGTGTGCCGGAGACGAGGGGTCTTTCACCGGAGGACCACCGAGGCCTTTCCAGACATCACTCAGCACAGCAGCCCTATGACCGAGGGAGGATTAATGCACCCCTATTTGACAGCGGAGGGGCAACTAAAGCACAGAGAAGTTAAACTCACTTGCCCAGGGTCAGCAGCAAAGTCAGGAGGAGAGGCCGGGAGTCCTGAGTCCCAGGCTGGTGGTAGGACCCACTCCCTGGCTCTGCCGCTGCTTATTTGGGCATGTCCCGCCCCTCTCTGTGCCTCAGTTTCCCCCATCTGTAAAATGGGGGTGATGCGCCCGATCTCCTCTGTAAAGCGCTTTGTGATCTGCTGCTGCAAAGCAGAGTGACCGGAGCTAGGTGTGACTCCCACCCAGTGCTGTCTGACAGGCAGGGAACAGCCCACCACTACCTCGAACAGAAAATCACGCCGAGTAAGGGAGATGGCGGAGGTTCCTGTGGGCAGGATACAGAGCTTACCAGGTGCAAGGCCTCATGCTGGCTTGGTTTCATCTTTGACACCGCTCCGGTCCTTCTGCCCCGAAGAGATCGGCTGGGTCTGCTTTGCTCTGAGGACAGGCAGGAGTCCTCTTGCTCTCCACAGGCACCAAAGGTGTCTTTTGGGTGCCTGCTTTGAAGCTGAACAGACTGGCTGAGCCCGTGTCTCTTGGCACTGCACCGCTGCTGAAGTTCAAGGCTGAGGGCTGCAGATAGCACCGACAGCTTCTTCCAACCCAAAGAGACTAAAGATTCAGGAGCTGTTGAAATACACCCAGCTCAGTGCCCTGGGACTTGGGCAGTGGGGGGCGGGCCAGAGGCAGGTCACCCGATCGCTGACATCCGTCCTGCTGCCAGGACTCTTGGCAGAGTTTCTGTAGCGCTGAGGCTCTTACAGGCCGTTTCTGACTCTGGCGCTGTTAGTGATTCTGAAGCGTTCCTGGTTCCGGCCCTTTTTCAGGATACAAATCAGACTGTGGAGACCCGGCCACGTGCCCCTCCAAAGTAAACCGATTAAAGGAAAGTCTCTGGGATGAAGCACCCCAAATGTGGGCTTGTGGGGCGATTCGGGAAGCAATGAGGCCTAGTGGACAGAGCAATGGATTGGGACCCAGGAGACCTGGTTCTATTCCCAGCTCTGCTACTGGCCTGCTGGGTGACCTTGACCATGTCACTACCTGTCTCTGTGCCTCGGGTTCCCCATCTGTAAAGTGGGGATGATGATATTGACCTGCTTTGTAAAGGGCTTTGACATCTACTGATGTAAAGTGGTTGATAAGAGCGAGGTGGGATAGATATTGGTAGCTGGTCAGCCTGCTCCCCGTACTGCCACCTCTCCTAGCATCACCCACTTCGCTGAGCGCGTGAAACTCAGAAAGGGAAAATTCACTGGAGGGCACAGTCCCGCCCTGTTCCCCCAGGGCAGCAGCTTTTCCATCTCCACTTGCTGTGATGGAACTTGTGTTCAGCTCAGCAGCGAGCCAAGCCCTGGGATACTGGCTCTCCTGAGCTAACGGATACGCCGTTCTGTCCTGACTTCTGAGCACCCAGTCTTGTAACCTCAGCTCTCCTTTAATAGAGCTTTCCGGATGGAACCTCCTGGAGGAAAGCATAAGGAACTGGGATGGAGGCAGTCTGGCCTAGCAGTCACAGCAGGGCTGGTGGTGTCCACACATTGGGGTTAGCCTCAGGACTGTAGTACATGGGCTGGGGTCAGAGGACTCGCTAGGCCAGGTTCAATAAGCAAGAGTCAGGGGTCAGAGACCAAAAGAGACAGTGTGCTTGGGCGTCACAGCTGGCCAGACATCAGTGGAGCTGCCCAAACAACTTCAGGCACTAGGCACTACAGACCCAGGTTCTGGCCCCATGGATCCTGAAGAGAGGGGGTCCAAAGGAAAAGGGCAAAACGAGGAAGCTAGCAGTTGCTAGACAGCTGCCAGCTGATCTCTCTGCTGCATCGTGTGTAAGGAAGGACAGAGGGTCCCTCGTCTCCTTACACATGTAGCTTGGAAGGCCCTAGGGAACCAATAAAGCTCTGAGGCACAGAGAGGCATCCTGGAGTTTAAGGCCAGATGGGAGCACTAGGTCATCTGGTCTGACCGCCTGTATATCACAGGCCACCAGCAGCAGAAAAGAGATAGACTATTCCGTGCTACGGGCAGAGAATGGGTGGGACTGAGGTGCACCAGTGCTCAAGGCCCCCGGAGTAGCAGGGAAGTGATTAAATGAGATACACCTTGGCAAGTGACCTGCACCCAGCCGGGGCCATCCCTGAGTTCAGTCTGGACTGTCGCTGGCAGCCCCGTAATTCTCCTTCAGACATGTATCACGCTCCCCTTTAACACATGGTAGCTCCCAATGCACCGCTTTTCTTCTTTTTCATTGTTGCCTAGAGTTTAAGGCCAGAAGGGACCATGAGATGACGTAGGCTGCCCCCCTGCCTAGCACAGGCATTACCGGTCACCCAAATACCCCTGTGCTGGGCTCAATTCCTTCGCTTCGACCAAAGCATTTCAGTCCTCAGGAGATCAAACTGTTGTGTGCTACGGGCAGGGAACAGGAGAGACCAAGGTGCCACCAATGCCTGAGGCCCCTGCCATGGCACAAACCAAACCATGCCCCAGCCAGCAGGGGGCACTGCACGAGCGGCATGGACCACTCGTTTCTCAGCCAGCCGGGGGCGAGCCCCAGCTCCCTGCACGGGCCAGCACACATGGCGAATGCAGGCTGGCTTTGGGCCCTGTGTAGCTGGGATCTCTCTGTGCTAGGCGCCTGCTGCTGCAGAGTTAATATTTCACAGCTCACATGATGGGCATTGCTGGGGCTCCGTGGGCCCTGCCCACTCCATGCACTGCCATTGGCTCCCCGGACTGCAGGGAGCTGGGATGTTGCAATCCCTGAGATGGGCAAACTGCTTCTCCAAACAACATTGCAGCTTGGGGGTGAGGGGACACCCCTTTTTTCCTGCTCCCCCACCCAGGGAGATGCCAGCGCATGCTGACTGCTCCCTCTGGCTCACCCCCTTGCTGAGATCGACTGTGATCTCTGAGCACACAACGGGGATGCACATGGTGTGTGTGTGGGGGGGTGTAGTTATTTGCTCTAGTTCTCAGGCTCTAACTAGGTCACATGGTGGCAGGACGCTGCATATGGTCCCTCAGCAGATGTCAATGGCATGAGGTCAGTGGGCCAAGGACGCCATGAGCCCCATGAGACACTTCTCCTTCCTGCTGCCCAGAGAGGTTAGACTCTATGGCAGCCCCGAAATCCAAGCTGCTGGAGTACCACACTGAGAAACATCCCCGCAAATTGCAGACAGGCTGATTATAATGGGCCCCAGAGGAGAGGCAGGGTGGGAGACAAGCCATCACTGGGGCTTGGAACAAGGCTGGACGGTAGACAGCCAAGCCGAAAAGCAAACAGCCCAATCGGCGATCCGAACAATAAGCCTTCCCGACAAAGCTGTGCGTCGCTTCCCCGGGACTAAACATCCTGGGCACGGAACCCCCCGACCTGCAGAACCCCCAAGTCCCCTCTTACATAGGACACACCTTGGAGGAGCTGTGATCTTGACAGATCTTATAGATTAAAAGGAACCGGGATTGTTTGCACAAGACCTGAGCCTACAGTGGCTGTGGCGCGGGTGGACCCATAGGGGGCGCTCTCTCTTCTGAGCTCCACTCAGGTGCTAGGGGGCACTGTAATACCAGGAGCAGCATGGGGAGGTTCAATAGGGGGCGCTCTCCCCTCTGAATCAGCATTACCCCCAAGGTGCCAGAGCAGTGCTAGGGGGTGCTGTGCTGCAGGCTGAGGGGGGGTTAATAGAGGGCACCCTCCCCTCTGTGTCAGTGCTGGCCCCAATACAGTGCCATCCTTTGGATAATGAGGTACGACTGAGACGTGGGTTATTAACCCCTAAATCCCAGTACACCACTTCAGTGACACACCAACAATCCAGCTGCTGGAGCCCTTCTCCTGTCCCCAAATGTCTAGACCCCTCCCTCTGCCCATCCTCTCCACGCACTTCCTCTTCCCCCAGCACAAAATAACCATTTCGGCAGCGTTAGCAAATCCACGTTCTGAGACGAGCTCAGAACACAGTTCCACCACATTGCCCACCATCTGCCACACGCGTCCCCCTTCTGCGCTCTTGGCACAGGGATGGCACCGAATGCTCCCGCAGAACGCTGACGGCCAAGCTACACGACCCTGGGTGCAATCTCATCACAACGCAGCAGCACACGCAGCTAAGACCCGCCGTCTCTCCGGACACCCCACGAAGAGTTGCTTCACTAGCGAACCTGGAAATTAAAGCCCAAATGTTCAAAGGCATCTTCTGAGTTTGGATGCCTCAGATTTTGAGTGTCCAGAATTGACCTGGGCACTAACTGGGTCTCCAGAAATTGAGACATCCTTGAAAAATTGGGTGTCAACTTCTATGTCAGCAGGATTTGGAGTCTAGTGGAACAAGGGGTGATGGATGGGCACTAAATGAAGCTGGGGGTTCCCAGAAAGGTCTGCCTTTTGCAGAGGTGCACTGAAGGAGTCCACCACTGGCTTAGGATGGGGCCTACTGATTAATCCGCTATCCACCCAGGCAGCACCTTCATCGCCCCACAAAGCTAAGGGAGAGCCAGAACTAGAAATGTTACCTTCTCCTTCTTGGAGCTGTCCATCCTGGTTCTGCGATCCAGCATTGGGGCAGCTGTCCGCAAGGGGCAGGCTGCTGGCAAATCCGTCACGCACCGAGTCAAAACACACACCACCACTTGTTTCCTTGCCCCGGAAATATTCCACCTCTTGCTCCCGAAGCAGCTGGTCCTGGGCTGAGAAGACAGCTCCGCCCTGCTGCACTTGTGAATCCTTCACTTTCCCCGCTGGTTTATTTCAGTCGTAGGCTGGTTGGTTGGTTTCCTCTTTTCTAGCATGCAAAATCAAAACCAAAGCAATTCTGCTCCTGCTTCTCCTTCTTTCCCTGGACTTTGTCTTGCCCCAGCCCCCGGGATCTCAGCCTCCTTCTGGTTTGGGGGTTCACTCGGTGGGATGGGGTGAAGGTACGTCCATCACGTTGGGATCCATTTTGTCACCCTGCATCTTGTCGGAAGAGAAGCAACGAGTCCCTTCCTGGCGACTGAAGGTCTCCTCCTCTCCTCGGGGTAATGGAGCATGGGTGCTCAGCTTCACTCACCCACCTGCCTGCTTCCTCCAGTCACTTTTCTCAACTTACCAGTAAGTTTATTTACTTTTTTGGCTGGTGACAACTTCCCATTTTTGCCCTCAATGGGGTCCCAAGTTGCATCCTGGGATCTTGAGATTAACTTTGTATTACTGTGGCAACCAGGGAAATCCTGTTGCTGTCCTGCTTCACCGGGCCCCCTCCCCACCTGGCCATTAGTGCTCTCATGCAGAAGGCCACTGCCATGGTGATCAGTCTTCCTTCAAATTGTCATAACAACCACTTTATCTCCTTGTTACTGCGGTAACCACTCCACTGCAAGACTTAGCAACCTGTTCTGCTCCCATGGTGACTGTGTTGGGTCAGAGAAACCCACTTCCAAGTGACAAAGGTTAACAAAGAGCAGGAAGGTGCTTAGATGAGACATCTGAGCAAAGACGAGAGTAAACGGGAAGCATCTGCCGTGGTGGGAATGAAACTAGGGTCCAGCTCTGCATCGTTCCCCTTTCAGAAGCCTTATAACCCAACGAGATATGGAATAGGCAAGGAGCAGCTTGGCCCAGCGATCCTGCTAAGGCACAGTCCTGGGATCACAAATGAAGCCCAGATGGTTATTTCATTCTTGAAGCGAGCACAGCCAGTGCGAAGAGGAAGACAAGGCGGTTGCCCCCAGAAGCTTCCAGTCTAATTCAGACAGAGCCACTGATGTGACACACCAGGTTACAGAGCACACCTGTAGGGCAGCAGATCTTGTAGGAGGCTTTGCAGAAGATGTGGTGGCTTCTCTGTCACTTGAAGTCTTTAAATTAAGACCAGATGTCGATATAATGTAGCTCTTATAGAAGCTTGCGGCTTGATGCAGAAATTTTTGGGTGGGGTTCTCTGTTCTGTGGAGGAGGGTAAACAGCAAACAAGCCTCACCCTTGAGTATGGTGGTGCTATCACTTCGTTATAATATTGACTTGAAACCAAGATGGTTAGATCTGTATCGCTCCATATGGATGCAGTTATCCCAACACATCTGGGCTTACCCTGGTATCAAGGTGATGACCCTGGTATAAAGGGCCTTACTCACATAGAGTGGGGCTCATACTGGAAAAGGGTGTCTACCCTGGTATAGTGGGGCCCAACCCAAGTATATTGGGGCTCACCTCAGTATAGTGAGGCCTACTCTGATATATTGAGGCAGACTCTGGTATATCAGTGCTCACCCAGTATTAGGGTCACCAGGCATCCGGGACCCTGGCAACTCCGGTCAGCACAGCTGATCAGGCCGCTAAAAGTGGCCGTCATGTCCCGCCAGTTCCTAGGCACAGAGGCGGACAGGGGTCTCCATGCGCTGCCCCCATCTGCAGGCACTGCCCCCACAGCTCAGGGAAGTGCCTGCGCTGCAGGCAGGGATAGCGCGCGGAGCCCCCTTGGCTGCCCCTGTGCCTAGGAGCCGGCAGGACATGCTGGCCACTTCCGCAAGCCACCTGGGGTAAGCGCGCCCAGAACCGCACCCCCTCCCACACCCCAACCCCATGCCCCAGCCCTGACCCCCCTCCCATACCTAAACTCCCTCCCCGAGCCTGGATCCCTCCCACACTCCAACCTCCCCCCCCCGCCCCGAGCCCCCTCCCACACCTAAACTCCCTCCCAGAGCCCTCACCCTTCCCGCACTCCAACCCCCCACCCCAGCCCTGAGCCCCCTCCCAGACCTAAACTCCCTCTCAGAGCCCGCACTCCTGCACCCCAAACCCCCGCGCCAATGCCTGGAGCCCCCTCCCACACTCCGAACCCCTTGGTCCCACACCCCAGCCCGGAGTGCCCTCCTGTACCCCAAACCTCTCATCCCCGGCCCCACCCCAGAGCCTGCACCCCCAGCTGGAGCCCTCCCCCTCTCCCTGACCCCAACTACCTGCTGCAGCCCAGAGCCCCCTCCTGCACCCTGAACCCCTCATTTATAGCTCCACCCCAAAGCCCGCTCCCCCTCCCACACTTCAACCCACTGCCCCAGCCTGGAGCCCCCCCCCACTCTCCAAACCCCTTGGCCCCCCCCCCCCCGCCCGGAGTTCCCTCTTGCACCCCAAACCCCTCATCCCCGGCCTCACCCCAGAGCCTGCACCCCCAGCCAGAGCCCTCACCCCCTCCCGCAGCCCAACCCCCTGCCCCAGACCGGTGAAAATTTAGCGAATGAGCGAGAGTGGAGGAGAACGAGCAACAGAGGGAGGGGGGAATGGAGTGAGCAGGGGTGGGGCGTCAGGGAAGGGGCGGGGCCTGAGGGCATGGGTGTTCCGCTTTCTGCAATCAGAAAGTTGGCAGCCCTACCCAGTATGTTGAGGTTGATCCCTGTCTGGTGCGCCCACCCCAGTATATTAGAGCTGACCCTGATATGTTGGGGCCAATCCTTGCATAGTGGAGCACCCACGGTGAAAAATTGGTGGGTGTTCAGCACCCAGGGCCGGCTCCAGGCACCAGCAAAGGAAGCAGGTACTTGGGGCGGCCAATGGTAAGGGGCGGCACGTCTGCGTCTTCGGCGGCGGGTCCCTCAGTCCCTCTCGGAAGGAAGGACCTGCCGTCGAATTGCCGCCGAAGAATGAAGCAGCGTGGTATTGCTGCTTCACCGCTTGGGGCGGCAAAAAAGCTGGAGCCGGCCGTGTCAGCACCCACCGACAGCCAAGCTCTCCACGCCACCCTGCCCCGCCTCACCTCACCTCCTCCTCCGCCTCCTCCCCTGAGCGCGCCGCATGCCCGCTTTTTCCCCTAGCTCCCAGCGCTTGGGCTGCGAAGCAGCTGTTTCGTGCGGCTGGGAGGGAGAGGGGAGGAGGGGGGACACGGTGCGCTCAGGGAAGAGGCGGCGCCAGGGAGGGGTCCAATAGGGGCAGGGAGGGGGCAGAGTTGGGGCAGGGACTTTGAGGAAGGGGTTGGAATGGGGGCGGGGCAGGGCTGGGGAAGGATGGAGTCGGGGCAGGGCCGGGGGCGGGAAGGTGCGAGCGCCCACCAGCGCCGGGTAAAGTTGGCACCTATGGTACTCACCCCTGTCTAGCGGGGCTCACCCTGATATATTAATGGTGACCCCAGTATAGCAGGGCCCATTCTGATATATTGGTGCTGATCCTGGTATAGTGGGGCCCATAGGATCTCGAGAGATCATTTAGTCCAGTCCCCTGCACTCACGGCAGGACTAGGTATGATCTAGACCATCCCTGACAGGTGTTTGTCTAACCTGCTCTTAAAAATCTCTAATGACGGAGATTCCACAATCTCCCTGGGCAATTTATTCCAGTGCTTAACCACCCTCACAGTTAGGAAGTTTTTCCTATGTCCAACCTAAACCGCCTTTGCTGCAATTTAAGCCCATTGCTTCTTGTCCTGTCCTCAGAGGTTAACGAGAACAATTTTTCTCCCTTCTCCTTGTAACAACCTTTATGTACTTGAAAACTGTTATCATGTCCCCTCTCAGTCTTCTCTTCTCCAGGGTAAACAAAAGCATTTTTTTCAGTCTTTCTTCTTAGGTCATGTTTTCTAGACCTTTAATCATTTTTGTTGCTCTTCTCTGGACTTTCTCCAATTTGTCCACATCTTTCCTGGAATGTGGCACCCAGAACTGGATACAATACTCCAGCTGATGCCTAATTAGGACAGAGTAGAGAGGAAGAAGTACTTCTTGTGCCTTGCTTACAACACTCCTGTTAATACATCCCGGAATGATGTTTGCTTTTTTTGCAACAGTGTTACACTGTTGACTCATATTTAGCTTGCGATCCACTATAATCCCCAGATCCCTTTCTGCAGTACTCCTTCCTAGGCAGTCATTTCCCATTTTGTATGTGTGCAACTGATTGTTCCTTCCTAAGTGGAGTACTTCACATTTCTCCTTATTGAATTTCATTGACTTTGGGGGGAGGGATAGCTCAGTGGTTTGAGTATTGGTCTACTCAACCCAGGGTTATGAGCTCAATCCTTGAGGGGGGCCACTTAGGGATCTAGCACAAAATCAGTACTTGGTCCTGCTAGTGAAGGCAGTGGGCTGGACTCAATGACCTTTCAGGGTCCCTTCCAGTTCTATGAGCAGGGCCGGCTCCAGGCACCAGCTTGCCAAGCAGGTGCTTGGGGCAGCCACTCTGGAGAGGGGCGGCAGGTCCAGCTATTCGGCGGCAATTCGGCAGACGGTCCCTCACTCCCACTTGGAGCGAAGGACCTGCAGATCACAATCACGGATTTTTTTTTTTTTTTTTTTTTGCCGCTTGGGGTGGCAAAAACCCTGGAGCCAGCCCTGTCTATGAGATAGGTATAGCTCCATATATTTATTTTTTATCCTGTTTACTTCAGACCATTTCTCCAATTTGTCCAGATCATTTTGAATTTTAATCCTATCCTCTAAAGCACTTGCAACCCCTCCCAGATAAGTGTACTCTCTATGCCAGCGTTTCTCAAACTGGGGACGCAGACCCCAGGGGGTCCGTGAGGGTACTCCGGGGAGTCCGCCGGCCCCGCTGATAAACACCTGCCCCTCCCTCCCTCAACTCCTCCCCGTTCCTCCCAGTGCCTCCTGCACATGGCGGAACAGCTGTTCAACAGTGTGCAGGAGGCACTGGGAGGGAGGGGGAGGAGCGGGGACATGACGCGCTCGGGGGAGGCGGTGGAAAGAGGCAGGGGAGAGAAGGGGCAGAGGGTGAAGTGGGGGTGGGAAGAGGTGGAGTGGGAGCGGTGCCTGGGGCTGAGCGAGGGGCTTGGGGGTCCTTGGGTTGCTAAAGTTTGAGAACCGCTGCTCTATGTGGAGGTGGGGACTCCGGGAAGGGGCGGGGAAGGGGCAGGGCCTCAGGGAAGGGGCAGGGCTAGGGTGTTCAGTTTTGTACAATTGGAAAGTTGGCAAAACTAGTTCGTGGAGGGGCACCCTGCGACAGGTCCGAGCCCGGCTGCCCGGGTTCAGGCCAGGCCACCCCAGCTGCGGTTGGGTTTAGGCTGCCGTGGCTGGGTCTAGGCCGGGCTGTTCGGGCTGGGCTGCCCGGGCTGCAGCTGGGTGCAGGCTGGGCCACGCTGGCCGGGTTCAGGCCGGGGTGGGGTGCCCTGGCTGTGGCAGGTCCAGGCCGCGGCATAGTTGGGGACGGGGAAAGGTTGGGGGCACGTTGGTGGCTGGGCTAGTTTGGGGCTGGGGGAGGGGTGCCCCTCCCCCGGCTGGTCCCCGGGTGGGTTCCCTGAATGCCTGCGAGGCACTAAACAGGGTGATGCGCGGCCACGTGGCTTACAGGGAACTTAGCCCTTAATAATGTCTCTGAAAAACTACCAACTCTCTTGAACTGTTTTTCCCCTTAGACTTGCTGCCCACAGGATCCGGGTATATTGGTGCTGACCACGGTACAGCAGGGCTCATCACAGTGTATTGGTGCTGACCCCGGTACACTGTTGCTGACTCTGGTGTAATTGGGGCCAATTCTGATGTAGTGGGTCCAACCCTGGCATACTGGTGCTCACCTGGGTAGAGCAGGGCTACTCCCAGGTTAGTAGTGCTCACCTCAGTGTGCGGTAGCTCACTCCACAAGGAGCGTGCCCCTGATCCATCACACAGGCTCGGGCGCCCGCACACCCCGATCTCCCACTCCCCAGGGCACTGCACGGGTACAAAACATGGGCGTGAACCAGGCCTCTGTCTGCAGCCAGAGCATATGGGGGGTCTCGGGTGGGCTGGATCAGCTCCCCAGCACCTGCCCCTGCCTCCCCTCCAGAGCCTGCCCCCCTGGGAGCCACCCCTGGGACTTGCCCCGCCCCCTTGGGAGCTGCCCCCGGGACTTGCCCCGCCCCCTTGGGAGCTGCCCCTGCTCCCCCCCCTTGGGACCGGACCGGACCTGCCCCGCCCCACACCCCGGTGGAGGAGGGGGGTGTATGAGTTTCCCCAGCCCCGCCTTCTCTGGGAGGGGCTTATGTCAGGGCGATGCTGATTGGCTGTCCAGTATGTGCCGGGGGGAGCGGGGGGCGAAGCTGTCTGTCAGGCGGATGCTCATTGGCTGGTTCCCTCAGCGGGCGAGTGCATGCGCAGTGCGAGAGCGCTCCGTGGCACTGACTCACCGCCGGCACTTCCGGCCGCACCATTTTGTTTCCGGGTCAGCGGGGCGCGGCGTCTCCTTCCTCCGCCCACTGCCCAGTCAGTCGCAGCAACCGCCGGAGCCGCAGGAGGGAGGCGGGACCTGCCCGGTACCGACCCCCGGGTCCGAGCGAGCCCCTGAGGGCGGGGCGGTGGGGAGCCGGGCGGGCCCCGCCCCTCAGTTGGGGAAGGCGGGGATCAGTGAGGGGGGCCGCGGGGGCGGGCCCTGCCTCCGGTGGGGGGGGCGGGAGCTGGAGTCTCCGAGCGCAGCGCGAGGCCGCAGCCAGGCCCTGCTCTGTTGTGGGTGTCGGGAGCGGGGGGTCCTCGGGCACCGGGCACGGGCTGGGGGGGTGCGTGAAGGGGGCGGTCGGGGCTTGTCTGCTGGGCCTCTCCCCTCCCCGAGCCCTGACTCCTTCCTTCTCGCTCAGGCGGCTGCTGGGGAGGCGCCAGGATGAAGCTTTACAGCCTAAGTGTCCTTTACAAAGGCGACCCCAAAGTGCACTTGCTGAAAGCCGCCTACGACTTGTCCTCGTTCAGCTTCTTCCAGAAAACCAGGTGAGTCCCCGAGGCGCCGGCCCCGGCTGGGGAAAACTCTCCTCCGTGCTGGGCGGCCACCTCCCTGGCTGGAACAAATAGCTCCATAAGGGCGATCAGTGGTTGGCGCGCACGCTTGTGAGAGTGGGGTTCCAGCCCCTGCTCTGCCACAGACTCCCTGTGTGACCCCGGGCAAGTCACTTAGGTCGATCCACATAGGCAGGTAGGTGCCTAAATCTCAGTTTTGGTTTCACAGACTGGGGACAAACACCTATCATGAGTGTAGGAGCCAGTCCAGTAAGCAAGCTCAGAGGCTGCCTACCAGATTAGGTCCCATTCAAAATCTGGCCAAAAGAGGAGGTTGTCTTCATACCACCCTCCTTATAACATTTAGCCCAGTGGTTAGAGCACTCACCTGGGATCTGGGAGGCCTCAGTTCAGTTCCTCTTCTGCCTGATGGGGAGAAGGGATTTGAACAGAGATGTCTCACCTCTTTGGGGGGTGCTCTAACCACTGAGCTATGGGGTATTCTACTGTGGGGCTCCCTCAGTTTTCCAGTTGAAGCTATTCCTCTGTGGATAAAGAGTGACATACTGGTTGGAGCAAGGGGTCTGCCTCCCAGGTGTCCTGCCTCCCAAGTGGGTGCTCTAAGCCTCAGGCTGCAGAGTCATTCTCTCTTTCACACCCAATGGCTAGTTAAGTATTTATCCCCAGTGGAACAGTCTGTAAAAGGGGGATGATAATTTGTCCCTCTGGGGTATAGTGAGGGTAACTGCATTAAAGGTTGTGTGGCGTTCAAATATACTGTAATGGGGCCCATAGAAGTACCTCAGATGGGCAGAATGAACATCCAATATGAGTGAGCTTTTAAACCGGTGAATAAGATGGGTTTTTTATTATCACAGCAAAAGGCCTGTCAATAGATCAGTGCCTGAGCTGGTGTGTTTTTGCAGGTTTTAGAAGGCTGATGCTGTGGGTTATACAAAATAAGAGAGCATATATTGATGTGAATTGTAATCCATATCATAGATAATGTGTCAAAAGATCTGTTAAGTCTCACAAGCATCTCAGCTCATGAAGAGACTTGAAAAACAAATGGGAGATAACTTGTGGGTTTCGCTTTACCAATCCAACTGGGCTTCTGTGATAGCTGGAGTGATCAGTATATTTGTATTTAGCAATTGTTAGTATCTTCCCACTTGTGATAACATACCATATAGGCCTGGCATGTCTCCTTTGCTTAAGGTGTTTAGTTGTGCAGAGAATACTGCTGATGGTTCAGGCCAGAGTGCTCAAAGCTAAATGCTAATCCCAACCCCTTGTCATTCTGGTGATTCACAGTGCTCTCAGCATTAGGGTGTAATCTGTATTTGCAGAAGAGTTTACCCATATTGCCCTTACATCAGTTAACAGCCCCCAACCATTAAGATGGGGTAATACTCCTAAACCTTTTAGAAAGAAGTAGTTGTATTAGCAAGTGGCTGACTGCAAAACAACTTCCCTTCTAACTTCCTGGTTTCAGATGCTCATAATTTTAAGAAACATTTGCCTTCTGCACTGAAATTTTCCATGCTTGGTGTGTACCCAAAGGTGACTTTTAAAGCATACGCAAACTCTCTCTTCTATGGGGTTCTGATGGAGGGGAGGGCAGAGTGAGTTTGGAGGAGAAATACCATTGTTAGGATTTATTTTATACATTTTTACTTCCTTTGCCAAGGTTACAACAAAAATAGCTGAGGTTTGGAGCTTGGCTGTTGCTTGACACTTAGGCCTGATGGGGCTTTTTCTTCATGGTGGATTATGTCAGGGGGATTTTTTTAAAAGATAAGCATTAAACAAACGCACTTCTGTGCTCCTGCTGCGATTTTTACCTGTGCCTAAGGAAGCTGTACTCCTCTGACATCATTACAGATTTTCCCTGTTTGGCATGACCAGAGGTCTTGCATGTACGAGGGCTGATGCATGAGGGGAAACTGCAATTTGCTAATTGAAATAAAGTTAATAAAAATCCTCCTGGAAGAACTGCCTTAATGTCAGAGACAGAAGAAAATCACAGGTGCAGGAGGAAGTCTCAGATCCTACAATTTGTCTGTCCAGAATCATTGCTGCATTCTACAACAGGCTGCTAATCGGAATTTAGGATTTTTTTAAAGAAAATCTGTTTTTTTTTATTTTCAAAAAATATAATCACCTCAACGTAAATTGATCAACGCTAGTAGAATCCCAGGCAGGAAGTCATGCCATATCTTCCCTAACTCAGGCCCACTCAGATGCAAAGATGGCACAAACTACAGGCACTTTTCTCTTACTCATTTAAAAAAACCTTAATTGTGGGGGAAACTAGTTTCCCCGCCTCACTAATTTGATTAATTTTGCACATGCATAATCTTATACTAGCAAGTACCCCAGTCCTGCAAACTGGCACATGCTTAACTTTGTGTGCACAAGTAGCGCCTTTGAATTCAGTGTGTAAATGTTTGCAAGCAGTATTAAGGATTAACAAATTTGGCCTAAAATTTGAATTTTGTCTTAAGTTTTTAGTGTCTCCTGATCCTGGAAAGGTACTGGGATTTTAAAGTTAACGTTTAAATGCTTTTTTTAATTCATGGCAATCTTGTCCAATTATGTCTTTCATGAGACTTACTAAAATGTCCTAATTAAACATGGAGGGGGCAGGTGAGGGGGAGAGAGACTGTGATCAGGTACCTCACAGGGTACCTAATTTAACGCCCCACATGTGCCTTTTTATCAGAATTGTAATTTGAGTATCTTTCAGAATTGTCACCAGGAGTTAGGTTTGTCTTGCGTTGTATTATAACCAGACCTTGGACTTATTCCTTAAAGAACCCCACACATCTGGAATTTCAAATTCATACATCAGCCTGAGACCAACAGGAATGATTCTACATTCTTTCATTTCAAGCTCCGATGGAACACTTGAACAAATCTTCTCCTGCAGGTTTTGGCAGCCTTATGTTGCAGTACTGAGAATCTGAAAGTGAAACTGACGTTTTTAATCCCCTTTGTCCCAGACTGGGAGTCATGCAAAACATAAATAATAACAAATGATACTTAAATACTTAAAACTTTCACTTTCAATAACTGAAGATGGGTAAAACAAACTGGCTTACTACACATTAATATTGTCACTTTATAGCAGTATATTACTGCATTAATCCATATATTTCATCTAAGTTGTATACCGTAGAGATGGGAGTGTAGAAGCTGCTTAAGTGTGGCATGCATTGCAACAGCTTGGATTTAAACAAAACTTGTGGTCTGAACAAGTATGTGCCGAGAATGGTTTGTTATAAAGGCAGCTTTTTGGGTACTGGAGCTTGAAAGAGGGGAGGAGAGCTATTGTGGCATGGGGGAAGATGGCTGAATAAGACAGCAGTAAAGAAGCTATAGGGGAAGTAAGTTATCCTTTCCAGAAGCCCTTTTTGACTTGACTTATTCAAAAAGGCCAGGTAGCGTACCTGAAAATAAAGTCTGGGACTCTGGGCTTCTGGTGGGAAGAGAGCATTGCATAAAGGCCACACTTGCTACCTTTGATCCATTAGTCTGTTCTAATCTGTGTCTTACTCCTGGAGAATAGTCCCACTAAAACCAGTTGTGGGGCTTGAAGTTGCTAGATTTTTAGCTAGACTGTAGCCTCACTAGTGGGATTTGGAACTGTGCTCTGACTAGAGCCTGCTGATCCTTGCACCTGAAGCCCCTGGGATTTTGGCCTGGTGGACTCTGCTTAGAAGCACCATCTTTCATATGTCTGACTAGTAGGTGTCTGATAAATGTGAAGGTCCACATCCTGCTGCGTCCCCCACGCAAACCAGTAGCTGAAAGGGAGAAGAATTTCTCTTTTCAGCCCTCCAAAGCCTCCTGACAACTGGTTGGAGTGTAGCTTTCTGCTAACTGAAGCATGGTGCTTCCTTGTGACCAACTCCAGTGCCTGCCTGTGCTCCTAGTCTTCCCCAGGAGCAGTGTGAAACTGACAGAAGTCTTGGCAGTTTCACAGCTGCTTGCAGGGTTCTAAATGGAGGGGTGGGTTTACACCTCTCTCTGCAATTGTTTCAGTTTGCAGACTCAAGACAAGACTATCGGTTTATTCTTGGTTCATGTTTTCAAGGCTACCCTTATAACTGAGAGGTCTAGAAATAATGTACAAATGAAATGAAAGCCTAGATTTTTGCAGAGTCTGAGTATATTGTGCAGGCCCCCAAAATACGTCAACCAGGGTGAATGTATGATACGTCTATTTTAGTCTCACTTCACGCTGCATTAGTGAGACTGTTCTGGGATGCAGTGCACTTGCTTTTAAAGCCAGAACAAGAGGAAATACAATTTTAAGACAGCTTTGAGGAAAAGAATTTGAGACTAAGAGAAAGATTAAAGGCACTTGAATGTTTTTAAACTGAAATGGTGTTGAACTTTCACATTCTTTTCCCTTCCCCCTCTCCTTAAAGGCAAGTAAGTCTTTACCCCAAGTAAAAGGAGGGAAGGAAAAAACCAGGAGAAATAGCTTTTGGGGCTCTTCCATGTTATTAATGAAGACTTCTGCAGCAGGTGTTCAATTAGCACTAAAATGTCTGTTCTGCACTCCACCCCCACAAAGTTGCTCTGGGATCGGCATTAAGTTGGTGTCTCTCATGCATCATCCCTAGTAATAAAGATTCTGCAGGCCAAACAGGCTCTGTGACACCTTTACAGCACCTTACACTTCTGGAAAGCCAAGGAAGGACAAGTGATTAGACCTTGGTAAATTCCAATGATGTACCAAAAGGGATTGAATTCAGTTCACTCTCCCTGAGATGTCTTGGCACTTTAGGGCTCTCAGAAGTAAAGACAAGCAATTAATTTTTAGTCACTAAAATCAGCAGGTCTCTTTAGATACGCACGGGGGCAGGTCTTAAGGTTGATGGGGTCAGTTTACTTAGTTCCTAAATTAATGAAGGACAAATTCAACTTGGATATTAGAAAACTCTGATAACGCTGTGAGATGGGAATGGTCTAATGAGATTTCCGTGCCAAAGTCAGGTGTCACGGTTAGACACTTGTGGACAGGATATTTTAGAATCCTTCCTGCTGGACTTGTTGGCCAAGTGGGCCTCTCCCTGCCACCTCACCTGTAGTTCGCCTACTCTACAGTAATCCTGATTACCGCCCATGTTCCCAATATCTAAGCCACTGCACAAGCGTAGGAGTTAATAGAGAACCATTGTAAGTACTGGGGCTTGATGGAAAAAGAAACTTGCGTACAGTTTATAAGAAAGCAGAATGCCTTAGCGCTGCGTGAAAAAGCTCCTCTTCATGGAGACCACCACTTGTGTCTCACATGCTGCTCAGTGGCATGCCTAAGAGAGTAGGCTAGGATGAGCACTGAGGCGTCATGCACACCTTTTAATGCTAGGCAGTGAAGGTGCATTACCTTCTGTGTAGCCCTGTCTATGGGAAACACTGCAGGCGGAGCCCCCACGCTTCAGTTCCATGTAGTACACATACTGGAGTGAGTATGGTAGGGCTGGGTGGTAACAATGACCTGTGAGTTAATTTGTGTTAATCGGCAGAGCTGACACTGGCGGTCTGGGTCTGTAGTTAGCTCCTGCTAGGTGGCCCGGTTCTCAAAGTGGTCAAGGCAATATTTTGAGTCCTACCTTGAATGCAAGATTTAAAGGAAACCTTTTTATTGGTTGCATCACTATTTTTCCATGAGCACATGCTCTGCGGTGAGTTCATACAGCAACTGCTGGCAAAATTACTTTGTTCTTGGCATCATTGTGGCGATAGGTCTGTTTGAGGGTGGGGAGATGCTATTGTAAGAAAATTGTAAGTAATGAAATGCTGTGTGTTTGCAGTGTTCAGGAATTCATGACCTTCACGAGCCAGCTGATTGTAGAGCGGTCAGTGCTGGGCAGCCGAGCGTCAGTGAAGGAACAAGGTAAGAGGACACAAGGGCCTTGATCACGCAGGGTTACGGTCGATAATGTACTAGAATGCAGATTTTCTGCATCTTGCGAGATACAGAGCAGCTGTGTGCCTTGGAGAGTTTAATTCTTTTCCCAGGGCGTCTGCTTCTCCAGAGAATCTGTTGCTGGCTACTGTCCCCCTCCCTATCATTGCGATCAGCAGGAGCTGTTTCTCTGGCTATGCAAATCATGCAGATTAGTCATCTGGCCTAAATTGCTTGATTAAATTGCAAAGCACCTAATGGCCAATGAAAAATGGATGTCTGGAGTCCTGGCTGGATGAGACATGGCTGGCTCTTAACATCCACCCTGAGGTGTGGCATGACTTGTAGGAATTTCTCCAGTGACAGCCACACATACTACTGTAGTACTGAGCATTCCTGGTTGCTGATGTCATGTCCTCTCCTCTGCCCAAGTAGCTCTGGCATCCCCTAATGGCATTGTGGCATGTTCATGAGAAATCTGCACCAAAGGGTTAACCATGCCTATCTTTTGTGTGTGTATCTGGGAACTTCCTCCATTTGTAGACTAAACTCAGGGTTCCCTGAGTAACCATATTGGTCTCTGATTGGCAGTATTGATTCCATCGGGCCAGGAGGTGCGCAAAAGATTGTAAGGTGGGAGGGAGTCTGGATTTCAATCCATACTGGACCCCAGTCAAGTCATATGCTGACTGGCACTTCTACTGTCCCAACTGGAAAATCAAGTAAGCGCAGGAACCTGCCTGACAACCAGATGCTGCTTTTGAGCTTCATGCCTCACCTTACCCTAACTCCACACAAGCCCTGCCGCTGAACTGAGCCTCACATGTGCACTGCCTGAACTCCCCTCTCCAGTCCACAGAGCCGCTCAGATCTTCCTGCCATTACTTTCACCCCACCACACTGGAATCCCTCTGCTGGCTTCTCCTGCGTAGTTCAAACTCCATGTCCTTGTGCTCCAGGCTGTGGACTGCAATGCTCCACCTGATACAGCCCTTGTCTTCCTGTCCCATCATTTGTACGCTTTTCTCTGCCATCACCTCTGTCTGCCCAAACTCCTGACTCCTAGCCTTGTTCCATACACCTCCCTAGTCCTGGAACACCCTGTATGCCACATCTCCTTGCTCCAAACGTTCTTAAATCTGTCTTCTCATGCCCCCTTACCTACACTAATAGTATGTAATAGTGAGTCATTAAATATTAACCCCCCAGAACCAATAGAACGTGTAACCCAAACAACTTGAATGGCCTAGTTGTATGTTACCTCCCTTCCTCACCTTTGTTTAACTTAGATAGTACACGCTCTGCCTTGGTTACATTTGTCATGCACCATGTGTGCCATGGGAGAACAGAAATGATCCAACTCATTCAGCACTCTTGTGTGCTGCCTCTGGTCTTCCCTGGGGAGAAATACATGGCATCCCCTTCTACTGCCTTCCTAGTGAAACCCATGTGCTGCCTCTGAGCTAAGTGTTGCCAAAATGTGAACCCTGGATCTTAGTTTGGACAGCGGAGTGCTAGTCCATGACAGTTGGCTGATTTTTACATGTGGGTTGCTCTGAATGCTGCTTGATGACCCCATGTTGTGCACTTATCCGTGAAACCTTTGCACTTGGTCTTTGGTTCAGAATACCTCTGCCATGTGTACGTGCGAAATGACAGACTGGCTGGAGTGGTGATCGCAGACAACGAGTATCCACCGCGTGTGTGTTTCACCTTGCTGGAGAAGGTAAACTCCATTTAGGGCTCTCTTTATTTCTGGAGATGAGCCGTGCGGCTGGGATGATGCACGGCAGGAGGAGACTTTGTGTATTCAGAGTCCTGAATTTGCTTCCCTTTTAGCTGAAAAGCGACTTGCTGCTTGGGCATTTGAGACTCTACAAATCTCTTCTCATCTGCCAACATTACTGTCACAAATTAGCTACATGGTGATGGTAGGATCTGTTCAGGCCTAAGACTTCTTCATGGGCTGGGTGATGCAGTGGGTTAATGTATTTTACCTTGGCCGACCTGGGTTCAATCCTGGTTAGACTCCCAGACAGAAGGGTCTGATGCTCTTAGCCTGATACTTAGTGAGTATTTGTCCTCACAGAAACATTCTGCAGTCTGGCCCAGGCTTTTGAGTGGTCAGAACTGGTGCCTGGGTGTTACAAGTCGGACAGAGCTGTATCACAACTTGCATGGCCTCTGTCTGCGTTCTCAGCAATGGTCGCTGCTGTTAGTCATGCATCTGGATGCCAGGGTGTCCTGTGTGTCAGCGAAGACCATGGGGTTCTTGGGAGAGGGGAAGTCCTTGGTATGTTATCTGAATTCTAGTGACTGTCTCCTCATGGGCCACTTAATGTACTCCCAGCTTGCATTCCTCTGTAGGTTGCGAGACAGGAGTTGGGTCCCCATCCCCTTCCCTCTGTTGACAGAGAGTAGGATGCCAAGGAATGACTCTTTCTTAATGATTCTGAGATCTCAAGCCCTGTTGTGGGTATCTGAGTGGGGAAGACAGCTGGGTGCTCAACATTGGGTTTGCTTTGCATTGCAGGTGCTGGATGAGTTCTCCACACAGGTCAGTAGGACAGACTGGCCCTCAGGATCTCCATCTACGATTAACTATGCAGCCTTGGACGGTTACCTTAGTAAATATCAGGTATGACATGCACTTACTGACTGTCTGGATGTCAGAAGACAGAGAAGCAGTAGGAAAAGGGTGGTCTTAGTGGGTAGGCTGCCGGCCTCGAACTTGGGAGTGCTTGGTTCAGCTCCCTGCTCCTCCAGGCTTCCAGCGTGAGCTTGAGCAAATCGCTTAGTGTGCTGGGCTTCAGTTGCCCATTTGTAAAATAGGGCCCGTAGCTCTGCCCTGCCTCTCGGGGTACGGAGGATCAGTACGCCAGCTGTAGTGATGGGCTGGCTGAGTGCCTAAGGTGAATGAATAGGTCTGTTTCCTCTCACTGTTCAGACCAGCTCTGCAGTCTGCTCCTGTCCTCTAGGCCTTACTGGGAGTGTGAGGAAGGCCTTTAGCTGGGAACCCCCAGCAATCCCTCTGACAAACGTCAGCTCCGTTTGCAGTCTCCACAGAGGCTTGTATCTTCGGTCTCCCTGTCCACACGCAGGGCATGGAGTGCTTTGAGGGGGGAGTCCAGCTTCCAGCTTGGATACGTCTGGGCTCATAGGCCTGCAGACGCTGAGCTCCCTGTCCTTGGAATAGTGTCCTACGTAACGTGCTATGTTCTTGCTCTCCAAGAATCCCCGGGAGGCTGACGCTATGACGAAAGTGCAGGCGGAGCTGGACGAGACCAAAATCATTCTGGTAAGGGCTGCGTGCACAGGAAGAGGAAGCGAGGAGCGCTTCCTGGGAGCAGCAAAGGGCCAGGGCAGCAGCTGCTGTGAACCCTGAACCTCCGTGGGGGCGTTTGGCTCAGCCTCCTGGGAATTGGTGCCATCAGTCTGGTACTAGACCCTGCCTGAGGACTGTGCTGCAGACACCCCCTGTCTCCATTCACGAAGTCAGCTGAACCCAACTCCAGACTGGCCTGAACTCCTGGGATGCCTTGACTGTCATGAGTTGTGTGGGTTCCCAGCCATTACTTGGAAATAAGCAGATGTGTTAGTCTGAAGTTAGCTTGATATCAGTCCATAGACTGCATAGGGCAGGCTGGGTCACATAGCACCAGACTGTGGGGCTGCATTTGAGTCCCCAGGTATCAGGCTGCCAGGGCACCAAGGGAAAAGACCAAAGGCATTGGGTCCCCTGTTCTCTAACAGGGTGAGACTAGGAAGCCAGGCTCCCCCGGAAAGCAGGGGCTTGAAGGACCCAAGAAGTCACAAGCCCATGCGAGGCCTCTTTGTGCTCTTTACCGTGACATCCCCAACCTCCCAGGATGGGCGAGGTGACATCACCATTCACACTTGCAATGCGGTGTCCTGAGTGGAAGCTAACCTTGGATAGTGCCTGCCTCTCACTCGCCCCTCGCTAGTGCTGCCCTGAGGGCTCTGGGGATGGAGAGCCAATAGCCAAGCTGGGGACGAACTGAAAATATTTGGCTCTGATGCTGTAACAGCAGCTGGGAGAGGCACGGGTTTTCAGCACTGGTGTCACTTCTTGCCCTCTGCAGCACAACACCATGGAGTCTCTGCTGGAGCGCGGGGAGAAGCTGGATGACTTGGTGGCCAAGTCGGAGGTGCTTGGGCTACATTCCAAACACTTCTACAAAACTGTAAGTGCCTCTGGGGCTTGGCGGCCCTGCTGCCTGACAAGCGTGAGGCAGCTGGGTGGGGTAACGAGGACAGCTGTGTGCTGGGCTGGGCCAGCACTTACTCACCCAGGGCAAAACCTGCAGATGTGTAAATCCTGTTAAGTAGGCACTCAGATGTTACCCCAGTGTCTGATATGGGGCTGGCTGGGGCCCCAGATGCTGGGACTGGCTGGCTAAGGCTGAATCTAGCTTAGGTCTGAGTGGATGCTTAAGTGTGGAGGAAATGGCAGAGGAGAGGTCTGAACCGTGACGAGAGATGGTCACCTCATTGGGGCTGTTCTCTGGTTCCAGCTGCCAGGAGCACACTGCTCTTTGGCGAGAAGGCTGCAGCTTTGCTCTGGGCTGCAGGGATTTCCACTTCTGTCACTGCAATGAGCTCCTAAACCACTCAGAGTGCAGCGCCCCCTTGTGCCAGAGCTCTGTGAACTACCTTGGCTTCCCGCCGTTTTATTGTTTGCATGTGCCAGTGCCTCGGAGACCTCCTCATGGAGGCGGCCCCTGTCGTGCCAGGTGCTGGGCAAAGCTGGTCTCCGCCCCGAAGAGCGTAGTGACTTCTAGGTGGAGTTAACATGCTCGGTTTGTTTGCAAGCTCCCTTCGTGAGTCTCTGGGTGGCCCTCGAGGTGGGTGTTGATGGGAGGGGCAGAGGTGGAGGGTTCTCAGGAATACCCTTCCCTCTGCCTCGCTCCAGCAAGCCTGGGGTTGGTGACACGGCACAGGCTACCCCGCTGGGGTTTGGAAGTGTCTAACGGAGCTGCTGACTCAGGAGCTGACAGGGCAGCGGTGTCCCAAGGCAGGCGGGCCGGGCATTACAGAAGTGCTGTTGGAGGGGGTTTTCCCAACAGAAGAGAGGATAATGTGTGTGGGAGGGGGTGGAACTTGGAGTGGAGGGCACTGAACTAGCTAATGCCAGTGGCCCCCTGTAAGGCCATGGCCTTGCAGCTGGGCTCACTTCTGCTAGTGAGCCTCAAACCCCTTGGATGGGTCACAAGCCCCAGATGGATCACCCCCTCCCAGATCCAAACCCCGCCTGTCCCACCGCTGCTTTGACTTGCCGGCCCTGTAGCACAGGGGCAGTGGGCAGAGTTAGGCGTCGCTGTATCTTGCTGACTCTCCGGCACACGAACTGCGGTGTGCTCGCCTGAGAGGAGCCGGCTGTGAGCCCAGTACACGGGCTCTCGGCCTGTCCCCAGAGGGGAACTCCAACGAGAAGCCTCTCAGCTCTTGTTTCCTTTTCAGGCCCGAAAGCAGAACTCGTGCTGCGAGATCATGTGACCCAGCCAGCTGAGACCGCTGCTCCCACCGCCTGGCCTTCACTCACTTTCAGACCTTTAAAGTACATGGGACGAAAAGAGACCGCCCGTGGGTGGGGATCCCCGGTTCCAGGCTGCACCTCTGCGGGCGGTGGGGCTGGGACAGGGCTTTCTCGGCACCCCGGGGCCATCTAGTTAAACAGCTCTTCCTCGGAAAGGCCGGCAAGGTCAGCCCTGAAGAGACAGTGTGACCATTCTCCTGCCAGCCCTTTCTGGCCTGAAGGGCTTGTTGCTTTGACATCTGGCTTGTAATTGCGGCGCTGGATTGGCCAGGGGCTTTCACTCCTCATCTCCAGAGATCAGACGCGGACTGCATTCTGGTCACGTTGTTGTTTACAGTCATAACACTAGAGAGGGACTCCAGTAACTGAGACCAGCCAGCACCACTGCCCAACGTTGAGGGCCCATCAGCTCAGCCTCCGACTCCTACCCACCCAGCGACTGAACCCTTGGGCGCGGGGCCCGGTTGATATGGGCCTCTGAGGAGCGTTGAGAACAGGCGTCAGTGTTGTGGGATGTAGCCTTGCTGCTCCCAGGGCAGCAGGGGTGCTCCAACTGGAGTCTCGGCCAGCCAGAGGAAGCCAGGCCTGGAATCGCCAATTGTTCCCCATGTTCAGCTGAGGAGTCAGCACTCATGGTGGCGCTTTCCCAACAGGTGCCACCAAGCCAAGGTCCTCGAGCTTTGCTGCAGGGGATCTGCCTCCCCACCCCGGCAGTGAGCAGAGAGCCCCCCGGGGGGTGCCGTTCGATGCGGAGCAGGGGGAGATGCTGACGTTTTGCCTTGCTTTCACCCTGTTCCTCGCCAAGGGGCTGGTGGGTCTCTCCCCTCCATGGGTGTCTGGGCTGTGTCACAGTTACTGTCTGTCCTCACCAGGCCGCTCGTCAGCCAGCATCCCCATCACTTCGTCCTAACCTGCGGCTCTGGCCCCCGGGGCTGTGCCGCCTCCCACTCTGCACTGGGAGCTGTGCCAAGTGTGCGCTGTGGTGGGGGAGGGTCTCACTGATCTGCCAGGCCCGGAGCTCCCTGCTGGCTGGTGGAAAGGCTAGAACATGATGTTCACGTCCCCTCTCTGTACAGAGATGGAGGCTGAGCAGAGCCCACCCTGTCCGTCCTTCCATCCTGTCCGTGGAGCTGCACTTTCCTTCCCCCCTTGGACCTGACTCTTGCTCATCCTTGCCTTTGCCCAGCACTGATGTACTGGGATCAGGCAGGGGGGAACCAGCGTCCTTGGGTGGGGCTCTGAACGGGGAGCAATCACCTGGGGAGGGGCACCAGGGGAACGAGGCAGCTAACAGGAACGTTCCAGGCACCAGCTCACTGTGCAGAGGATGTGCCAGTGCCACCTCTAGTGGGCAGGTTGAGCACTGGCTCGGTCTGCACATGGGAGAGCGGCAGCGAGTGCCCATCCTTGCGGAAGTTCCGCTGTGCAGTGAGAGGTGACTTGAGTGTTTGTGACATGGGACACTGCTAGCAGGGTGTGGTGCCATCCCTGGGCCAGCGAGAGTTCACTCCCCTCTGCAGACCTGGCTTCGGTCACCTGTGGTTTGTCCCCTGGGAGGCCCTCACTGCACAATGGGCTGGCTCTGTTGGGATTGGGGGAGTGGGCAGGTGCCAGGGAAGAGCTGGACAGAGGGGCATCAGCAGAGCTGTGTGTGTGGCTGCTTGCCCACCTGATGCCACAAGCTGCACATCCAGCCTGGGGTTCAAGGCCACTAGAGCGGGTGCTAAAACCATGGCTTGGTAATGCTCTGGGGGTAGGTGCTGCTGGGAATAGACCCTGCCTGGCAGACTCCTCAGCTGCACCCTGCTCCTGGTGCTGCCCTCTGTGCAGCCAGGCAGGGAGCCAGCCGCAGGGATGGCAGAGCCACCCTCTCCATGGGGGTGAGTTCCTACCTGGCTGCCCCTCCCCACTGGAACTGTGGAGCTGGGCTGTACCGCCTGGCTGTCTGAGCTCCCTCCTGCCCCTCACATTCCCAGGCCCATGGCATTGGCCTCTTACCCTTTGAGGCCAGCAGACAGGCACGTGAGGGGTGAGCATGGGCATGAGACTGGGCTGGAGTGAGCCCAGCCCCGTGGGAAGGAAGGAAGAAGCCTCGGCTCCCAGCCATGCCACTGGACGCGGTGATGTTTGGCCATGTTGGCTCTGCACTCCATCCCCCCACTCCTACCGTTTCCAATGGAAAAGCTTTGGCTAACGGACGCGAAGACTGTGTTTTAGTAACCGTTGCCTGACTTCTCTGTACGTGCTGTTGGTTGGCCTGTACCCGTCTGCATAAAGTTGTCTTCTCGCCGTTCTCAGCTGGCTTGGGCTCTCATTAGTACTCTGGTTCTCCGGCCAGCTGACCCGGGCCTGTGGCCTGCTAGATCTCCCAGTCTGTGGTAGCAGTCTTGGCCGGTGCTACATGGGCGGGAGCTCCATTTTCAGGGCCGGGGGAGTGCTCCCCTCCCTGGGTGTGAAGCCACATGTATGTGTGTGCATGGGGGGGGGATGACTAGGCACAGCTGGAGTGAGTGTCCCTCCACTGCCTCTGCTCTGGTGGCCCTGATGCCACCACGCTTGCTGCTCTCTGAGCCCATAGGTCCCCTTGTGCCCTACGTTTTGGGCGGCATTAGCCCAGGGCCTGTTTAGCTCAGCCCCTGCCCAAGGTTAGGAGCATCCATCTAACCTCCCAGTTCCCTTTTCTGATGGGGGTGGGTGGGGGGCAGCGGACTCCTGTGGTGACTCTATAGCAGTTTCTTTGGCAGCAGCCCCTACCAGCCCTGGGAAGGTGGTGGGCAGAGTGAAGGGGGGCGGAGGGGATGCTTCTCACAGCTGGGCCCCTTGCTGCCCCATTAAGCCTCAGAGCTGGAGGCTGCTGCCTCACCCTCCCACTGGGGGCCAGAGTCCCAGGCAAGGCACAAGCTCTGGCCCAGCTGCCTCTTGGCCTTCACCATTCTGAGCGCTGAACCAGCCGTGAAGCAGGGCTCTTTGGTGCTGGAGTCCAGCCTGCTGCTAGGTGTCCGCTCACTCCTGGGTCCTGGCCAAGGGCTGGGTGCTGTGCCCTGGTTCAGCGAGGCCCATCCTCTGGGGTACCAGCGGCTTCCCTCGTTCTGTCAGGATCTCAGGCAGGGGTGTTGAATGTGGGCCAGCAGTGGGTTTTCACTCTTCCCTCTCCAGCCCTGTCTCTTGTGCTAGCCGCATTCCCTTAGAGCTGCCTCCTTAGACTTGGCCTTCCGGGATCTCGCCCTGCCGCAGGCACGAAACCTCCTGCTCACTCTTAATACAGACACCTGCCTGCTCCCGGGGGCATGCACCCCGCCTGCTCCCTATGCTGCCTCAAGGGCTCCAGGCCCAGGGGCTGCCTGCCCCAAGCAGGCCTTGGCCCCCAATGCCCCAAGCCTCTGCTTCTACCATTGACGGTTTAATGGGATGCGCCGCAGGGAGGGGCTGGGTTTGCTGGGAGTGGTGCTTGAACCTGGGTAGTTGCCCTGGCTGGTGAGCTGGGTGGGGGTGGTGCCCAATCACAACATGCTAAAGGGGGGACAAGAGGGAGGGGCCATGACAGCCCCATGTAGGTCCTCTCTGGGCTATGCCCTTGAGCCGGTTTGTAACCGATCCCTCGCTGCTGACTGCTCACAGGCAGCTACCAGAGCCTCCAAAAAGGCCACTCCTGTCTCTGCTAGTGAGTCATGTGGCAGAGATCAGATGCTGCGGTGAGGGGTTGAAGCATCAAACCAGCAGGCAGGCCGGCAGCCAAGGCTGTAGAATGGTAACTAACCAGCATCGCCCAGATGGACCGGGGGGGCTCCAGTCTGCCCCAGCCAATGTCAGCACGGTGTGTTTCCAGGGGCAGAGAGCACAGGAACTGGGCTCCCCTTTCCCAAGGGTGGCACAGCCCAGGGGGGCGAGGGCACGGGGATCTCGCTCACAGAAGGAGTCGCAGTCGTTTCACTTCGTCCCTTTTTTTTTTTTTTTTTTTTTTTTAAGTTTATTTGCAGTTTCCCGAGACAAGCCACCCCTCCCCCCTAAAATCGGACTCACCGTTTACACTTACAAGGCTCAGAAAGAAAAGACAGTGAGAAGCCCAGACAAAACGAAAGAGAAAGTAAGAGGGAAATTCAGCAAGGATCCACTGGCATTCAGGAGACAGACAAACAGCTCTTCGGCCTACAGCTGTGTAGTGAGAGGCTCGCTCTTGAAAGGGCATGCAGAAGAGAGATCCCTCCCAGTCCCTGGCAGCGCATAGAGCTCCAGCTAAATGCAACAGAGGGTACCGAGGGCACGAATGAAACACCTGCTTCCCCATGCGGCCACGGAGGGCGCCCTCTGCTCTGGGTTTGGTGCACGAGCAGCTGAAGAAAGCCCCTGGCCTCAGAATTCCCCCCTCTCCTTGCATGGGCAGCCGATGCCCCACCCATCCCCAAAAGATATGCGGGAGAAGAGGAGGCGGGCGAGAGCAAAGCGAGGCCCAGCCCCTGGCTTCCTGCTGGGATCCAATGGGTTTGGGAGAGAGGTGGGGTGTAGGACTGGACGCCCCCCTCCCCGTGTTCTGTTCCCCTGCCCTGACCCCCACCTTGGGTGGGGAACAACCCATTGGGATGCCCCTCCTGAGCCTTGGCTAGACCAGAGGGCAGCCTGTCTGGACAGTGCCCCACTGCTCCAGGTGGGTTGGCAATGCTGGGCAAAGCCCAAACTATGGGGTGGGGCTGGCAGCCACCCTCTCCTTCTAAGAGCCCTGCTCTCTTTTAATGTGGTGTCCATGCTGGCTGGATGCCCACCCCTGGCTTGGTCCAATACGCCTGCTGTTTCACTGCAGCCCTGGAGAGCCCTTCCCCTCCCATGGACCCAGTTGGGGGCCATCAGAGATGTGTCCCTCCCACCCCACCCCACCCCCCACAAGAGCCCGGCTCACTCACTGCACATACCAGGAAAACGCCCAGCTTTCTGCTCCCAGCACACTGCAAACCCATCCCTCACAGGAACTGCTCCCTGCACTTTGGGGGGGCTGGCGCCAGCTGGGAGAGCAAAGGGGGCCAGGGAGTCCGTGCTGTGGTGCAGAATGCAGAGGCCTGCCCTCCCCCTGAGCCATGCTGCCTGCCTGGGTGATCCCCCCTCCCTCCAGCACCGGGCCCTGGGCTATAACCCGACCACCATGGTGCAGGCACCAAGCCAAGTTGTCCACAGGCTGGCTCCCAGCAGCCTTCTATGTAGGACGCACCTGATTCCCGTTTGTCCCTGGCACAGGCACCAGCCAGGTAGCCTGCCCTCCTTGCTCCTAGCCGGGCCAGGACTTTGTAAACAGCCCCGCCCCAAACCTAACCGGGCTTGCAGAGGCTGGACCCACGGCAGCCCCCTGCAACCTCCACCCTGTGCGGGCCAAGGTGTGGCTGCCGTCCCATGGGCGCACGGCTGGCTCCTCTCTGAGCTGGGGCAGGGTGGCCCTACAGAGTCGTGACACCGTTCCCTGCTCCAGCACTGCACCCACAGCTCCCCGCCAGCCACCCGCCTGCCCTGCAACTCCATCCGCTGCCGTGGGGGGCAGCCAGCACACACCACCGGCTGTGACCGAGGAGCCCCAGCTCAATGCCCACCGTGGGTATAATGCCCAGGCTCTTAGCGCTGGCTGCGGGGGGAGGGCAGGAGATCAGCTCCTGCTCTGCATTTCACCCTCCCCCAGTGCCATCGTGCAGGGCCACCCCAGGCTGAGTCTCACCCATGCGAGCCCCTTGGGTGGCACCTCGGGGGGAGGACGTGAGTATCATGGGGCAACGGGGCACGCGAATGCAGCAGGGGCGGAGGGCAGCATGGAGCCATGTGAAAAACACCAGGGATCCAGTGACTGCAATTCCTCATGCTCCTCTCACCTGCGCCTGCCGCCCCTGCCTGCCTGCGCCCTGCCACCATCTGCCCAGCCAGCAGCTCAGCTGCTGTTGTCATGGCCCCCCTCCCCCGCACTGTTCCCCCCGCCCTGGGTCCTGTCCTGGCAGTGTTTAGCAGTGGGCCCCTCCCGGCTGTCAGCTCCACTGTGGGGTGTGTGCACCCGCCTGGGCTAGAGGTGGCACCTCCCCGCCCCAGACTGGGGGAGCAAGCTGCCTGGGTCTGACCTTAGGGCACAGGCTGGCAGTTGGTGCCTGGCGCGTACAGACCAGGCATCGGTGGGCTGCCGAGCGGAGGGATACACAAAGGAGTCCCAGGAACGGGTAGGTCTGGCCTTCCCATGAGGCAAACTGAGGCATAGGGGGGAGGGATACTCAGTGGTTTGAGTTTTGGCCTGCTAAACCCAGGGTTGTGAGTTCAATCCTTGAGGAGGCCATTTAGGGATCTGGGGCAAAATCAGTACTTGGTCCTGCTAGTGAAGGCAGGGGGCTGGACTCGATGATCTTTCGAGGTCCCTTCCAGCTCTATGAGATAGGTAGATCTCCATATATTAGCCGCCTCATGTGCCAGGCTGTGGAGGGTGCCACTAGGACCCAGAGTGTAGAAAATTGTGTCTGCTGCTGGTGCGTATGTATTCTCTCTGCTCTAGGTGCACAGAGATGGTGGAGTGCTGTGCTGGAGGAAGGAGGGCACAAGAGACATAACAGGCAGGCAGGAGAAAAGGGGAGAGGGAATAACAGAAAGCAGCAGGAGCTGCAGGGAGAGAGAGAGAGAGAGAGAGAGGAGGAGCCTCTTATGTACCTCTCTAGCACCCCCCAGGAGCCTGGACTGATTAACACCAGCTTCTCAGGGAGCTTCCTGGTTCCTGCTGCTTCCCTGAACCCACTTGTGGAGAACAGGCAGTCAACTGACGTAGTAGCAGCCCGTTAGGCCCTTAAGATGCTGATATCTTCCCTCACTCAGGCCCTGCTACCAGCCTGCTTATTTGTCCCCTTCAATTGAGTGTTGAGAGCCAGTGTAGCTGGCACAGAACAGCAGTCATGAGTAAAAGAAGAAAACGCCCCTCTGGGGCAGCATTCAAAGAAAGAAAGAAAGCAAAGGAAGGTCTTTTCTATCTAAGCAGGAAGGAGCTCCCCTGAGATACATAGACACAAATGTTCACGGTGAGCCTTCCAGCCCCAGTGACGATGTGAGTAGTGAGGAGATGCCTGATCTTCCGGTTAGTCAGAGTGCAAGTGACCTGGCAGCTACTGTCTGCAGCATCCATATCTCCATCTCAAATGGGTGTAACAATGCACATTCCTGAAGAAAAGTGTAGATCAGAGAAGTGGCATGGAGACGCAAGAAACAGCTGCTGCTGAGTTTAGTTCCTTAAGTCTAGATGATCCAGGACTGTGGACCAACTTGAGCAGTAGCCTGAGGGATTTCCTTGTACTGCATGGGCCACAGCAAGTGAAAAACGTCATGTTCCCCAAAGACAATGAAAATAGAAGTTTTCATCCAACACCTTACTGGTGTGAAATCCCCAATGGTGACAAAGTGGAGAGGCCGTGGCTTACGTACTCAAAAACCCAGAATGCTGCATACTGTTTTTGTTGCAAACTCTTCCAGTCTAATGTTCCAGCCACATTGGGTTCTACAGGAACAAAGGACCGGAAAAATCTGGCTGGAAATCTGACATGCCATGAGAAGGCAGCAAATCACCAGAGAGCATTCCATAGGTGGAAAGAGCTTGAGATGAGACAGAGGGCTGGTCTATACTTACCGGTTAGTTCGACGGCTGGAAATCGAACTTCCAGGTTCGATTTATCGCGTCTGGTCTGGACGCGATAAATCGATCCCGGAAGTGCTCGCCGTCGACTGCGGTACTCCAGCTCGGCGAGAGGAATACCGCGGAGTCGACGGGGAGCCTGCCTGCCGCGTGTGGACCGCGTCTGAACCGCGGTAAGTTCGAACTAAGGTATGTCGACTTCAGCTACGTTATTCACGTAGCTGAAGTTGCGTACCTTAGTTCGACTTGGGGGGTTAGTGTAGACCAGGCCTAAGGTTAAAGGCCACCATAGATGATCAGCATCAAGAGAAGATTGCATCAGAGTCTCTTTACTGGCAAAATGTTCTGAAAAGGCTCATTGCCATTGTGAGAATGCTTGCTACCCAAAACCTAGCACTGCGTGGCACTTCAGATCAGCTGTATGCACCAAACAATGGAAACTTCCTTAAAATTGTGGAGTTGATGGCTGAGTTTGATGCTGTACTCCAGGAGCATCTAAGAAGAGTCACCACCCAAGAAATGTACACACACCACTACCTTGGAAAAACAATTCAAAATGAGATCATATAGTTACTGGCAACAAAAGTCAAACAGAAGATTGTGGCAGATCTGAAGTCAGCAAGATATTACTCTGTTATTCTGGACTGCACACCTGACATCAGCCATAGGGAACAAATAACTTTAATGGTGCGTTTTGTAACAACTACAGAACCTAGTGAAAATGTCCCTGCAATGGTGACTGTCAGAGAGCATTTTCTAGAATTCATTGACATTGATGATACTACAGGAGCTGGTATGACAAATGTGCTTCTTAAAAAGCTGGAAGATACAGGAATTGCAATAGCTGACATGAGAGGTCAGGGCTGCGATAATGGTGCCAACATGAGAGGAAAGAACAGAGGAGTGCAGACACGGATCTGAGAGTTAAACCCTCGAGCTTTTTTTGTCCCATGCAGGTCTCATTCATTGAACTTGGTGGTCAGGATGCAGCATCAGCTTCTAGTGAGGCTGCTGAATTTTTTAATGTAATTCAAAGCATCTATGTATTTTTCTCTGCATCAACTCATCGATGGCAAATTTTGAAGCAACATCTGGGAACATCCTCTCTGACACTGAAGCCACTGAGTGCCACATGATGGGAAAGTCGAGTGGAGGTAATAAAGCCTATCAAACACCAAATTGGGAAGCTAGATGATGCCAGAGTTGCCATTATGGAGGATAATGCTATGACAGGAACTGTTCGCAGGAGAACATTGGCAGAGGGAAATGGAATCACCAGAAACATACATAACTTCAAATTTCTGTGTGGCTTAGTGTTGTGGCATGATGTACTGTTTGAAATAAATGTTGTAAGCAAGAGACTCCAAGGTGTTGACCTTGTTATATCTGGAGCAATGGAACAACTGGACAAAGCAAAGTCATACCTGCAGTCTTACTGGTCAGCTGAGGGATTTCAAAACGTTCTGAAGAGTGCCCAGAAGTTGGCAGAGGAACTTCACACTGAAGCTATTTTCCCACCCATTCAAGAATACAAGAGTCACCGAAGAAGAAGACATTTTGATTACGAGGCATGGGATAATCCCATAAGAGACCCCAAACAACAATTCCAAGTTGAATTCTTTAACCAGGTGCTAGATTGTGCAATACAGTCAGTTGAAGAACGATGCATGCAGCTCAAGGAACACAGCAGTATATTTGGGATGTTGTAGGATATTCCAAAACTCCTCACTATACCTGAAGAAGACCTACACCAGCAATGCAGGGCACTAGAGACAGTGTTGACACATGATGACATGCGCGATATTGATGCGAGTGATTTAGGTGATGAACTGAAAGCCCTTTCAAGATACATTTCAGCAGGATCAACGCCAAAGGCTGTACTGGAATATATGTGCACAAATAAGATGACCACCCTCTTTCCAAATGCTTTTGTTGTTCTGCGCATACTTCTAATGCTTCCTGTAACAGTTGCCAGTGGAGAACACAGCTTCTCCCAGCTGAAGTTAATAAAAACACATCTACGCTCCACAATGACACAGGAGAGGCTGGTCGGCCTTGCAACCATCTCAATAGAGCAGGAGCTGGCCCAGACTGTGGACCTTCAGGAAGCAGTTCAAATCTTGGCAACCAAGAAGGCACGGAAAGCACCACTTTGATTATTCAAACAGATAAAAACGCCAGTGTTTACTATGCAGACAAGAAAAGTTACATTTACTGTTCAGGGGTTTGAAAGTTAAATGTTACTTAAAATTTTTGAACAAGGCATTTAAAGTTATTAGTTCTCCTTTCTTGCGGTAGGTAGCAGAGCAGGACCATGAGAGGAGTAGAACAGGAAGGAGGCAGAATTGAGGCCTTTCAAAGTTTTGGCTCAAGCGAGAGGGCATGGGGGCGTCATTTGAGCTCCCCGCCTCAGGTGCCAAAATGTTGTGGGCTGGCCCTGGGAACGGGTTTCAAATGTAGGATTTTTTTTTTTTTTTTTTTTTTTTTTGGCAAAACCTGGGCCAGGCTCAAGCTCTGGGTTTTGTGTCACGCACCATAGTACCGTAATACTCCTAATAATGGGCAGCACCTGGCACCATGGCATTCTGGGCCATGCTGGAGAGGCCTTCCTAGCACTACCATAATACACCTAATAATGTACCGTGCATAACACCATGGGGTCCTGGGCCATGTCAGGGGCTCCTAGGCAGTGCTGTAATGCACCAAATAACAGTGCCTGGAACCATGATACCAGCATGCACCGAAGAATGGATAGTGCCTGGTACCATGATACCGTAATACACCTAATAATAGCCCATGCACAACACCATCAGGTCCTGGGTCATGCCAGAGGGGCCCCTCACCCCTTCCTACCACTACCGTAATACACCTAATAATGGACCATACATAATATTATAGGGTCCTGGGCCACACCAGGGGCTCCTAGTCACTACCGTAATACATTTAATAATGTACAGCACCTGGCACCATGCAGTCCTGGGCCATGCCAGGGGTCCCTAGGGACTACCATAAAACACCTAATAATGTACAGCGCACAACACCATGGGGTTCTGGGCCATGCCAGGAGCTCTTAGGCACTACTGTAATGCACCTAATAATGGACAGTGCCTGGTACCATGATATCGTAATACACCTAATAATGGACCGTGCATAACACCATGGGGTCCTGGGCCATGCCAGAGGGGCCTCTCTCCCTTTCCTACCACTACCATAATACACCTAATAATGGAGCATGCATAATGCCATGGGGTCCTGGGCCACACCAGGTGCTCCTAGGCATTACCGTAATACACATAATAATGAACAACACCTGGCACCACGGAGTCCTGGGCCATGCCAGGGGTCCCTAGGTAGTACCATAAAACACCTAATAATGTACAGTGCACAACGCCTTGGGGGGTTGGTTCATGTCCCCCACTCTATGCCCGTTCTGTGGAGAGCTGAGGCTGTGTCTGAGGCAGGTCCCACCTTCAGTGCCGGCACGCAGACCCCTGCTGTGTCAGCCAAGCTGGCGGCAGGTTCACCCACCCAGGATCATCCACAGCCTGAAAACCCAACCTTGTGGGGGACGGCTTTCCAGGCTGCTGAGCTGCTGTGGTGTCAGCCGGCCCTGCAGCCGGGGCTGCCCGGGGCCAGCGGTGAGGTTAGCCCTGTGGGTAGGTCCTTCCATAGCCGTGGGCCCGGCCAGTGTTGACGGGACCTGTCCAGTGAGTGCAGCCGGGACCCCAGGAGAATCTCTGCTCCTGCCTGTGGAGCCCAACGCAGCGCCAGAGCTGGGACTGGAGGGGCGGCTTCACCCAGGGCCGTTGCTCATGGACGGAGCCAGGCAGGCCCACGACCCAAACCCCATGGTCCTCACGAGGGGCTCGTGCTGCATTCGAGTCCCACCCCAAGCAGGTGACGGCTCAGTCACTGGCAGGGCTCACTGCTGTGTGGCTCCCGCCTTCCTCCATCGGCCTCACACCGGCGGCTGGTCCTTCCTGCGATCCGTCAGCTCGGTGGGGAGAGGAGACGGTGGTGTCCAGCTGACAGCTCCGCTCTAGCCCAGCGGAGTCACAGGCTCTCTGCTCTGTGCCGGGCAGGCCGGCCGACTGGCGGAGCAGACTGGCCCCGTCTGCCCATCCCAAGAGGAGAAGAGACGGTGCTGCATGACGAGCCCCTCACCTGCATTAGGCCCCGTCCGACACGCCCGGGAGCCCATTGAGAGTCTCTGAGCAGCTGGTGCCTTCTGTCACGACCGCTCAGCGCCAGCGACCAACAGCCTGGGGAGTTTCTACTCGCCTTTGTCCTTCGCCGGTCGGACCCCAGAGCCTGGCTGACGTCCAGCAGGCGCCGGTTGCTCCCCACATTGGCAGTGTGCGGTGTGGGGAAGGGACAAGCGGAGCGGCCAGGGAGGTTGCTGTGAAACTCAGCAATTCCTCCAGGGACGAGTTTGGGGGAAGGGAATTCTCTTCATGGTGTTGGGCGGGTCAGCCAGGCGCAGACCCAGTTCGCTCACCCCGCCAGCCGCTGGGACGGCATCGAACTTGACAACCGGCCTGGAGTGGGTCAAACGGTGGCCAGGTACGTGCCGCTCGTCGAAGGCACAGGCAAGTTTCCCCAGCGATGAGAAGGGTCAAAGCGGCCCCTTCAGAATCTGCTTGTGGTCGGGTTGTCCAGAAGGTGGGTTCTCGGCCGGTGGCCCTGTGCCCCGCGGGCTCTCTCCCAGACAAGGGGCAGTCTTGGTGCTTGGAGATGCCGTTCTTAAACCCAGGCCGCTGGGCAGTCTTTGTCCGGGGGAGAGACCCCCAGGAGAACCCAGGTAATGGTAAGGACACTGAGACTAACAACTCTGCTCACACCGAAACACGACAAACCACAGCATGGAGATCACCGGGGGCCCGAAGCATGCGACCCCGGCCGCGCGGCGGTGAGACAGGAGTGACCCCCCCACCAGACCCTCACTTCCGGCCCCTGCTCGCATGCAATCGCTGAGCTTGGGCGCAGGCTGCACCGCACAGAGGAAAGGGCGGCTGTGGCCGCTGGCTGGGAGGCGGGAGAAAGAGAGGTCGGGGGGGGGGGGGGGTTAGTTGGGGATGTGGTGCAGTTAGTTTCTCTAGCTGTCGCTCAGCCCCCAGAACCCCCTCCCAATAACAAAGGGAGGCCGAGCGTTACTGCTCTTGGTGAGCACGGGCCCTCCCGGCCAGCCCCACACCCGCCCCACATTAACACAGTGCCCGTCCCATCCCCCATGCTCTGCCCCCAATATAAACGAGAACGCCCGGATTGGCTTGCCACACCCACACCCCATCCCCATGGGTCATGTGCCATCTTATACTCCACCCCTGTGAGGCCCATGCCCCAGCCCCACAGGGCACGTGCCCCCGCACCCCAGCCCCACAGGGCACATGCCCCCATGCCCATCCTGTGCCGGATTCTCCCACCTGCTTGTTGCCTGGTTACTTTCACGCCAAGTGGGCTTTGCCCCTTCCCAGGGCAGTTCTCCTCCGCACTCTGCACATCATGGCCAGTCACCCGGCCCCACAGTGCCCCTCACCTTCCACCGGGCAGACTCCTGCATGCTGGTGTGAGCCCCACCCAGCCACGCCCGGGGCCCTCGGCTAGAGAGAAGCCATGGGCAAAGCCGGCAGTGCTGGCACCATGGAGCTGGGGTGTCGTCACCCGTTTGCTCCTCTAGCGCCTCCAGCTGCCCTGTGAGCAAACCAGCCAACTCTCCTGCCCCTGACTGTCCATCACACCCACCTGCCCCGTGCCCTTGCTGCCCCCCCCCCTTCCCCCACCGCCCCCCCCCCCCTGCCCCCCCATCAATCGCACCCCTCCTGCCCCGGCCCCTGCCTCACCCTGACCTACTCCTGCCCCACCTGCCGAGTGTGTCCTGGCCTCTTGACACTGCCCTGCCAGGGCACATGTCCAGCCCCGTCCCACACAGCTAGCGGCCCAGCTGGGATCCAGGCTGAGCCCCCTGCCCAAGACCTCGGTGGTGCCAGGGTCTTCCCCAACCGCCATTTTAACTGGCCTGTGGTGCGCGCCCCACATGGGTACACCCCCTGGCACTCCCACAGCCCACGGGCACAACCAGCCATGGCAGCAAACGGGACAAGGCCGGGCTCACCAACATGCCGAGGGGCTGTAAGCCCGGCCGGCTCCACAGAGCAGAGCTCAGGTGCTGACAAGGGGGCGAGCCCACTGCTGGCCCCTTGAACACCCCAGACCAAGCCTTCACCCCTACCTGTGACTCAGCCCGGACTGTCCAGCCAACCCCTCTCTGGGAGAGGGGCCAATCCAACACCCCGGGGGGGAAGCAATGGCAAAGGGCTGAGCTGGGATGGGGGGCACCTGCTCATTGAACATGGCCGGGGCGAGGAGGAGGGGACCCTACCCAGCCAGGAGCCCACGCCCCTGGCAGATGCAGCAGGCACTTGGAAGGGCGGCTTGGCCCCTCGCTCTTGAGGGAATCCAGCCCTGCGGTGGTACTGACATCCCTCAGAGCCCGGTGGCTGCAGCTCTGCTCACACCTTCGAGCTGGAGACAGGACTAGAGAAACCCCCGTTCGCTTTCCTCTCCCCTATGGGGAATCCGATAAAGTGCTGGGCGGCGGTGGGCTTCGCTGGAGACCACCGCTCCCCTGGGACTGGGTTGCTGGGATGCTGGAGATTGACCCTGCCACACTCAGCTCTCCACTTAGGGCTTCCCTGCCCATCCCTCTGGAAATTCAGGGTCCAGCACTAGCCGAGAGAGAGGCCTTGGTGTGTCACCCCCGCGCCAGGCCTCCAAGCTCCGCCACCCCGGGACCGTCCCTGAGCGGATCCAGGCACAGCCGCACCCTTGGCGAGGGGGTCTGGGGTGTGGGTGCATCTCACAAGCTCTAGGCCTGGCAAGAATTCAGCATATCTCCACGACACTCCCTTCTCCCCCCCGGTCGGCGGTGTGTGGGGCAACCCAGCCGTTGGCTAGCGGGGGACGGGGTGGGGATCCAGGCCCAGCAAAGCCACGGCTCCAGCAACCAAACCCACCAAAGAAGAAACGAACGAGGCATCCGAAGAATAGTAATGTCATCGTCATCAGAACAATCCACAAGCACAACTAGAAGGGGAAGATCCGGGGAAGCCCGAGCGCTCGGGAGCAGAGTCCGCTGTCGAGGAACGGTTCGAAAAACAGGTCACAGATGTCCAAGCGCAAACACAACCACGGGACACGACCACGGGGAAGGTCCATGCTTCGACAGAGAATGCAAGTCGTCTCGGCGGAGCGCTGCTCAGTGCGGGGGCAGGCAGCGCGGGGGGCGGGCGGCGCGGGGCTTTGGAAGGAAGGTTTGTATCAGAGTCGGAACAGTTTCATCGCAACACCTGCTCACCTGGCTGGATGGACATGGGGGGGCAGGGAGGGGGACGGCTGGGTCTGGAGAGGTCACGGCCGGGCTGGGCTCGGGGTGGGGTTGGTTTTTTTTTTGTTGTTGTTGGTTTTTTTTTTGTTGTTGGTATTTTTCTGCAAACACAGGCACTGGAAACGGGCAGGGGGAGGGGGGACACGTGCATGCGGGCGCGTGCTTGGCACCGCTGCTCCCGGCTAGCGGCTCAGCTCAAATCACCATCTCCTTCGGGATGAAACCAAAACAGCCAGCGGTAGCTCTGCAAGACACAAACACACACATGCCGTGGGCCGGGCCCGCGCCAGGACAGCCACTGGTGGAGACGCGGCAGGAGGCCACAGGAGTTCAGCCACACCGGCACTTCTGGCCGCAGAGCTGCGTCTACACCAGGGTTTTGCTGGCATAGCAGGAGGGGCGTTTGGTCACTGTCCTAGCTAGGAGAGCTTTGTAGCGTAGACCGGGCCTGTGACCGGCTGCTCCTGCTGGGGGCTTCCACCAGAACCAGACCTGCTGACCCACCCCGTCGAAGGTCCCTCCTCGTGGGCACAGCCCTGTACGCAGAGGGATCCCTGCCAGCCTGAAGCAGGGCTGGGTCAGCAGGGGCTGGTTCTGGTCTCACGTTCCCCGGAGCAGCACTATCGGCGGGGTGTGTGTGTTAAACACGGGTTAGGTTGGGGGGGGCTCTGGTTCTGATCCCACCTTCTCCAGAGCAGCACTGTGGAGAGGGGAGGCCGGGTTGGGTCAGGGAGGTTCTGGTTCTGGTCTCACCGGCCCTGGATCAGCCCCGGTGGGGGAGCGGGTGGGGGCCGCTCGGGCTCTGGTCTCACCTTCACTGCAGCGGTGCCACGGGCGCCCCCGAGCAGTGGAAGTGGACGTTCTGCCACTTGCCGTCGCGGCGGTGCCAGACGCGGGTCTCCTCGGACTGGCTGGTGCGGGGACGGCCCTGCCCGTCGATGTACTGCGTCAGGCGGATGTAGGCGATGCAGGCGGCGTCCTCCCCGATCACGTGCACGTGGGGGTTCAGGATGGTCGTGTGGATGGGCTTGTTGTTTTTGGATAACACTGGGGAGGCAGAGAGCCGCTGTGAGCTGGGGGCAGCCTGCAGCCCAGAGCCAGGGGGATGGGCCCAAGGGACCAGCAGTGAGCCCAGGGCACGCGGCAACAGCCTGGGAGACGGTCTTGCAGGGAGGGGGCAGGTCTTGGGGGCAGGGCTGTGGTGAGGCCCATTGGGTCAGAGCCAGGGGGTGAGGGGTCTTGGATACGTCTTGCTCTGAGCATCAAATCAAGGGCCAGGGCCCAGCCAGAAGGACCCTGGGTGCTGAGCTGGGTTGGGCCGGCAGGACCCCTGGGCGCCAAGCCAGGCCGGCCAGCAGAACCTCTGAGCGCCAAGCTGGGCCAGATGGCAGGGCCCCAAGTCCTGTGCTGTGCCGGCCAATACGACCATTGGGCACCGCGCTGGGCCGACTGCCAGGAACCCCAGGCACTGAGCCAAGTCCGGCCAGCAGGATCGCCAGAACCCTGCGCTGGGCTGGCCAATATGACCCCCGGGCACTGAGCAGGGTCAGTGTGAGCCTGGAGTCTGAGCTGGGCCGGCTGGCAGGACCCCTGGGTGCCGAGCCAGGCCAGTCTTTGGGGTGCCCAGCCCCGCCCTGGCAGCAGGTGCCCTCACTCACAGTTTTCGAAATAGAATCTGTGGAAGTCCATCCCCTCGACCAGGTTGCCCAGGGCTTCGGGTTCGAATGACGTCAGGCCTGGGTCGCAGATCTTCCTAGAAGGGAAGAGCAGGCCGATGAGCGACAAGGCAGGGCGCTTGGCAGCGCCTCAGCCCCACCCAGAGAGAACCCACTGCCCCGCGGCCTGCACCGCCAGCCGCCTCTGCCGAGACACCCATGCCGGCCTGGCAGGAGGCTGCCTCGGTGCCCGTCTCCCCACCCAGCGGGCAGGGCCCCTCTGCCCCCGCCTGGGCTTGGGTTCCCCGAGGGCCAGCCTTGGCTCGCGGCATGGCATGTGGGGAGGGGGGTGCCCACAGCCAAGGCCGGCCCGTGGGGAACCCAAGCCCAGGCCGCCCGCAGAGCCCCGCGTCCAGCAGCGCTCTGCCCTGGGGACTCACGCGTAGGCCTCGAAGTCCCCGTTGTTCACGGCCTCAATCAGCTGCTCGGTGATCTTGATGATTTCCTGCTTGCGGGCTGCAGGGCGGAGAGCGGGGGGTGTCAGCAGGGGGTGGGCACTGGGGGGAGCCCCTGGACTCCAGGGCCAGACCTGGCAGTTACCCATGGGCGGCCGGGTTCACCACGACCCACAGTTTGCCCAGCCCAAGAGCCGCCCCCTTCTGCCCCGGCTGAGGCACTGTGTGTGGGGGGGGCACAAATTGGGGAAGCCTGTTCTGGCACTGCCTGGTGGGCACCCCCAGGGCTTCTGCCTCCAGGGCCGACAACCGGGCACCCTGAAAAACCAGTCAGCTCTAGCCCCTTCCTCACACCCTCCAGGCCCAGCCCCATAGCCCTCCCGTGCCCCGGGCCCACAGCTCCCCTGTGCCCCAGATCCACCCAGGTCCAGAAACCTCCCGTGCCCCATTCCCAGCCCAGTAACCCTCTGGTGTCCCTTGCCCAGCCTTGCCACATAACCCTCCTGCAGCCCGTGCTCCAGGCCTGGGGGGAGGAAGGGGGCCTGGGAGATGCCCAGGTGACCCATTTAGCTCAGTGCCCATGCATTATGCAGCGGAGCCGCGGCTCAGCTCCCTGCCATGGGAGCAGCGCTCGGAAACTTCTGGCCTGCCCTGCGGCATCCATTTCCTGCCCCCTGGCCCCGTGGGGCTGGTGGCCCTGCCCTGCCATGCTGGTGCAGAGCGGAGCTGAGCCTCTCCAGGGGGCCCGGGTCAGGGTCAGGGCGTCCTATCCTGCTCCCTGTCACAGCGGGGCGAGCGAGGGGTGATGCAGGCCCCGAGACACTTCAATCCAGTGTGGTGGTGGGGGGTCTAACCCCTCTCTAGCCAGCACCCCCAGCCTCGAAGCTGCTGGGGGCCTGGAGCCTGCCCCAGAGGGGCTCTTCTCGCCAGGCACCCCAGTTCCCCTTTCTCTCGCTGTCTGGCCACGGTCCCTGCTCGCCCACAGAACAGCCCCTGCAAGGCGTGCCGCGGGGGGACCCCCCCCTCCCTGCCCAGCACAGCTGGGGGAAGGGCTCCAACGGGGGGAGGGGCGAATGCCAAGGCAGAGAGTGCCCCACCTGCAGCTGGTTGCATCAGTGGCCAGCACCAGACGGTTCAGCAGAAGCCAACAGTGGCAGATGGGGGCTAATCCGCCTCCCACATAAGTCTCCCTCCATCCCTGCCTGAGGCTGGTTTTAGCTCCAAAGCACAAGGTTTGCTAGCCCGCCCCAAATGTGCTGCTGCTAACGTGGGAGGTTCTTGTTATCCACACAACCGTCCAATCCCTTTGGCCTCACCTGCGTCCAGTGGCAGGGGATTCCACCGACTAACGGTGTGAAAAAGCATCGCCCTTTATCGGTTCTGAATTTCAGTGTCCCTGAATGGCGCCTTGTGTTTTGAGACAGGAGAACAAACGCTTCCCCTGCTCCAGCTCAGCCATTGTTTCCTATGCTTTTATCCTGTCCTCCCTTATTTGTCGCCAGTCTTTTCAATCGCTCGTCCCAGGAGTGTTAGTCCAGGCCCTTGTTCCTTCCCATTGCGCACTGAGATGGGGGGGCCTGGTCCTGTCCACTGGAGCCAGATGGGGCCACCCCACTGATTTCTAGAATGGCTTGGTAGTCTTGTTTGGCAGTGTTTAAGAAAGCCCCTGGACGCCATACGGCCCGGTGGAGCCAGGCTGCGTGTGAATAGCATCCAGGGGCTGGGGGGCTGCCCAGTGTCTCTGGGCGGGGCTGCGTGGGGAACTGACGGTTATTAGTTACTAGTCATGTTATTGGAGCCCCAGGCCAGGTACCCAGCTCAGGCTGACAACACTGCTGTGGGTAGACCAGGACAGCTCCCCACACGGACACACTGACCCCAGGGCTGGACCCTCAGGCCAGCCGCTGTCTGCGGGCTTCTCCTGGCTCCCTTGGCCAGTGGAATGGGGAAGCTGGCTCCACTGGAGAGGGGCAGGGTGAGCGAGGCCTGGCCCAGCCCCACAGGAACATCCAGCAGGGACTTCACCCTCCCCCTGGGCCAGAGGGACCTTCCCGGGGGCAAGCCCCTCCTCCCTCCTTTGTCCAACAGACTCCCACCCCCCCAGAGCCTGCACCCATCCTTCTCGCCTGGGTTGGCCGGGCCCTCCATGCGACTGCCCCACTGCTGAATTCCCCAGTCCCTCCTCACTCCCAGCCTATGGGGCTGCCCCCACAGGCCCCGGACTCTGCTGCTCACTCCCTCCCCCGGACCCAGGTGCTACATGCCGTGCTCTCCTGGCCATCCCCCAGACCCGCTCGCTCTCCATCCCTGCCCCTGCTCTGGCACCGGCCCCTTCCACAGCATGGGTGCAAGAGCCTTCTCCCCTGCAGCCTCCCTGCATCACTGCCCTCATTTCCAACAGCACCTTTGTTCCTCCCGCACCCAGCCCCCGCACTACAGCCCCCTCCCGCTCTGCGCCGCCTCCGGGCCCAACTGGACACCAGGGTCCCAGCCCAGGGCCTTGATGCTTCCAAGGGGTCGAGCTCCTGCGGTGTAACCCCAGCTCCTCTCTCTGCTTCACACCACGCAGACGAGAGCCGAACTAGGCCCCCCGAACGGCGCCAGGCTGTGGCCGTATCAGAACATCAGCCCTGCCCTGTGGGAGGGACCTCGCGCCCTGGGCCCCGGGGTGAACAGCTCACACCCTCTTGGGATCAGCCAGCCAGCACCAGTCCTGCCACAACCCCTTCTGTGCCCCGCTCCCCTGCCCCGGGTCTGCCCCCCACCCTGAGTTAGTTAAATTCCCGCCCCTCCACAATAGTTCCGGCTAATCGGCCTTGGCACCCAGCACAGCCTTCAGGGGAAGGGTCTGTCCCCACCCCAGCCAGCTCCAGAGACTCCCCAAATCCTTCCCCGGTCCCAGCCAAACCAGCCCTTACCTGTGAGCCTGCTGGTCATGCCTGCGTCACACAGTGCTTCTCCCTGCTCAGCTCCCCACCCCTGGCTCGGCAGCTCCCATTCCCCGGGCCTGCCCCTGGCTGCGAGCTGTCAGCCAGCCCTGTAAACCATCCGCGCCGGGACTCCCAGCGCCCGGGACACCTGACGCTACAGTGCCTAGGCAGGAGCCCAGCGCTCAGACAACTGTGAACCGTCGGCACCTGAACAGAGCAAAACGCCCCTCCCGCCAGCATACGTCTGTGCCAACACCCCTCAGTCCTGACCCGCAGCCCCTGCTAGCCCAGCCCTGGGCTCATCGCCAGCTCTGCCGATGTCCCTCACTCCTGACTCACAGCCCCCGCCGCTGTCCCAGCCCTGGGCTCCCCCCCAGCTCTGCCGATGCCCCTCAGTCCTGACCCAGCAGCCCTCTCTGATATCCTCGCTCCGCCCCCCCCCGACTCTGCCAATGGCCCTCCATGCTGCTGTGCCAGCCCACATGGGCATTGCAGATGGGTTTGGGCTCCGTGCCAGGAGAGCACCCGCTGAGACCCAGCCCCGGGGTGGCTGCCAGGGCAGATTTCAGGGCTAGAGGCAGATCCAAGCTGGGTGACTGAGGCCAAGCGGCAGCCCCTCGTCCCCGAGCCCCGTTACTTACGCAGGGGAGGCAGAGGGTTCGTGACGGCTGGAGATGGGCAGGGCTGGCTGACGGCAGTGTCCGGGGGCCCGGAGCCCCTCCTCACAGTGTTGAAAAGGTCCGAGAACCTGGCGGCTGGGCCGGGATGGCCGAGAGACGGGTGAGACGATGCATGGAATGGAAAAGTGACACAGCGAGGTGCACAGGGAAGGGATTCAACTGGCCTGGGACGCATGCCCTCCCCGCTGGAGACCTCGGGCGGGGGGGCTCTCCCCAGCACCTTCCTGCTGAGGAGCCGAAAAGGGGCGAGCGCTGGTTGTTTTTTTACATTCAAAATCCAGCTCTCCGGAGCGCAGAACACGCAGGCCTGGGAGCGAGGTGCCAGGGAGGGGTTCGGGAAACGGGGGGCTGGTGAAATCCCCCCACTGTTGTTTATTGCCCTAGTAATGCACGGGGGAGCGCATGTTCCTGGCCCCCCCTCGGTGCCCGACCTGAAGGGATGAGTTTGTTCCAGCCCCAGCTTGTGTTTTAGCTCTGGAGGGCCCCTGTGCTGGACACAAATGGCCCTTCCTTGGTGGGAGATGCGGCCCTGAGACCTCCACATACCCCCCAAAGAGATTCCCCACCGAGTTAGGGACGAGCCTGCTTCTAAAGGCAAAAACCAGCGGGAGAAACCTTGACAAGCAAAACCCACCTGCCCTGCTGGCTGTTGGCACCATGCGGGAAAGGAGCGAGGGGCACCTGCCGTGCCCCCCTCACCCCCTTCTGGGGAGCGCAGCAGCCTGCACTCGGCTTTGCTCCGTGTGCAGGGCTCATGGCGCAGCATTGCCAGGCGGGCACTGTGGAGCTCAGCTCTGCAGCGGGCATGGGGCGGGCACACTGTTCCCTTTTATCCCAGCGAAGGATGATCGAGTCCAGCTCCTGGTCTGGGCACCATTGGGCAGCAGTGAAATGGGGCTGGTGGGTGCCTACGTTGGGACCTAACCAGCCCTACCTTGGCGAGGGACTGCGGTGGTCATAACCACCCCGAAAGGGGCCTGGTTCCTTTCAAGCCAAAGGAGACAGAGCATGTCTAGAGGCCTCTGCTTTGGCCAGGAAGAGGGCCAGTGAAGGGTCCCATTGGTAGCCCAATCCCGGCGGGCAGGCGTGACTAGAACCCGGGGCCGTCTGACGAGGGGAGGGTTGCCCAGGCTGAGAGCGGTGGCAAGGCCCGGGGGGGCAAGGTCCCTGGCTGGCTTCCCCGGGACGGCAGGCTCAAGGCTGAGGCGAAGGGGGTCTGTATGAGGGGAGTCCTCACAAGCCGTGTCCAGCTCGGCCTCCACCCACAGAGCACAAAACAAACGCCCAGCGCTCAGACCAGGAGCCCCAAAAGAAACTAGCGAAGGGGCAGGTGAGCCGTAGCCCCCACCGCACGCAACCAGGAGGCGCCCGGCGGGCGACTGCACCGGTCCGCGGTGGCCAGAGAAACTAGTCCAGTGCCGAGCTGCAAGCCCCCCTGAGCCCCGCTACTTACGCTGGGGAACAAGAGGGTTCGCCACGGCTGGAGATGGGCAGGGCTGGCTCCCGGCAGGCCGCGGCCCCTCAGCGTCCGGGGGCCCGGAGCCCTTCCTCACCGTGCTTAAAATGTCAGAGAACTTGGTGGCTGGGATGGGACAGACGAGAGAAGGATGAGACAGGTGGAATGGAAGCGTGATGGAGAGGAGGAGCGTGGGAAAGAGCCGGGAGCTGCGGCGGGGCCTTCCGCTAGCCAGCATACCCTGCGCTCTGCCTATGACCCTGGGGAATGGGATTGCTCTGTGGTTTAGCATCAGGGCTGAGAGCCAAGAACGCCTGGCTTCGAACCCCAGCCCTGCAACTGACTCGCTGCGTGGCTTGGGCCAGGCGCAGGGCGGCACTTTGCCATTCTGGGGCTGGTCATGATTAGCCGACCAGCTCCTTTGCTCCGTGTCTGTACAGCGCCTGGCACGGTGGGGTCCTGGGCCGTGCCTGGCGCACGTAGACGTGCCGGTAGTATAAATAGTAATAGTGACCTCTCGTGCACAATGGAACACTCTGCGTAAGTCTGGAGGCTGGTACTGGGCCGATCAATAGGAGGGAGCGATCCTGGCAAATCCAGCTTATAACGCTGCTGTTTGGAGGGGTGCAAGGCCCTGGAGGGAGGTGGCAGCTCTGCTCCCCTGGGGTTTAGGGGAGAGTTCACGCAGCATCCTAGGGAAAATGCCAGCTGAGTTCAGTCAAGTGCTGTAGGAACGGGCCAAGGGCAGAGACGAAAGGGAAGAGGTCACGCGGGGGAAGCATGGCCAGGGCTTTAGCGCGAGTCTCGCAATGGCTGCTCTCTCTCTTGAAGCCCCAGCTCCTGGAGGCAGATGATTACCAAGCAGAGGCTCAGCTTTCCCACCACAAGCAGCACCTTCCTCGCGGTGGTGGTTGTGGAGAAAAGCTTGGCATGTAACCCAAGCCAAGTAACCTAAAGGCTCAGAAACCAGGCGGCAAAGAAACGGAACCCAACCTTCATTGGGTCTTTTTTTTTAAATCTCAGTCAGGTTTGATGAGGCCGAGCTCCGGATTCTGAGGGCCTGGCTCGTTCTGTTTCATTGTCTCACGCCAGCAGCACTGTAACGTGAGTGTCTCCGGGAGCCGGGCCTTCCAGGAAAACTGCATCCATTGCAAGATTGGCTCTCAAACCACGAGAGGTGGCAGATCCTTCTCTCTAGCTTGGCTCCTGGACACCGGGACCTCCTACCCAGGCCCCAGGGGACAGGCATCTGCATGGCTGCCACAGAGGCCCCAGTCACACTCGCTACTTACGCTGGGGAGGCGGAGGGTTTGTGACAGCTGGAGATGGGCAGGGCTGGCTGGTGGCAGGTTGCAGCCCTTCGGCGTCCGGGGGCCCGGAGCCCCTGCTCACCGTGAATAAAATGTCAGAGAACCTGGCAGCTGGGACAGGACAGACAAAAGAATGGAGAGAAGGATGAATGGAATGGAAAAATGGAATGGAAAAGCAGCAAGACAGGAGGAAAGCAGGGGAGGAGCAGGTGTGGGAAGAGCAGGTGTGGGAGGAGCAGGTGTGGGAGGAGGTCTGTATTGATTTCCAATAGCAGGGCTTCCCCGGAGCTGTCAGGGACAGCGAGCGAGGCCATGGACTTCACGGTGCTAATTTCACTCTAAGGACCCTGGTTATTAACAACAAAACCAACGTGCCGTGGCAAAGCCCCTCGGTGCCACAAGGGGGTGACAGGCTCTGCGGAGCTAGCCCAGGTCGTCTCCTTGCGGCAGGAGGCAGGAGAAGGCTGGATTTGTCCTCCAGAACCCACCCCTGCATCCCAGTGTGGGTTAGGGGTGGGGGGCAGGTGATGGTTGGAAAGGAAAGGAACCCGAACACGCTAAATGCAGACCATGCTCCAGTGCTGCCCAGCTGAGCTGGCACAAAGGGAAATCCTGCCCTGGTGCAGGCAGCCCCTATGCCCAGGCACAGGGCTCGGTACCAGCTGCCGGCAGAGTGGAGACTGGAAGGGACGTGGCAGGAGCAGACGAGCGGTGCAGCGATTTTGCACCGTTTGCAGAGGCCCAGAGGCCGGGGTGGGATTTAGGGCAGCCGAAGCTTGCTCCGGGGTGAAGTGGAGGGGACATATCTGCCCCTGCAGTTGCTGAACAGAGGGGAGATGCGGGGCAGAGTGGCTGGGTTACTCCCTGCCCTCTAAGTGCCATGTCCTCGGCATGGCTAGCCATTATAATCCCCTCCCTAACCTGGATTCTGAGTGAGGCCTGCCCTGCATCCGCCTGCACGACAGCTCTCCTGCCTGAGCCTTGGCAATATTCTGCTTCCCAGCTGCGTCCCCGGCGGGCACTGACTGTGGGCACCTGCTGGATGCCCCACACGAGATGGCAAAGCCCCACGAGCTTCCCCCGGGGCCAAGGCAGGGTGGTTCCCCACAGGACATTTTCTAGAGCTCCGGCCACGAGACCACATGGAATGGGAGAGCGGCTGGACGGGCTCTGTGGGACCCGGCCCTGCACCCCAACACACCCTGGACGAGCAGCCCGGGTGACTTCCACAGGGCTCTTGGCTGGGGGTGTGTGACGGAGCAGGGGATGGGGATGGGGAATTGCCCTTGCAGGAAAATCCCTGAGCTGTAACCTGAGCCAGGAGGGGGGTTGGGAGAAGTGACATCTTCTGGCTGGAGACTGGACAAAGGAGAGGTGGAGCTGGGGGGAGGAGAGAGAGCGGCTGGAGGAGTTTTTAGTAGGGTTACCATATGTCCGGTTTTTCCCGGACATATCCGGCTTTTTGGTAATTAAATCCCCGTCCGGGGGGAATTGCCAAAAAGCCGAACATGTCTGGGAAAAATACCGGCCGGGCACTTCCCCTCCCAGGCTCCAGCTGCTCTGCTCCTCCCCTGACTCTTCGGCTCTGTTTAAGAGCCGAGCTGCCCGAAGCCCAAGCGCTACCGGCTTCACGGTTTGCCGGGCAGCCTCCAGACCCTGCGCCCCCGGCTGGGAGCTTTCCCTCCCGGGCTCCAGCTGTGCTGGGGAAGCGCCGGCCGGGGGCGCAGAGTCTGGGGGCTGCCCGGCAAACCGTGAAGCCGTTAGCGCTCGGGCAGCCCTTTTCGCGTGGCTGGGAGGGAGGAGGGGGAGTTAGGGCGGGGACTTTGGGGAAGGGGCGGGGAATGGGTGGAGTTGGGGTGGGGAAGGGGCGGAGTTGGGGCGGGGCGGAGTGGGAAAGGGGCGGGGCCAGGGCCCCGTGGAGTGTCCTCTTTTTTTATTTTTTAAATATGGTAACCCTAGTTTTTAGTTTCAGTTTGGTGCTGGGTGGTGGAACGCAGGGAACCCCAAGTCTCTGGGGTCTAAGCTCCCTGCCCCCCCAAAGAAGGACTTGACTGAGGGGTCCTGGTTGTACCTACAAGCTCTGTTGTAGACTGCGTTCCTATTGTCCAATAAACCTTCCATTTTACTGGCTGGCTGAGAGTCACGGTGAATCCCAGGAAGAGGGGTGTAGGGCCCTGACTCCCCCACTCTCCGTGACAGGGGGTGAGGGAACGGACACAGCAGGAGAGGGCGAGCTCCCAGGGACAGGAGGAACACTGGCTTTAACACCGAAGGCTGGGGAGAGATGACACAGTGGAGCCCTGAGGGGGCGTGAATACAGAGAGAGACCGGATGGCACACTGAGGCCCCAGGCTGGGAGCCAGGACTCCTGGGTTCTATGCCCGGCTCTGCTCCTGACCCCCTAGGTGCCCCGTGGCACCGCCCGTAACGATTGATCGTGGTAACGCCCGCTCTCTGACATGGGGCTGGTGCCCCGGAGCCCTGCCAGAGGCTGCGGGGAACACTGGCTGGGAGCCCGCAGCCCAGGTACCAAGGGCACAGGAGCTGCAGAACGGCAGAGAAAATCGGGTTGAAAACCAAGTCCCAAAACCCTGCAGGAAAAGGGAACGTCGGCTTGGATCCCTGGGGGGAGTCCCAGCTCAGGCCAGCCCACCGCTGGCCAGGCACAGGTGAGGAGCCCAATTGCAGCCACACTGGCCTGCAGCGAGAGCTAGCCCAGGGCATGCAGAGGGACTCCGGCCTGGCCCAGCCTGGCCCGCCCCCTGGGCCACACAAATAGCACACCCCGTCCCAGAACCTCCTACCCCTGGCACACACAGAGCAACCCCGTCCCAGAACCTCCTACCCCTGGCACACGCAGAGCGAGCCCCCGCCCAGACCCCCCCAGCACATGCAGAGCGAGCTCCATCCCAGGACACCCCCAGCACACGCAGAGTGAGCCCCATCCCAGACCTCTGCCCCAGCACACGCAGAGCGAGCCCCATCCCAGATCCCCCCCAGCACACGCAGAGCGAGGCCCATCCCAGACCTCTGCCCCAGCACACGCAGAGTTAGCCCCATCCCAGATCCCCCCCAGCACACGCAGAGCGAGCCCC
>NW_020664404.1:45416-108114 GCF_002925995.2 Terrapene triunguis | reverse complement strand
CCCAGACTCACCCCCGGCACACGCAGAGCGAGCCCCGTCCCAGACCCCCCCCCCCACCCCCCGAGCGGGCCCCCCCCCCCCACCCCCCCCCCAGCACACGCAGAGCGAGCCCCGTCCCAGACTCCACACAGGTTCCACAGACTGACTGTGTGTTGTGTGAAGAAATACTTCATTTTGTGTGTTTTAAACCTGCTGCCTGTTAATTTCCTTTGGTGACCCCTAGTCCTTGTGTTATGAGAAGGAGTAAATAACACTTCCTTATCTACTTTCTCCACACCAGGCATGATTTTATAGACCTCAATCATATCTCCCCTTAACAGTCTCTTTTCCAAGCTGAAAAGTCCCAGTCTTATTAATCTCTCCTCACACGGAAGCTGTTCCATACCCCTAATCATTTTTGTTGCCCTTTTCTGAACCTTTTCCAAGTCCAATGTATCTTTTTTGAGATGGGGTGACCACATCTGCACACAGTTTTCCAGATGTGGGCGTACCATGGATTTATACAGAGGCAATAGGATATTTTCTGTCTTATCTATCCCTTTCTTAATGATGCTCAACATTCTGTTCGCTTTTTTGACTCCCGCTGCACATGGAGTGGATGTTTTCAGAGAACTCTCCACAACGACTCCAAGATCTTTCTTGAGTGGTAACAGCTCATTTAGACCCCATTATTGTATAGGTATAGTTGGGACTCACCCATGGAATTCGATTCCTGGTCCTCTCCACTGACTCCTGCCAGTTCCCAGCAGCGACACTGCCCCGGCTGGGGGAACCCTCCAAACTGCCCCTAGATCCCACTGGATTGAAGCGTCTCTGGTTCAGTGTCCTCTCTCCTGTCCCAGCCCCCTCTTCTTCCCCAGCCCCCCATTCTGCCCCCTCGCTGGGCAGCTCCCAACCGACCCCACAACCACCCTTCTCCTGGCTGATCACTCAAGGCTGCTAACGCAGAGACGCCAGCTGCCGGGCACTGCCCACCACATCTTGCTGCCCGGCCAGCCCTGGGGGGCACCTGGCTGGCTGCTGGTGGGGCTGTTACCTTTCGTGTCCTCATCCTCTATGGTGGTGTTGGTGCTGTCGGACGATTCCTGCGAAGACAGGCGGGAGGGAGAGAGACCAGAGAGCGCGTTAGGCAGGGCTGGGCCACGGTCACCCAGTGTCGGGGCCAGAGCCCCAGCACAACCCATGAGCCTCGTCCTGCGTCTGCCCCACAAGTGGCCCCTCTGGGCGTGGACGCTCAACAGCACTGTGATGTGGTAAAGGCAGGACAGCTTCGCAAGACAACCCCCTCCAGTACTCCTCCCCAGGCCCGGCAGATCCAGGCCCCCAACCCAAGTCTGGGGCCTTTAGGAAGTTATATCTGCCCCCTTCCCCTAGTGGGGCCTTAATTCCCCTCCGGGGTGAACGGGAGTGGCCTGGAACAGCTGTGCCCACGATGGCAGCCAGGCACAATAGTCGGCTGAAGATCTGGCCCCGTGCCCCTCACCGTGGTATCGGGGAGGGGAGCTGTGCTTGCCCTGAAGCTCCCGAGCGAGGCTAGCCCAGGGGGGACTCAGGCATAGCTCACGGTAGCCAGGTCTCTCTTGAGGCTCCCACTCATGCCTCCTGCCTGCAGCCCTGCCCCTCCAGCGCTGGGGCAGCAGGGAAGGATGGGGAACGGCGCCAGGGACCCCTCGCAGCACCAGGCAGGACTGCAGGGAGAAAAGCTGCCCTTTGACTCTGGGCCAACAGCCCTCCCCAGAACCCTTCCTTGGGCACCCACCTGAGCTCCATCCACTGATCAGGCTCCCGGCCAGCCCAATCCTGCGCCCCACCTTCCCCGCCATCAGCAGGGAGGCAGGAGCAGCATGCGGCCAGGGTCTTCCCCCCACAAGAGGCTCTGGGGATGGTGGGTGGATTGCAGAGCCCTCCAGAACGAAGGGAAAATGGGATCTGCCCTTTTGCAGACGCATTTACTTCAGGTGGACAGCAAACATTTCCCATCTCACTCCAGGCAGCTGGCGCCTGTGTTGGAAAATCCCTGTCGCGTCCCAACCCCAGGAACAATCCCAGCTCTGGCAGGGGGGTCCTGGGAAGATGTGACCTTAGCTGAGAGCCTGGAGGCCAGCCTGAGTCAGCACAGAAGGGGAAGGAGAGGCATCGCCCCAGTTACGGCACCTTCTGGTTAGTTTAACGCAAGGCCAATCTCCTGGGTTAAGGGGAAGGAACAGCTTGAGGGAGGGGTTTGCTGGGAGCCCTGTCTCGTTCTGGGCCCACTGAGGAGACCTGCTCTGAAAAGCGCTTCACAGCCTGTGCAGACAGGTATCACGCCAGCCCTGAACAGAGACAGCGACCGGCCCGTCTCGCTGCCGTCACGGGGTTGGGGGAAACCAGGTTTCCGTGGCACCTCCGGAGCAGCGTACGCCGTCAGCGCCAGGCTCTGAGTCGCACCAACGAAAACAGGCAGGAAGCGCCCAGGCGGGGCCAAGGCCTTGGCTTCGTGTCTAAAGGAAGGGGTCATCCAGGGGTGGGCCATCTGGCCACCAACGTATATCACTGAGCAGCGAAGGAGCCTGAATTCAAGCCAGTGCCCAAGGCTCCACCGCCATTACCAATGCTGTGAGCTAGCCAGTCCCTTCAGCAAACCTGTGCAGCTAGCCCCGTGCCCTGGCCTTCAGGAGTTGGACAAGACCCATTCGATCGCCTGGTCTTCCCCAGGAGCCTTTGTAACCATGCTGCTCTGTATGGAACACTATCACTCCGCGGCCTTGCTATTCATACCACGGCTTCCACGCTCGATTGTTAGGCAATCGCCAGCCCTCAGGCCACAAGGTGGTGTGGGACAATGGAGAACCAGACCCAAGTCCCGTCTATGCCCTGACACCAGTTGCCTTCCCTTAGAGTGACTGAGATGTAGCTAATTATGGAGCCGATCTGCCAGACTTGCACGGTGGGAACAAAGCCCTTTCCCCACCCGTTGGAGTAAAATTTTAAAATCCTCAAGCCACAGCTCAGCCAGGGAAAAGGCCCTTAAACCTCCCACCCCCTTCAACTGGAATAGAGACGCCACCTTCCCTCTGAGCGAGACCAGCTGCCAAGTTTGCTGTCTGGGGCAGAACAACCTGCATGGCAAGACCTTCTGGTGCCACCTGGACAATTAGACAAAAAGGTCTCTGGAGAAAATAGGCCAGGTCCTGCTTGTTCCACCTTCCCTTGTTCGTCCACTTATGGGGTGAGTAAAGCGGCTAAGAGGCTGCCTGCCTGCTCATTTTTCTCAGAATAATTTCTGCAATGCATGAAGGAGAACAAAATCGGGTTTGTGCTCCTTGTTGTTTCCATGTGATGTAGAAAGAAAGCCCATCTGCCCTGGAGTCTCTGTGGCGCCCGGCGACCTGGCCGGATTGTGACAGCACAAATCAGAGCAGTGAACTAAGGGGTTTTTTGGGCTGTTCAGACTCTTTACTTCAGGTTTGTTAATGTCTGTTTAACTCAAGCCATTCAGAAGCACCTGAGAGAAAGCAGGACTCTGTTGCAAATTCAAACAGATCCTACAGTTCCATCCTGCGTTGGCTCATAATCGCCATGGCAAAGACCTCCAGTGCATCTTCCGCCAACCCCAGTGCAGGTTATTTCTAAGATGGAAAAAAGCAGCTTTTGGGAAACAAGAATCCCGCCCCCCCTTTTCAGCCTTTTTTATCCATCCCAGAGAACCAAACCAAGGGCACAGACCTGGCCGTTGCAGGGCGCCTTTAAGAGACGAGCTCCTTAAAAACCAACTCCTCACGGCCGCTGGGTGACTGGTGTGTGGATGTAGGTGCCAGGCCCTGCTCCTTTTGTATTCCCCAGGTGGGGCAAAGGGAGCAGAGGTACAGCAGTGCCCTACCTGGGGACGTACTGGTCTCTGGTGGGCACACAGCTGCCAGGACTGGCCCCACCTTGATACACCGCCCGCGCTGGGGACATGCCGGCAGCTATGGCAGCATCCTGCTCTCCCGGCCGTCGACGCGCATTAGGAGTCGCTCCCCCGAAGTCCATGGGGCTGCGGTGAGGGCAGGGCGATGGCGGGGGAAGCAGGCTACGGCCCACGGGAGGTTCCCTGGAGCGCTCTCGGCTTGGGATCAGTCACCCCGCGGGGCGCCGGCCCCACAGACCGGGGTAAGGGACCCATCAGGCTATTTACAAAAGCTGCACAGGCAGGTGGAAAGTCCAGCCAAGGGGACACTGAGGTGGATATAGCGCTGGGGCAATGGATTAGCTCCTGAGGGCCCGATCCTGCACACCCTCTGCCGCGAATGCACTGCTCAGCGAGGCAGGAGGCTGCCGTGCCAGACAGCTGGGCCAAGCGGGCAGGAGGGGCCAGAGGGCAGGAAACTGCAAACTGTGAATCTGTCCCTACTGCAGCCGAACCTACTCCCCACCCGGCTCTGCCTGTGCCCCCTGCCCCGGGGAGTGGGGATGGCCAGATGCGCCGAGGGAATGAGTCGGAAGTCGGGGATGGAAAGGGATGCTCAATCCCTGCAGCGGAGAATGGGTGAGGACGAGATGCAGGCTGGGGCGGAGGCGGGGGCTGTGTGAGAGCAATGGATGAACGTGGCATGGAAGGAGTTTATCAGTCCTCAGCCAGTCCCAGCTCTGGGGCTGTCTGCTCACTTGCCTCTCCGTGGCTGTGCTCGGAGCCAGCTCAGGATCTCTGCTCTTGGACTGGCTTCTCTGGGGGCTCTCCACCCCCCTCCCTTACCGAGCAAGTGCCCCACTTCCAGCTGGATGCTGGTTGGGCCAGCGAACCCCCCACCCCGGATGGCCAGAATCCCCCAAACCCCGGTTCTGCGACCACAAACATGGCTCTAGGCCTGTTGCTGCGGGGTGAGGAGCACGCGGAGCGGCATGCACAGCAATACACCCTCCGAGAGGCAGCCAGTGCATGCTCCGAGCACGGAGCCCACTGCCCCCATGGGGCTCTGAACCCTGAGATACTAAGGCTGGAGCAGAATGGGTGGCAGAGCCCCCAGCTGGTATCTCCCCCACGACTTCAGGGGCGTTTGCGCCTGAGGAGGGGCAGCCCTTGTGGGGGTCATCACTTGCTGTTGGCAGCAATTCCGCAGGAGACCTGGTGGGAGCAAACAGCAAAACTCCCACAGACTGCACTGGGGGCCAGGTTCCCCCCAAGAGCCAGGGTCTACCCTCCAGACTGCTCTCCCACTGACCACGCTCCGTCCCCTTGAGCTCTGCAAGGAGGCCGATGCCCTGCAGACGCGTCTGCTGGGCCAATCTGCTGCCCTGGACAGCTCCCTAAGGGGCACCCAACTCCTGTTCTCTTACGCTCCAGAGAGAGACTGGAGCACACTAAGGAGGAAAAGCCTGAGCCCAGGCTCTGTCCCCAGAGGTGAGAGCGCACAGCTGTGTCAGAACGTAGCCAAGATCGCAACTGGGCCAAGGGCGAAGGAAAGACAGGCAGCAGTACCTTAATGCCGTCCGCGGGGTTATGGATAACGGTGGTTTGAGGCTCCTACGGAAGAGAGACAGAGGAAGGAGAAGAGAGACAGAAAGGAAGGAAAAAACAACACAGTAGTCGTTGGAAGAGAGGGAAAGACGGATCAGAAAACGGTGACAAGAACGTGAAGGGGAGGGGGGAGACGGAGGGGGGACAGACCCAGAAGAGAGCAGGGAGGGGGGAGGATGGAGGGAGAAAAGCAAAAAGTAATTAGTTCAGCCAAAGGCAAATGATTAAAAAAACAGAGAGTGGCAGAGTAAACCAGGAAGAAAGAAACGGGGTTTGGGGGTTGGGGCTGAATCTCCATGAATGAAACCGAATCACAGCCCAAGCCATGGCATGAGCATCTAGGCGAGGTGTGGGGGAATGGAGAGCGTGAAGCTGAAATTGGATCAGAGCCCTCTGAGGTGGGGGGCACGTCAGGAAGGAGGCAGGGCTACCAGCACCCCGATACAGGCGGCACCAGGGAGCCCTGCAAGTCCCTGTGAGCTCAAGAGCGGTCACGAGGGCAAGGCCAGCGCCATTCACAGGGAAGGGGCGCCCTGCTCCAGATGCCAGCGGGAAGGCAGCTAGTTGCCCAAGCATGGAAGGAACGGCCCTTTAAATGCGCCTGTCTCTGGGGAGTGCTCTCAGCCATCATCAGCCAGCCCAGGTCTCAGCCCTGAAGGAGCCTGGGTCCAGCCAGAGGGGAAGGGTCCAGCTGGGGGACCGTCTTTCCTGCAGCCTTGTGTTTGGGATGTGCGGCCTCCCCACCTCTCTCGCCACCCAAGGGCTTGCAGGTCGGCGGCACAGAGCTCTTACCTTTGCCAGAACACAGCGGGGGGGTCGCGAGATGGGTTTGCGTCCGGGAACTTTACCATGCGCTTACCTGGGAGGCTGGCAAAGTCCCCGTGTCTCATCAGCCACACAGCTGGTCTCTCTCTGGCGCCCATGTGGGTTCATATTGATGAAACAGGTATTGGAATGACCAGAAAACGTCTGGACCATTGAACGCTGGTGAGCTGCTGCCTGGCCTAATCTCACTTGTCATATGCCTGGTCCCCCCGTGATGTAATACTTGAGCGGCTGCATCATGAGCCTCGGTGAGTGTGCGAATCACCATGCAGGAGAGGGACACGACGGAGTGCAAAGAGCTGCTCTTCCACAGAAATTGTCACGCCCCCTTGGAAAGCAGAGCCCCATGGACACGGGACAGGCTACGGGGGGTGGAGGGGGGCGTGTCGTACAACTGGGAACTCCCCACTTCCAGATCATCAGCAAAAGGACTCAAGATCCTTGCGGCTTTTCTGCTCATCCCTGAAGACGAGTCTTGCAAGCAGACTCCTCCCATCGGCTGAGTTTACAGCTAAGAGCACATGGCAGGAAGGGGATAAGCCCTAGTTCCTTTGGTTTGGGGTTAGCTCCATGCTGCATGGACTCGGGGCAGGGGGGCAGGTGTTTCTAGACAGACGGCAAGAGATCCCCAGGCTGCGTTTAGCCCTAAAGGTCAAATCGAGCTTGCTCATTATAGAAGCCTTGCGATGGGGTGTCACCCCCGCAGGGCAGAGCAGGCTGTCAGGCAGCACCCGGGGGACAGCCTGAAAAGCTAACTGATGATGAGGGGCAGGCTGGGCTGGTACAAAGCCAGCAAGCTGGGAGCAGAAGAGGGCTGGCCGGGTAGGCTGAGAGCCAGGGCTTGGGCTGGCGGCTGGCTGGCTGAACGGAGCTGGAATCCAGGCTGAGAGGGAGAAGCAGCAAAGGATGACGAATAGCTTCAGATTGGGAAGAACAGAAAGATCTGTCTCTGAAGGGGAGGGAGCAGACGGGGATGGAAACACGAGTAAGGAAAAGGATCGACATCTTACGCTGATGCTGGGAGATGTTAATCCCTTGAAAACAGCAGAACGGATTAGGCGCAGTATCAGAGAGCTAGGATGAGCTCAAAGCCGGCAGGGTGGCCATTTAGTAGGAGAACATACACATGAGGAACAGGCTGAGAAACTTCTTAAAACTAGAATCTTATGTGCAATAAAAGTAATTTGCCAGCTACCTAAGTTTGTGACAGAAGCAAGTAGTATTGACCAGATAGCAAATGTGAAAAATCGGGACAGGGGGTGGGGGGTAATAGGATCCAATATAAGAAAAAGACCCCAAAATCGGGACTGTCCCTATAAAATTGGGACATCTGGTCACCCTAGAAGCAAGAGGGGTAACGTACAGGGTTCCACTAGGCATGGCTGAGGATGTAATTAAAAAGAGGATGGGGAGGATCCAGTGCTGATTAGCAGGAGAGGGGGAGACCAGAAGCCATCCACAGCTGTCTGAGTAACATTTAAAGCTGCAACGCTACCTGATAGGAACTCAACTCTGCTGGGTTAAACCATATACTTCGGCCCCTTTGCTGCCTGTCAGGGGAAAATGAGGGGCGGTAAATGTGGAGAAGTGCGGGGGAAGAACACAACTACAATGCGGCAGTTATAAACCCAGCGCAGCACACGGAGGGTGTGTGGCCGCAGAACAAGCTAGAGAGAGACAGAAAATTAAAACCATCCATAAAACATCCTAACACAAAATATTCGCATCGGAATTTGGAGGAGGAGGAAAACGAGCTGCTGGTACAACACCACGCAGTTCAGGGCAGGGAAGATGACATAAGGGGAATAGATGAAGACACACTGCTTGCAGGCAAAGAGAAATTTATAGCATTTATGACCAACGTGATTGATTGTAGTTTACAGAACAGGGAAGAAGACGACTGAAAGATTAAAAATGATAACCAAAGTGACAGAAAAGAATTTACAAAACCAACAAGGAGTCCGGTGGCACCTTAAAGACTAACAGATTTATTTGGGCATAAGCTTTCGTGGGTAAAAAACCTCACTTCATCTGATGCAACTGAAGAAGTGGGTTTTTTACCCATGAAAGCTTATGCCCAAATAAATCTGTTAGTCTTTAAGGTGCCACCGGACTCCTAGTTGGTTTTGTGGATACAGACTAACACGGCTACCTCCTGAGAGAAAAGTATTTGCATATGGGCAATCTCTCAATAGACCACATGAATGCAATTTTAAATGAAGGTAATAATGTAGTTTAAACAACACAGCGTTTTTTTTGTTGGAGGGCACATAGTTTAGTAACACATGGCCGGGAATGAAAGAACGCTGGGTTTGAAATGGAACACAACCCTGATGAGATATGTGTCTAAGAAACATGGTTAGTGAGAAAACTCATGTTTAGGCTTTCAGGATATGATGTAATCAGCCGTGACAGAGAAATGAAAAGAGGAGGAAGATCTAAGTTATGTTGGTATCGATGTGCAGAACTTATGTTTTGAGTACAATACTGTTGAGAATTCCTCTGCAGAATTATAACACCTTCATACAAATCTATAAAGTTTACAACCCAGATAAAAAAACGAGACAATCTAGAATTGGAAGAGTTAGTTAAGGGTGTCAAAAGCCCGTATATTATTTGTGGAGACCTTACTAGCCATATTGAATTATGGGGAAGCAGGAAAACGGACTATAAAACAGTTTCATTGATACGCCCAACCTGGTATTGCTCAATTCTGAAGGTTTCATTTGGTGGATGGGACTTTTTCATGTTTCGATCTGGGACTTGCAAGAAGCAATATGGCAAAGTAATGCAGCTGGGAAACTATAAAGAAGATGGAATGGGAAGTGATCACTTGCCTATGCTAATTCCATATCAAGGCCAAGGTAACGTTGAAAACACTGAAGGAATTCCTACCTGGAGGCTTAGAAAACCAAATTGGGGATGCTTTAAGAGTAGGTGTGCTGAGTATCCAAGTACCAATTCTGTAAGTGATAATCTAGAGGAATTTCATGATAATATAATAAAAGGAGCTGTAGCAGCAAGCAATCTAGCTATATGTAAGATATTGAACTGCCACAAACTCCAAAATTCAGTTCCCTGGTGGAACGAAGATTGTCAAGCTGCAGTTAAAGAAAGAAATACGGCATACAAACAAGCCAAAAGTATAATGAATAGCAAGGACTTCATGAACTATAAATGCTGTAAAGCAGTGGCACAAAGAACTATTAAAAAGGCAAAGAGAGATTTGGAGAAAGTATTATGGGGAATTGAACAAAGATTCCAAGGCTTCAGAGAGAGATAAACGAATGAATGAGATACAGAACAAAAACAGATTAGACCCGGACTTAGAGTAAATGATAAAGTCGAACGTTCTGACTCAGGAAAAAGCGGACATTTTAGCCAAAGAGTTCCAAAAAGCTAGTAGTGATGCAAAGCAAAGCAAAGAGTTTTGTGAACCCAAAAGAATGTTTGCCGAAGAAAACTGTAATATAAAGATGACACAGTGAATGAAAATTTCAGCATACTGGAACTCAAAAAAGCTAATAGACAAGAGCAAAACTACAGCCCTCTATAAAGATACCATAGGTAATGCAATGCTTAAGCACCTACTGGAAGGCAGCATAAGGGTTTCTTTTAAACGATATAATAATATCTGGGAAGAGGAATACTGCCGGCCGAATGGAAGCAAGCAGTGGTTATACTGATAGGAAAACCTGCTAAAATACGCACGAGACCTGATGCGTTGATCTATTCCGCAAAATGAAGGAAAGACTGAAAAATGAGAGCTTAGTAGCATGCTTGGGGAAAAAACGAAATTACGCACTATGTACAGAGCGGTCTCGGGAAAGGAAGCTGCACAGCTGATCATACTGTAAGATTAAAAAGAGAAATACAAACCCCCAGGAGGACCAGAGCGTTTCTGACAGCTGTCTTCTTGGACACCGAGAAAGCATGACATGCTGTGGAGGGAAGGCTTGCTGTAGAAGCTAGCCACGGTTGGAATAAGAAGAAGAAGGTTCAAGCGGGTAAGAGACTACTTAAGTAATAGAAGAACCATACAAGTAAAGATGGGGGCAGCTTTGTCAAATCTTTATAAACGAACTAATGGCTCTCCCCCGGGGGTGTTATCAGCTCAACCCCGTTTAACTTTATGACTAATGATCCCCTGGGGAGTATACAGGCAGGAATAGTTATTATCTGATTTGGGGATGACTGTGCGATATAGACCCAACATAGAAGGCTTCCGATAGCTGTGGAGAGAACCAATGAGACGCTCGAAGGGGATGTGGTTTCAAAATGGGGAGATATGCGGGGATTTAAGTTCTCACTTGCTAAAGCCAAGATCGTCCCAAAGAGGAAGACTGGGGAGGAACAGAACTTCTCTCTCTCTCTCTCTCTAGATAGGGCCCGTTGTTTTCAGTTTTTATTTTATTTAATTTCCCCCTGGAATTTACAGTGTTTATTACAACAACAAAAACAGGCAAAAATCAGTGCAAAAAACTACTAATAATTTTTCTGGGTAAATATCGGGATTTGTTTTGGTGGATGGAAAGACTGGGGGCGGGGGGAAAGCATTCAGTAGATTAATGCTCTGACTTCCGTTGATCGGTGTGGTTTGGTGCAGAACTAAAACAGAACTCAAAACACAATGCCACCTCCGAGGTTAAGAAAACAATAGATCTCATGCAATGTATTGTAGTTTCCTAATAAAACAAGTTATTTTTTATATAGCTGAATGATACAAAAGTAGGGTGAACATCAGAAAAAACAGAATAATATTTTTTGTAAAACCCAGGATTTTTTCGATAAAAATCGGTTTAAACTGAAAACAAAGGGGCTTATCTGTATAGAAAAAAAAATACAGGTAGCTCAACATTTGACATTCTTAGGAGCTATGTCCAACAGCAAGCTCACTTGGAAGGGTCACCTAGGTAATATCAAGATTAAATGTAAAGCTAGGATGAATCTGCTTCAAAGAATTGCTGGGAATGCTTGGGGTATGCCAAGCCTTTAACTCCACTTCTAACTCAACACTCGAACAATCAGAGCCGAGCCGAGCCCAAGCTCTGCAAATCGCAGGTGGTGTGAATATCACGATTCCGTTGTGTGGGCTGCAGGTCGCAACCGGAGAAATGCCTATAAATGGAAGGATGAAATTGTTAGATTTCACATTTTGGACGAAGGTTAATGGAAACAGAGAAGATCAAAGTACTCAATGAATAGACGAGGACTGCTGGGAATTAAGTAGAGAAGAAGTAAGTGGATGCCACAAACTCCCAGGGTCAAAAGGTGGGTAAAAGACTTGGGTGAAAAGGAAGGTCTGGATGAAATTAAAATCTATAGTCCTGGGAAATCCACCTACAGCTGGACGGTTGTGGACTGGAATGATAAGAACATAAGGATGAGCAGGGCTATCAAATATGACGACTAAGATTTCTGAATTTATACATAGCAAATGGGGCCAGCTTTGCTAAAGCTGTACTGACGGTTCCAGAGACAACAGCACGGGCAGAGTGGGAATGGCCTTGGTATCCCCGAATTTGGAATTAAGAAATCTAGGAGCCTAGCCAATTTTGCGGCTGTTTGATGGCCAAATTGATGGGTGTACTGTTGGCACTGACCTGGAGAAAAGCTGTATGCCCAGCTATGGCTGTTATCCTACCTGACTCTTTACTGGGTGTAACAGCGATTAGAAAGAAAGCCTTGGAAAGCAGGAATGACTTATTCAATGAAATATTGTTCTTAACTACAGAGATAGCACAATTGGGTGTATATATATATAGTAACAGTTTGGATTCCGGGGCGTGTTGGGACACTGGGCAATGAAATAGCAGATAAAGCCACAAAAACTGCCTTACAAAGTGAGGAGGTTGAGAAAACAGGACTTCAAAAGTTTGGTTAAGAGAGAACTTGCAAAGGAACGGGAAGTACTTTTTCCAAGAGGAAAAAGGACAACGGTTCCATGAACTATGTCCTCAACTTGAGGATAATGGTCTATTAATAGCTACGACAGCTCTGAATATAGTTACTTTCGTTCTTCAAACAGCTTGCTGTGACCCGAATGGTAATTTATATTTACGAAACAAGCACAAAGACGTGCTCTGCGACGCGCGCAAAAGTCTAAGACCCAGCTGAGCAACTGTTGTGGTAACGCAGGGAGGATTACACAAAAAGATTCTTTCTCAAGAACTGAGAGGCCGCGAGGTGAAAGACTATCGTCGGAAAGGACTGGTGAGGGCGCCGGGAAAGCGGGGCAGCCGTAAAAGAGAATCACTTCACTTTTCGAAGGATACTGGGCTAGGGGGGAGGATATAGGATTTTGATGATGCGAGAACGGCTGAAGATGAAGCATAAAACGAGAGGAGAAGAAAAAGATAGAACAGACGAGGGCTGCAGGGAACGTAATCTGGAGTTTGGGCAGGCAAGCCCAGAGGAGGGGGCTGGAAGATGGAGAAGGGGAGCAGAAAAGGGTCCAGGGAAATAGCAACAGGATCTGGGATCAAGTAGATGGCAGTTGCTAGACTTAGAGTCCCTGGTCTGGAAGCCGGGGTAGTGGGGGGCCCGGGTTCCCCTACCAACTGCTGGGGAAGCGGCAGAGGGCCTGGCCCTGGAGCAGGCACACGCACAGCTGATCCAGTGGGACTCTGAAACCTACAAGGGTAGGATTATTAATGACCTGGCCGGAGGGCTGAGTCACACGGCGAGTCCAGGAGAGCGAGGTCAGAAAGGGATCGTGACCTGAAAAGTACTAATCCCCAGACGTGGCCACCAGGAGGCTCCCCAGCGGTGACTAACCCCCGTCACAAGCCTGTATCACCTTCTGAACCCTACGACTGTCACTCACGCGTGTGCCTACGTTCGCTTGCTTTGCCCTTGTACATAACTCTCTCGTTTCCTTTTCCTACCTAATCAGTCTTCAGGATTGGCTACAAGCATCTGTGGTGGGAGATCTAAGGTGCAACTGACCTGGGGCAAGTGACTGGGACTGGGGGTAACCTGAATATCGCTGTGATTCTTGGTGGAAGGAAGGGTCCGTCGATCACAGAGATACACTCACCTGGGTGGCGAGACAGAGCGACGTACCCCAGGGGTACTGTTATAGCACTGGAGGAGCTTGCACTGGTTGGTGAAATCTAAGCATAGAACTTACCACCCGTTCGGGGTTTGTGCCCTGGTGTTTAACAGTCTGCCCTGCGTTTGGTATCACGCTCTTGCGTCACCGCTGGGAGCGTTACACTAGCGTGACTGTAAACTTGGGTGTAGATGTGCCATGAAGGGTTAGCCCTTAAGCGTGACTGGGAACAGACGGGTGTGTCCTGTCCACACTAGAATTTCAAGGCATGTTAGTGGACATGCGTTAGAACGTGATCCGTGCTAGGGGTACCAATGAAAACTATTCCAGGGCTGGGCAGAGCAGGGGCACAGAAACAGGAGAAACAGGCCACTCCATGGGACGGCCTAAACGCAAAGGCCTCCGCATTGCACTCACTTATAAGGGACTTTGCTCCCTAAAGGTTTCTGCCAAGGATACAAAATCTGGTAGCCCGAGCCTCCAGCACTTTGCTCCTTGGGCAGATGCCAAGCTAGGTGTAAGATGCTGCCGCAGCAGACTTGGCACTGGTCTAAACGACCGCACGAGGGAGAGCCAAGCCCTCGGAGTGGCTGGCTGCCCAGGCAGCCTCCCCTCACTGCAGCCCTGTTCAGTCTCTGAGGCCTGTCCCCGGGATTCAGGCCCGGGGCGTTGGACCGTACAGCAGGCTACTGCCTCTCCCTGCTTCGTTTACAGCTTCGTGGAGCCCAGAGTGACCTCCTGCTCCGGCCTGTCGCCTCAAGCGATTGCCAACGGCGGCATCTCCCCCTCCCCTTCTATTCAGCCCCCTTGGCACTAGCCCCGGGGTGGCAGCCGGGGCCCCGCGCTGAGCGGGGAAGTGTCTGGACCTGGGTAGAAGTGAACGCAGCTCACCCTGCCTGGGCCACGGGAAGCTCCGGGAGGGTTAGAGCAGCTCCTGGGACGCTCGCTGTCCCGGGCCGAGGCCTGGGTCAGGAACAGCTTGTTCCCCAGGAGAGGCCCGGCACCCTTCTCCCCAGGCCTGTCCTACCATCCCTGGGGCTGGGCACGGTCCTGGACTCCACACACTTACCAAGGTCAGGCCACTGTCTGCCCATGGCACTCTGGGCCAGCTGCCCGCGGACTGGTCTCGACTGTGACTGGTCCTCCGCGGGGTCTGCTCTGGGGCTGGCACTCGCCGCACAGTCGGGCTAGGGACAGGGGCCGAAGGCAGGGAGCCCAGCCGGGTGGGGCAGGCCCTGGCACTTGCCATTGGCCGGGCTAGTGACACAGAGGGGCAGGAAGCCCCCTCTGTTGTTTGTGAGCAGGAACATGCAGCCCTCCCCAACCGTCCGGATTGCCACAGGAACGTGGCAGGGCCCTAGCTCAAGGAGGGCAGCGTGGAAAGAAGTGGGTCTGCGACCACGGAGGCATTCGGAGCAGGGCTGGGCTTGGAGCCGGCCAATTCAGCCCCACTTGCCTGCACGCTGGCCCTGCCCCATCCGGACTGTGTGCTCAGCACCCTCTGAGCGCACACGGGCAGCTGGTTCACCCCGGCGGACATGGCCCAGAGCTGTGCGTAGCAGTGCCCGCTCCCGGCCATGCAGAGCCCACGTCCAGTGCAGGAGGTTTTGGGGGGCACATGAGCAGGGAGTGCCACTCAGTTCCCCAGAGCCGGGCAGCTCACAGGCAGCTGGGAAAGCGGAGGCGCAGCAGAACAGATCGAGAGCCATACCAGTGCAGCCGGAGGGAGAGTTCCTTTCGGGCTGGTGACCCCGGCGCTGCCTTTGCTGCTGTTCGTCTGCGGCTGCAAAGGAGAAACGCATCCTGAAAGACAGGCCTGGTGGCCCATGCTCTCCTCCGCCCCCCACAGACCTTCCCAACCCTATGTGGCAAGCAGGGATCCCCTGCATTACGTGGCCAGGCTGAGGCGGACATGAGCAGGAAAGCCAAGTGCCTGGCGTGCATCCAGGGCTCCAGAGAAGGCCCAGATGTGGGTGAGACACAGGGGAACTGTGTATGGGCAGCTTTGCAAAGCCCTCCTTGCCTGGGAGAGACTCCGGATATTCGAGTCATGGCTCCGGGCCAGGCAGAAGCTGCAAGCGGCGGGCGCCAGCTCGCCACAGCACTGGCCTGACAGGAGCCTGCACCGCCGGCATCATTTCCCGCCGGCCTCGGGATCTAAAACCGATCTCCCCGCAGCCCCAGCATGCTGCTCACCTTGCCAACATCGACCTTCTTGTTCAGTAAGCTCTTAGCTGCTGCATGGGGAGGGAAAGGACAGGGTTAGTGGCGGTTCCCCCCTCGCCAGCACCCGCCGTGCTGCCGCCTGCCCTTGAGGGGCGGAGAGAGGCCGCTTCAAACCCAAACCCTGATGGGTTACGCCCGAACGCAGAAGGGGAGCGCCACCCCTTCCCCCAGCCTCCTGCACCCGGGGAGGCCACACCTTCACCGGCTCGAGCGGAATACGAGATGGGGACCCAGAAAAGGTCACAGCGGCTGTGGCAGCCGGCCCCGTTGGCGGCTGTTCCCTTCGTGCGAGGGCAGCATGCCCTTGGTTTCCCTGCTCAGCAGAGCTGCCCCAGGCAGGCCCAAGTTCGGCCAGCGCACACGCGAGCAGAACCGGGGGGCAGGCTTTCCAGGGACAGCGCTCGGCTCTGGCAATGATGCCCTCCCGGTCGCCCCAGAGAAACCCTCCAAACCTTCCTAAGTGGGGCAGCCCTGGGGTCTCTGCTCTCTTCCCCTGGCACCTGTCGTGACCGCTGGCCAGCAGGCGCCGCTAGAAACCCACTGACTCAGAACGTCTCCTCCCAGCTGGACCTTTCACTAGCCCCTTCCCCGGTTCCTAAACGCAGGCACTGGGCAGAGAGCGCCAGCTGCCTCTGCGTGATCTCCCGCTGTTTGCCCTCTGCACCAGTCTGATCTACCCTCACCCCCGTCCCCAGGGCCCTTCTCCCCTGCCCTCACACCAGCCGGCTCAGTGCTTGACCACCTCACAGCCAGTCAGCTGACAGCTGAGCGGTCCTTCCTCTGCCCCGACCCTTCCCATGCAGGATCACACCCTCCGAGAGCCAGCCCCCAGCCACTACTGCCCCTCCGGCCGGGAGCTGCCCACTGGGCAGCACGGCACCGAGGCGCTCTCAGAACTTGGCACAATCTCATTTCACTCCTTGAGAGCACTTCCCCCCCCCATCCCCAATCTCACCATGTGCCCACCAGGCAGGCCAGGGGGGGTGTCAGCCTGCGCTCCTAGAGGGGCACGTGGAGACACAGGGGTTAAGGTACTTCCCCAAAGTCAAACCTATGCTGGGACTAAAACTCAGAGATGATGCCCAGCCCCTGCTCTAACCGCTATCCCGCACTGCCTGGGCTCCCAACCTCCTGAGTGTCACAGCCTGGGTATCCATGGCCCTCCCCCGGTGGGGTCCAAACGGCAGAAGCTCGCTCTCCAGGAAGCAACCCCTGGAACCCGCAGCCCCCGCTGTGCTCTGGGTCCCGTCTTCACTGCCCTGCCCAGCCCTCCTGCCCTGGGGTCTCCAGCATGTTAGGCTGTGCTGCCTGCTTCCCCGCTGTCCCCTCTGGGCCTGGCCACCTGCTCGTTCGCACCCCCCCCTCCTTGGGTCTGAATCTGCATTCAGAATAGCCAACAACTGTCCCGTGTCAGCCAGCCCTGGCTGAGAGAGCAGTGGAGCTGCAGGTCTGGAATGACAGGCATTGGCAGAGATGTGGCAACCCAGGGCTCGATATGCCGGGGGTTGGGAGTCAGGATCAAGCGGCACCAGCAGGGCTGTAGGGGGAGCCCAGGGCTGGGAGAGCATGGGGATGGGGTCAGGATTGAAGGCACTGGCAGAGCCAGGGATGGGGGGCAGAACTGGGATGAAAGGAGGTTGTGAGTCGGGATTGAGGGGCACTGGCAGAGCTGGGGGGGAGCCCAGGGCTGGGATAGCAGGGGGCTGTGGGCTGGGATTGAGGTGCACCGGCATAGCCAGGGGCAGGGGGCAGGACTGGGATAAAAGGGGGTTGTGAGTCGGGATTGAGGGGCACCAGCAGGGCTCTGGGGGGAGCCCAGGGCTGGGATAGCAGGGGGATGGGGTCAGGATTGAAGGCACTGGCAGAGCCAGGGAAGAGAGGCAGGATTGGGATAAAAAGGGATTGTGAGTTGAGATTGAGGGGCACTGGCAGGTCTGTGGGGAGCCCAGGGCTGGGGTAGCAGGTGGCTGTGGGTCGGGAGTGAGGGGCACCAGCAGAGCCAGGGGTGAGGGGCAGGACTGGGGTAACAGGGGCTGCAGGTCGGGAGTGAGGGGCACCAGCAGAGCTGGAGGGAGCCCAGGGCTGGGCTAGCAGGGGCTGCGGGTCGGGAGTGAGGGGCACTGGCAGAACTGCTTGTGGTGAGCCTAGGACTGAAACAGAGGGGCTGCCGGTCAAGACCGAGGTGCATTGGCAGAGCGGTGTGTGGGGACAGATTGCACACCGCCTGCCTCTATCGGCCGGCTTTTAACCGGTGCCGTTTGTTGCTCATTCGCAGACAGAAACCCTCTCTGAACGCTACCCGAGTATCGGCGCTCGCCCTACAGCCCGGGGACTAGGTGGAACACAGGGAGCGCCGCCTCCCGGCCCACTGCCCCATGGCCACCTCTGTCTCCCATCCCCCAGCCAGCTCTGAGGAGAGAACCCGGGGAAAAGTTTGCTTACCTGACAGAAATGTACAGAAGAGGAAAGCGAGAGAGACAGGCAGGTGAGAGGAGAAGGAGGGAGTGGAGGAGAGAAGAGAACAAAAAGAGGTGTTGATTCCGGCAGAGTGCAACATTTGCAGGGAAGTTACCACTCACAGCTGGCCTGAGCACAGTCACACTGATGAGGGTGCGGGGGTGGGGGGTGGATAGTAGCCTTTTAAAATGCCACAGCAGTCAGAAAAGCGACAAGGCAGAACGAGGCAGCTCTCCGCTCCCCGGATCGTGTCTCTCGGTGTCACCGAAGCCAAATTCTTTGTCATTCAAGCACATTGGCCATATTCCCACCCAGTACCCCCTAACATTGCTGCCCCCCCCAATCTGAGGTTTGAAGTGATCCTTGCTAGCGTCTGGTGTTCAATTTGGCTTTGCTTCATGCAGCCAATTTCAAACCAGCGGGCGCATGCCCCCGACAGATCTATCCTGCCGTGGCTTCCTGTCACTCTGCTGAGCCCAGGGTGCGTGGGAGGGGGCTGCTGACTGGTCCACGGGAAAGCGCGGCTGTAACTACTACAGCTGTTCTCGCCACTGGCGCATTCGTAACAATGCGGGTTACTGGGGGGCTTTCCAAGGGACGGGGCCGACGCTCCAGCGCTTAGAGTCTTTAGGGACGGGACAACCCCCTGTGAAAGATCCGCCATGGTGCAGCCAGGAGGTACCGGGATAAACGCAGGGTGACATTCGCTGGCCTGCGCCATGCAGATCAGCCTGGATGATCGTCATGGTCCTTTCTGGCCTTAACCATGCAGAACTTCTTCGGCCCGGGCAACAGAGGCTGTGATCAAAAGGTAGCTGGTAGCTTTCCTGGGAAACAGAATGGCTTCCTTGGCTCTGCAGCATGGATCCGGTGGCTGACAGCGTTTGTCACTGGGCTGCACACAGCCACGGAGGGCACCCAGCCAGCAAATCCGGCCAGCTGTGACTCAGAAGGGAGCTGTTTGGGTGCCTTTGATAAAATGCACCGCGCAAGTACCTACACTGTGCTGAAAAGGCTACAGGCTTAGCCCGTAGCCATGCTCTATGCGATGGTCTAGCTGGAGTCGCCCCAAGATTAGAGGACAAGTTACTCCAGGATTAGAAAGCGTCTTGTGGACTTGAGACATCCGTGCAATGCCCGTGGGGACAGAGGTCCCAGCTCGGGCTTTGGCAGAGCATTCCTCGCATCTGGAGAGTGAAATGGTTGGTTCTGCTGCAAGCCAGCCCCGACAACACAGGGAGCTTCGCACTTTCCAGCTGTGCTATTAAGGAGGGTCAATATCCCTCGCTGAGGGAGGAAGAGGGGCGGAGGCGTGACTCACCCAAGCTCACCCAGCAAGTCAACGCCAGAGCTGGGAACAGAACCCAGGAGTCCCGGCCCCCAGTCGAGCGGCCCATCCCCTGGGTCACTCTGCCTCCCTAGAGCAAAGCCACCAAGCAGGTAAACTGTGCCTGCCTCATCAACTGTCACTCTTCCACATGACACAGAAGAGCAGCTCTTCCAGGGCTCGCAGAACCTTGCAAATCGGGAAGGGGAGCTGCCTTCATACCTTTCAGCAGAGCCCCCTGTGGGGAGCATCCAGACAGGCGGTACCAGTAACGTCTGGCAATCCTGGTGCCCTCCGGCAGGGGACAGCCGCCTGGCTGGGAAACGAGAGCATGGCGTGCGCTGGGAGGGAACCCAACCTCAGAGACCATCTACGTGCCACTGGCAGTGGGCTTCCATCCCCACGGAGGAGGAAGTTGGCCGTGCAAAGCGGTCACGCTTGGACCCTCAAAGCTCTTCTGACTGGTAACCCAGCCGGAAAGCAGGGGACGAGGTCTCCAAAGCCCAGCCTGACCCTGGGCTCTCCAAACCTAACTCTCAAGGTCACGCTTGGGAATGCCCGTCCACAAGGTTCAAGCTGCCGGACGCCCTGCGCAGCATGTGTAGGGTGAGGGACCTGGTCTCATCATGTGAACTCACAGATCCTGGCACAGCACGACCTGCCTACAAGACTGGCCCAGATGCTACAGTAACCGTCTGGGGGGCTCGTCCCCAGTAGCCATGGCGAGGGGAGGGGAGATGGATGCCAGCAGACTGAGATCTCTCATGGCCCTCTGGGCGTGTCACTTTGCTAGGGCTGGCTCCTGGACCGGCAGGGAGCCCAACTGAGTGTAAAGTGAGGGACTGCAGCTTGGGTTCCCGAGGCTCTGGATTGGCAGAGGATTCAGCTCTGGGGAGGTGATGCATTCGTTCCTGTGACGAAGTGGGGGATTTTCTTATCTTTTCGTGGTTTTCCAATGGTTTGCACGCAGAGGGAGTGGGACTCAGTGCCCCTGGGTGTTACTGGTTTAACGAGGGGAGGGGAGAGGGAGTTTGTTGGTACAGAGGACCAGAGAGGGAACTTGGGACCCAGCCGATGGCCTGGAGGAGGGACACCCCAGAGCCTGGTGACCTGACGACCCTCACTGGAGACCCAGCTCAGGAGTCGCAGCCAGTTCTGGCCAGTGGGAGGACAATGGGCTGCGGAGAGAGGACCCCATGACCTAACCAGCCAGTTCCAGCTGGGGGGGGGAGGGGGAGAGGAGAGGAGGCCCAGACGACCCTGTTTACCTGGAGAGAAGACAATGGACAGAGGCGGGGCCTGGGGCCGGTGATCTCAGATGCCCAGCTGGGAAGCAGGGGGGCTCTGGGCTGGAAAGGGGGAGCAGGCAGAGCCCACCTGGATGCAGGGGAGACTGGGATGTGCTGCGCTGAGAGAGGCCAAGCCTGAGGGTCAGAGGGTTTCCTGTGCTGTGTTCAATGCTCAATAAACCCTCCTGTTTTACGCTGGCTGAGAGTCACTCCGGTCTAGAGAACAGGGTTGCATCAACCCTTCGGGGGGTGTGGAAGCCCCAGGGGTCCAAAGCGAGTGGACTCCCTGAGGGGGCCCGTGGCAAGAGACAGACGTGCTAAGGCTCAGAGAGGTGCGGCTCCAGGAGGTGGAGGGCCTGACCCCGAGAGAGAGTGGACCCCCGAGAAGGGCTGTCTCACTGAAAGGGGTTCCCCCCACGGACTGCACGGAGCCAAGAGTGGGCACCGTGACAGTTCCCCAAAGGAGAAGGGTGCAGAACCAGAGAGGACTTCACACCTTAAAGCCAGCAGGGAGAACCCAACACTCTGGGCTTATTCATTATTAGAGACAATGGGAAGACTCTGGAGGACTACAACCCTGGCGTGACGGGATCGGGTGCAGGAAGAGGCGAGACAAAGCCAGGCCCGTTGTCTACAGCCGAGGAGGCTGCCAGCAAGGCGGGTGCTCCGGCAGAGATCTCTCGCCCAGAGGGCAGGGGAGATCTGAACATCAATGACAAGAAGCCTTGTGCACCGTGGGTGAGGCTTGTCTGGAGACAGAGGGGATGGAAGGGGACAAAGCAGGGAGTGGGGCAGAGATGATTTAGTTGGGGATTGGTCCTGCTTTGAGCAGGGGGTTGGACTAGATGACCTCCTGAGGGCCCTTCCAACCCTGATATTCTATGATTCTATGAACCTCACAGGTGGAGGGGCCAGAAGCCACTTGCAGCCGCTCTCCATGTCCTGGAGGATGGTGTGTAAGATGAGGTGCAAAGGGACCCTTTGGGCCAACCCTTTGCCTAACCCATCGGAGCAACAGCCTGCCACACCTACGACGAGCTGATGCGCCAGAGCCAGAGCTTCTTCTGGGGGAGCGGCACCAGGCGGGACAGCAATGGAGGGGTCACAGGCTGTGGATCCCCCCTGGAGAAGAGGGGAGCAGTGCATTCAGCACCAATTGCTTCCTATCAAGGCCCGATCTAGGATCCCAGATCTAGGGGCTGGTCTACACTGGGGGGGGGGGTGTACGTGAATAGCGTAGCTGAAGTCGAAGTATCTTAGATCGATTTACCTTGGGTCCTCACGACACGGGATCGACGGCCGCAGCTCCCCCGTCGACTCCGCTACCGCCGCTCGCTCCGGTGGAGTTCCAGAGTTGACGGGGAGCGCGTTCGGGGATCGATATATCGCGTCTTAACGAGACGCGATATAACGATCCCCGATAAATCGATCGCTACCCGCCGATGCAGCGGCTAGTCTGGACGTACCCTAGGATCCAAACTCGCTTCAGGGCTGGAGCTGTCCATTCAGCACCACTGGTCATGGGTGGCTATGGGTCATCTTTTGGTGATCAGTCCAATACATCGTCCAGTGGCCATCAAAGGCAGCCCAGGAGGTTCTCCACGGGGGCTCTCTGCTGTGGCAGGCTCAGGGCCTGTTTGTAGCTCTTTCAATTGCTCTCCTGGGTGGGCGTCGCTCTTGCTTCTAGTTCATTTTTCATCCTTGGCCAGTGACTCTATGGCCAATATCCACCATCTGCCTGGCCCATGTTCTTGTGAAGACAAGAGATCTATTATTCTGCCACGCCGAGCTAAGCAGCACCAGTCCCGCTCCAGGCCGAGGCCAGAAACCCCACCGCTCCCTTCTTGGTGTGGCAGCTCCATTTCTGTTGAAGCTACCGCTCCTTTCCAAACTCCCGGGCCCCTCTCCACTGCGCAACATCGATTGTTTCCCCTAGTGGAGAAACTCGTGTGACTCGCTCACTTGTCCTCCGTGCTGCTGTACGAAAAGCCCTGACGTGCTCCGCTCCGCTCTAGCCACCTGCTGCTGACTCCACAAGGGGCTGGAATGTGACTTTGACACAATGTCTCGCAGACAGAGGGGAAGTGAATCCAGAGAGGGCGCAGCCAGGGCAGGAGAGTTTGGAAGCTGCTCCTGTGTCAGCCATTGAACCATCGGGGCGTTTCTCTTTTCAAACGCGCGTTGTCAGAGCTGGCGGGGCAGTTCCCGGGGTCAGGAGAGTGACAGCAACTTTCCACATCAAGCAAAATCTGTTTACGGGCAAGTGACAGCAATCTAGGTGCATCTTCATTCAGGGGGTCTCACGGGTGTAACCGGATCAATTTTAAATCGATTTCATTACAGCTCCCTAATATATACCCCTGGGTGTCACCCTAAATTACCCCCTCCCACTGGCCTCTGCTTTTCAGATAGTCACAGGCTGTTCCCACGTGCCCCTCTGAGCCCTGCCATAGCCACCCGAGGCAGCGTCTCTCTCCTTGCAAGCTTCCAGCCCCAAGTACATTGTGAATGCCTATGGACTGAAGTCTGCATAGAGATTCAGGTGCCTCTTCTTAAAGCAGATGCAGGCAATGCCGACACCAGTCTGCTCTGAGGGGACGGGCTTATAACCAGTGCCAGACACAGTGGGACACGTGGGTCAGTCACTGCTCCCTCCACTGGATTTGTTGGTTGGATCCCGGCCGGAGTTTTGCACGGACATTAATACAAGCTCGGGTGGGTCAGTTTCTGTCACTGCCATGCAGATCAGTCTCCTGCATGCAGGGCTGGCACCAGCGGACACAAAGCAAAGAGCCCCACCTCCGGTTTGGGTGGACAGATAAAACCAGACAAGGCTCTGGCCCATGCACTTGGGTCACACAACCTCATGCATCATTCACCAAGTTCAACCTCCAGGTAAGGCCAGGGGGAGGAGCGGGCGGGAGGCCGTGGCAAGCAGAGAGCCAGCATTCACAAGGAAGACCCTTTGGGATGGAGGTGGCACGGGGGGGAGCCTGTCTGAATGCCCACAGACCCTCCATATGGATAAGCTCTTCCTTATCCCCAGCTATCTCCTTTCACTAGACTAGCCAGTCAGCCCAGCCGCTTCCAGACAGCCCCCGGCATGCTCAGGCGTCTTTCCCCAACACTTCCTTTAACTCAGGCTCTGTTTTTCCTTCCCCAGCACTGCTGAGCCCCAAGGCACCTGTGATTGACAGATGCCTCCTGCCAGGCTTCCCATTCCAGTGATCCTTGTGCTCCCAGACCATGGAAGAGCGCAATGGGAAAGGCAGAAAAAGCCACCTCTCCATCACCCACCAAAGCCGGGGACTGGCCCCCAGCTGTTTGTTGAGCTTCCCCCCAGTCATCTGCCAGTGCATTGCAGAGATCAGTGCAACAGCAGCGCCCGGGGCAGTAACCGAGTCCCTTTCACCTTCGTCCGGAGACAGACTGGGTGCCCTCATACAGGTGCGCACCCAACGGGCGGCCCGTATCAGATACTGCTGCCAAAGCCACCTCTTCCCCCGGCTGCCAGACACATTTCTGCTCTGTGCCGGAGCTGTCAATATCCACCCCCCTGTGCTCAGCCGGCCAGTGACTTCACCGCATCAGGAAGAGGAGGCGGGCGCTGGAGAGGGAAAGGTCTCTGCAATGACATGCCGGATCAACAGGGGGTATAGAGATGCCAGAAGAGCAGACGACGGCCGTGCCAATCGGCGGCTGCTCTGTGCACAAAGCTCCGGGAATCTTGCCAACGCAGCGCCCAGTGCGCATGCAAACTGGCACGACAGTCACACCTAGGTTGGACGTTCACACTGTGCTCCGGACACAGGTGAGCTTCAGGCAGAAAGGCAAACGGAACCATGTCAGAGCCCATCTCCAGGCCCCACGCGCACCAAGAAAGGGCCCCAAGCTCCTTGCAAACCCCATTTGGAAATGGATAGAGGGGAAATTTTCAAATGCCTCCAAATGACTTCGGAGCCAAAACCCCATTGACTGGCAGTGACACGGACTCCCAGGTGCCTGCGGGGCTTTTGAAAATGAGAGATAGGCTCATAAATCACTTGGGTGCTTTGGTCAATTTCATCTGAGCCCATTTTCAGAAGTGCCGAGTCCCAAAGTCAGTGGGCTTCAGGCTTCCGCGGCCCAGAACCTCAACGCCTAACATCCACTGCAATCAGTGGGAGACAGGCACCTATATACCTTGGAGGATCTGGGCCCTAAGTGACTTAGGAGCCTTTGTAGCGGTTACTCAGAGGCTCTGCTTAGCCATGACTGGGGGGCGGGGCGGTGCATCAGACTTGCATAGCCACACTGGAGACATTCCCTGTGCCTCTGGGAACTTACCCCCCTGACTGCCAGACAGGGGGTGCCCCCAGACCCTGGCACGAGGGAGATCTCCTCGGAAAGGAACTTTCTTCAGCTCCAGTCTTTACATTTTAATACAGCGCCACAAAGCAAACGGGTGCTGTCTGCTCTCCCCCCTCGCTCCCTGAAACACCCCCCTCCAGTGACTCTCGCTCCGTGCGAGAGCCACCGTGGGTCTCCGCCCTGCTGACGTCTTCCAAATATCGGGGGTGCTTCTGGCGGGCGCCTCAGGCTGATCCGCTGCACAGGGTGAATGTCAGTCCTTAAGCGCACCCAGCACCTATCTGCTGTCCGCTCTCTGGACGAACCATGCAATCGCACACCAACGTGTGATGGGCAACTGTGGCGCTGTGCCTGGGGGCGGTGCTCACACCTTATACAGTGGGCGATCTGCCTGCCTGCTCCCCGGGCTTTGGGTCATTTAATTGTTTCCCGTTTCGGCCCGACTGTGGAAATCCCTCGCTGGGGGAGGAATCCCAATGCGGCAGCCGCGGCAAACCGACCAACGAAGCTTGAGGATGGGAACTCCAATCCCAAGCTGGGAACAGAATCTCTGGGCACGCTGGGAAAGCCGGCTGGGCCTTCGCTGCCCTGAGAAGCCACCAGTGCACGATACCAGGCCAACAGCCTGGCCGATGCAAGAGGGTCCGCAGCTAGGCACGACCCTCTGCCTGACACTGGTTGCAGCTGGCATGCATGGCCCTTGCCTCCTCCTGCTCTAGGGACTGATCGCAAGCGCCAAAAGGGGCCGGGGATGTCCCCACTGCGGTCAGGAGGTGGACAGCAGCACGGGTAGGCATCCCCAAGCTGGCTTTAATGGAGCTAAAAACAGCTGGTGTAGCCACCCCAGTACAATCATGCCCAGCCCAGGGCTCTGTGTATGGCAGGAAAACAGCCGAGGGCTTGGCTTGTTTCAAAGAGGAGCCGCACAGCACATCCAATGTGGATTATGCTCCCAAACCAATCAGCCAGGACTACAAAGAGTGGCATTTAAAATACAGGGTCTGCAGCCCATCTCCACCTTCCGTCCCCTGCCAAGCCCTGAGTTCAGGTTTTTACGCCCCCCGAGGAGTTCACCAGCAGCTGCTCCCTGCCCTGTGTGAGAAAGGGATGGGCTTCAACTCCTGCCAAAGGGAACACAGAGTCCCGGGCTGAGCGCGGCGTGACAGCAAAATGGAGGCGGGCGTCACCGCCACATTGCTGGCTTTAATGAATGAATAAATCAATAGGAGCTGGCTCTTGGACTACAGCCAGGAACCCACATGCCAGAGGGCGGGGAGTATTTGGGTGCCCATTTTACTAATAGGGAAACTGAGGCACAGAGCGAGGGTTGCCTAATGTCACGAGGAGAAGCGACGGATAAAATTTTCAAAAGGGCCAGATTGTGAAAGGGACTTAGGCACCTCTTTGCATTTCTAGGGGCCTAAATACCGTTGCAAATCTTGCCCTGAGTCAGGGCCGCCCAGAGGGAGGGGCAAGTGGGGCAATTTGCCCCAGGCCCCGGGCCCCACAGGGGCCCCCACGAGAATATAGTATTCTATAATATTGCAATTTTTTTATGGAAGGGGCCCCCAAAATTGCTTTGCCCCAGGCCCCCTGAATCCTCTGGGCAGCCCTGCCCTGAGTCACTTAGGAGCCTAAGCCCCATTGGATTTCAATGAAAGGTAGCCTCCTCTCAGTGCCTAAGTCACGTCTGAGAATTGGACACTGGCTCCTAAATCACTTAGGCCCAGGTGAAGATTTTACTTAGATGCTGCTAAGGCCTGGTCCACACTAACCCCCCACTTCGAACTAAGATACGCAACTTCAGCTACGTGAATAACGTAGTTGAAGTCGAAGTACCTTAGTTCGAACTTACCGCGGGTCCAGACGCGGCAGGCAGGCTCCCCCGTCGACTTCGCGTACTCCTCTCGCGGAGCAGGAGTACCGGCGTCGACGGCGAGCACTTCCGGGATCGATTTATCGCGTCTAGACAAGACGCGATAAATCGAACCCAGAAGATCGATTGCTTACTGCCGGACACGGAGGTAAGTATAGACATACCCTAAGTGAACTAGGTACTTTTGAAGTGGAGTCCCTGATGTGCAGTGCCCGACTCTGACCACCAGGTGTCCTGCCCTGCACATAAACATTTCAGGGCTTTCATCAAGATAGCGGGTTCAAACCTGGCATTTCCCCCCTGAGCCCTGGGGGCGATGAACAAGCTGTGTGCCCTGACAACCTGCACGTACAAGGGGGCGGGCACCAAACTGGAGGCTGGGCTTTTAAAGTGTGGCCAGGTCGCCGGGCTTCTCCCCCATCGATCCTGGTTGCCATCCGAGATTATGACCCAGGTTCTGAGTTCCCAGGGACGAGAGGCCCAATTGCAGTAACATGGAAATTAAATAAGAACGTGAGAACGGCCAGACTGAGTCGGACCAAAGGTCCATCTAGCCCAGTGTCCTGTCTGCCGACAGCGGCCAGTGTCAGGTGCCCCAGAGGGAATGAACAGAACAGGGAAATTTACCGAGTGATCTAACCCCTGTCGTCCGGGCCCACCTTCTGGCAGTCAGGGGTTTAGGGACACCCAGAGCATGGGATTGTATCCCTGACCATCGTGGCTAATAGCCATTGATGGACCTGTCCTCCGTGAACGTATCTAATTCTTTTCTGACCCCAGTTACACTTTTGGCCTTCACAACATCCCCCGGCGATGAGTTCCCCAGTTTGACTGTGCGCTGTGTGATGAAGTACTTCCTTCGCTTTGTTTTAAACCGGCTGCCTATTAATGTCATCGGGTGACCTCTGGTTCTGGTGATATGGGAAGGAGTAAATAACACGTCCTTATTCACGTTCTCCAACATTCAGGATTGTATTGACCTCTATCACAGACCCCCGCAGGTATCTCTTTTCTAAGCTGAACAGTCCCAGTTTTTTTACTCTTTCCGCCATTCCAGACACCTATGCATTTTCCAATTCTACTTTTTAATCCTCGTTTCCCCCCAGGACCTTTTAAAATCTCTGCTGGAATAAACTGGAACTGCCTCCAGTGCCCGGCACCCTTCCTCAGAGCAGACCCGGCTGCGTTTGCTCCCGGTTCTGGGCGCTGGTTGGGGATGAGATGTTAATGATGGATGAAGTTGCATGCGCTCAGATTTCTGGGGTGAGGGGGAGGAAAGAGAGGGGAAACAGGGAGGGTCCCTTCAGGACACGTCTACCTTGTTCCACCAACCCCATGGTGGCACCGGAGGCGGCTGCAGACATTGTGGCGGGAGCGGTGGTCTGTCTGCCGACTGTCAGCACCAGGGTAGGAAACGGAGGGACAAGGAGAGCGGTCGGGGTGTGGGGGGGGAGAGAGACAGAGAAAGACAGAGAGAGGGAGCGAGACAGACGGAGGGCAGGAAAGATAGGGAAAGAAACGAGACAAAGGAAGCAGAAAAAAAGATTCGAGTTAAAGTTTAGATGGAGAGGCGAGATTGCTGGTAGCTGAGCCCCCGTTCCACATGCCCCAGGGGCGACCGGCCTAGAGCCACGGCTGGGGGCACGTCCACACCGCAATGCCGGGGGTGGGGGCTGCGTGGAGACACTCGAGCTAACTTTCAACCTCCCCCCCTTGCCAGATTTCCGAGCCCGAACGGCTACACTGCAATGTTATTGCCCTGCAAGCCCAGCAGCTGACATGGGCCAGCCGCGGGCGTTTAACTGTAGCAGAGACATACCCTCTGTGCCCAGCGGGGAAGCTACTCCTGGAGGTGGCATAGAGGGTCCTCCACACAGCAGCACCCTCCACCCCGCCAGGCCCTGCTAGCTTCGCTGTGACATCAGGGGACATCCCAGCCAAGGAGCTGCGACCCCGTGCCGTGTGGAACGGACGGGAGAAGGGATTCTCGCCCAAGACGCCAACTCTGAGATCCTGAGGGATGCACGGGGCAGGGCACCAGAGCCCCATGCCCATAGGTTGTCCCCAAAGCCCAGTGGGAGCTTTGAATCCCTGTGACACAGTCAATGGCTGCTTATTGCTTAGTCTTTCTTGCACCGCTTGCTAAGTGACCATGACCCTGGAAAGCTGAAGTCCAGGCCTGGGTGCTGCAGAGCGAAGTCATGGCCCCTCGGGAGAGAAAGCAAAATGTCCTGCTTGAGGGATCTACCCAGCTGCCCCCTGCCTTGTTCCCTTGAGATGTTTCTCCTCACTCCTCTAGACAGGGGCAGTAGCAGGGGCCCGAGGCAGTCAGTTTCAGCTGATACTGGGTGCCAACCGAGGAGGGGCAGACCAGGAAAGAAGGGTATGCTTTAGAGCGGCATTCCCAGGGACATCCAGCCGGCAGGGGCATGCCCCTTCCCCACCAGCCCCCTCCCCTGGAGCGCTCTGCCAGCAGGATAGTTGGGAGGTGAGAATCAGCCGCGCCGTGAAATTGACAAAAATGGGATTGCAATGGCTGAAAGAGACACAGATCCATCCGCCTCTCCCCTGAAACATACCCAAGCACGTCTGCATTTCTACAGGCGCCTGGAGGCATCGCAATCAGACCCCTCCAGCCTTGGTGTGCAAATGTTAACAGTGGGATCTAGAGGGACTTCTTTAGAACAGACCTGTCCGGGGCACAACAGGTTTCTGCACTAGGCGTCTGTGTACTGAGGCTGGCCAGGCACAGGTGAGATGAGCTCTGTCATTCTCAGCTCTATACCCAATTCCCCACATCACCAAACCAGCACGGCTCAGGATAAGAGGTTGTCCTCTAAGGCCGAGGAACGGCAGCTGCCTGGGCTGCGTCTGGCTCTAAGCAGCGCTGAGAACTCCTCAGGATAGGTCGACACTACAGATTTCACAGCTCTGTCGGCCAGGGTGTGAAGAGCAGAGATTCCCTGACCAACGGAGCCTGGCTGGCAAAGCTCCTGGTGCAGATGCAGCGGCATCGGCAAAGTTGAGCTTTTACCATCATCGCTTGTTTCACTGGGGCGTGCAGCAACCCCATGCAGTATCTTCGGGGACCACACTATAGCGAGTTTATGTAGCACTGTGGGAGAGGGATTGTAGGCAACTCCAGGGAGGGAGGTTACCATGGCTCCTCCAGGAACCAAAAACAGGGTGTGATTAAGGACAACCAGGTTGTAAACACCTCCAGAGAGACCAACAAAGAAAGGGCTTTGGGAATAAAAAGGCTGCCTTTAAACTAACGCAGGGCCTTCTTTCTGATGCAGCAAGCGGACTGGACCTTCTGTCCAAGGGGGGGCCCCAATCCTTGCAGGAGAGTGGGAAAGATGTGCCCCCCCCCCCCCGACCGATTGGGGACGTGTCGTGTGTGGTTAAATCTGCGTATTGTTCTCATAGGTTCTCTCGGTGACGCTTTTGCCTTAAGAACAAAGGGGTTTGCTTAGAAAGCGTGGGGCGGTCACTTGTAACGGCTGGCCACACCCAGCTGGGAGGCAGTCTGCCTTGGTCAGATATCACAGTGGAAGGCAGGGGGCCGGAGAAGCCTTAAAACCCCCGCTCACCAGGGTCCCGGCTCAGAGACAAGTGATGTCCGAGACCCTGCCAGGGCCCTCGCGGCGGGAGGGACACGGGGAGACTGTGACAGAGCGGTTCGCTGAACCGGTACGAGCACAGCTCTGCCGCTCTAGCTGCATCCACAGGAGGAGCGCTTTTCTGGTGTGGAATCGTGCCTCCCGCGAACGTGGCCTCGGTCCCGAGGGGGGCTAAGGTCGCTCTCGCGCCTCAGGGGCAAACACTCTTTGCAATGCGAAGCCGAGCCGAGCGCTTACCTGAAAAGTTCCTCGTGGCCAGCATGGTGGTGAGAATCGCCCCCTGGAAGAGAAGAGCCAGGGTTGGTACAGCACAGTGCAGGAAACCTGGTCTGTTTCGACAGGGCCAGGCCGCCGACCACCTGGGCGCTGCCCCCTGGACGCACGAGGAGGGTGTGGCCAAGTGGGGAAGGTGTACCTAGCGCACGGGGATGCTGGCTTTGTTGGCCTGCTCCACCGTAGCCTACCGCGGGCAAGTCCCGTGAGCTCCTTGAGCCCCAGCTTCCCACCCGTGACGTGGGGCTGACGCCCCGGCCCCCCCTCGCATCGGGGCAGGGAGGGCAGAGCCCGGGAGGGTGGGAACCCGTGCCGGTCCCGAGGTGGTGAGCCGAGGCTGGGGGTGACTCCCTGCCAATGCACTGCCCCGAAGGGAGCTACGGACGCCGACCAGAATCTGCTGCACGTCTGCCCGTGGGACTCCACTGGCCGCAGCACGCCCCCACCCCCGAGAGCACGGCGCCTTGCTCCCCTCAGATCCTCCCGACTCTTCCCTCTCTCCTCTGTGGGCCGACGCTCCAGAACCCCTGAGGTTCTGATGAGTGGCACAGGCCTCTAAGGGACAGGGTGGGGTCTGGAGACCCTGGTGAAATCCGGGCCCCATGGGGATTTTCTCACTTAGCAGCAGGAGCTGGGGGGGCCGTGGGACACAGGAGGGGCAGAGGTGCAGTTCTCACAGGTTCTGCCACACGACGGTCATCAGGCCCTTTCCCAGCCCCTTCCTCCCACTTAGCTACTTCACAGAATGGCCCATGGTCCTGGGACTCTCCTGCGTATCCTTCCGCTCACAAAGCCAGGCCACAAGTCCCCCTGGGCGTTATACCCCCTAGAGAAACAGCCCTCGCCAGCTACCACCCTGTCCCCTCTAGCCGCCCTCAAGGGGGCACCAAACCTGGCACCTTTGCACCTTAAAGCATGAGCCAGTCCAGCCTGAGCGAACAGACCCACCTCTGTTAAGCAGGGCCGGAGCAGGCTTATCCACCTGCACGGGCGTGGGCTACACAAACAGTGGGAGCTGAACCCCCCCGCCAGATGCTGGACTCTCCGGGGGCAATGGACTTACCCTGCCATTGCAGAGACGCCCAGTGGCTGACACACTGCGGTTCCTGTGCGCTCAACGGACAACGTGCAAGGCAGGCGGGGCCAATCTGCTCCCCCAGCAGGGGCAGGCGCATGCCACCCCCCGGGGAAGGGCTAGGAGCTGGGGGATCAATTCTCCAGCTCCAGTCTCAGCTGCTAGCACCTGGAGAGGATTTGCAGGGCTCTGAGCTCTGTGGTGCGGCCAGGAGAACCCACTGGCCCAGGAATTCTCCTGGCGGGGGAGACGCCGGGGCACGCTATGCCCTGGATGTGCCATGCTAACAAGCCAAGCAGCCTCTGCTCCTTTCTGGGGCTGTTGGCTGAGCAGCAGAGATCATGGGGCCCCCGGGGCAGGGGGGACCTCAACCCCACACTGACCCCGCCGTGTCTGTTTGCCGTGGCTCTCGGGAGAGTCCGGCCCCAGGGCTCTGCAGGGGCATTTACCTTGAGCTTCCTCCTGGCGTTGAACTTTTTCAGACACTCTACGGTCTCCTGCCTGTGCATCATGGAGGCCACGGTGGAACGTTGCTGGAGGAGAGAAGGTGAGGGAGAGAAATCAGTTGCTTCTGCCTCGGCACCAGAAAACGAGTGTGGTCAGGGGAGGGAACGGGACGAGGGGGGAAGGGGGGGGCTAGAGAAACGGCTTAGCCAGCAGAGTCCTGCCCCACCCAGATAAGCCTCTAGTGCCCCCAGAGGCGTGGTCCTGGCTTGGGACCACAGGTGACATAACACTGCAGATATGGCAGGCCACCAGCACTGGGCACCCCTGGATCCTGTCCCACCAGATCAGCGACAAAGCTCCAAGAGTCTATCTACACGGCACACTAGGCCCGAGTGGGACTCAGGTTTGAGCCGAACCCTGCCTTTTGCCCACCCACAAATCAGCCTGACTTGTAGCCAGCGAGCACTCAGGGCCGGGATCCTAGGACCAAGTCCTACTCCCTGTCGTTTGGCAGTGTGGACGCAGCTCAAGCCACGGCCCCGATTAGAAGAGCGGCGTAGAGCAGCGCGGCTGCCTTAGCACGACTGAGACCCGAGCCCAGCAACTGGGAGCCCAGGTTTACGTTGCAGGGCGGCCGCTCCTGCACAGGCTGGAAACACAAGCCCGGGTCTCACAGACCCAGGTTTACAATGCAGCACAGACAGACAGACCCTCGGGGGACGTCTACGTGACAATAAAACCCCACGGCACCGAGTCTCAGAGCCCAGGTCAGCCGCCTCAGGCTCACAGGGCACGGGCTGCCGGGCTATAAAATCGCAGTGTGGACATTCTGGGCCCCTCCCTGTGACGTTGCGCTCCGTATGTTTTATAAAAATATGTTTATAAATGTGAGTATGATGTAACTGGAATATGCTTCATGCAAAAGGTCTCTTGTAAGGTATCATTACAAAGCTTAGGATCTCTTGAGTGTGTTCATCCAATTTGTTTGCATGTATTATTCCTATGTCTGGAGTTAGGAGAATAAGATATAAACTTGTATTACAGGTGTAAACATTAAGTGGAAGCCATTAAGGGTGCTTCAGAATCAATCACCTGTAAATGGCTCTGTTTACGTGTAAGCCTTCTTGGGTAGGTGCTGGCCAGCCAGTGGGTAATGAAGTCTTACAGGGACATGTGTACATGTCACATGATACTGGAATCCATCTTTAACCTGGTGCTTTTCCATTTAGAAGGAGGGGTGGGGACCCAGATTCCCCCTTGGGCCAAAGATATAAAAGGGGGTGGGGAACAGAACAAAAGGGGCTGCAAGTCATGAGAAATCCCCAAGTTACCACCTGAGCTGGAACTAACAAGGGCTGTACCAGGGGAAAGGGTTGTTAGGAAGGAGTCTAGTCTGCGAAAGAAGCTTATTGGACGATCTCTGAGGGTGAGATTTTACTTGTAAACAGGTTCTTAATGTATTAAGCTTAGACTTGCGTGTTTTGTTTTATTTTGCTTGGCCACTTACTTTGTTCTGTCTGTTATTACTCAGAACCACTTAAATCCTACTTTTTATACTTAATAAACTTACTTTTGTTTATTAATTAACCCAGAGTAAGTGATTAATACCTGCGGGAGCAAACAGCTGTGCATATCTCTCTATCAGTGTTATAGAAGGCGAACAATTTATGAGTTTACCCTGCATAAGCTTTATACAGAGTAAAACGGATTTATTTGGGGTCTGGATCCCACTGGGAGCTGGGTATCTGGGTGCTGGAGACAGGTGACTTGCTGAGCTGTTTTCAGTTAAGTCTGCAGCTTTGGGGACGTGGTTCAGACCCTGGGTCTGTGTTGTAGCAGGCTAGCATGTCTGGCTCAACAAGGCAGGGTTCTGGAGGCCCAAGATGGCAGAGAAAACGGGCTCAGAGGTAGTCCCAGCACAACAGGTGACAGCCCAAGGGGGTCTCTGTGACCGAACCCATCACACTCCGGTCGCAGGATCTGCCTGAGCCCAAATGTCTACACTGCAATGTTATAGCCCCGCAGCCCGAGCCCCACGTCCCCAGTCCGCTGAGCCGGGCTAGCCGCGGCCGGGCCAGGGTCTTCCATCGCAGCAGAGACATACCCTTAGTGAGCAAGCTGGCCCCAGAGCTCAGCACGCTGCTGGGGGAACAGCTGCTCACTCCGTGATGGGGAAACAACGGGCTGGGCATTCTTGTGGGTGGCTGAGATGAACCGGCCCAGGTTCTGATCAGCCCGTTGACGGCTACCGTTCCCTGGGGACGATGCTGGTCCCAAAGCCACTGCGCTATGGGCTAACCCAAGCTGGCGCCATTGGTGTGGCCTGGCCAGCCCCTCTCGCCACTCCCCCAACGCCGAGCTCGAGAGGCGTGGCTCCAGAGAAGAGGCAAAGCGAGGGAGAACCGAGCAGCCCGACTCCCTGGCTGCGTCCGGGGCGGCAGCGACACTTACGCAGACCCATGGGTGTTTCAGGGCTTCGTGGGCTGTGATTCTTTTGGCCGGGTTGATGGTTAACATCTGGTTGATGAGGTTTTTGGCTTCGGGGGTGACCGTGTCCCACTCGGGAGAAGGGAACTGCAGACAAGAAACAAGGGCCAGGAAGGTTAAATGCAGGGGATCGCAGCCGTCGGGGGCGGGGAGCTGGCTGCTCGCAGCCAAGGCACCAGTGACTCCCCAGGAACCCGAGGGCAGCCCAAAGCCAGCGCCAGAGTCTGCCCACATCCCGCTGCCCGGCCAATGCTGCCCGCAGCCTTATCACATCCGCTCCAAGGTGAGTGGTACCCGCATTCTGCCCTGGCACAGCAGCGGGCGGGAAGCTCTGTGGCCAATCCAGGGCTACTGCAAAACCGGACTTGATTTCCTGACTTGAACCTGTCGTTCCCACCCTCGTGCCGCCCCTTTGCCTCGACAGCTAATTCCGGTTAAATGCCTCGTTCCCTGTGTTTTCATCCTCTCACAGACGCTGGTGCTGGCCACATGTGGCTGGTCTGCAGGCTTTGTGGGTGTGGGGAAGCTGGAGGTGCTGGATGCTGGAGAGGGGGCAGCAGGGGCTTCTGTCCCCAGGGAGTGTGGGGGATTTTGGGATAAGCACATTGCCTGGATGTTGCAGCTGGTAGGCGGCCAGTGAACTGTATGGACGTGTATCATTAGGTTTCAGAGTTAACAGATAGACTGAGCGCAGTGGGGGCTGTTCACACTTCTTGTTACAGGCTGTCACTGCACCGTTCCACTCAGGCTGCACTCTGGAGGGTTCCCCCGCAAGCCCCAGGCTTCAGAAGGGAAATCGATTTAAAGCCAGGGTTTGGGAGCGAGAGGGGGAGCCTGCGGCCGGTTCAGACACTGCACAATCCGGAGGACCCCGCTCGTATTCCGTACAAGCAAGAGGGGAGAGGAGGCGCCCCGGGAGCGGGGAGAAAAACGAGCAGAGACCGTTCCCCAGGCCCCCGGTCGTTCCCAAGTGCGTGCAGAAGAGGCCAAGCGTACAGGGGTGAGGAAAGCGCCAGCAAAGGGGGGAAGAGAGGGAGCGGAGAGGCTGCCAAATTCCACCGAGCTATTGGGAGCGGAGAGATACCCACTGGACCTGCGCTCTGGGCAGTCGCAGGAGCGCGGCTCGCATGGGGCGTCTGGATGCTCCCGGGTCCCTCCGTGCTGCCATGTGCGTGGAGAAAGAGTCGTGCCAAGGCAGGAATCTCGGCCAGGTCCCTGTGCCACGGCCCTGCCCAGTGTCTGCAAGGGAGCCAGGAGGGCGGGTTACCACACTTGTCGGCACTCCCCACGGCAGGTGCTGGGCTTGCCATGGGGATTGTGCAGACAGCCGGGACCGAGGGCAGGACGGGCTTGGGGACAGGATGGAGCTCTACGAACGGGGCGTGGGTGTGTGTGTGGGTGATTCCAGTGGCCCCTGTGTGGCAGCATCCAGGACCGCAGGATCCACAGCACACGCGACCCTGCAGCGCGGCTGGCGGGCCACAGCCCCTCCCAGGCAAAGAACGGAGTCCCCCGCTCTGCTTGGTCTCTGGGTGTAATGGAAGGCAGCTTCCTCCAGCCTCCCAGCCCCGACAGTAACAGAATGGCCACGGGGCCTGATCCCGACTTGCTAACACGATCCTAAACCCACCTGGCCCCGTCTACACTGGGAACAAGTCCTGTTGGAGTCCCGCTAGCCAACATGGTTTCAAAGATATCCTATCCCTGCAGGCTGGGCAGGTCCGGTGAGCGCTAACCTGCGTTAGCACCATGTCCACGCCCAGGGCACTCTGGGATGCTGTCTACATGGCGGGGGAGTATCTCTATATGCATCATGGATGGGGCCCAGCAACTGCACCGTGACAGGGGCAAGTCATGGGGAGGGGGGTGTGTACTGTGGGTGGAGGCTGGCCGGCCACAGCCCTGTCGGCCCCCTGAGGAGGAGGAGGGACGTGTCCTACCCTGGAAGGGCTGGGCACAGCTCTACGGCTGGGGAGACACCAGCAATTCCAGGTCCGATAGCAGGCGCGGCAAAGGAGAAACCAGAGGGGCAGGCTGACACGCCGGAGACGAAGCCGGTGGCGTACGGGACTCCTGGCCCGCGGCAGCAGGTCCCCGTCGCGGTGCTCTGGGCCCGGGGTGGGGGCAGGGAGGTACTCACGTCGTAGGCACCAGCCTTGATCTGTTGGTACAGTTTGTGCTGGTCCTCGTCCCAGAAGGGAGGGTAACCGACTAGCAGGATGTAAAGGATCACACCTGGGGAGAGGGATGGGAGAGCAAAGAGTCAGCGCCTGCCGACTCCTGGGGGCCCAGGGCTGGACTTACACAGGGATATGGGGGTTTCTGTTCAGTCTGCTGCCAGCAGGCATCTCCTGGGGAACCCCGTCTCTGCCAGGTCCCGCTTGCTCTCTCCTGCCTTAATGCAACTTGGCTTTACATTTCCAGCACCGACCTGCTGCTGGTTAACCACCCCCTCATCCACCCCCTGCACCTGGCAGGGAAGGAGCAAGCCCTTGCACTGAGCAGGTGCCCGGATGCCCAGGGGCCACCACGGGATGGGAGCGAGAGCCTGCAGCAAGGGGTTTAGACCTGACCCTGCCGACTGCTATCTATACCTCTAGCACCCCCCTGCTAACATTTGTCTATGCCTCTAGGCCTCCTCTCCCTGTAGGATGGGGAGGGGTCTCTGGGACTAGCAAAGGCTCCACAGAGAGGATGAGCCATGGGGCAGCGGGCTTTTAGCGTCCGTTATCAGGCACGGATAGGGACTAGGATCCAAACTGCTCACAGGGGGATTTGGGGCTGGCTGGCTTCATGCAGCATCTTGGACACAGAGTTCAATAAACAGCAACGCTCTGGGCTCCATGCAGGCGGGAATGGAAAGCCAATGGGAGTTAGGCACCTAATCTGCTTAGGCACCACTGTAAAACCTTCGGTGACGTTATTAACATGAACTGGGACCGTATAGATCATTGGTGCAACCAAGGTCCTGTAGTGACACCAAATCTTGTATAAAGGGGGTCAAATAAGGTGTCTATGAGGAGCTTCTGGTTTGCTGGTTATGATTACGCTATCTGTGTGCATGTATCATTTTGGTATGTAAAGTTATAAGTATTGGCTCTATCCTGTCTGTAGTTCAAACTTGTGCTGTGCTTCTGGGTGACACCCCAGACAATGTGGCGTCAGCACTGCCTAGCCTCCTTGATGGCCCATTAAGGACCATCAGCTATACAACTGACCCATTGAGAGAAGGCAGATATGCCTTGTGACTCAGCAAGGTATGCAGGGACCTGCCTATGGACAGAACTCTGAGGTTTTTCCATGCCATGTGCTGGATAGCTTGTCTTTGGGCCAAAGAAAGCAGAGACCACATGGCAAGAGACTATAAAAGGCTGCTGCAGCTCCTCTTCTTGTCTTCAATCCTGCTTCTGACCTCTGGAGGGACTTTGCTACAAACTGAAGCTCTATACAAAGGACCGATGACCCATCCCAGCTGTGGATGTTCCAGAGACTTGATTTGAACCTGCAGTTTATTCCATCACTGCTACAAGTCTGAATCCAGAACTTTGCCATTACTGTATATAATTGATTCCATTTCACCAATTCTAGCTCTCATCTGTATCTTTTTTCCTTTTATGAATAAACCTTTAGATTTTAGATTCTAAAGGATTGGCAACAGCGTGATTTGTGGGTAAGATCTGATTTGTATATTAACCTGGGTCTGGGTCTTGGTCCTTTGGGATCAGGAGAACCTTTTTTCTTTTACTGGGGTATTGGTTTTCATAACCATTCATCTCCATAACGAGTGGCACTGGTGGTGATACTGGGAAACTGGAGTGTCTGAGGGAATTGCTTGTGTGACTTCTAGTTGGCCAGTGGGGTGAGACGGAAGTCCTCTCTGTTTGGCTGGTTTGGTTTGCCTTGGTGTGAAAAGGAACTGTAACTGCCCTGCTCTGAGCAATTTGTCCTGAATTGATACTCTCAGTAGTGTCCCACCAAAGGCAGCATCGTTACACCCACTAGGTGCCTTTTCTGCATCTTTGGGTGCCTAACTCCTTGGGCAATCTGGCCTTAAGTGATTTGCCCAGAGAGACACTGGCAGTGGTGAGACTTGAATACATGTCTCCCAAGCCAGCCCCCTAACCACTAGGCCAGCTCACCACCAGTCCATGAGCACCGACCGTCACAAAGAACTGAAGGCACAAGTGGGTGGCTCAGCCCAGAGGCAGGGAGAAGGAGACTTGGCAGATCCCTGACACTGAGCCGTTGATAAGCTGGAGAGGGGGCAGGGAAGAGCCACGAGAATGATTAACGGATTAGAAAACCTGCCTTCCAGTGAGAGACTCAAGGTGCTCGATCTATTTAGCTTAATACAGAGAAGGTGAAGGGGGGACGTGATCCCAGTCTGCCAGTGCCTACATGAGAGCAGAGGAAGGTCTAACACAACGCAATGGCTGGAAGGTGAAGCTAGAAATGAGGTGTCAATGTTTAACACGGAAGGTAATTAACCAGGGGACAATGTCCCAAGGAGCATGGTGGATTCTCCATCACTGACAATTTTGAACTCAAGACTGGCTGTTTTTCTAGCAGATCTGGCCTAGTTCACACAGGGATTCCTGCAGGCCAGGTCTATACGGGACACCAGACTAGATGAGCACAGTGGTTCCCACTGGCCTTCCCATCTATGACTTTATGACTCGCGGCGCAGGCCTTACCACATGCCCAGATATCCACGGGTTTGCCGTACGCTTCTTTGCGCAGCACTTCGGGCGAGAGGTAACCGGGGGTGCCGGCGAAGCCTGGGGAGAAAACACAGAGCACAGACTGTGTTGCCATGACTGTCCTGGGCAGCAGGGGTGGGATGGGGGCGGGGAGGGGGCTCTGCCACTCACCAAACCAAGCCTGCTGATCCCCCTGCACCTCGATGGCCAGGCCAAAATCCGCCAGCTTCACCGCCGCGCCTTTGCACTTGCTGGCCAGGAGCAGGTTCTCCGGCTGTCGTGCCGAGCCGTTGGGCACAGGGCGCCATGGGACCAGACATGCGGTCGGAGGGGGGTAGAGAAGGGGAGGGGGGAGAAAACAAAACAGAAGAACAACAACAGACGGTTTGCAGAAGCAGGTGAGAGACGTGCAAGGCTGATGAGCGGCGAGAACCGAGTGGGGGTCACACCCCGGGCGGGATGGGGCTATCAGCGTGTCCACACAGCCCGACCGGCTCGGCTGGCACCTTCCAGCCCCTGTGCTCTCTCGGCTGATGTGTTAGGATCCAGACTGATGCCCCTCCCTCCTAGCTCCCCTCCCCTGCACCCACTGCCATTACAGGGGGGCAGAAAGCCAGCTCCAGCTTTGGGATTATTCCAGGCCAGCACAGCCTCCAGCTTCCTGACCCATGGGCAAGTCCTGGGCTGTGTTGCTGTGTCCATCTGGCATGGCCTCTGTGCACATTCCAGCCGCCCAAAGCCCCACTCTGCTCTGGGCTTGAGGGGGACGACAAGCAGAGACCCTGCCTGCCCACTTTCCCTGGTGGTGCTCTGCCACCAGGCTGGGAGGCCGTTTTCCCCCCTCTGGGATTGGTGTCACGTCCCAAAGTCTTCAGTATGGCCTGCCAAGGCACCTGGGCTAACAAGAGAAGTAGGTGGCATGAAACAGGCTCTGAGAGCCAGGAAATCACCACCATCTTTGGCTGCAATTTGGGGCACCGAAGCAGCCCCCCCTTCCCAGGGCTTCCCAGCCCCCAATATGTCCATTCGCACAATATAAAACCCAATGCTTCTCTCCACCAAACATACACAGAAAGGGCCTCCCCTCTCTGCCACCTCCCGGGCATTCAGGTTCCGGCAGCAGGTGCCCCCCCTCCCCTCCCCAGGTTGGCTGGCCTGGCTTCTCTGCTGGTGCCCCTAACCCCCCACATCGATCTGTCGGAGCTCAGCAGAGCCAGAGAAATCAGAATGTCCCCTAGGAAGCTCTGGAAATGTTATGCAAAGGGCCGGAAGCACTGGCTCTGAGACAGAGGACAACAGCTGGATTGTACACATCTATCCACAGCTCCACCTCCCCTGACAAAGAGCGCTGGCCAGGGGGGTGACCGCGCATGACTGTGCCAATGAGCCCCGCCCATGCCCTGCCGGGACCAGCTGCCTGACGGGGCAGGGACGGGATGGGAGTCTCAAAACTTCCCGTTGTCCAGATGCCGTGGCCTGAGATCAGGTCACACAGCGGCCACCAGACAGGCAGCAGGTGGGAATGAGCTCCAGTCACACAGAGATGAGAGTCTCGGGCCCCCAAACCTCAGTCCCGCGCCAGCCAGACACCCCGCCCTGGGGCTGGATCAGAGCCGACGCCCCCAGCGGTGAAAGGCCCCATACCCCATTCCTGCACCCGCCAGGCCCCTCAACCCGGAGGTGATCCGAGCCAGTGCCCCCAGGAGGGGAAAGACCCTGTTGTCCATTCCCTGCCCCCTGTGCCAGCCGGACCCCCTGCCCTTGGGCCAGATTGCAAGGGACACCTGTAGAGGCCAAAGGCCACTCCTCACGGAACCAGATGCTTGAGGGCTGATTGGGCTCCTCCTTGTTCTTTGAAGGAGGCTGGTGCCATTCCCCTTCTCCTTCTCGGCCCAGCCCCTGCATACGATGACACCGGCTGCACCCCAGAGCCGAGTGCCCACTGGCACCATGCCACCGCATACAACGCAGCCCCCTGCCTCGCCAGTGCACCATGACACAAAGGGCAAGAAACCAGCTCCCCCGGGTGCCACTCCAGCATGTGCCAATGCCTGCTGCCCCGGTGTTGGGTGCCACTCCAGCACATGCCAATGCCTGCTCCCTCAACCCCGAGCGCCACTCCAGCACATGCCAGCACCCGCTACCCTGGCCCTGAGTGCCACTCCAGCACAGGCCAAGTGCCTGCTTTCCCGGCCCGAGCGTCACTCCAGCACATGCCAGCACCCGCTACCCTGGCCCCAAGTGATACTTGTGACGTTATTAACATGAACTGAGACCATATAGTTCATTGGTGCAACCAAGGTCCTGTAGTGACACCAAATCGTGTATAAAGGGGGTCAAATAAGGTGTCTATGAGGAGGTTCTGGTTTGCTGGTTATGATTACGCTATCTGTGTGTATGTATCATTTTGGTATGTAAAGTTATAAGTATTGGCGCTATACTGTCTGTAGTTCAAACTTGTGCTGTGCTTCTGGGTGACACCCCAGACAATGTGGCATCAGCACTGCCTGGCCTCCTTGATGGCCCATTAAGGACCATCAGCTATACAACTGACCCATTGAGAGAAGGCAGATACACCTTGTGACTCAGCAAGGTATGCAGGGACCTGCCTATGGACAGAACTCTGAGGTTTTTCCATGCCCCGTGTGCTGGATAGCTTGTGTTTGGGACAAAGAAAGCAGAGACCACATGGCAAGAGACTATAAAAGGCTGCTGCAGCTCCTCCATCTTGTCTTCAATCCTGCTTCTGACCTCTGGAGGGACTTTGCTACAAACGGAAGCTCTGAACAAAGACTGAATGACCCATCCCAGCTGTGGATGTTCCAGAGACTTGATTTGAACCTGCAGTTTATTCCATCACTGCTACAAGCCTGAATCCAGAACTTTGCCATTACTGTATGTAATTGATTCCATTTCACCAATTCTAGCTCTCATCTGTATCTTTTTTCCTTTTATGAATAAACCTTTAGCTTTTAGATTCTAAAGGATTGGCAACAGCGTGATTTGTGGGTAAGATCTGATTTGTATATTGACCTGGGTCTGGGTCTTGGTCCTTTGGGATCAAGAGAACCTTTTTTTTCTTTTACTGGGGTATTGGTTTTCATAATCAGTCATCCCCATAACGAGTGGCACTGGTGGTGATACTGGGAAACTGGAGTGTCTAAGGGAATTGCTTGTGTGACTTCTGGTTGGCCAGTGGGGTAAAACCAAAGTCTTCTCTGTCTGGCTGGTTTGGTTTGCCTTGGTGTGAAAAGGAACCCCAGCCTTGGGCTGTAACAGCCCTGCTCTAAGCAATTTGTCCTTAATTGATACTCTCAGTTGGGTCCCACCAAAGCCAGCATCGTTACATCACTCCAGAACATGCCAGTGCCTGCTCCCCCAGCCTCTGGCGCCACTCCACCATGTGCCAAGCGCCTGCTACTGCGGCCCCGAGTGCCACTCCAACTCCCAGAACACAATTCCATTTGCTTGAGCCCAGCTCCACCACCTTGCTGCGGCCCGACTCTGCTGCATCACCCCGCTCCATGATGATCCCAAGCACCAGGTTCCAGCTCTCCAGCACACAGCCCAGCACCATGCAGTGTGCTCCATTGTCCCACTGCAGCCCAGCTCCATGCACAAGAGCCCAGCTTCGTCACCCCATGACAGCAGGATGGCACGAGCCACAGCCCAGCTCCATCACCTATTACAGCAGGACTCGAGGCACCAGCTCCAGCTCCATCACCCTGTTTCAGCAGGACTCCAGGTGAAAGCGCCTAGCTGCACAAACCCATTAGGACAGGACGCCACATGCAACAGCCCATCCCCATCAGGCTGTTAGAGGCATTCCATGCACCAGAGACCAGCTCCATCATCCCACTGTGGCATGGCTCAAGTCACCAGAATCCAGCTGCATCAATTTGCTATGGTTTGACTGCATGTTTGAGAGCCCCGTTCTAGCTACCTGCGGCATGGACTCCATGTGCCAGAATCAAGCCCCATCATCCTGACGCAGCACAATTCAATTCCCAAGAGCCAGCTCCATCATCTCATGACAACATGACTCTGCCTTTGAGAGCCCGGCTCCATTGCCCCATTAGAGCCCAATGTCTCATGTGACCGCCCAGCTCCATCACCCTGTTATGGCATGTCTCCAGGAGCCAGAACTGAGCTCCATCACCCCAGTACGGCACAACTCCACAGGCAAGAGCCCAGCTCCATCACCCCAGTACGGCACAACCCCACAGGCGAGAGCCCAGCTCCATCACCTTATTACAGAATAACCCTACAAGTGAAGGCCCAGCTAAATAACCCCGTTCCAGCATGACTCCAGACCCTGGCTCAACTACCACCTTGTGGCACAACTAGAGCCTGGCTCCATCACCCCATTACAGCATGACCCTATGCACCACAGCCCAGCCATGAAAACAGCCTGTCCTGTCCCCCTCCCCAGGCAGGTCACAGACAGCCACAAGCTCCTGGGGAACGGCATCTTTGCCCCGTACCATTTCCCGGGTTTTCAGGGGATGTTCTGGAGGGACACCCCAGAGCGGTTCTGTGGCCTTTGGGACCCCAGCTGGCCTCCTCCAGTTCACAGGGGGCAGGAGCCCCCTGGAAAAGCTTGGTGTGTCACTGAAGGGGCAAGGAACTGCTGAACATTTCCTGTCTCCAAAGCCTGTAAGGGAAAGCTGGGCAGCAGCAGAGGAGGGGGCAGCCCAGCGTCTCCACCAGGGCTGGCGTAGGAACCCCCTTGTTAATTTCACAGCGCTGTTTCTGGGTCTCTCACGCACCCCTTTATCCCAGCCCCACTCGGCCACACGAGACCACATCCCTGCTCCTCACGCTTGGAGGCCCAGCGCGATTTGCGACGCCCAGGAGGCTTTATGGGGGGCAAACAAAAGACAAGCAACCCACGGCGGGCGTCACAGAGAACAGGTAACACGGTTCAACCAGACACAGGGCATGCAGACAGCGAGAGCCCTCCTCGGCAGGAGTCCCGCCCGCCCGCCCGCCGGTGCCGCCTGGGGGCAGGGAGAGATGTTGGACGAGGCAAAGGGGAGGGCAAGAAGAGAGGAAAAGGTTAGTCAGGCCTTGCTGCGCAGAACGAATCCTTCCTAGCAACCGGGGCTGGGCGCCTGTCCGATACCAAGGGGCACCAGCGGGTGAGCCCCTGCACTGATCTACGCAGGGGATGGGTGCCGGGAGAGGGGTAAAGAGCCTGATCTCGGCCTGCTGCCTGCTGCAGCTCCAGGAGGTGGCCGAGAGGCCAGCTGTATTGCCCCCGTTCAAGGGCCGGCTCCCTTGCCACGCCATCCCCTCAGCACAGTATCTTCTCTCCCAGGGATTCTCCAGTTGTCCTACGTGGCCGGCGGCTAGAAAGGAGCAGCTTCCGCTTTTGCCTCTGGGTGGCGACAAACCCCAACCCCCACCCAGCCTCCCCAATTGCCTGGAGGTGCCAACAGGGCACTCTGTCCCTCCCTACTGGGCAGGGTCTGTCCGGCGCATCCCCATGGCTGAGCCAAGCCGAGCTGATTTCTGATTGGGCCCCCTGTGCCGGCCCCTTTCCCGCAGGCCCCTGCAGCGGCGTGGGGCTTGAGCCACTCCAGTTCTCGCTCAGAAACATGCACAAGGTACAAAGACGGACGGACGGACAGACGGACAGAGCAGCGGGGTAGAAAACTCACCTTGAGGTCTCTGTGGACGACCCCCATTTGGTGGCAATGGAGAACAGCCTCCAGGATCTGCTGGATGCAATGACTGCATGCAAACACCAGGGGGCGTGTTAGTTCATGGTGAGTGGTAACAACCACGCAGGCTGGTGGGGGGCGGGAGGTGAGAGGGGAGATGATGGGGGGCGGGGGGGACGGGAGGAGAAGAGGAAGAGGAGGAGGAAGAGAATGGAGATGATGGAGTCGGACTCCCTCTCAATCTCAGTCTCTAATTGCAAAGGAGCTGCCCCGAGTTACGGACCCGGAGGCGGGGGGTCGGGGAAGAAACGCCCCATGATGGGGGAGCAGCCCTGGGCCAGGGAAAGGGGCCCAGGAGGGAAGCCACAAAGGGCACCGGAGCGTTAGGGTCTGGCGGTGATGGAGGGGGTCTGCCATCCGCCTGCCTCCAGCACTGCCCTTCCCCCTGCTCTGGGATCTCAGGGAGGACCTGCAGGCAGGGGATGTGAGGTGCCATCCTGGGAACCCCCAAATCTCCCCTCCCCCCAAAAATCCTGCTATCTCTGTCCCTTCAGCCCCATTCCATCAGGGAGGAAGCAGTACCAAACGTGGCACGAGGCCACCCACTGGAGACCCACCCCGCGGTGCCCTCCTGAAAGAGGACGGACAGCAGCAGGGATACAGCTGGCCCCTGGCCTGGCTGTCTGTACCTCCTGCCCCCGCTGCCCGGCCCTGACGCACCTTGGTAGCTACAGCAGAACCGAGACCTTGAGCCTGTTGAATTTCTGCCCACCCACTTCACCTGCAAGTGACCAACCAGCCAGCCCAGCTGCGCTCCACTCCTACCCCGCCAGCCACCAGGCCTGTCCAAACCACCCAACGCACAGGGGTCACTGATCTGACGTAGGGCAGGGCCCATCTCGGCCTGAAGCTCTGCAAGGGGCCAGCCCAGTCCAAAATAACCAGCGATGATCACTCGCTGCCCCCTGCCCAGCCTCAGCTCCCAAGTCTCCTCTCGATTCCGGCGTGGATCCGCTCCCTGCCCAGCGCAGAGATGGGAGCATTCAGCTCCGGGCCAAGCACTGCCCGGACGTGTAGTATTCCTGTGAGCGACTGAGGAGAGCCCGGGCCGGACGCCCTCACGCTGAGAGACACTGGGGCAAGGAGATTTTAATACACAGCCTGCGCCTCGCAGTCTCTTAGGAGCTGGGGCTCAACTCACGGCTACGGGGGCAGCAGGAAGGGAGCGCAGGAGCACGTTTTGTGTAGGCCCTACAGAAATGCTGGGAATGGCTTGTCTTCAGCCCCAGGGAGCCATGTTTTCATAGGACCTCCCCCAGTCCCGCCCAGAAGGGCATCCCGCATTGGAACCATTTGGTCCTTAACCTTCTCGGAAGATGCCCCCTTCCAGCCAGGTACCAACCCCCGAGCACCTCACACCTAGGGACGATTCAGACGCTCACACACTCCTGTGCTGCAGGGCAGGGCTGTCTCCATTGTGCTGAGGGGAAACCGGGGCACGGGGTGACCTTGCCCAAGCTCAAAGAGGAAGGGCGTGAAGGAGACAGGAATTGAACCTGGGTCTCCTGCGAGCCAGTCCAGCAGCCAAGCCACCTTCCTCCCCGCGACCCCGAGGCCTTTCCTCATGCTAGAGCATCTTTGTGGGGAGCTCTCAGAGCCCCCAGGAAATCTGCACAGGGTCCTGCAAACCTCCCCCCATCACTGTCTCTGATCTGTGGCCCCCCAGCCTGCCCCGCGATAACCACCTCACCCTGGGCGAGGGCCTCACCGCTAACCCTTTTCGTAACAGCCACGCCAAGCCTCGCCCCTCGGCATCCGATCCCACGGTCCAGGTACACCAATAGTGATGTCGCCACCACGCGGCCCCAGAGCAGACACTGTCCTTTCGAGCTTGTGAATTTGGGGCACTTGGACCTTTTTGCATGCTCCTTCCAGCCCAGAGCAGGCACTCATGTCTGGCCCATAAGCTGTCCTAGAGCTCCCCCGACCGCCTTGGTTTCCAGTTCTCTTCCAGGACCGATTCCCAGTGATCTTTGTAGTTCTGGTTGCCGTGGGTTCCTGTTCTTGGAGAAAAGGCTCTTCTCCCATGGCATTGGAAAGAGGGGCCCCTCCCTGGGAACATCTGGGTGCAGGGGAATCTCATCCGGGGGTCCTCGTCTCTGTGCGTTGCCAACGTGGAGCCCATTGGACTTCTGAATGCAGAGCAGACCCCTTCTGTCTTCTCAGGCGTCTGCTTGCAGGGGAGTGTGGATGGTGGAAAATAGGTTGAGGGCTAGAGGGGATTGAACAATCACCCTGCCCTCACACAGCCTCCTCTTCCAAGCCAAGCCAAGAGTGTCCCTCTGCAAGGGGAAAGACGCAGAGCACACTGAATGCAAAAGTCGAACGTTGATGGAATGGACCATCATCCACAGGCCTCAGTCAGGTTCTTGAATTGAGTCACAAACTCAAAGGGCCCCAGACCTGAGGCGACTGACTTGGAGGGAAAGAATGAAAAATGTCCTGACTGGTTAAGAGATGACCCAGGGGACGGGGTGCCATTTACACCCACAAAAGGATGCGCATGGCAAGGAGGGGGAGGAACTGTCCAGGGATGGCCAGGGGCTTGAATTAGGCATATGGGGATGAGCTCTGGCTGAAAATCAGGAAATGCTTCCTGGCATGGAAGGTCTTCCCTGGGAAGGGTTGGGAGCCCCCTCACTTGGGACATCTTAAGACCAGGCTGGACAAAGCCTAGGAGAATCAATTGTAGGAACCAATATATATATATAAATGGAAAAAAGGGGAAGTTGACAGTAATAAATATTAATTGGAAGTTAGGAATTGTAGAAAATTGATAAGGGAAGCCAAGGGACACAAGGAGAAATCTATGGCCAGCAGAGTTATTGACAATAAGAAGGAGGTTTTTTAAAATATATTAGGAACAAAAAGAATCCTGACAATGGAATTGGTCCATTGCTAGATGGAAATGATAGAATTATCACTAATAATGCAGAAAAGGCAGAAGTGTTCAATAAATATTTCTGTTCTGTATTGGGAGGAAAAAATAGATGATGTAGTCTCATCATATAGTGATGATAATAACAGGCTTTCCATTCCACTGGTATCTCAGGAAGACATTTAACAGCAGCTACTGAAGTTGGACATTTTTAAATCAGCAAATTCAGAAAACTTGCATCCAAGAGTTTTAAAGAGCTGGCTGAGGAGCTTGCCGGCCTATTAATGTTCATTTTCAATAGGTCTTGGAGCACTGGGGAAATTCCAGAAGACTAGAAAAAAAGCTAATGTTGTGCCAATTTTTAAAAATGGTGAATGGGACAACCTGGGCAATTATAGGCCTATCAGCCTGACATCGATCCTGGGCAAGATAATGGAGTGGCTGATACAGGACTCGATTAATAAAGAATTAAAGGAGCATAATGTAATTAATGCAAATCAACACAGGTTTACGGAAAAATAGCTTGTCAAACTAACTTGATATCTTTTTTTGATGAGTGTAATAACATTGATGTAATATACTTGGATACTGTAAGGCAATTGACCTCGTACTGCACGACATTTTGATTACAAAACTAGACGTCTAAAATTAACATGGTACACATGAAATGGATTCAAAACTGGCCATCTGATAAGTCACAAAATGAAATTGTAAACGGACAATTGTCATCAAGCGGGTGTGTTTCTAGCGCAGTCCTGCAGGGACTATTTTACAGTTTTTACTCAATGATGTGGAGAAAAAAAACAAACCCATCACTGATAAAGTTTGCAGATGATATAAAATTTGGAGGAGTGGTAAATAATGAAGAGGACAAGTCACCGACACAGAGAGATCAGGATTGCTTGGTAAACTGGGTGCAAGGAAACAGTATGAGTAAATGTACACGGGTAGGAATAAAGAATATAGGCCATACGGGATGGGGGACTCTATCCTGGGAAGCAGTGACTCTGAAAAAGATTCGGGGGTCACGGTGGATAATCAGCAGAAGGTGAGCGCCCCACGTGATGCTGTGGCCAAAACAGCTAATGCGACCCTGGGATGCATAAACAAGGGAATCTCAAGTAGGAGCAGAGAGGTTATTTCACCTCTGTGTTTGGCGCTGGTGCGACCGCTGCTGGGATCCGGTGCCCAGTTCTGGTGCTCACAATTCAAGGAGGATGTCGATAAATTGGAAAGGGAGCAGAGAAGAGCCAGGAGAATGATTAAAGGATTAGAAAACCTGCCTGAGAGTGAGAGACACAAGGAGCTTCATCTGTTTTGCTCAACAGAGACGGTTAAGAGGTGACTTGATTACAGTCTGTCAGTACCTACGTGGGAAACCAATATTTGATAACAGGCTCTTCAGTCTAGCAGAGGAAGGTCTAACATGATCCAATGGCTGGGAGTTGAAGCTAGACAAAGTCAGACTGGAAATAAGGCGTACATTTTTAACACTCAGAGTAATTAACTGTTGGGACAATTTCCCACGAGTCGTGGTGGATTCTCCATCACTGACAATTTTAAAATCAAGACTGGCTGTTTCTTTAAAAGATCTGCTCTAGTAATTATTATGGGGGAAGTTCCATGGCCCGTGCCCTACAGCAGCTCAGACCAGATGATCATAGATTAGGATTGGAAGAGCCCTCAGGAGGTCATCTAGTCCAACCTCCTGCTCAAAGCAGCACCAATACCAACTAAATCATCCCAGCTAGGGCTTTGTCAAGCCAGGCCTTAAAAATCTCTAAGGATGGAGATTCCACCACCTCCCTAGGTAACCGATTCCAGTGCTTCACCACCCTCCTAGTGAAATAGTTTTTCCTAATATCCAACCTAGACCTCTCCCACTGCAACGTGAGACCATTGCTCCTTGTTCTGTCATCTGCCACCACTGAGAACAGCCGAGCTCCATCCTCTTTGGAACCCCCTTTCAGGTAGTTGAAAGCAGCTATCAAATCCCCCCTCATTCTTCTCTTCTGCAGACTAACAAGCCCAGTTACCTCAGCCTCTCCTCATAAGTCATGTGCTCCAGCCCCCTGATCATTTTCGTTGCCCTCTGCTGGACTCTCTCCAATTTGTCCACATCCTTTCTGTAGTGGGGGGCCCAAAACTGGACACAATACTCCAGATGTGGCCTCACCAGTGCCGAATAGAGGGGAATAATCACTTCCCTCGATCTGCTGGCAATGCTCCTACTAATGGCGTTCTTGGCAACAAGAGCACACTGTTGACTCTCATCCAGCTTCTCATCCACTGTAATCCCCAGGTCCTTTTCTGCAGAACTGCTGCTTAGCCACTCGATCCCCAGCCTGTAGCAGTGCATGGGATTCTTCCATCCAAAGTGCAGGACTCTGCACTGGTCCTTGTTGAACCTCATCAGATTTCTTTTGGCCCAATCCTCCAATCTGTCTAGGTCACTCTGGACCCTATCCCTACCCTCCAGCATATCTACCTCTCCCTGCAGCTTAGTGTCATCTGCGACGATCACAGTGATCTATGTATCTGCATGAAACCAGCTCCGCCCTTGACAAGGGGCAACTAGATGAGCTTGCATCCTCGCCCAACTGTTCTGCTTCTAGGAGGGCATTTCTTTGAAGCAGCACATGGGGGAAATCTGACACGCTAGCAGAGATACCTCCCTCCCCCTCCCTTGGAGACGGCATCAGAGACACAGGGCCCAGTTTGCGACGTGTCGGCCCCCGTGCTTAGAATGGATGAAGGGTCCCAGCTGTGTGACGCCTCTGCATTCAAAATGAGTGGGGGCGAGTGGGTTTCCTCCTAGCCTGCTCTCAGCTTTCTGCTGCATGGTGGAATGGTGGAAAACACACTGTGAGTTCGGGGAGATCTGCCATGCCCGGCTCTGGGAATTCAGGGATCCAGAGGGAGCTGCAACCATCGCTCCGCTAGCCCTGGCTCCTTCCCACGTGCACCGGGCCCGGTTGGAGAGCAGAGCTTAGAGCAGTCTCACATTGCGGCTGGTGACACTTGCTGGTGTTTACTGGGTGCTCCCTTCCACAGGGAGGGCCCCGCTCTCGGGAGGGCGAATTGAGCATCTCTGGCACTGTCCTTGCCCTTCTGGGGGTCATGGTTTGCCTACCGGCCCCGTTGCATGCTGGCCTGAGTGCGTGGTCAGGCTCTGCCCAGCTGCCATCGCTGTGCGGCCAGCCGGCTTCCCCGGGGCGGGCGATCACACTGCAGAGGGCTCCGGCCCAGCTCATTAGTATTTTGAAGGTTTTCTGGTGCAGCTGCTCCGGTTGCCAAGCTCTCCACTTGGTTGCTAAGTTATTCTGGCTGCTCGGAGCGGATTGGCTAGCTGGACAGGTGCCTGCTCTGGGGCTAGATTTTCCCCCCTTGATTTTTTCTTTTGGCGAACGAATTTGGTGTGGAAGGAAGGGGCCAGGGGAGATGCAGGCGGTCAGGCACTTGGGTCTCAGCAGGGGAGGGGCAGGACCCCGGGCACTTGGAGCTCAGGAGAGGGGCAGAACCCCATAGCCTCAGCATGGAGGGGGCATGTGCCCCGGGGAAGGGAAGGGAGATCCTGTGCTTGCGGGTTCTGCAGGGAAGTGGCATTAAATGGTCCGATCTCACCTGCTTGCCTGTTTACATGGACAGGCTGTCCTTCTCCCCCGGAGGGGGGGACTCGGGAGGAGCAGACACTGCAGGGCCCTGGGTCTTCCCTCTGCTAGGATTCAGGTCACTGAGCTGGTAAGTGAGTTAGTGCAGAAGACAAGAAGACTGCAGAGACTATGAGTCACGCACTGGCTCGGTGCTTTGTGCTGCCCTCCCTATGCTTACTGTGGACTGCAACAGGCCATTCGCTCGGCCGGGATCCTCGCGCCTCCCACCCGGGCCCGTTCGCACGGCCGGGATCCCCGCGCCTCCCACCCGGGCCCGTTCGCACAGCAGGTTTTCGACCAGAACGCCCGGTTGAAAAGGGACCCGGTCGGCGGCACAGCGGGGCGAAGGCAGGCTCCCTGCTTGCCTTGGATCTGTGCAGCTCCCTGGAAGCGGACGGTATGTCCAGCCCCTAGTTGCAGGGGTGATCAGGGAAGCTCTGCGTGCTGCCCCCGCTCTCAGCGCCGGCTCCGCAGCTCCCATTGGCCAGGAACTGTGGCCAATGGGAGCTGCGGGGGTGGCACCTGCGGGTGTGGGCAGCGCGTGGAGCCGTCTGGCCCCTCCGCCTACGGGCCGGACATTCAGCCGCTTCCGGGAGCAGCTCGGAGCCAGGGCAGGCCTTAGCCATGCTGCGCCACCAACCAGGAGCCGCCTAAGGTAAGCGCTGCCCAGCCAGAGCCTGCACCCCGAACTCCCTGCCCCAGGTCGGAACCCCCTTGCACACCCTAACTCCCTCAAAGAGCCCACCCCCCACACCCTAACCCCCTACCCCAGCCCTGAGCCCCCTGCCAGAGCCCGCACCCCTCGACTCCAGCACGGAGCCCCTTCCTGCACCCCAAACCCCTCATCCCCGGCCCCATCCCAGAGCCTGCACCCCCAGCCGGAGCCTGCACCCCCTCCCACACCTCAACCCCCTGCCCTAGCCCTAGTCCTGAGCCCGCTCCTGCACTCCAAACTCCTCAGCCCCAGCCCAGAGCCCCCTCTTGCACCCCAAACCCCTCATCCCCAGCCCCACCCCAGAGCGCAGACCCTCAGCAGGAACCCTCCCCCCTCCCGCACCCCACTCCCTGTCCCAGCCCAGTGAAAGTGAGTGAGTGTGGGGGAGAGTGAGCAACCAAGGGAGGGGCCTGGAGTGAGTGTAGGGTGGGGCCTCAGAGAAGGGGCGGGGCCAGGGTGTTGGTTTTGTGCAAATAGAAAGTTGGCAACCCTACCTGGGCCCATTTGCTCGGCCGGGATCTCTGCGCCTCCCACCTGGGCCCACTCACACGGCCGGGATCCCTGCGCCTCCCACCCGGGCCCACTCGCACGGCCAGGTTCCCTGTGCCTCCCACCCGGACCCACTTGCACGGCCGGGATCCCTCGGCCCGTCTCTCCCATGGGCAGCACAGCTGCTGCGGTGGGGTTCTTACCCCGGGGAGAGGTTGGGACTTTACTGCCCGGAATGTCTCCATTGGAGGGGGCCCCCAGCTGTCTCCCCTGGAATGTTAGGGCCACATGATCAGGATTGAGTCAATGGGGGCCTGTCCCCGAGCTGCCCTGAGGATAGGGTCCCTAACGGCCTCCGGCTGCACACCTGCCCCATGCGCAGAGTCCCAGCGCAGGAACTTCCCCCAATCCTTCTCCAGCAGGCGAGCCCGGCAAGGTACGGCCCGGCACGGCCACCCTTCTCTATGCAGGGAGAGGGCACCGCTGCCTGGGGCTGCCCCCTCTGGAGCCCCACAGGGGATCTCCTGGCACTGTGTTGACATAACCCATTGGTCCAGGGGCGCTATAGAGTCCCTGCCCCTGGGCCTGCGCTGGCCCTGCCCCAGTAAGGGCGCCCTGGCTCTTCGGCCCACATAGTAGCAGCTCCTGCACGTAGCTCTGGAGGTCACTGGTTCAAGCCCTGTTGCGTCAGGCCAGGGGGCAGCCAGCATACGAGCAGGCATCTGCGTCCTGGCAGCAAAAAGCCTCGCTCAGGCCTCCTTCTTCCCTGGCACTGGGGGGCTCTTCCAAACCGCAGCACAGGACCAAGGAGGCCACCCAGGACAGAAGGGAAGAGGGGCTGGGGCTAGGGTGACCAGATGTCCCAATTTTATAGGGACAGTCCCGATATTTGGGGCTTTGTCTTATATAGGTGTCTATTACCTACCCCCCACCACATGTCCCGATTTTTCACAGTTGCTGTCTGGTCACCCTAGCTGGGGCTGAGCAATGAGAAATAGGATCACTGCCCAGCTCAGAGAGGAAGGGGCCAGCTCTCGGCCCATGGGCCAGGGGAAGGTGCCTGTGAACTCCCCTGTAGCCTGGGGACTTTGAAGAGGGCACTTTGGCATAAGCCAGCAACGTGGGCAGATCCGGGCAGAGCGTCTCGGTGGGTGGGGAGTGGCCTTAGGCCCAGCTTGTGCCCCCACCCAACAATACCAACAAGCCACAGGTTCAAGCTCTCCTGCCATCACTCAGGGAGTCCCTGGCCTGGGGAGACCGTGGTGAGCAGGAGCCTGGAGGGAAGAATGTGTCCCCTTGGCCACGACGGGGCGCGGCGAGCTCTGGCTTCGGAGCCAGCCGCTAGGTGCTCGGGTCTGGGAGACAGAACTGACAGCCATGCGGGGGCAGGGTAAGGGGTGGCAAACAAGACAAGAGACGCGAAAGAGGCGGGGGGGGTGGGAGGGAGAGAGAGAGAGAGAGAAAGAGAGGGAGGGGGGCAGGGGAGAGGGGGATGAGACAGTGAAATGCGAATTGAATCAAGCCGCCCGGTTGAGATTTCAAATTACTGTCGGGGGAGGGGAGGGGGGCTGGTGTCTGGTCCCACGTGTGCTGGAGTCGGGGCAGGACGTCTGCATCCGGGCGCTGCCTCCTGTCCAGGGCCTCAGACTTGCCTGCCCTGCCCAGCCGCAGGAAGGACTCGGCCGGGCACGCTGAGAATCGAACTAAAAAAACGCCCCCAGCGCTGGATATCGTCTCCCTCCCCACCCCCCAAAAATCAAAAGCAGCTAGCGGGGAGGGGAGGGGAGGGGGGCGTGTGAGCGCTGGGCGGCGCCAGCACCCCCAGCCCGACGCCAGGAGAGGGCGAAAGGCATATACTGACCTTCAAGTCCCTGTGCACAATGGCATAGTGGTGCATGTAAGTTACGCTTTCTAATAGCTGATGGATACAGTGACTGCAAAACAAAACGGGGAGGAAGGGAGAGAGAAAGTGGGTCAGGGAGGGGCGGGAGAGGGGGATGGGGAGAGCGGCGAAGGGGGCAGACATGGGAGACGGGCAGGGCAGGGTCCCGATGAGGAGAGGGGTGGGGGAGGGGGGCATAGGAAGGGCGTGAGAGAGACGATCAAATGTACAGAAGGAAACAGAAATAATGCATGAAAGGGAACGAATTCCGGAGGCGGGATAAGCAGGTAGAGGGAACGGGGGCGGGGTGGGGGGGATCCAGAGGGACAGATGGACAGACAAAGAGGGACGGGGGGGGGACAGGGTGGAGATGGGGGACGAGAGAAGGAGAGAGAGAAACAATGTTGTGAAAGCTCTGAGACCACAGGGGGTTATCACAAGGTGTGCAGGGATGGCTGTTAATGGCACCAGGAACTGCAGGCTGCCAGGGCCGGAGGGAGGGAGGGGGCAGCCCCCCGAGAGGACGGTTGGGACCCAAGGTGCGGAGGGCAGAGTGGGTGAGCAGAGCCCCCGGCTGGCAGGGCCGAGTCCGGCGCAGCAGCCCCAGAACGAGCGCGGAGCAGGGAACGGGCTGCAGGTGCTGTGGGAGGAGGGTCACCGTCTTGGGGCTTTGGGAATGGATGACCTGGCAGAGTGACCCCACTATCTAGTCAGGGGTCGTGCGGGCTGGGGCTGCGCACCCCCCCCCAAAATAGCAGCTCTCTCTATGCCCCTACAGCCTGGTCTGCTAGCACGGCCCCCAACATCTCTACCAATGCCCTTTGATCCTGACCCACCGCGGCCCCGCTGTCCCAGCCCGGGCTCCCCATCACAGCTCAGCGGTGCCCCTCACGCCGACCCACAGCCACTGTTAGCCCAGCCCTGCTGGTGCCCCTCACTCCCGACCCGCAGCCCCTGCTATCCTAGCCCTCGGGTCCCCCCCCCAGCTCTACGGGTGCCCCTCACTCCCGACCCACAGCCCCTGCTATCCCAGCCCTCGGCTCCCCCCCACAGCTCTGCTGGTGCCCCTCACTCAGACCCACAGCCCCTGCTAGCCCAGCCCTCGGCTCCCCCCCAGCTCTGCCAGTGCCCCTCACTCCTGACCTACAGCCCCTGCTATCCCAGTCCTCGGTTCCCCCCAGCTCTGCCAGTGCCCCTCACTCAGACCCACAGCCCCTGCTATCCCAGCCCTCGGTTCCCCCCTAGTTCTGCCAGTGCCCCTCACTCCCAACCCACAGCCCCTGCTATCCCAGCCCTCAGCTCCCCGCAGCTCTGCCAGTGCTAAGTAAGGGGAAAGGAATCCCAGCTCCACAAGTCCTGCGTGGGGCCCTAGCACTTAGGCCCAGCTCCTGCCCCCTCCCCCAACCAACAACAACGAGCCCCAGGTTCAAGCTCTCCTCACTGATCCACAGCCCCTGCGGTCCCAGCCCTGTGCTCCCCACCTCCGCCAGTGCCCCTCAACCCCAACCCACAGCCCCGGCTGCTATTCCTAACTGGCACCACACCGCTCTGTTCATGTACCTCAGTCCGGCCCAGTGGCTCTCCCTGCTATTCCAGTCTGGGCAACCTGGCTTCAGCTCTGTCTGTGCCCCTCCATTCCAGTCCTGGGCCTCTGAGGAGCGGATATTGCCCATAGCGCCCCATCGGGCTGGTTTGATACGGACCAAGAGCCTCCTGGTCTGTTCCACTGGGCTGCGCTGCTGGCGAGGGCAGAGGAGGGGAGCCCTCGGCATGCATGGGGGTGGGATCTGGGGGTGCTCTCTGGATCGCAGCCGCAGGAAGCCACCGCTCCACAGAGCCATGCCATGGAAAGGGGAAGGCCCCAACTGTGGACTCACCGGGAGGAGCTGGGCTCTCCGCGGGGAGAAAGTCCCACGGCTCCATCCCAGCCTGGCCTCACTGCACCTCAGGGGAACACCAGGAGTGGGTGGAGGCCACTGGGACATCCTGCCTGGATTCTGCCTCCCTTTGCCGCAGCCTGATGCTTGGAGCAGGCCCCCACCCGCAGGGGTTTGGGCGGGTGCCCAGAGGGCCAGAATACAGTCTGAGAGCGCCCCCTGAGGCAGGGGGAGGCCACAAGAGTGCAGGGCAGGGCCTCACATGGGGTTGGAAGCTCTCTGGTGAACAGGGGGCGATGGGCAGGGGAGTGAATCTGCAGAAATAGCCTCTTGGGGGCAGCTCCCCGCTGCCCTGCCGGATCACAAATCAACCCCGAGCCTCCTCCCCTGCCACCCGCAAAGCAAGCTGAGCTACAAGGCTAGGGCAGTGCCTCTGGGATGCTGGGGCAATGAGGAGCCTTAATAGAGGCGGCATGAACTAATGGGTAGAACTTGGGAGCTGGAAACCCCTGGGGTTCTCCTCCCCCCCTCCCCCCGGCTGTCAGCAAACGCAGCAGGGACAGGCCTGAGTAGCTGAATGCCATGGGAGAGATCTAACCCATGGGGCTGCCCCACACGGGCTCCCCTGGCAGGGAGCTCCCACCACTGACAGCCCAGGGATGGGGGAGGCGGGAGCTGCATGGAGAGGGAAACTGATTAGCACCTGCCACCAGCCCCCACCCCATTAGCCCAGCCCTGGGCTCTCCCCACACAGAGTTCTGCCGCTGCCCCTCAATCCTGACCCACAGCCCCTTGCTATCCCAGCCCCGGGCTCCCCACACATATAGCTCTGCCACAGCCCCTCAATCCTGATCTGATGCCTGCCCGCTGTCCTAGGCCACATCCCCCTCCTGAGGAAAGCATCAGACGCCCGGGACGGCAATGAAGCTGCATGAGGAGGGGCCCTGAGCCCGGGTCTCCCCAGAATTGCCGAGACAGGGCGGCGTGTGAGGTCATTACCTAGAGCCCAGCTTGGCCAGGTCCCTGCAGCTGGGAACCGTCTGAGCCTGAAAAGCGTGACGGACATCAGACCTCCTCTGGCACGGTCCCAGTGCCTGCCCGGCCCAGGGTCCCCCCGGCCTGTTCACAAGGGGGCTGGCTGGGGAGATGACAAGCAACGAACAGCGAGATGCTGGGGACCAGCACATGGTGGGAGGGGGCCAGTGCGCTCCAGTCGGACAGGACCAGGAACGTGCACATCACCGGCCGAGCCCACTCGTGACCAGTCACCAGTGCCTCTGGCCCTGCAGGGAACCCACCGCTCAGGTCCCTGTCAGCGATGCCCCCAAGTCCTGCGGCTGCCCTCAGACGCGCCCTGTCCCTCCAGTTTGTTCCCAGTCCCCCACGCTCTCTACCAGGTTGCTGCTTTGTGCCCGCTGCTCCCCGATGGCTGAGACACGCCCCACTGACTCCAGATGCTTGTGGGAGGGTCAGTGTCCTCCCAGTTGCCGGGCCCCAACAGCCAGGCTGGGGCCAGAGGGAGGGACGCTGCACCCTTCCCGCTCTGGGACAGACCCCTACTCCAGTACTGCAGCTCAGTGCTCCCCTGCCCACTCTGAGCGCCCCTACATCCCGCCTGGCCTTGCCCCACAGCTCTGCCAGAGCCTCACCAGTAGTTCGTCCGGTCCTGAGCCCTCTTCCCCAGCCCAACCCCTTGGCTCTGATCCAGAACGCCCCCTCCCCTGCTGCTGTGCCAACGCACCTACAGCAGCCCTGGCCCCCGGTGCATGGCTGGCAACCGCACCCAGCTGTGTGGTGGCTTTGTGAGTGCTCCCTAAGGGACTAGGCTAAGACCAGACTTGTCCCACTGACGACCTGAACCCCCCGTGAACAGCTCCCCAGAGGGGAAGCAAAAACGCCCCGGGTCCCACCACCCCTCTGCCTCTCTGGCTGCGCCCCAGAAGCCAGCTGAGCCCCAGAGGGAGAGTTGCCGCAACTCTCCTCCTCGTCCTCAGGGAGCATGGGGTAGGCACCTGTTTTCAGGCCCAGGCCGGCTGAGGGGCCCTGTGAACTGACCCACAGCAGAGGGACCCAGCGCTGGATGTGACAGCAGGACACGTGGCACGGCAGTGCCAAAGGCATAGGAACTTGGCTATCACCTGGCGATATCTCTGGGGTCCCCCCGGCTCTGTCCAGGTCATGAATAGGTTAATGTTGACGGATACAGCTGGCATGGGATCAGGGAACAGAAAGAAGCGGGGGAGGGAAGGGGAGAAGGGCGGAGGGGAAAAGGCGGGGTGGGGAGTTGCCACTCACCTGGCATCGGCTTCGCTGTAATATTCCCGGGCCACGATGTCTTCAAAGAGCTCCCCACCAGTGACCCTGAAACACAGAGAGGCAGAGTTCACCTTCCCAGTGCCCAGGCCCCAGTGCCCGGCTCCCACCCAAACCCCTCGCGGGGCACCTGCTGAGTGGGGCCAGCCCGGCACTGGAGAACCAGAGCAGGCCACGGCTCCATCCCCAGCTGACAGCCAGGCCCCAGTGTCCATCCCCCAGGTGTGGGGGAGCTGCACCCTCTGCTCCCCCAGAGAGCTCACCCCGTCTCACCAGCATGACCAAGGCAAAGAGCGTGGGCTGCATGGCACACACGCCCAGAGCCCCGGCATCCAGACAGCAGCGATTCGGCGGCTGCCATGTTCCCCACCCCCGACGCCGACTGGGAAGCCCCTCGGTATGTGTGAGCTGAAGCCTCTCCGGGGATGCGAGGGATATCGGGTGCCAAGTGGGGGGCACTGCCTGCCCCTCTGTGCCCTGCACCCTGGCAATCCTACGCAGGAACCCAGGTGCCAGCCTGTGCCCAGCCCAGCGAGTCAATGACAGTGGACTGAGGCCAGCCCTGCTCCTTCCCTGAGGGACACGGCCATAGGACGTCAGGCAGCAAGGAAATCCTGGGTCACCGAGTCCAGTCCCATTGGCCTGTAGCTCCAGTGACTCTGCCCTTCCCGGGGGTTGTTTATAGAGAGAATAATCAGCCTGGACCAGGGGCATACCAGGTTTGGGGGCCACAGGGCAGGGGCTGGGCAATGGGGTTGGAGCCTGATCAAAGCAAGCTCCTTGCTGATAAGAGGAGTCAAGTCCCCTCTGGTGATGCCCACGTAGCCCCACGCCACCCCAGTCTCTGCCACGGCTCATGTCCCCTCTGGCTGGCTGAGGTCCCAGTGCCAGGACGCCCTCACTTCGCTGGACTCCCCCCATCCCTCTTTGCTAGTCTCCGATCGCCAAGCCCTGCTTTTCCGGGACACTCTGCTCCTGCCTGCCTATGCTGGCTGTCTCCACTCTGCCCACGTGGCAGCCGGCAGCCCGCCTCCCCCAGCTCATTGCCAGCCCCAACATGAGGGAGCTCGACTCCCATGTGGCAGGAAGGGAGATGACTCCATGTTTCTCCATCATCTATCCCCACGTCTCTGCACCACAGAACCGCAGGCATTCGTCTGCACCCCGACATCCCCCAGGTGAGTCTCCCCCTCCCTCTTGTGGTGTGACTGGCCTCATGGGGACAGGAGAAGGGGCAGGGCAGCTTGCAGGCTGAGTTCCCGGGGAGGCCAGGCACCTGCCAGCCGACAGCGACGCCAGCTGGGCTTGTGGGCACTTTGGTCTGTCTGATAATCAACCCCCCGGGGAAGCCAACGCAAATTCAGCCCACAGCCATGGCAGGCCAGGAGGGGCTGAAAGAGCCGATGCTCCTGAATTGAATGGATGGCAAAAAACAACACACGAGTGCGATCACAGGGACAGTTCTGGCCTCTCCCAGCAGGGGGCGCTGTGGGGGGCGGGGCAGGGAGCTGTCTGTGGGGGGAGATCCCAGCTACCCCAGGCCTGGCCAAGGCTGGGAGGAGGCGCGAGCTCTGTTCCTGCTGAGCTGTGACACGGTGCTGACTGGGGACACAGTAACGGGGTGGGGGGGGGAAGAGCACCGGTCCCCCTCCTCCTCAGCTCAGGGCAAGCCCTCCCCTTTCACTGTCCTTCAAGCCCTGGCTGGCCGTGGAAGTGAAGAGCCCATGTCCTGGCCCTACGCCACGGGGGGAGCAGGTGACCGGGTGAGCTCAGCCACCAGGACCAAGTGGCCCGGGGCAAACCCGTGTCTCTTGATTCCCCTCCCGAAGCAGGCTGAGGACACGCCAAGGTCTGTGCAACTCCAGCACAGGGAACCTGGAGCTGCCGTGACTCAGAGGAGAGCTAAATATAACCGAGCTGTCAGAGGCACCGAGCGATGAGCTCACCAGCTGCTATATCTGGAACGAGGCGAGAGGCAGCTGAGCACAGCACAACGGGTCTCCGCCGCCCCCCAGATGCGCCGCGCCGGCCCGGCACAAAGCACCTGGTCCCAGGACTCTCTAGAGCCAAGGCGCCAGGCCTAACACCCTCACGCTGGTCGCCTGCCCTGGCTCCACCTCTGGCCTCAGCCCCGGCCTCCTCAGAGAAACCAGGGGCCAGGGCTGCTTTGGTTAGCGACTGCTGGGCCCGATCCTGACTGGCACCCGTGGGCACTACTGCAATACAGACAAGCGTGCTCATCTGGCTAGGCTCCACTAGCCCTTCCTCCCTTGGGCACAGTGTGCCGGGGGCCAGTCCTGGGAGCCTTTTCTCACGTGCATCAGACAAGCTACTTTCAAGGTCTTGCCCGGCCTATCCCCACCCTGCCCGCCCTGTGTCGTTCACCGGTCCTGCCTCTGATCTGCCAGTCGTGCCAGCCAGCACCGCCCCCTTGTTACATTTCACACACACATTTCTCTCCAGCTGGGAGATGCTCCCCTGAAACAGCCCCAGAGCCACCTGCCGATCCCTCCTTAAAACTCATTCGCCGGGAGGTCTACCGAAATCGTGTCACCAGTGTGGGAGACCCCACCTGCCCAGCTGACCAATACTGTCTCATCGCTAAGGCTAAGGTTCTGTCATGGATATTTTTAGTAAAAATCAGGGACAGGTCGCAGGCTTCCGTGAATTTTCCGTGACCTGCCCGTGACTTTTACTAAAAATATCCATGATAAAATGGGAAGGGATGGGCAGCTGCGGGGTGGCTGGGAGATCTGGGGCCCCCACCACCTGTGGGGACTCATCTCCAGGGTCTCCTACCCCCAGTGGCAAAGGGGAGCTCCAGGGTTCCCCTGCCCCCCCCCAGCGGTGGAGAGCTGTGGGAAACCCCCTACCACCACCGCAGTGGGGAGCTGCGGGGGTCCCCCTGCTGCCTGTGGTGGCCTGGGGGGATCCCCCTGCCCTCCCCCCTCCCACAGCATGGGGAGCTGCCAGGGTCCCCCTGTCCTGCAGCAGTGGCCCAGAAGCTGCCAGGGTCCCCCACAGAGGCCGGGAGCTGTGGGGTACCCCCCTGCCTGAGATGGCTGGGAGCTGTGGGGTACCCCTGCTGCCCATGGCGGCTGGGATCTTGGGGGCCCACTGCCTCAAGCAGCGAGGGTACCTCACAGCTCCCTCCTGCTGCAGAAGGCAGCGGGACCCTGGAGCTCCCAGCTGCTGGGGCTGAAGTCACAAAGGTCTTTGGAAGTCATGGATTCCGTGACTTCCATGATCTCCATGACAAAATCGTAGCCTTCCTTATCGTTTCCATGTACTCCCATCTGCCTGTATCCACCAGCTGTCTCTGGTCTTAGACTTCGATTGGAAGCTCCTAGGGGCAAGGACCGGCTCTCTGCTCTGCGTCTAGCACAACAGAGGGAGTCAAGCGTCTTGCTCCGGACAGACAGCTGTGGGAAGAATGGGGCCTCTGGGCACAGCAGATGCTAAGATAGGGTTACCATATGTTGTGCCTCCAAATGGAGGACACTCCATGGGGCCCCGGCCCTGCCCCCAGCCCCGCCCACGCCCCTGCCCCAACTCCGCCCACCCCCCAAAGTCTCCGCCCCCTCCCCTGCTTCCCGCGAACATTTAATTCGCGGGAAGCCTGAAGCAGGTAAGGGGGAGTGTGGGGGGAGGAGGCGCGGCCCAGGCTGGCCCCCCCCCGG
>NW_020664404.1:0-45016 GCF_002925995.2 Terrapene triunguis | reverse complement strand
GCCGAGCCCTCCCTCCCGATTTTCCCGGACATGCCCGGCTTTTGGGGATTTCCCCCCGGACGGGGATTTGAGCTCCCAAAAGCCGGACATGTCCGGGAAAATCCGGACGTATGGTAACCCTATGCTAAGACCAAGCCTAGCCCAACGGGGTCCTGGTCCAGGAGCAGGAGCTCCAGCAATGTAAATCGCAACGGTATCTTCCCTCCCCAGCCCAGGAGGAGAAGCAGAGAGAAAGACAAATCTCCAAGGGGGAAGAGACGGGTGTCACGGAGTGTGGGGGAGTCAGGGCCCTGCCCCCCTCTTCCTGAGATTCACTGTGACTCTCAGCCAGCCAGTAAAACAGAAGGTTTATTGGACAATACGAACGCAGTCTACAGCAGAGCTTGTAGGTACAAGTCCTTCTGGGGGGTTCAAGGAGCTTAGACCCCAGCCTGGGGTTCCCTGCGTTGCACCACCCAGCCCAAAACTGAAACTCCCAAATCCCCCTAGCAGCTTTCTCTCCCTGCCCCTCTGCTCCTCCTCTCCTTTGTTCAGTCTCCCGGCCAGAAGGTGTCACTTCTCCCCACCCCCCTCCTGGCTCAGGTTACAGCTCAGGTAGCTCAATGTAACTCCCAGGCAACATTCCCAGGTCAAATCCGCCCCGCTCCCTGTTCCGTCACAACGGGATTCTCCTTCCCGCCCAGAGGGGCAAAAGCTTCCAAGACCCTTCCACCCTATGCCCCCCCCCCATCTCACCCTCACACCAGTCCCCTCCCTGACAGCTGCTTCAGGGCAGCCGGGCTAGAACTGAATTCAAACTCTTGGAAAAACACAGCCAGACACGGCTGTCCTGAATTCCCTGTTACAGCAAATGAACTATGCTATGGCCGGTTCCGAGGGCGAATTAAGAGCCGTGTTCCCCAGAACCCCCCCACACCCCAGGGCGGCTCTTTAGCTACTTACAGATCAAAGATGAGATAGTGGAAGCCCTCCTCCGATATGCTGTCATGGAGACGAACTGCAAAGGAGCACAAGCGTCAGCTGTTGCCTTGTTCTAGGAACAGATGCCCGGATGGAGTCCTGGGGACCGGCCTCTCACTCGTTTGCGGGACGATGCCTACCACGAGATGTGTTTCCAGAGGCTCGCAGAGCTGCCAGGACTCCCCTCCAGAATTGGGCACTAGCAGCCGGGCCCTGGAACCCGTGGTGATGCTTGGGCGCTCCGGGCACCTGCACTTGCACTTAAGCCTGCCTGGGAATCTTCGTTCTGGGGCACGGGGTTGGAGGGACAGTCCCGAGCCTGGAGCTCAGCTCGGATCATGCTGCCCCCTGCCCGATCCGGGAGTTACCAAGACCCGGGGCCCCAAGGCTGGTCATTCAGTATCAATGGCAGATCTCAGCGCATGTAGTGCGTTATGGTACATAGAGGTCAAAGGATCTATCTGCTAGGGGCAGGCGGCCTAGGTGGATCACCGCCCTCGGTAGCACCCCCAGCCACCCAGCCCAAGAGAAGATGAGCTTTGCCACAGGCCCAAAAGCTTAGCAAATCCAGGCTCTGGTGGAGTGAGGTCCTTCCCCAGCCTCCAGCGCCTCCACTGATTCTACCTACAGTGGCACTCCAGAGACATCCCCCAGGCAGATGCCCCACCAGAGACTCCGTCTGCTCCCCCCAGAAGTTAAGCAGCAGCCAGCGTCCATCTCAGAGCACAGGGGTCTTCTACACTCTCTGCCCGCGACCCACTCAAGAAGCAAAGCGGCCACCATATTGCACTAGCTGCAGCTTCCTTATGGTTCCACCGCACAGCCTTGCCAAGTTCATCTCCGCGGGCAGGGCTGCAGGATGGACGGGGTGCAGGCAGCCACGCTTCCCAAAGATGGGGTGCAGGCTAGTTCCCCATTGCTGGGGTGGTTTGGAGAGGTGGACGCCCATCCCCTTAGGAACTGGACTGAGAACCACAACTAACTACACACAGGAGCAGGGCGAGCTCGGGAAGAGAGGCTGAGCGAGGGATTGGGGCAGTGATGGCAGAAATGGGGCCGGGGAAAAGAAACAGAACAGACGCAGCTGGCCCTGGAATACAGATGCCCAGGGAGAGGCTCATTCCAGACAATCCATTTCCATTGGCAACTTGTCAGTTTCTTTCTAAACCACTTTTCCTGCCGTTGGAGCCCCAGGCCCTGGATCTGTGCGATTCAGATCCCAGTTCGATTCAGCGCCTAAAAGTCTAAGCCCAGAATCAGACTCTCGATGAGATCCAGGGGAGACGGGACCAGGAGAAACCAGGGAAAAGAACAAATGGGGGAAGCATCCGGTTAGAAACACGAGCAGCGCATGCTAAAGCCAGCTCATGAATCTCAAAGCTAATGCGCTGACACGGTGGGCTTGGCAGTGGTGAGAGCCCGTAACTGGCCCTGCGGGGGCTCCCCAGAGCTGGCTGAAGGGGAGCTCAGATACTTGGCGGGGGCAGCTCTGGCTGATCCTCCCTGCAGAGACTGGAGCTCTCCCCGAAATCAGCTTTCCTGATCAGTGACTTCAACGGGGCCACTTTCCCCAGCCCCTTTGTGATGCCATCAGACCAGAAGGGGTTTGACAAAGAGCTCGGGACTGTTCCACTGCTAAACAAAAGCAATCCGACTCCTCTGGAGGGAAGGGAAGCGATTCTGGCTTGAAGGAAGATGTTTTGGCTACTTGGAGCCCTTTCTTGGATTTTCAACTTGTCCAGCCTCAGGGCTAGTTCATGTTAGACTGTGGTTAATTTAAGATCGGGTGGGGTGGGAATGTTTTTTGCAAGAATTACAACATGGCAAAGGTTCTGCTGACGAGTAGAAAGGGTATCTAGTGAGAAAGGCAGATGTGGGGACTTCCTAACTTCCTAGGCCCTCATGTGGCTATTAGTGCGAAAGGGAGCGTAAGACACCACCAGCCCTGAATGGGCATACTGTACACTCACGGCGGCCTGGTGTTGAGGGCTTCATAAGGAGCCAGGGACCCTATTATTGTGTCTCTTTGCCCCGAGGTGCTTGTCCACAGTGACGTTTTTAACTGACTTGAGATAGGCAGCTAACTCTGGGCGATTAACACCATGGCTGGAGATGGGACACTGGCTGGGGCGGGCTCCGAGTTACTACAGTGAATTCCTTCCCAGGTGTCTGGCTGGTGGGTCCTGCCCTCATGCTCAGGGTCGAACTGACAGCCAGATTTGGGGTCGGGAAGGAATTTTCCCCCAGCTCAGAGTGGCAGAGAGACTCTGGGGGGGAATCGCCTTTCTCTGCAGTATGGGGCACGGGTCACTTGCAGGTTTAAACTAGTGAAAATGGTGGATTCTCTGTAACTTGAAATCTGGAGTTGAGAACGTCAGTGAGTCAGCCAGAGGTTCGGGGTCTGTTACAGGGGTGGGCGGGCGAGGTCTGTGGCGTGCAGAAGGTCAGACTGGAGGATCGCGATGGTCCCTTCTGGCCTTAAAGTCTATTTGTGAAGGTCAGTCCAGATGCTCCCCAAACACTTGTTCCAGGACACAAACATTTGTGGTTTGCCCCTAGTTGAGCTTGTGTTTGTCTGTCACACGCACACGCACACCCCGTGCCCATCATTCACCCTCCCACGTTTCCCAGTATCAGTTTCAGCCCATGATATGAACTGACTTTCTCCTGCACTTGTGGCCATCTCCACCTAGATTAGAAGGTGGCCATTACGACACTGTTTCCATAGCAACTGATGTACTTCAAGGGGAAAGGGGGGGACAGAGGAAAACTAAAAAAAAGAACAAGAACTGACGCAAATAAGTGGCATAACCAGAGCGCGCGCTGGTGCTGGGGGGGCCGTGAAGTTTTAATTGGCCACTTGCTTGGGAGGAAAGACCTGCCCAATGCTCTGCTGATTAAAACCTCCTGTTTTAATCACTCCCTTGCCAGCAGCTGAGGGCAGGCGTGGGCTTATGGCTTTCTTCCATAGGGCTGTTAACTTGGCCATTAGCAATGCAGTGCTGCGCCGGGCCCTTGATCTGCACCCCCATGCTGCAATGGTTCCCCGGGGGGCCTGTATCACGCTCCATGCAGGGCGGAGGCTGGGCCTGGGGACGCTGTGCTGCAGGAGGCAGCCTGGCTGGTCAGGATCAGCCCCGGTTGCCAGCATTTATCCCTGTCAGCAGTTTCCCTGCATTTGAGCAGATGTCTTTAAACGAGCAAGAGACTGGCATGCAACAAGCACTGGTGCGGCCTGCAAGCTCTTTCTCCTCGCGCCGGACGGCTCCCGCATTCTTCCTCTGGTCTCAACGCGCTCCACCAGACCAGCTACCTGCGCGCATGGGTAGCAGCCGCCTGCACCGGGGGACTGAGGGCATAGCTAGACGCCCTTGCTGAGGTGTGAAATCTGCCGGCAGCATATGCCGCCTCCTCCACCTCTGCTGAAGCTCTAAAACCCAGGCTTCCCAAGGACATGTCTGCACTGCTGGCTACTTCTACCCCATCTGGCTAGAGCTGGGTGACGTTTTTGGGGTGAACCATACATTCACCGGAACATGCATTTTGGGGGGGTGCCAATACTATGTCAAAATTGGGTCAAATTCAGGTCGTTTTGGGTCAACCAAAATCCTGGGGAGGGGCATCCTTCCTCATCCCCTCCTCCAGCCCTCCTGGGGGGGTTGTCACCCTCCCCCGCCCCGCGGCAAGCACTCACCGATGTTGGAATGCTTCAGGAGACGGCAAATCCGGGCTTCACGCTCCAACTTCTGATGATCTGGAGACGGAAGAGAGAACAAGCCCCGTTAACAGTATCACCTGATGCAGCAATGCCACATGCTCAGCAAGCCCAGGCGGGCTGGGGGCAAAGAGGGGCACTCGTCACCTATCCCGCTTATCAAGGGCCGGCACTAGCTGAAGCGCCACCAAGCACCCCCACCAGAGCCCAAGTCTCCCGTCCTGAGAGCGGGACTGGGCCAAAGGGCATGGGCTTTAATACAGCAGACAGACTGGGGTTGGAGGAGACGGTATCAGAAGCCAAGCTACATCAGCAATGCAGGCTGCAGAAGCCTCCTCTTCTCCTCCTTCCAGGAGCAGACGCTTGGCTTTCCAATGCACACAGGGCTGGGGGCTGAAGGCCCAAGGCCACCAGGGATCTCACGTGGGAGAGGGCTCTCAGGCGGGCCAGGGTCGTGGACGGATGGATTTCAAGGCCAGAGGGCCAGGGCCAGCTCCAGGGTTTTGGCCACCCCAAGCAGACCAAAAAAAAAAAAAAGCCGCGATCGCGATCTGGGGCGGCAATTTGGGGAAGGTCCTTCACTCCGAGCGGGAGTGAGGGACCGTCCGCCGAATTGCCGCAATAGCTGGACCTGCCGTCCCTCTCCGGAGTGGCCGCCCCAAGCACCTGCTTGCCAAGCTGGTGCGTGGAGCCGGCCCTGCAGAGGGCCCATCGTGACCATCAAGTCTGCCCTCCTGCATCGCACAAGCCAGAGAACCTCGGCCAGCGAGTCCTGTGGTACTGGGATTTCTTCTCCCCTGCCGGGGGAGTGACAAGCACCTGGTGTTTAGAAAGACATCCGCTCTCACTGCAAAGAGCCGGCACGGTGGAGAGTCTGCCCCATCCTGACTTGGAGAATCGGTTGCGGTGGCTACTCGTCCCCCCACTTCATAAGTTGTGTCTGTTTCCAGTTTGAATTTCCCTAACAGCAGGGTCCAGCCATTGGAGCGTGTCTGTTCAGCTAACATGTCCCGAACATTAGAAAGCTCCCTACAGACAGTGATCAAGTCACTTCTTCTCTTTGATTCCCTTACACCTGCTCTGTCAGGCCTCTGCCACCCAGCCGGGTCCCCTACACCACCAAGACACGGGGCCACATCACCCCAGACTCACCCATAGACACTCCCAAAATTCTCAGTCAGTTCAAGCCTTCCCACGTCTCCCCAGTACCCTGGAAAAGCCTCTCCCAACCCAACACCCCCCAGGGAGGTTTCCCCCAGCCTGGCCAGCCGGCCTTCACTCTGCCCCACAGGATCACTCTGTTGGGAGGGAGGGAGGATGGCTTCAAGTGCAGGAAGCAAATTGCCCAAAGCAACATTGGCCTCGTTAATTGCATCCGGGCAGCCGGAAACAAGGCGGTAGCGTGATCTCTGTAAACCAGCAGCAGCTGCTCCCTGTATTAGTGCTGACACATGGCAAGGGTCCTGGAGAGCTGTCTGACTAGGAGTCTGGGTGCGAAATTGTGGTGGACCCAGAAAAAATGGCACCATTTGTAAACGAAAGGCTAGGTACTGTGATGTTCTTATTGCCATTTCTATGGGGTAGCATTAGGGTTTTGTTGTCATCTTGTGTGTGAACTTGCACCTTATAAATCTGTTTTACCCTGTATAAAGCTTATACAGGGTAAACTCATAAATTGTTTGCCCTCTATAACACTGATCGAGAGATATGCACAGCTGTTTGCTCCCCCAGGTATTAATACATACTCTGAGTTAATTAATAAGTAAAAAGTGATTTTATTAAATATAGAAAGTAGGATTTAAGTGGTTCCAAGTAGTAACAGACAGAACAAAGTAAGTCACCACGCAAAATAAAATAAAATGCGCAAATCTGTGTCTAATCAAACCGAATACAGATAATTTCACCCTCAGAGATGCTTCAGTAAGTTTTTCTCAGACTGGACACCTTCCAGGCCTGGGCACAATTCTTTCCCCTGGTACAGCTCTTGTTCCAGCTCAGGTGGTAGCTAGGGGATTCTTCATGATAGCTCCTCTCCCTCTCTCTTCTGTTCCACCCCTTTATATATCTTTTGCATAAGGCGGGAACCCTTTGTCCCTCTGGGTTTCCACCCCCCCTCACTGGAAAAGCACCAGGTTAAAGATGGATTCCACTTCAGGTGACATGATCACATGTCACTGCAAGACTTCATTGCCCACTTGCCAGCACACACAGTATACAGGAAGACTTACAGGTAAAACACAGCCATCTGCAGACAATTGTCCTGGTTAATGGGAGTCATCAAGATTCCAAACCACCATTAATGGCCCACACTTTGCATAATTACAATAGGCCCTCAGAGTTATATTTCATATTTCTAGTTTCAGATACAAGAGTGATACATCTATAGAAATAGGATGACCACACTCAGTAGATTATAAGCTTTGTAATGATACCTTACAAGAGAGCTTTTGCATGAAGCATATTCCAGTTACATTATATTCACTCATTAGCATATTTTTATAAAACCATATAGACTGCAACGTCACACCCTCCTTGCCCCAAGCTCTGCATGACATTCTGATTTAAAAAACATACACAATCAATTTAACATGTTAGACTACAAACTGGCTAACTGATAGATCTCCCAAAGAGCCTGTTAACAGAGGATCACCACCCCACAGGGGTGTTTCTAGAGGGGCCCAACACTATTCAATATCTTTACCAGTGATCTGGAAGAAAATATTGCCTCGTTGCTGGTCAATTTATCAGGTGACACAAAAACTGGGGGAGGGGTGGTAAATAATCATAGAATCATAGGGTTGGAAGAGCCCTCAGGAGGTCATCTAGTCCAACCCCCTGCTCAAAACAGGACCAACCCCAACTAAATCATCCCAGCCAGGGCTTTGTCAAGCTGGGCCTTAAAAACCTCTAAGGATGAAGATTCCACCACCTCCCTAGGTAATCCATTCCAGTGCTTCACCACCCTCCTAGTGAAATAGTGTTTCCTAATATCCAACCTAGACCTCCCCCACTGCAACTTGAGACCATTACTCCTTGTTCTGTCATCTGCCACCACTGAGAACAGCTGAGCTCCATCCTCTTTGGAACCCCAAGGTAGTTGAAGGTTGCTATCAAATCCCCCCTCACTCTTCTCTTCTGCAGACTAAACAATCCCAGTTCCCTCAGCCTCTCCTCATAAGTCATGTGCCCCAGCCCCCTAATCATTTTTGTTGCCCTCCGCTGGACTCTCTCCAGTTTGTCCACATCCCTTCTGTAGTGGGGGGACCAAAACTGGACGCAATACTCCAGGTGTGGCCTCACCAGTGCCGAATAGAGGGGAATAATCACTTCCCTCGATCTGCTGGCAATGCTCCTACTAGTGCAGCCTAATATGCCATTGGCCTTCTTGGCAACAAGGGCACACTGCTGACTCATATCCAGCTTCTCATCCACTGCAATCCCCAGGTCTTTTTCTGCAGAACTGCTGCTTAGCCACTCGGTCCCTAGTCTGTAGCAGTGCATGGGATTCTTCCTTCCTAAGTGCAGGACTCTGCACTTGTCCTTGTTGAACCTCATCAGATTTCTTTTGGCCCAATCCTGCAATTTGTCTAGGTCACTCTGGACCCTATCCCTACCCTCTAGCATATTAACTCTCCCCCCAAGCTTAGTGTCATCTGCGAACTTGCTGAGGGTGCAATCCATCCCATCATCCAGATCGTTAATGAAGATGTTGAACAAAACTGACCCCTGGGGCACTCTGCTTGATAGCGGCAATGAGGGGGAAAGTCAGTCCTACAGGGCTTAGAAAACCAGACTCGATCAACGTCCGTTGTAATGCAGGGCCATCCACCTAGGAACAAAGAATGCAGGTCATGCTTGCTGGATGGGGGGCTGTGTCCTAGAAAGCAGTGTCTCTGACAAGGTCTTGGGGGTCAGGGTAGACAAACAACTAAACATGAGCTCCCAGGGCAGCGCTGTTGCTAAGAGCTTCATGCGATCGTCAGCTGTAGAAACAGGGGACTAACGCGTAGGAGTCGAACTACCACCGTGCATCGCGTCAGTAAGACCATTTCTGGAACGCGGTCTCCAGTTCTGGGCTCCACGCTTCCAGACGGATGCTGAGAAACTGGAAAGGGTCCAATGCAGAAGCGCAAGAACAACGCGTGGGCTGGAAAAGCTGCCTCCGGGTGAGGGACCAACAAGAGGGTGGAAAAGGGGCTTGCAATGGGAAACACCAGGATCCCCTGACCAGTGGTATCCGTGGAAACTCAGCTGGATGGAGGCTTGTGCAGCAAAGCATGTGGCTGACAAACAAAGACAGAGAGGGAAGCGTGCCGGGGGAATCCCGTCCCCCCACGTGATGCGGGGACGCAGGGCTCCCTGAACCACTTGAGTTCAACGTGGAATCAATGCAATACAGGCTGCAGTGTTTATCTCAGCAGACACTGCCCCTGAAGGTGCACCAGGCTGTGTCTGGGCAAGAAGGGTTAGAAATCAACAGGGCGGCTTCCCGTGTGCAGGATGGTGCACCCCATCTCAGAAAGGGTTTGCTGAACTAAAACAGGCTTCAGAGAAGGGTAATGAGAATGATCAAGGGCTGGAAAAACTCTCCTCTGAAGACAGGTTGGAAAGCTAGAGGAGGCGAATAAGAGGGGCCATCTGTTCTCCCTATCTCAGAACACAAGGACAAAGGGACAGTCAACGACATTAGTAGGTGGCAAACTCAAAACTGTTGCAAGAAAATGCTTTTTTGCACAATGCATAGGTGGACTGTGCCACAAGATATCATTGGGGCAAAGATTCAAAGAGGGATAGGGTAACAATATCTAGAGCTAGAATCATTACTGGTAACAAAAAGGCATTAGAAAGGATATTAACACTCATGCTTCAAGGCTTAACCTAGTCTCTAACTATTAGGGGTCAGGAGGAAACCTAATGTGTGTGTGTGTGGGGGGGGAGATTACCCCACATCTGATATTGCGAGTTTTTGCATCTTCCTTTGCAGTATCTGGTACTGCCACACTCAGAGACAGGACACTGGGCTAGATGGACTTTGGGTCTGCTCCAGTTTGGGGGGTGGGGAGATCGGAGGCCTACACCTGATGGTCCAGAAGGTGGTGAAAGACCGTCATAATTCCCCTGTGCTGCACAGGGGAGGGTGGGCTCCTTCCAGACTAATGGAGCCACGGACATGACGGGGCCACCTGCTGGCACACCCTCCCTTGGGGCAGAGGCTGGTGGGAATGAGATCCATCTCAGCAGGTGCCCTCATCACCCGATGCAGGGCTGGGTTCTTTCAGGGAAGAAGCGGTGGCTTGGGCCAGGGCCTTGGATCAGCCTGGTGCCAGGGCTCACAGCCCTGGGGGTGGAGAGGAGCCAGCCATCCAGCCAGGGCACCAGCTGTCAGGGCACTGGGAAGAGGCATCTTCCCAGCCCATCCCTAGAGTGTAGGAACTCATGCTAGAGCAGAGGAAGGGGCATGGACCCACGCTGGAGAGCTGCAGAGCACAGTGAGGGGCTCCCGCAGCCCAGGCAGTGCTGGATGGAGCCATTACAGAGCACGTTCATCACTCCCTACTGTGCACTGGGCACAAGCCAAACTGTGCCGGACCACGCAGTGCAGCAGGGCCAAGTCAGAACTGGGGGGGGGGAGGGGGGGGGTGTGACCACCAGGGAACTCCCAGGCCCTGCCGGAAGCAGTGCCAGCAACACGGGGCTTGGGAACCGTCCCGCTGCACTGCCTCTCCCAGACACAATGCACACCCAAGGGCCTGACCACCGCTTCTCCCACTTTTGCAAGAAGTGGGGTGTGAAGCACGGTGCCCCATCCCCAACTCACGGAAGTCAATTCTGCCTCCCTAAATGCCCCCGCTGCTTTAGCCGGAGATGACTCTCTGCACAGCCTCCGCTCACCGGCAGCGTGGTGTTAACCAGTTGTTGCGCTCCACTCCAGAGGTGGCTGCATCGCGCGGCTCTCATTGCTCCGGCAATGTAGGATCAGCAGGACGGCTTGCTTCAGATTGCAGTCCCTTCCCAGAGCCCTTCCACCCAACTCCAAGTGCCAAGCAGAAGCAGAATTCAGCTGGTGCAGTGACTCCAATAACAAGCGTGACAGAGGTATGTTGCCAGTCCCCATGCAGCCCTGTCTCCTATCTGCTTCCACACACACCTGGGCCATCCTGAGTGTCTTTTTATAACACACCGCCGGCTAGGTCAGGCCAGGCAATCCTTCCCCAGCCTTAGAATGATTTCATCCCCAACTGCCCCTGTTGGGTGTCCCACGTCCCAGCACACACTGCAAACCCCGCCACCGACGCTCACGGAGAGGAAGAGCCATTTCTCTGTTCCCCGACCCAGAAATTCAGAGAGAGGGAAAGAGAGCGAAAGACTGGTGTGACGAACTGGGACTGTTCTTAATGTGGTCTTTGAATGCTGAGTGGGGAGTGTTGGCTGGGAAGACAGGGGAGTGTGGCTAGGATGGTCTGCATTGAGGGATGGGAGACTGGCCGTGAGGGAGAATACCTGAGCAAGTAACATGAGAACCCAGGAAGGGGTTAGAGGCCAGGTGACACCTTTGCCCGGGAAACTGAACAAAGGCTGGGGGGAGAGTTTCAGAGCTGGCTGGGAGGCAGACGGGACTCTGACCTCCCAAAGGGGCTGTGGTGCCCTGGGACCCCAAGATGCACCTAATTGGGGGGGTCCTGTTGTCTGTGCCTGCAAGACCTATCTTGGACTGTGTTCCTGTCGTCTAAATAAACCTTCTGCTTTACTGGCTGGCTGAGAGTCATGGTGAATTGCAGGAAGCCAGGGGTGCAGGGCCTTGTGTCCCCCCACACTCCGTGACAAAGGATCTACTGCACCCCGTGGATGGCACTTCCTGCAGTAAGTGACTGGGGAGCAGTAAAACGAAGGGGACTCGACAGGGACCAGGTGGGCTGAAGAGTCAGAGAGAGACAGTTTCAGGGGGCGATTAACCCCTGAGAGTGTGTGACCAGCGAGAAGGACTTTTGCAGTAACAGGGTCCCCCGGGTGATCGCAGCGAGCTGTCCCAGGGGCGGAGGAGTCTGCAGCTCGACCCTGGCAGAGAGGTGGTGACCTGAAGAAGGGCTGGCACCATGGCCGGCTCCAGCGTTTCTGCCGCCCCAAGCAATTGGGGGCAATTGGGGAAGGAAAAAAAAAACAAAAAACGCGATCGGCGGCGGCAGTTCAGCGGCAGGTCCTTCGCTCCTGGAGGGAGTGAGGGACCTGCCGCCCCCGAATTGCCGCAGGTGCCGCCCCTCTCCCTTGGCCGCCCCAAGCCCCTGCTTGTTAAGCTGGTGCCTGGAGCCGGCCCTGGCTGGCACACTAGGGGTCTCCCTGGAACGGTGGAAAGCTGAGAGCATAGGCCGGCGAGTGGCCAGCAGGAGGATGTATGCTAAACGCCTTAAGAGCGACCTGCTGGAGCTGTGCAGGCAGAGGGGGGTGCGCATTGGGAGGTCCACCAAAGAACAACTAATTGCCCAGCTGGAGGAGAGGGATCGCTTGGATGAACCGAGCCCTGTCCCTGAGGGAAGCCGCCCGGCGGATGCAGCGGGGGCCCCGGGGCCTGACCTGGCTGGGAGGGGTCAGACTGCTGCCGAGGACATCCCGAGACCCTGCCTAGCTATGCCTAGGGGAGGGGTTGGGGGAAGCCCAATGAAGACCGAGGGCACCCTGACCCTGGCGGCCAGCAGGGGATCGTCCCGGCGGAGCTCCCCGTCTCTGGAACGGATGCGGCTGGAATATGAATGGGAGATGAGATGGGAAGAGCTTGAGTTAAGGAAGCAAGAACTGAAGCAGGAGCGGGAGGAGAAGGAGAAACAGCGTCAGCATGAGGAGAAACTACGTCAGCATGAGCTGGAACTGGCCAGGCTGAGGAGCAGTGGGGTCCCGGCTGCGGTGAGTGAGGGGGGACCCACGACTGCAAAGAGCTTTGATAAGTGCTTCCTGGCCCAGCGTCAGGAGCGGGAGGACATGGATACCTTCCTGACGGCCTTTGAGAATATCTGCGAGCTGCACTGGGTTAACCCTGCAGACAGGGTCCAGTTCCTCATCCCCTCACTGGACTCCACAGCCATGGAGGTGTACAGCCGACTGAAAGGGGCGGAGACAGGGGACTACGAACTGTTCAAAAAGGCCCTGCTCCGTGAGTTTGGGCTGACTTCTGAGATGTACCGGAAAAGGTTCCAGAGTCAGAGTAAAACCCGTGAGGTCACATACCTACAACTGGCCAACCGGGCGCAGGGGTATGCCTGCAAGTGGACAGCTGGGGCCCAAACTAAAGAAGACCTGCTTGACCTATTCGTACTGGAGCACGTGTATGAGCAGTGCCCATCCGACCTGAGGTGATGGTTGATGGACCAAAAACCAGAGAACCTGCAGCACGCAGGCCAGCTGGCCGACGAGTTTGTGAACAGTCGGGCAGGGGATAACAGGGAGGAGTCCCAAAGGAACAGTCCCACCACAACGCAGAGAGAGAGTCACCATGGGACCTCCCAGCAGGGAAATACGGAGAACCCCCACCAAACGGGAACATTCAGCGTCAGGTCCATCCGACCCACTCGAGGAGACCCACGGGACATGGGCTGCTATCACTGTGGCCAAAGAGGCCACATAAGGGCCCAGTGCCTCAGGCTCAGGGACAGACTGAGTGGACCCAACCCACAGAGGGTTGACTGGGTAAAGACCCAGCCGGACGAGGGGCAGTGTTCCCAGGCAAGGGGGGCTGGCAGCGTACCACCTGCTAAGGAGGGAGGAGAGCTCCAGGCCAGCTCCTCTTGGGGGCTGGATGCTCCGGACTCAGGGTTTTTGGTTTACAGGGTGGGCGCGGGGCTGTCCCTCCGGAGAGAGTACCTTGTTCCCCTGGAGGTGGATGGGAGGAAGGTCAATGGATACTGGGATACGGGCGCAGAGGTAACGCTGGTCCGGCCCGAGGAGGTGGCCCCAGATCGGGTGGTGCCCAACACCTACCTGACCCTGACGGGGGTGGGTGGGACCCCAGTCAAAGTGCCCACGGCGAGGGTACACCTGAAGTGGGGGGCCAAGGAGGGCCCCAAGGACGTGGGGGTACACCCGTATTTGCCCACTGAGGTGTTGATGGGGGGGACCTGGAGGACTGGCCAAGCAACCCCCAGGGTGCCCTGGTCGTGAACCGTAGTCAGAGCCGGGGAGGGGCACTGCGCCCTGACAGCGGGGAGGGACCTTGCCCAAGGCGCAGGACCCTAACCCGGTGAGGAGGGGACACCCAGGGACCCAGTTCAGAGAGGCTGCGGCCTCAGACTCAGCCGGCGAGAGAGAGCAGGTGGCCATCCCTGTCCCAGCTGCTGAGTTCCAGGCCGAGTTGCAGAAAGATCCCTCCTTGCAGAAGATAAGGGACCTGGCCAACCTCGGTGCGGTACAGACCATGGGGAGAGGTTGCCGGAAAAGGTTCCTGTGGGAGAAGGGGTTCCTGTACCGAGAATGGGCTGTCCCAGGGAAAATGGAGTCAGGGGGAATCAGGAGGCAGCTGGTAGTACCCCAGAAGTATCGCCGCCAGCTACTGTAGCGGGCCCATGACATTCCCCTCTCAGGGCACCAGGGAACCTGGCGTACCCAGCAGAGGCTACTACAAAACTTTTACTGGCCTGGGGTCTTTATTACTGTCCGACAGTACTGCCGATCCTGTGACCCCTGTCAGGGGGTGAGGAAGGCCTGGGACAAGGGGAAAACGGTTTTAGGACCCTTGCCCAGCATAGAGGAGTCTTTCCAGAGGGGGGCCAGGGTAAAAAGGGGGGCTCTGAACCAAGAGAGCCCAAATCACAGACCTCCAAACTGGAACGCTGGGAGAAGACCCCAGCCCAGTTGGAACCCCAGGGGTATTTGGGGGGGAAAAGGGCACGGGCCGCATAAACCTTCCCACAGGCGAACTATGAGTGCCATTGAGCACCCCCGACCTAAGGGGGGGACGTGAAACTGGAAGGGCCTGGTGTAATTCTCACCAAGGAATGGGAGGGATGCTGGGGCATCCACGGGAACGGGGGTAGGTTCGAACTTCCCCAGGTCACTGGCTGAAGTGACCCCGCTCAGTTCGGTCTCGAAGGGGGGAGAGATGTGACAAACTGGGACTGTTCTTAATGTGGTCTTTGAATGCTGAGTGGGGAGTGTTGGCTGGGAAGGCAGGGGAGTGTGGCTAGGACGGTCTGCATTGGGGGATGGGAGACTGGCCGTGAGGGAGAATACCTGAGCATGTAACATGAGAACCTAGGAAGGGGTTAGAGGCCAGGTGACACCTTTGCCCGGGAAACTGAACAAAGGCTGGGGGGAGAGTTTCAGAGCTGGCTGGGAGGCAGACGGGACTCTGACCTCCCAAAGGGGCTGTGGTGCCCTGGGACCCCAAGATGCACCTAACTGGGGGGGTCCTGTTGTCTGTGCCTGTAAGACCTATCTTGGACTGTGTTCCTGTCGTCTAAATAAACCTTCTGCTTTACTGGCTGGCTGAGAGTCATGGTGAATTGCAGGAAGCCTGGGGTGCAGGGCCTTGTGTCCCCCCACACTCCGTGACAACTGGCGGAGCCCTACGGCTCAGTGCCCAGCGAAATTATAACCCACGGAACCAAAGGGGAGCTCTGGGCGCAGGGCAGAGCGGGTTCATGCATTTGATCTTTATCCCTCGTGGGCTCGATTGAAACCCTCTCCAGGGCAGAAATGAACTGAACGCCGGGGCCCTGCAGCGTATAGCCCGTGGCACCTCCACCTGATACACCGGTGCAGTCAGCAGCCTGTGCCAAGATGCACCCAGGCCTGGCACTGAGGAGCATCAGGAGGGGGGTGGGTAGGGGCAGAGTCCGGGATGAAGGGGGCACCAGTGGAGCTGTGGGGCAGGACCAAGGCACAGTCCCTCTCTATTGCTGACCCACAGCACTGTTGCTAGTCCGTCTGAGTCCCATAGAGATTTGCCAATTACATACCATGGCACAGATGGCAAAGACAAGAGGGTTTTTTCACCTCTGCCAGGGCTGCCCCCTGACCTCCTGCTCACTGCCCAGCAAGCAACAGCCCGCTCCCCCAGGCCCTTCCCCCCCTCTCCAGCACGGAGCGCGGCTGCAGCTCCTTCGATGGGCTCTGCTGCGGCTGCATGCACCCAAGGCACTTCCCCTCCATCCCTGGGGTTGGCTGGAAACCTGGTGCCGGGATTGCACAGCCAGACGGATCCCGCTGCTATCACTCTCCTCCTCCTGCACCAGCTGCTCTGCCACCCCAGCAGGAGCCGCGAGGGCAGATGGCAGCTGTGCCACCTTCCCCTCTAGGAGAGCGAGGGGGGGTGGACGGGAGAGATCAGAGAGACGGAAAGGGAGAGAGAGGCTCAGCACTCAGGCACCTGCACTGATACACTCAGACCCAGCAGCCTTCCTCCTTCAGCCATGACCCACTCCCCTTGCCTAGCTGCACCACACTGAGCAGGGGGTCTGGAGGAGATCTGTCTCTCTCTCTGGAAGCCCCTTGGGGAAAGACGCCAGGTCCCCACTGTGAACCCTGCTGGCTCCGAGAAGGAACAGACCCTCACTGTCTTCAGTCACTCCTGGTGGCCTGGCCACTTGTGATGCCCTAAAGGTCACAGCAGGCTGCAAACAGTAAGGCCGCGTCATGGACTGGGCCATGCAGTGGATGGGTTTATAAACACTCTTATCGCACTTCCAAGGAGCCCAAAGCACTTCGCCCTGCTGAGATGGAACCACCTCTGGGGTGGAGCGCAGCAGCTCGCAGCAACGCCGCACAGCAGGGGACGCACAGGGTCCCGCAGTTGGTGCTTCTGGCCTTCCTCCGTGGCCTCAGGGAGGGCTTCTGGCTTCTGTCGCGGCAGCACGGCTGACAGGGCACCAGGCCCAGAGCGCTCACCAGTTCATGTTCTAATGTGCCACACTGGGCAGTCCTCGCCCCTCCAGTGCCTGGCAGGGGCCTGGTGCGCAACCAGGAAGGTTCTGCCATCCAACCGGGCACGTGTCCGTCGGAGAGGCCATGGAATCACTGCAGAAGCCTTCCTGCCGATGCACAGCCCCAGCTGCCACCTGCCCCAGCTGCTGCGGCTTGTCATCAGCGACACTTGCAGGGAAATTGGATCTCTGCTGCTCGGGGATCCCCCTCCACCAGTTACTCAGGGGGAGAGTGCTCCCTGAGGCGAGAGGAGACACCTGCCCACGTGCACCACCCTGAACAACAGCCCCTTTCTAGTCTCGGGGACACGGCGGGGATCCCCTGATTGGCACGTGCTCTAAGGCAGCTGCAGGCAGGATTACGGGAGACCCACAGGGACAGAAAATCTCTAACAGCTCCAAAGCAACCCAGCTTCACTGCCAAATACACTCGAGTGGCTGGGCAGGACGCAGGGAGAGCCCTGCCACATCATCCAGCCCCCGGTCTCCAGTCACCATTGCGCGGCGTCCGCCAGCCTGAGAAGCAGAGAGAGGGCCCGTTCTACAGACCGCGGCCCAGCTGTGGAAGGCTGGGGAAGATGCACTGAGCCATCTGTGGCTTAAGGGTAGGGGTGGAGAGCTGGGTGCCCGCTGCATTTAAGCGCTGGTATTCGGCCGCACCCAAGATGCCTGAATGCCCAGTGGTCAGGGCCAGGGAGAAATGCCCACCATGGTCACATTACCATATTTAAATATGCTAATGAGGCCTGCATGCTCAGTGGTGAGCAGAGGAAAAGCAGGCCCTTGTCAGAGAGGCCGAACCCACAGGGAGATGGGGAGAGGGCAGAGGATGCAGGGGAGAAGAGGACATTGAAACTGAATCCACCACCCAACAGAACAGGGGTGTTGGGCTCCTGGCTGCACCCGAACCCTAACCTGGGTCCTCTCTCCCGATCGAGGCCCAACCAAACCTCTGAAAGGGCCCGGGGGACCCACCTCCCACTGCATCCCAGCACCAGGCTCCAGCAGGACTGTTTGAGCCACTCTCAACGGGCCAAATGCCGGCCGTGATGCTCTCCGAGAGAGCAGGTGGATGAAAGTCACCGCATGTGGCTGTGGGGAACCAGCCCAAAAGGAGTGGGATGGAAGGGGGAGCAGGGAAAATGATCCACCCCCAAACACCGACCAGGGAGGACGACAGCGGAGAGAGGGCCTGAAAGCGGGGAATAGATGGCAAGGTGTTGCAGCAGGAAGGGGAAAGGAACACGCAAAGAAAGCAGAGATAACTACAGTCAATCGATGTGCCCCTCCCCATACAGAGCGTGTCACTCGCCCCCTCGCCCCAGCTGTAACGGCCCTGCCCCCCCCCCCCGAGCATGTCCATCACTCCCTCAGCCCCAGCTGTAACGGCCCTGCCCCCCCCCACAGCGTGTCCATTGCCCCCTCAGCCCCAGCTGTAAGGGCCACACAGGAAGGAAAGCTGCTCTGTGCAGACATAAATGAAACTGACAGAATTCTGCTCTCCCCATTCAGAGAAATAAGGTGAAATTCTTAACACTTAGAGTAATCCACCATCGGAACAATATACCCAGAGTCGTGGGAGATTCTCCATCCCTGGCCATTTATAACTCACGTCCGGCTCTTTCTCTAACCGATCTGTGCTAGGAATTATTGTGGGCCGTTCTCTGGCCTGTGCTATCCAGGGGGTCAGATTAGTTTGCAATGGTCCCTTTTGGCCTTGGAATCGAGCATCTCCTGACATCATTATTGATTGTCGGCACTGCAGGCTCAGAAATCCACCCCCTCCTTAGGCTTCACAGCTCGAGCCACAACTCCAAAAGGCCGTCTACACACTGTTTTTTAGGGTGCTAACGTGGGCCCCATTAGCCCATGTTTGCTAGGAGTCTCGCTCCCATGGGCGTGTGGACAAACCCTACAATACTGTCTTATTGGGGAGTACGTACGTGTGACAGATAGACCAACAGTCTGTCCATCCAGGGAGATGCAGGGACCGACTTATGAGACATCATTCAAGGAGTTCTATAAACAGAACCTGCAGAAACAGCCCCATAGAACGGAACATCGTCTATAGGGTTTCAGACCATTTTATAGGATTCAATAGAAAATTACATCCCGGAATACAAATGCCCTATAGAAAGGGCCTCTCTCACTGTCACCTTAGGCAGCTTTTAAGAGCAGTTTCCTTAGGTTTCATCCCTATTCAGTTCGACTGGGCAGTTCCATCAGGGGACACGACATGCGGAGGGTGTTAGCAGAAATGGGGCAGATGGGCAGCACCACAGTGTATAATGGGGAGCAATGGGATGACATTAGAAACGGCTGAAGAGCTGGGACAGTCCTGCGTGGGGCTGTGGGACTGAGTCGTGGAGGGAAGAGCTGGGGAACGTGAACTCAGCTGGACAAAACAGAACGTAAGCTGTAGGGCAGATTCCTGCCCTGACTCTGGGGAGATAACCGGGACTTTCCCCGCTGTATTTCTGTGATCACAGGAGCGCTCGCCGCCCGCCCCCTGCAGCTAGCGACGTCGGATCGAAGTACGTGGGTCACATCTGGAGCCATCTGAGCGATGACCGGCACATTCAGGCTGCCTTGAGCAGGGCGACCGTGCGCTTCTGCTCATCCAAACACCCAGCCACTTGCTGGGCCCTTTAATATCCAAATCCATTTTAAAGGCGTTTAAAAACTTGGTACAAGGAACAGAAGCTAAACCCTGCCTGGGGCAGAGGAGGGAGCTGCATTTCTATAGTCTAAAGAAAGGAGGCGCGGGGGACACAGTCTCTGTCTGTAAATACCTCCAAGGTAGCCATGGAAATGAAAGGAGGGAATTATGCCGACTCAGATGATGGCAGAAGGAGCAGCAATGGCCCGGAGCAGGAAAAGGAAGAGCTTAAAACCAAATATTAGCAGTCAGAGCAACTGGGGCACCGTGACTGCACATCTCCCTGGACAGGAGAGACGCCTGACTTGTGTGGCTCCTATCCAGGCCAGCCTAGCCCCTTTGTGATTCCTCCAGTCCCATCAGCAGGCATGGTCACGACCCATGGCAAGCCCAGCGTTAGTTCCAGCCCATTTCAACGCTGACAGCCCCACGTGAAACAGGACAGCTGGCTCCAAGCCAGAGGCAGGAAGCTGTAGGGCTCCACAGCAAACATCCAAGTCACGGCGGGAGCTTAACCAGCCCAGGTCTAGGATAGGATCACATCAGAATGATCCCTGGCTCTTATCTAGCACTTTTCATCCACAGACCTCAAGGCGCTTGGCAAAGGTGATCCGATGGGGAAACGGAGGCACACAGCAGTGAAGTCACTTGCCCAAAGTCATCCACCCAGCAGGCCAATGGTGGGAACAGGATCCAGGTCTCCCAAGTCCCAGTCCAGAGCTCTAGCTACTAGGCCGCGCTGCCCCCAGGAAGAACCCTCCAAGTCCACACTGCTCATTTAAAAGTAGAACAGGTGCATCAGTGGCGCAATAAACCTGTGGCGAGCCCTGCAGGGGAGAGCTCTAGCATCCCACTTTCCAGAGGCAGAAGTGCCGTCGAAACCTTTTGAGCAGCCGGCAGAATTCTGGAGCAGAGGCTCGGAGACTGATTCTTATGCCATCGTCACTGACACAGGCAAAGTGGGTCAACCCAGAAGAGGAAAGTTTTATAAGCTACCTGGTGGGGGGGGGGGGGGAAATCAGGGTCCTATAACTTTCTAGGGCAATTTCTGCACAGCCGTACTGGTTTTGTCCCCGTTACGTTCCATAGGGCTTTTCCCTCGGCGTTCCCAGCACCCAGTGATATAGGACCGGAGAGCATTTTGCTCACTGACTACAGGGCACCTTCGCCAGGCTAGAAAACGAGGCATGTCCGTATTTGGGAAGTGAGGTTCAAACCCAGCCGGGCCATTAAGAAGGAAAAACTCCTCTTTTCCGAGGGTGGCCTAGGACGGGGGTGGGCAAACTATGGCCCGTGGGCCGGACCCTTCTGCCCGGCCCCTGAGCTCCTGGCCTGGGAGGCTCGCCCCCGGTCCCCCCCCTGCTGCTCCCCCTCCCCCACAGCCTCAGCTCACTGTGCCACCGGCGCAATGCTCTGGGTGGCCGGGCAGTGCAGCTGCAGAGCCTGGCCTGTCCTGGTGCTCTGTGCGGCGCGGCTGTAGCGCCACCAGCCACTGGCGCTCCAGGTAGCGCGGTAAGGGGGCAGGGAGCAGGGGGGGTTGGATAGAGGGCAGGGGAGTTCGGGGTGGTGATCAGGGGGCGGGGGTGTGGATAGGGGTTGGGGTAGTCAGAGGGCGGGGAATGGGGGGGTTGAATGGGGGCAGAGGTCCCGGGGGACAGTCAGGAAGGGGGGGGGGTTGGATGGGGTGGCGGGGGGCAGTCAGGGGTAGGGGGTCCGGGAGTGGTCAGGGGATAGTGGATGGGGCAAGAGTCCTGGGGGGGCTGTCAGGGGGCGAGAAGCAGGGGGGGTCAGATAGGGGTCAGGGGCCAGGCCACACCTGGCTGTCTGGGGAGGCACAGCCGTCCCTAACTGGCCCTCCATTCAATTTTGGAAACCCGATGTGGTCCTCAGGCCAAAAAGTTTGCCCGCCCCTGCCCTGGGAGGCCGTGGGGGCAGGAGAAAGAGGGGAGTTCTGCAGACTTTGACGGCAGCAGCGAGCCTGGGGATGTGGAGCTCTGAGTTACGACTCAAGAGCCCATTTGGCCCCCGTCGCAGACAAAGGGAAATCAGTGGGAGACACGATCCTGATGGATGGACTCAGATTCACACGGTCTTGGACCGAAGCTAAACAGACTGAGGAACCCGCCCACACAAGCACTGCAGAGGAGACTTCCTTAGGCCCGAGACTAGAATATGGAACAGCCACTCCCAGCTGCCCACAGGCGCTCCTGCGGGGAAGGGTGCAGGCTGTGGGGTGCACCCAGATGCAGCAGTTCTGGCCTGGACTAGCAGGGGGTGCTGAAGGGGGCAGGGCAGCATCATTGGTACTGGACCTTCGTGGGTTCCAGCCCGAGCCAGAAGATCACATTGCAATTGTACAGCCCAAGTCAGCTGACCCAGGCCAGCCGTGGGTGTTTTACTGCAGTCTAGAGACCCCGTCGCACAGGGGTCGCCAGCAAGGAAAACCCTGGGAAAATCTACCTACCGCAGCCAAATAAACACTGGAGGTAGCTGGATGGACGGCCAAACAGAGAGCAGGGCGAGCTCAGACCCAGCAGCTGGCTGCCCCAAGGGGACTCATAGAAGATTAGTGTTGGAAGAGACCTCGGAGGGACACGTGATCTTGCATCAGTGGCTTGAAATAACTAGCTGGGGGCGAGGAATATCTGAGGCTGAGGGGCCTTGTCTGGGATAGAACCCCTAGCTTTCTCTGAGATTCTCTCCCCATCCAGCACTTGGGGAAAGTGCTATTTCTATAGGGCACAGGGACCACGGCTGGGTGCCAGTGGAGGCACATGTCCCCTTCTCTGCCGTGCAACCAGGCCTGAAGGATAGAGACAGCGTGACCGAGCCAGTGACCCAAATTGGAAGGCCGTGCTCTTCCAGTCGCAGCTCTGCAGCCAGCCACATTGCAAGCACCCCCCACGGACGGGGCGTGTATTTCCTGGGGCGCTTCAGGTACACCGACACTGCAATCAAAGATCTGCGGTACCTGCCTCACAGGGTACCAGAGACCCCACCCCCCTCACAAGGTCTCAGAGTCTGGGTTCCAGCCCAGACGTCTACACAATTTTTCACCCCACTGCCCGAGCCCAAGTCTATTGACCTGGGCTTTGGGACTCCGTGCCATGGTTTTCCAGCTCCTGGACAGAGCCAGAGAGGAGGGGAGAATGTGGGAGCAGATGGCCAAGCCCAAGAGCCCAGCCTTAGAACCTAGCCCAGCCCACCGCAGGCACAGAGCCTGGTGAGAGGCCTCCGGCCTATCTTATGGCCTCCATTCACGTTCACGCTGGGTTTATTTTATTTCACACTGGCAACGTGACATCTGGGCTCCCAGCACAGGACAGAAACAAATGACACCATTAAAATCAGCCCAGCTGCAGGCCCCACACACCCAGTGAGAAGTAATCACACCACGTCATTAGAGACCGTACCATAATGCGCACACACACGGGGGGTGAACCTTCACTCTCGCCTTTCCTAACTTTTGAGCTGACTTCGCAACCTTATAGATTCCTAGATTCCAAGGCCAGAAGGGACCATTGTGATCATCTAGTCTGATCTCCTATTAACACCAGCCAGAGACCTTCCCTGAAATAATTCCTAGAGCAGAGCTTTTAGAAAAACATCCAGTCTTGATTTAAAAATTGTCAGTGATGGAGAATCCACCATGGCCCTTGGTAAATTGTTCCAATGGTTAATTACTCCTCCAGTTAAGTATTTACACCTTATTTCCAGCCTGAATTTGTCTAACTCCAACTTCCAGCGGTTGGGTTGTGTTAGACCTTCCTCTGCGAACCTGAAGAGCCCATGATTAAATATTTGTTCCCCGTGTAAGTACATATAGACTGATCAAGTCACCCCTTAACCTTCTCTTTGTTAAGCTAAATCTATCACTACAAGGCAGGTTTTCCAGTCCTTTAATCATTCCCATGGCTCTTCTCTGCCCCCTCTCCAATTTATCAACATCCTCCTTGCACTTGGGCACCAGAACTGGACACAGGATTCCAGCAGCGGTCGCACCAGTGTTCTTTTAAAGAGGTAGTTTGTGTGCGCACGGGTAATTTCCTAGGTTTTTAAAAAAGGCAAACTGAAAAAAACCCCAGACATTTCATCGTGTGTGTGACGAAGTGGGGGATTTTCTTGTGTTTTTCTTGTTTTCGGTGGGGTTTCAATGGTTTGCATGCGGAGGGAGTGGGACTCAGTTTCCCTGGGTGTTACTGGTTTAACGAGGTGAGGGGAGAGGGAGTTGGTTGTTATAGAGGACTGGAGAGGGAACTTGGGACCCCAGCCAATGGCCTGGAGGATGGATACCCCAGTGACCGGTGATCTGAGACCCCGACCCGGAGACCCAGCTCAGGAGTTGCAGCCGGTTCTGGCCAGTGGGTGGACAATGGGCTGCAGAGTGAGGACCCAGTGACCTAACCAGCTGGTTTCAGCCAGAGGACAGAAGCGAGGAGAGGAGGCCCCAGTTTATGACCCTGTTTACCTGGAGAGAAGACAATGGACAGAGGCAGGGCCTGGGGCCGGGGATCTCAGATGCCGAGCGGGGAAGCAGGGGGGCTCTGGGCTGGAGAGGGGGAGCAGGCAGAGCCCACCTGGATGCAGAGAGACTGGGATGTGCTGGGCTGAGGGAGGCCAGGCCTGAGGCCCTGAGAGTTTCCTGTGCTGTGTTCAACTCTTAATAAACCCTCCTGTTTTACGCTGGCTGGGAGTCACTCCGGTCTAGAGAACAGGGTTGCATCAACCCCTTCAGGGATGGAGGCCCGGGGGGTCCAGAGCGAGTGGACTCCCTGAGGGGGCCCACGGCGAGAAACAGGTGTGTTAAGGCTCAGAGAGGTGCGGCTCCAGGAGGTGGTGGGGCTTAACCCCGAGAGAGAGTGGACCCCCGAGAAGGGCTGTCGCACTGAAAGGGGCACCCTCCCACGGACCGCACGGGGCCAAGAGTGGGCACGATCTGTGAGTCCATGACAGTGTGGCATCATATTGACGCTCACATGATTCATCAGCAGGGTTGGCACCTGGAGATCTACCCCACAACCTCTGTTGCTTGACCTAACTGAGTAACTGATAGCAGTAGTAGGTTGTCATCCTCTATGTGGACAACACAAGAGAGGGAATGAGACGTGCATCCTAATATCCCGGATGCCAGGGTGAGCCCCCACTGCCAAATTTTAAGTCCCTGTTCCAAAGCAAGAGGGCGCTAGAGATTCTGTACTAAACAGCTTTACGATTCTTTTTAAAACATGGGCAAAAAAAAAAAAAAAAAAAAAAAAATCTCATTCTCAGAAACTAGTACCGCTTTTGCTAAACTTTCCCCAACAATTCAGCTTGAAGCAGACTCCCAGCACGGAAAATTTCAGCCCGAACGGTTACAGTTTGCCAATGTTATAAGCAACTGAAAACAAAGTCTTCGGGTACGTCTATACTTACCCGCTGGTTCGGTGGCAAGCAATCGATCTTCTGGGATCGATTTATCGCGTCTTGTCTAGACGCAATAAATCGATCCCGGGAGTGATCGCCGTCGACGCCGGTAATCCTGCTCCGCGAGAGGCGTAGGCGGAGTCGACGGGGGAGCCTGCCTGCCACGTGTGGACCCGCGGTAAGTACCTTTAAGTTCAAACTAAGATACTTCGACTTCAGCTACGTTATTCACGTAGCTGAAGTTGCATATCTTAGTTCGAACTGGGGGCTTAGTGTGGACCAGCCCTTGGAGTGGGAAGTGTCAGGCAGCCCCAACTAGAGCTGCCGCTATCAGTGTCATCTGTAATTAGGGTCTAATAAGATGAGCATGGGTCTGGGAGCCAGGACTCCTGGGTTCTGTTCCCAGCCCTGCCACTGAATTGGTGTGGCCTTGTCTACATCACTCCACCTCTCTGAGCCTGTTTACCCACGCAGGCTGGGTGTGTTTTCCAGTCAGGCTACCTCAGCACAAGTGACAAGCCCTGGTATAATGCCTGGGCTATAACAAGGCCCCGGCCCAGCGCTGCCACACAAGTGGGGGGACAGTGAGTGTGCCAGGGACTAGGTCAAGAAGTGCTAATACCATCAGTGGAGCCAATCAGCCCCTGCTGTGGATTAACTGTTTACCATTTAACAATGCTTTAATTGATTTGTTGTAAAGTGCTGGAGAGGGGGCCCAGGGGAGGGAACGGGGCACATCCTGCTAGCGGGAGACAACAGTCCATAGTACAGGGGTGGCCAACCTGTGGCTCCGGAGCCACATGCAGCTCTTCAGAAGTTAAAAGGGGGGTGCTTGTACAGGCACCGACTACGGGGCCGGAGCTACAGGCGCCAACTTTCCAATGTGCCGGGGGGTGCTCACTGCTCAACCCCTAGCTCTGCCATGGGCCTTGCACCCACTCCACACCTCCCCTGAGCCTGCCGTGCCCTCGCTCCTCCTCCTCCCCCCCCCCAGAGCCTCCTGCATTCAGGAAACAGCTGATCGGGAGGGGTGGAGAGGGAGGGGGAGGCGCTGATCAGCAGGGCTGCCTGTGGGCGGGAGGCGCTGGGAGTTGGGAGCTGATGGGGGGCTGCTGACGTATTACTGTGGCTCTTAGGCAATGTACACTGGTAAATTCTGGCTCCTTCTCAGGCTCAGGTTGGCCACCCCTGCCTTATTACATACAAAAAAGGACAGCCCCCCCCAGACCAGAGGGGAGAGCGCCCCCTAGGGAGTCACCAACATGACAACAAGAAACTTTTCCTGGGCCAGGATAAAAGCCACGGTAGCTTTGACCAGCTGTGAGCCAGCCGGGCCATTCCAGGGCTGCTGCTGGTTGTGAGGTATACGTCTAGCTGCTCTCCCGAGGCGGCACCAGGCACCTCATGCCTGCACCAACGACATTTTGAGGCGAGTGATTCTCCTTTCCATTTGCTTTTGGGGAGCCCCGGCAGTTGCCCTGTAGCACTGGGGAGAAGCGCAGCCAGTCTGGACAGCCCGGACATGCCCCGTGGACAGCGCAGCTCCAGCAGTCCATGCTCCCCCCTGCACACGGACACCCACCCAGCCGGCTGTCGCAGGGAAAGGGGGTGTCCATACGCCCGTCAGGCTGGGCCCATGAACATCTGGGAGCTGGCAGCTCTGCACCAGAGGGAAGGGCTGCAGGGCTTGCACAGAGCTGGGAGATTCTGAACAGACCTTTCGCTCTCATTTAAACAGCCTCAGGACCATCCCCCTGCTCCACCGGCCACGGCAGAGCAAATCCGGGCAGCACAGAGCCTGGAGGGGGCCGACCTAGGAGCCCTGCACTCATCTCACCAGGCAGAGTGACTCTGACCCCCAGCGACTCATGCATGAAGGGGCCAGTCAGGAGCCGGCCTGGCAGGCAAAGCCCACAGCCTCATGCCTGCTAAAGTCAGACCAGACCCGAGCAATCCTCCCAGGGCTCGGGGGCTGTCAATCAGAGGAGCAGGAGCTGGGCTGGCGCTCTGTGACTGAGCATGCTCCGTTCTACCTGCAATGCAGTGGCTCAGTTGTCCTCTATTAACCCAGCTGTATGCTAATCCCATCATACCATCCAGGACCCTTATTAGCACAGCAGCAGAGCCGAAGGGGGGAGCGTTCGCCTGGAATGGGGGGCGGAGGGGGAAGTGACAGGAAAGCAACTATTTCTAACTCCGCCAGAATGCAAATCCCAGCACAATTCCCTGCCACCGGCGTTTTGACAGAGCCAGGCCCTGGTCGAGAGGCTAACGAAGCCCCACAAGCAGATCTGAGACGCAGGAGAGATACTGGGGGAGCATAACGCAGTGGGGCGCCTCGTTCTGGGGGGAGGGGCAGAGGTAAGAGAGGCTCCACACACGTCTCACGTGTGCACAGGGAGAGCAGAGGCAGCTGTTAGCCCCAGACCCAGAGGAGGCGGATGAACAGAAATCCCTGGGGAGGGAATCGCCAGGCTGTGCCCTAGGGCTGCTGGTGCAGCTGAAAGGGGGCAGAGCAAGGGGTTGGGGCTAGGGACGAGAAGAGACAGGGGGAGCCAATCTCCACAGCCCACTAGGGTGACCAGATGTACCGATTTTATAGGGACAACCTCGATTTTTTTGAGTCTTTTTCTTATATAGGCTCCTATTACCCCCCCACCCTGTCCCAATTTTTCACACTTGCTATCTGGTCACCCTACCGCCCACTTTAATCAGCTCCATTCTTTTTATGGGTGACTCTAGCCAAGGACTCCTGCGAAATTGCTCGAGAGCAAGTTCCTCCCGCACATACGCGTCCCGCTCCTGCCACATCTGGCCCCCCGCCCCCTAGCCAGGGTCTGCACGCACCTGCCCTCCCGCACAGCCGGCACGCAGGCACCACCCCCAAACGACACCACCCCAACACCCCGCACAGCGCTTGCACTCTGCACAGGCGCACAGGGCAGGAGGCAAACGCTGCCGAGATGTTTCACTGTGCGCACAAGGGCATCAAAGGGAATGGCAGAGGCACCCTGCAGAAGCCGAGCAGTCGCAGGGCTCTGGGTTAACTCCCCTAAGTTGCAGTGGGGGAAGTTTAGGTTGGATATTAGGAAACACTTTTTCACTAGGAGGGTGGTGAAGCACTGGAATGGGTTCCCTAGGGAGGTGGTGGAATCTCCTTCCTTAGAGGTTTTTAAGGCCAGGCTTGACAAAGCCCTGGCTGGGATGATTTAGTTAGGGATTGGTCCTGCTTTGAGCAGGGGGTTGGCCTAGATGACCCCCTGAGGTCCCTTCCAACCCTGATATTCTATGATTTACAGCTACCCATGGCACCTTTTGTCGGAGCGAGGTGAGTCCCAGGCCTGGAGGGTTCCTTATTGTCCCTCTCAGAGCATGGGGCAGGGTATGGGGGCAAGGCTCTCTGTGGGTCAGAGGAGGGTGAGGGGGCAGCAGGAGGGAGGCTGCAGTGCTCCCCTCCTGGACAGGGGCAGCAGTGGGTAACACACCTGTCGCTACACTGCAATCAGAGGGGTGGCTGCCGCGTGCTAGATGGACCCAAGCTAACTTTGGTCTAGGTAGCCCAGGTATCGGCAGCAGCGAAGCTGCAGCAGCATGGGCTGTGCCACCCCAGGTGCCAGGTGAGCTCTGTACCTGGGCAGCTGGACCACGCTGAAGCCAGCCTTGCATGGTTTGCTGCTCTAGTACCCACACTAGCCAGCCGAACGCTCGCCGCACTCACACGTCCAGTGCAGTGGAGACATACGCTCGGTCCGCAGGGATTAAAAACTCCGCCCCTGTTGTTCCTGGAGTGGGCGGAAACGAGGCAAATTGGTCAGCTGAGCCCAGCCAAAACCCTCAGGCAGGGACAGTGCCTACCCTGGCTCTGCCGTGTTCCCTCGCAAGACAATCCGGAGCCTGGCAAACGTTTCTAACCCCACACGCTGGATTTCGTGGCTCGTGCCGGGGTAGCTGATCCCCACCAACTCTCAGCTAGATACAGCGACGCCAGCCCACTCACAACGCGCCCTACAATCCTTGTTCCCATTCCAACTGTGCCGTGCGAGTGGCGTTGGTTGTTTCCGGAGAACGTGCACACACTCTGGTCGCAAGATCTGCTCCGGAGAGGGGTTATCGGATATTGGAATTTCCGGGCATAACATTCTGCTACGACGGAGGAGGTCTCTGCTGACTCCCCCAGAGCCACTGACGCAGACAGTGGTTGGGTCTCCAATGGGATCTTTCTTTCGTTCCTCCCGAGATGGTTATGATACCGCCAGCACAATTACACACAGTGTGAGTGCCCGTTTGGTTGATTACGTGGAGAGACAAGCTCCGAAAGCGGAGTTAAGCCGAAGACGCCAGCTGCCTGGGGCTTCAGCAGAACTCAGCAATGCCCCAAGTTTCGGTTTGGCTTCGTCCTGGGTGATAATCGGTGACCTAGCCCATTACGGGACATGCGTCTCAGGTAGCCAGGGTAAAGATATTCCATGGTAAATGCGCACCGTGCTCACTCCAATATGTTTCAAGTACTAGAAGGCTCCAGATTTCTCTCTTTGGGTGAGTCTTTACTTAGGTCATGTCTATGCCGGTGGGAGAGAGCTCTCCTGTCAACATAATTAAACCACCCCTAACAAGCCGACACTGCGCTGTGCGCACTACCACTTATGTTAGTGACATTTATGTCGCTCAAGGGGGTGTTTATTTCACCCCCCCAAGCGACAAAAGTTTTGCCGACATAAATGGCAGTGTAGACACGGCTTAAGAGAAAGTGCCTTCTTACCTCGAGTTAGCGCACACCAGTGGTAAGCCCTAGTGAAGACACAGCAGTGGGTCGTTTTCACACAAGTTAAAGACAATGGAGCAGTCTAGGGCAGGAGTGCCCTAAAAGTGTGTGTGGGGGGGGGCATAGGCACCTGAACCATGACTCCACCCCCATGCTGCCCCCCCGAACACCTGCCATCACGCCACCCCTTCTCCCCGAGCCCCCACCCCCTGTGCCACCCCTTCTGCTCAAGTCCCTGCTCCTATGCTGCCTCTTCCCCCCCATAGCCCTGCCCCCACTCACTCCTCTCTGCCCCCTCCCCCCGTCACTCACCCTCTGCATAACCCTCCCCCTTTTAAAAGGGGGGCGGGGGCATGGCCCCCTGGCCCCGCCTGTTCCAGCGTCCCTGGCCTAGGGTCTACCTTGACCTGCAACTCATCTGAAAGCTACAGAGGGTCTTGTCTTCACTAGGGTTTTACCTTGTGCCAGGGTATTCCGCAGTGTGATTAGACACCCCAGCTGGCCCGTGCCAGCTGACTCGGACTCACAGGGTGCAAGCGGTGGGGCTTGTTTAATTGGGGCCGGGGGTGAAAGTAACTTAAAGGACTTACTGGTACGCCAGTGTCTTGAGCAGGGGGCGGGGCCTCAGCCAGAAGGGGCGTGGCCTCAACCGGAAGAGGCGGGGCCTTTAAATCCAGATTTAAAGGGCCCGGGGCTCCTGCTGTGGTAGCGGCTGGGAGCCCCAGGCTCTTTAAATCACCGCCAGAGCTACCAGCTGCAGAGGCGGCTGGGAGCCCCGGGGCTCCAGGGTGATTTAAAGGGCCTGGGGCTCCGGCCGCTGCTACTTCAGCGGAGCCCCCGGCCCTTTAAATTGCCGGCAGAGCCCCAGGGGCTCCCGGCTGCTGCCGCTACCCCAGGGCTCAGGGCTCTGGCAGAGATTTAAAGGGCTCCGCTGCAGTAGCAGTGCCTGGAGCCCCTGGCCCTTTAAATCACTGCCGGAGCCCCGTCACTGCTTCCCCAGGGCTCCGGCAGTGGGGCTCGGGAAGTGATTGAAAGGGCCCGGGGCTCCTGGACGCCACTACGACAAGGGAGCCCCGGGCCCTTTAAATCGCTGCCCAAGCCCTGGGGCTTCCAGCCACCTCTGCTATCCGGGGGCTCCGGCAGCAGGGCTCCGGCGGCGATTTAAAGGGCCTGGGGCTCCGGCTGCTGCCAGGCACCCCAGGCCCTTTAAATTGCTGGTACGCCGGACAGGACCGGACCGGCTTACTTTCACCTCTGATTGGGGCTCAGGCTGCAGCCCGAGGTCTGGGACCCTTCTGCCTCGCACAGGCCAGCAGCAGGTTTTTAATGGTTTTAATGGTTTACCAACATGTGGTAACTGCGGGGAACCCGAGCTAAGAATACACCAAGTGATGACTTTGGGGCTAACCCCTTGGGAGGATAAAACAGGCACCCCAAGCCACACGTTCTAGCATGCAGAGCTGCCAACAAATCATATCACCAAACCCCGGCACCCCTGCCTAGCCCGCTCAGTGTACATCTGTGATGGAGAGCTTGTCTACACAGAAAGTTACACCAGTATAATTACACTGGGACAGTTAAACCGCTATTGTCAGCCCAGCGTAACTCCCCATGCGAACACTCCTACTCCAGAGATCATAAGGCTGAAAGGGACCATTCTGGTAATCCGGCCTGGCCTCCTGTGTAACGCAGGCCTCAGCACTTCCCGGAGTTAAGAGAGGCTTTTGCTGCTTTAGTTTACTTGGCTTTGGAAGCAGCTTACGCTAAACCAGAGAAAGCCACTCAAACTGGAACAAGCATGTCCACATGGGAGTTATACTGGTGTCACTCTAGCAGTGTAAATCCACACCTTATATCAGCATAACTTCCCATGCAGACACGCCCTAAAGAGGATTCAGAAATACCCAAAATGTCCCACGGACAGTGTCGAGCACCCTGCTTTCACTAAAGAGATTCCAAATTCCTCTCTCGGCCTCTGGTCAATGACCTCTGGGACAAAGCGTGTTCGAGGTATCTGCATTACCCCTATAACTATACAGAGTGATTTAATAGAGTGACCCTGAAAAAGATTTGGAGGGCGTGGTGGACAATCAGCTGAACATGAGCTCCCTGTGAGACACTGAGGCCAAAAAGGGCTAATGTGATCCTTGAATGCAAAAACGGGAATCTTGAGTAGGAGCAGAGAGGTTATTTCGCCTCTGGGTTTGGCGCTGGGGAGTGGATAGGCCTGGGGTCCCCTACCTACCCCAGCCAGGGACTATTAATGAAGAAGCCCCTAAGCCCCGGAGAACTAGAGTGAATTAGCCCCAGTTGGAGCCATAGAACTTCTGTTTCCCCATTAATCTAAAGGGGGCCAGAGACTATTGAGACTATTGTCCTCGGCCCGTGCAGAACTGGCTGTGACAGCATGGGGGAGAATGGAGCCAGGTCAGGGTAGCTCCCCATCCTGCCACGAGGGGGCGCTAACAGATAAAGACACCCCCCCCACCCCCCATGTCACAGAGACCCTCAGGCGGTGCTAGGGAAAGGTGGGAGGAGGACATTATTCCTATGATCCCGGGCACTACGTTGAGAGAATTCCTCTTACTTCAAGGGGAAAGCAAATACCACGGTGCTGAATGGAATGAATGTCTAACAAACGCCGAGAGCCGCCCGCCAGCCCAACAGGCCTCTCTCCAAAGTTCTCCCGAAAAGACGGGACGATCCGGGCCGTGCGGTAAGAAAGCAGCCAGAGGGTCTGTCCATGCTGCAATGAAAAACCTGCGGCACCAAATCTCAGAGCCCAGATCCCGAGCTCTAGAATTGCAGGGTAGATGCTCCCACTCGGGCTGGACCCAAGCCCACGATCAGGACTGGGCAGAACCTCCTGCCTGCAGTACCCCGGGGCGCCCAGCTCCCCTGTCCTCTTGCAGCATTCGCAGCACATCGGACGACGCCAAAGCTAACCCATTGGGCTGCCCCCAGACACAGGTACCGGCCCGCTCTGGGGATAACACAGAAGCAGAAACAGGAGGGCTCTTTTCCAAAGGTGCCAACCGGTGCCCTGTCCTGGGGATGCTGTGACACACAGGCCCCTCGGCAAAGGGTCCCCTGTTCCTTGCAAACAACTCTCATCTCAGACCTGACCAACTCACTACATCAAATGCCTTGCATTCAGGATGTGTGTCCATAAAGGGCAACCTGGGAGGTCTCTACTGAAAGCTGGCAACCTATCGACGTTCATAATGATGGCGTGGCGTGTGCACAGGTGATATTTAAGGAATAACGCAATGGCACCGAAGTTTATGCCCTGATGGTCTTAAGGTTAAAAGGAGGCATGAGGGGTAATGTGCCTTGGTGACGACCTAGTCCTGCCGGGGGGAGATGCTACCCCTCTGGGTTAGCCAGAGATGTAATGCCCGGCTCAGCTGTGCACTCTTGCCCCATCCCAGAACAGTCCATGGAGAACCATCCCAGACAGCTACAAACAATTCAAGCCACTGGGAGGGTAAAAAAGCTCCATTGATACGGACAGGGAGTCACCCCGTCTGTGAAGAGAGACAAAAGACTCTTTCAGTAGAATGTCAGGTGGGGAAGAGGCATCCGTTCGCTGAGGGGACCTCTGGTTGAGCAGGGGTGTTTCGTGAATGTTTGGATCCTGGTTCCTAGGAACCCAGCGAGCTCTGCAACAGCCTGGACTTGGGGGGGGGGACCCCCTTTATTAGCTAGGAAAGGGAACAGTTCATAAATCCCAGCACTAGGTTGCGGTTTCTGATTTGGTTCTGTATTGTAACCATTTGTCTCCATTTCTCTCTCTCATTTCAAGTGGAATCTCTGCTCTCTCTTAAATCAACCTTCTTCTGTTTGATTTCAAGTGCTGCGTGGGATACAGGAGCAGTGATTTCAGGTTAACCGGGGTCTCGTTGCTCCTTTGCGGGCAGAGGAGCCGGGATTTCTGCGACCAGCCAGTGTCAGGGGCTGGTACTGGGGCACACTGATTGTTAACCTGCAAGGTAAAGCCGCGGCTGGCCGAGCCCGGAAGAGAGTGCATGAGTAGCTAACAGGCTGACAGCCAGCTGCCACCAGCAAGGCTCCCTCTCGTGACAGGCAGGGGGCAGCAGGTGACTCACAGTCCTGGATACCCCGAGAACCATCACAGACGCCCCATGACTCCATTGCTGGGGAGAGAACCCAGGACAGCCGGACCTGCCCAACACTAGGGCCCCCTGCCAGATGAGGAAGGTGGGTCAGACTCTTCTCCATCCTGCTCATCCCACAGCCAGGCTCCTGATCAAGTCCTGCCACTTCTACCTCCCATGTGCTGCCTCAGTTACTGTACCCCTCCCATTCCCGCTTCCCTCCCTGTCTCTCCCCTGGAGGCTGTCTCAGACACTGCTGCTCTGGCTTATCACTATGCAGCCCATTGGAGCTACGGGAGCTGTATTTAGCAGAGCTGCATGGAAACCTCCAGCAAACCGTGGACTTCCAGTGCTCCGACTATGCGGAGGACAGATTTCAGGCCTGGTTAGCACAGAGGGGTGCTGCTTTGAACTGACATGAGAGAGAGCCAGCCAAGGCTCAGCAGAGTTAATACGAACAATAAGATTTTGTCCTTCTCTAGTCCATTTCACGGGCGGAGCTCCAGCGTTTTTCATACAGCCCGCCAACCCCATCTGTCAGAGAGGGTCGTATTATCGCTGGGCTACAGACAGGCAAACCGAGGCACGGAATAGCGTGCTCAAGGTCACGGCGAGTCAGCGGCAGAGCCAGGAAGAAAACCGAGGGGACCGTATAGACGGGATCTTTGAAGCTGATAGAAAAGCCATTGCTCCTTTATCTGAAGCATGTCCTGCGCCCCCCTCGGCTGGCAGCTCTGGCTGGTAGATTTCAGTGGTGACCACAGGGGAATAATTTCCAACTACAAATCTCACGGCGGGTGAATGGGTTGGACAAACACCCGTCAGGGACAGTTTAGATAATACTTCGTCCTGCCTCAGCGCAGGGGACTGGACTAGCTGACTGACCTATCGAGGTCCCTTCCAGTCCTACATTTCTCTGATTCTATGAAATCAGCCCCCAGGTGTTGCATGTTGGGCACCCAGGAAATGAGGGACATTCATTCAGTGGCCACCTCTGACAAGTTGGGTGTAAGTGACTTGCCCAGCATTGCCTGGGAACTCTGGCAGAGGCCGGGCTGTGAGACACACATTGATCAGATGGAGGCAGCAAGAGCTAAGGGAGGGGAGCCCCAGGGCCCCTACCCCACATCAGGGTCTGGCATAGGAAGCAGGGGATCAGCATGCCCACCTGCAGAGGTGTGAACTGCCCCATTCATCTCACTGGGTGTTCTCCTCCCCACTGGTCATAGCACCCATTGCTGCAACGAGCATGCCCAGTCCCAGCTCAAATCGGGTCCATCATGCCTAGAGCTGCCTGGCAGGAATTTGGCAAGTCTCTCCTGGCCCAGATTTGTCCTGCCTGGAACTCTTGCGCTGGTCTTTCTGGTGTTATATTCAATTCTCTCCCATACCCAGCATCACATCCTGGGCACAGCACTGCCCAAGAACCCAGGGCAGGATTCAGACAGGAACCCCTTGCCCAAACGACCTCAAATGTGCTCTTACCCCAACCCCTGTCGTGGGCCAGTTTTCAAGACAATCCTTTGGAGTACACTGAGCGTACAGCACTTGGAACAAAAATCAGCTCTGCTCAGCCTCCGTCATGGAAATCACATTGCTGCACCTCCATAACACTGCCTGCCTCCTGGGCCAACCTTCCTAACAGAGCATCTTTGCAGCCCGAGTAGGGAGCAGGCTGAGAATAGTAATACATGCATCACACAGTCTCACAAATCTGTCAGTGGTGGGACATGAACTCATAGCTCTTGAGTTAGGCTCAGGGTCTACTGCCAGAAACACTTGTGAGCTGACCACCAATCCATAGGTAAGATAAGGTATAGAGGGTACAATGGGAGTGTAATATATGATCATACACTTGAAGGATTGTCCTCCCTCAGCTCCTCTCCCAAGATAAGGTCAAGCAACCAGTAGGAAGGGTCGAGAGGGAAGGTATAAGAAACACTAAAAGCCAAAGAAATGCCTGACCTTGGCCCGTACACAACCTCACTCCCTACCCGTCCCATGGGGTACAAAAGAGGTGGTACCAAACCCCAAGACTCCTGAACCTCCAAAACAGAATATGACCATAAATTGTAAGGGGTGGGACCAGGGCCGTGCACTGCAGGTATATTTGGGCCTGCTAAGAAGGAGGAGGTGGTAATAGGGACACAGAAAAAAGACTCTGCGGCATCGGAGCTATGGATATGGTTACTTGAACTCACCCCAATAAACATCACATTGCCTGCCCTTCGGACTTCCGGTCTTCTGCTTTCTGTCTGCGTGACAAGAACCAGGGGAAGGGGGGGAAGGGAAAGCCCCTAACAGAATGGAAAGATTTGACCGAGTGGTCCTTTCCCCACCCCAAGCACTGTATCTCAGGAACCCTTTGGCCCCAGGCCTCAACGAGGCCTAGCAATTTTTAAGACAATCCGAGTATGCTCGTAGGCTTTAGAGCACTTGGGGGGGGAGGGGGAGGAGAGAATAATCAGCTGTCCAGTAGAAAGCTTGTCTCGGTCAGTACTCTGGAGCTGCTAGCACTCATCCAGAACACACCCAAAAATCGTGTTAAAAGAACATGGCGGTTGAAGAGTCAAGCACTCAGAAGTTAGGAAAGGCCAGAATCCAGGTTGCCTGTGCAATCTCCGTTCAGCCCTCGTGTGTGCGAATTGGGATCATCTTGCCCTACCTCACACGGGCAGACCCTGGCAGACACAGGAATAGAACAGCGAGCCTTTCCTTGACACCTCCAGTCACCGCCACCGCCCAGCCTGTGCACTGACCTGGCCCCCGGGCCTACAGAACAAGTCGTGTGCCAGCGCACCACTAAAGAGTGTGTCGTAATGCACATCCAGATGAAAGCTGCACAGGCAAACAATTTCCATAGGATCGAATCTGAGTTTCTAAACTTGGCAGATTTACTGTAGGGTTTTTTAAATTCAATTTCTTAGTAGTTGTTTTTTTTTTTTTTTTTTTTAAGCAAAAAAAGGTCAACCTCAAAACTGCACATTGCCTAGAGACCAAGGCCCGAAGGGGCCAGCAGATCACCCAGGCAGACGTCCTGTCTACCACAAAGCCATTCATTTCCACCCAGATCCCTCTATCAAACCCAGAGACTTTAGCTAGATTAAAGCATTTCAGTCTTTAGTAGACTAAACTATGTGCCATAGGGAGAGAACGGGGAGACCAAGGTGCCACCTCCCAGCACGTGAACCCATGCTGACACCCACCCTGCCCAGACCTCGCCCAAAGAGGTGCCAGCAGCTTCTGCATCATCCACCCATCTGAGCTCAAGTTCTCTGCCTCTGTGAGCATGCTCAGAGAATCTAAGGTGAGAAGGGACCAGCATGATCATCTAGTCTGACCTCCTGCACATTGCAGGCCACAGAACCTGACCCACCCACTCCTGTAACAGACCCCGAACCTCTGGCTGAGTCACTCACGTCCTCAACTCATGGTTTAAAGACCCCAAGTTACAGAGACTCCACCATTTACCCTAGTGTAAACCTGCAAGTGGCCTATGTCCCATACTGCAACGGAAGGCGATTCCCCCGAAGGGTCTCTCTGCCAGTCTGAGCTGTGGGAAAATTCCTTCCCGACCCCAAACATGGCGATCAGTTTGATCCTGAGCATGTTGGCAGGACCCACCAGCCAGACACCCGGGAAAGAATTCTCTGTAGTAACTCAGCCGCCCCAGCCAGTGTCCCATCTCCGGCCATTGGGGGTATTTGCTACTAGCAGTTGCAGATCAGCTCCCTGACATTGTAGGCAGCCCCATCATCCCATCCCCGCCATAAACTTATCAAGCTCAGTCTTGAAACCAGTTAGGTTTTTTGCCCCCACTGATCCCCCAGGAGGCTGTCCCAGACCTTCACTCTTCAGATGGTTAGAAGATGCTCCGGAGTTCTGTGGGGCTGGAGTTCGCTCCGTGCAAACAGGATGGGACCAATTTTAGCCGCAAGCCTGTAACAAGCCCTACTGAACGTACAGATGGCAATTGGCCGAAGTTTTATAACTCAGCCAAAACTGAGTGGATGTTCATGAGAACTGCAAAAGCCACTTCCCTGACCCACGGACCATCCCTCTGCCAAATTTCAAGCTCCTGCTCCAAACCCTGGAGGGAACTAACCGTGGGAAAACCTACCTATTTTATCCTGTCCTTATTCTTGGAAACAGCTAAACTATTTTTGCCAAAAATTCAGCCTGAGGCCGACACTCAGCATGGAGAAATTTCAGCCTGAACGGTAAAGAGCTAAGCATCTGAAAACAGGGTTTAAATAAGATTAAGTATCAACCTTGCCTATGGGCATCACAACCAGCTCTGCCTAGAATGGTGGCCTCCTGAGTTTATAAACTGCCAAAGACCAAGGTTCACCAGTGACAAGACGTTTGATGCCCCTCATCGCACCAGGACATCCATAGGTGCCGACTCCGTGGGTGCTCTGGGGCTGGAGCACCAATGGGGAAAAATTAGCGGGTGCGCCAAACCCACTGGCAGCCAAGCTCTCCCCCCCCCGCCTCCTCCCCCTCCCGTGCGCCGCATCCCTGCTCCTCCCCCTCCCTCCCAGTGCTTCCTGCCCCCCCCACCGCCTAACAGCTGTTTGGCAGTGCTTAGGACTTTCTGGGAGGGAGAGGGAGGAGGCGGAGAACAGTCAGGGCAGGGGCGGGGACTTGGGGAAAGGGGGTGGGATGGGGGCGGGGTGGGAAAAGGCGGGGTGGTGCAGGGGCTTTGGGGAAGGGGTGGGGGGGTCGAGCACCCACCAGGCAGAGGGGAAATCGGCGCCTATGAGGACATCACTGGAATGGTCGGAATGGCCTGCACAGGATGGACCCAAGCTGGGACCAGGAGGAGAATACTCCAGTTCGGTGTCTAAGGGCATTATCAAAGCCACACGAACGCGTGTGAAAGGCAACACAGGCGTCCTGGCGGTGAGACATGGCTCCCCAGGGGAAGGAGGGAGAGCCCCGTCCCTTGAGACCACGGAAATCTGGAGCTCGTCCCCTAGGGAATAATCCCAGCCTGGGCCCAGGGAAACCAGGGATGGAAAGAGCCAGCCAGCCAATGTTAGCTTAAAGGCGTTAATGCTACTTGACTCCACCACCTTGTCTGGAAGCGGATAGTACTCGCTTTAACGCCCTCCTCAAACGCTTCTTCCGAGCACTGTGTCCGGATTACCATACCCCCCCACCCAGTCCCTAGCCCAGGGCAGCGCGACCTCCCACGGATTGCCAGGTTTAGCTTCATAACAACCCTGAGCTTGTTCAAACACATCAATCGTGTCACCTCGTAATCATCCTCTCCCAGGCCTCCATAAGCCCAGTTTCATCAATCTCTCCTTAGACCTAAACCCCTCTAATCCAGTTAGCGACTTGGTCACCCCCCCAGCCCCCGGACCTTCCCTCCAATGAAACTGTATCTTCCTTCGAACAGGGCAGCTGGGCCTTCCACTGGGTTTTCTCTCTGCCGCTGCCACCTGGGCAGACAATTTTAAATGCTGGACACTACGATGCACCTGGACCCTTCCCTCCTCAGTGCCGTTTAAACTCCCCTTAACGAGCAAAGTGCATCCCTTTAAACAGACACGCTCCATTCTGGTCTACCTCTGAGCCCAGGCACCTAATCAAAATCATCACGTGAACAGCCGCATCCATCGGAGTCTTGGCCACTCCCCACCCCCAGCCCCTTCCCCTTTGGGTATCAGCTACAAACTTTATGACCTTGCATGAGGGACCAGCCACCATGAAGAACACACTCACTGACCCAAACCCAGCCCCCAGTCACACCGGTATCAGCCCTCTGAACGCCGCCGAACGACTCCGTATTCCCTGCAGAGGGACACGGAGCCCAACTTGGGTCAGTTAAGTCCACACGTTTTGCTCCCTTTACCGATTGTTATCACATTAAATAATGCGATCAGAGGTGGCTGGCCAGGTGTGCCCGTTGCAGACTGGGCTGCCTCGCCCCTCTGACTGGTGTCGCTGAAAGAATATAACCTCGAACATCCACGAATCTCCCCTCAAAGAGTTTCCGAGTACAGACGTCAGAGCTCCAGATCTGCCATTTTCAGCTGCTGTTTAGACATCGGGTCCGACTGGGGTGGTTATGTCTCCTAGCAATAAAAGGCCGGTGGCGCTGTCTCAGAGCCTGGGTCAATTGACTTGGGCTTGCAGGGCTCAGGCTGCAGGGCTAAAAATAGCCGGGTAGACATTCCCACTCGGGCTGGAGCCTGGGATGCCCGCCCTCGTTGGGTTTCAGAGCTTGGGCTCGTCTCCCTGGCTATCGACCCAGGCTCTGAGACTTGGTGCCACGAGTGTAGAAGCACTGGTGTTTCCCAAACCCTGGATGCTTCTCCCATCTTCTTCTGGTCCAGCTGCTCGCAGGGTCCTGGGCCCCTCTGGCTTCTCAAAGCCAAAAGCCTTTAGAGCACAGCAGCTGCCATTGGACCCATCATCCTCTCCCGCCCTGCTCCCAGCATCTGACAGTGCTTTTTCTGGCATCCGCCTCTGCAAACTCCCCCTGAGATTCCCCCTGGGCTCTTCTCGGCTCATAGACCAGCCCCAGTCATAAAGGATCTGCTGGCCAACCTCGGGCCTCAGACCTGGCCGGGCAACCTTGTGGCATGAGCGGGGTCCTGCAATTAGTTAAGAACTCTGGGGAAGATTTAGGGCTCAGATTATAGTTCAGAGACTCATAGATGTGGAGGTCAGATGGGACCACGATCTCCTGTCTAACCCAGGCCAGAGAACCTCCCCCAGCGATTCCTGCATCTAGCCCACAACTCAGTCAAAAAAGCGAACAGAACATTGGGAATCATTAAGCAAGGGATAGATAATAAGACAGAAAATATCATATTGCCTCTGTATAAATCCATGGTACGCCCACATCTGGAATACTGCGTGCAGATGTGGTCACCCCATCTCAAAAAAGATATATTGGAATTGGAAAAGGTTCAGAAAAGGGCAACAATTATTAGGGGTATGGAACAGCTTCCGTATGAGGAGAGATTGATAAAATGGGACTTTTCAGCTTGGAAAAGAGACGACTAAGGGGGGATATGATTGAGGTCTATAAAATCATGACTGGTGTAGCGAAAGTAAACAAGGAAGTGTTATTTACTCCTTCTCATAACACAAGAACTAGAGGTCACCAAATGAAATTAATAGGCAGCAGGTTTAAAACAAACAAAAGGAAGTCTTTTTTCCGCACAACGCATAGTCAACGTTGATAACCATGGAGGATAGGTCATCAATGGCTATTAGCCAGGATGGGCACGGATGGTGTCCCTAGCCTCTGTTTGCCAGAAGCTGGGAATGGGTGACAGGGGATGGATCACTTGATGATTACCTGTTCTGTTCATTCCCTCTGGGGCACCTGGCATTAGCCACTGTCGGCAGACAGGATACTGGGCTAGATAGAATTTTGGTCTGACTCAGTCTGGCTGTTCTTATGTTCCCCTGGCTGAGCTACAGCCTACATTTTAGAAAGAGACACCGACTCGTAACTGACAGACTCCAAGGATGGAGAATCCACCATATCCCTCGGTAAGTCAGTTACCCTCCCTGTTAAAAGTTTGCACGTTATTTCTAGTCTGAAGATTTCAGCTTCAGCTTCCAGCCACTGGATCTTGTTCTGGCTTGGTCTGCTAGACTGAAGAGCCAACTAGTATCACTGCCACGTAGGTACTTCTAAAGTGTGATCAAGTCATTTCTCCGTCTTCTCTTGGATCATCTGAGCTGCTTTCGTCTCTCGCTGTAAGGTCTCCTCAGTGCAGTATACAGAGGTAAGAACCTCATCCTTACTCCTGCTCAATATTCCCTCCTTGAACAGCCCAGGGTTGCATTAGCTCTCCTAGCTACAGCCTCAGATAGGCAGCTCACATTCAACTAGTTATCCGTCAGCCCCCACACGTCCTCCTCGGAGTCGCTGCTTTCCAGGAGCCAGCCCAGAATCTTGTAAATGTGACCCACATTCTTCATTCCTAGATGCACGGCCTTGCATTTGGCTGAATTCAAATGCCGGTTGTCCAAGTGAGCTCAGCTTTCTGTGCGAGCCAGATCGCTCCGTCGAGCCGACCTGCCATCATCTTTTACCACTCCGCCAATTTTTGTGTCATGCTTTTATAGTTCCTGCCAGATCAGCGTGTGACAAAGGGGGAATTTTCTGTAATATTTTTATTAAGCTGATGTATGCCTCAGTTTCCCCTGTATTGTGCATGGCTAGCCAACAGGTCCAAAAAGGGCTGTTTGGTCTCCGGGCAGACTAAGAGACCTAAGTATGAATGTCACCTAGCTGTGTGACCCTGAATGAGTCATTAAAAAAAGGACTAGCCAAGGAAGGCATAGGCACCGACTCCGCGGTGGGAAAAAAAGAGTGGGTGCTCAGCATCCACCGGCTACCCCACAGATCAGCTCCTCCCTCTCTCCCCCAGTGCCTCCTGCGTGCCGTGATTCAGTAGGGTTGCCAACTTTCTAATGGCACAAAACCGAACACCCCTGCCCTGCCCCTTCCCTGAGGCCCCACCCCTTCTCCAGGGCCCCTCCTATGCTGTGTTCCAGGCCCCCTCTCACTCCATCCCCCTCCCTCCGTCGCTCGCTCTCCCCCACCCTCACTCCCTTTCACCGGGCTGGGTGCGGGGGAGTGAGGGCTCCGGCTGGGGGTGCAAGCTCTGGGGTGGGACTGGGGATGAGGGGATTTGCAGTGCAGGAGAGGGCTCCGAGCTAGGGCAGGGGGTTGGAGTGCAGGGGTGGTATTGGCTCTGGGAGGGTGTTTGGGTGCGGGAAGGGACTCTGGGCTGGGGCATAGGAGGGGGTTTGGGGGTGCGGGGTCCCGGCGGCGTTTACCGCAGCTCCCAGGAAGCAGCTGACAGGCCCCTGCAGCCTCTAGGCACATGGCTGGTCAGGGAGGCTCCAATCACTGCCCTTGCGCCCACAGGCACCACCCCCGCAGCTCCCATGGGTCATGGTTCCCAGCCAATGGGAGCTGCGGAGCCGTCCCATGGGGCGGGGGCAGCGCACGGAGCCTCCCTGGCTGCCCATGCGCCATGGGGTCACAGGGACCCAGCAGCCACGTGGAACTAGAGCAGGCAGGGAGCCTGGCTTAGCCCCGGGCCCCCACTGCGCCGCTGAGCGGACTTTTAACGGCCCAGTCGGCAGTGCCGACTGGAGCCACCAGGGTCCCTTTTCTAGCGGGCGTTTTGATCAAAAATCGGATGCCTGGCAACCCTAGGGTTTGGGGGAAGGGGTGGAGTGGGGGTGGGGCCTGGGGCGGAGCAGGGGGCGAGCACCCTCCGGGAACTGGGGACGTCGGCACAGGGACCCCAGATCAATGGAGAAGCCAAGAAGACAGCGGCAAATCTAACCACTAGAACACGGACACCTAGCCACCAGGGACCCGGAGGGAGGTGGATTTCCGCACCTCTGCGCAGGGAAGCTGAGCAACATCCGCCCACTCAGAACAAAGGACTGGAGAGGTGTGAGCCATACGAGTTGGCTGCTGGAAGGAGTCGGGGCTTTCCTGTGGGAACTGACCAAGGAGGTCAGAGACGCAGAGTTTGAACAAGGGGGTTCACCACAGCTGGGCTGGGCTCGGCTCTGGGCTGGGCTGACCAGAATGGTCTACGCTCTATCTTTCAGTTCTCTGTGCTAACGTACGGACTTCCTATGCTGTGTTCCAGGTGATTAATAAACCCGCCTGCTTGGGCAAGGTGGTTTGAGTGTCACTGCAAATGCTGGGTGAGGCGCATTAATCCCTGAAAAATGTACACGTCTCCACCAGGAGTACCTCAGCTGGACTCGCTGAACAGAGCTCACGGTGTGACGCAGGAATGCTGGAGCCCTGGAGGTTCAAACTAAAGAGGCCACGTGGTGTATCCTGTGCAGGAAGAGTGAGACCCTTGGGGATCTGGCACCCTGAAGGGGTTCCTCCTAGAGACTGTTCCAAAGCTGGGGCATAGCACTGACCCTGTGGATCCGTGACCCAGACACTGACTAACCCCGTGCTGGGAACCAGCATGACCCCACCACAACCTCCCTGCGAGCCCCCCTAGAAATGTCCCCAGTGAATGTCTCTTCCCCCCTCCCCCCTCATTTACAACTAAATTTTCAGATCTATCAGTTGGCCAGTTTTTAATCCATTTAATATGTGCTACACTGACTGTGTCATGCTGACAGCAGACCTAGCTCCAATACACACAAGGAGCAATGTGAGCTTGCTGAAGCTAAAGGAGAACAATGTCCATCAACCCCTGTTGGCCTTGCCAGCTACTGCCTGTGTGTTAAATTACAAGACATGCCCATTGTGTATGGCATTCTGCCCTGCTCTGGTGATGAGCCCGCCACAGCCTTGTTTAAGAGACTGAAATCTTTCAGCTCAGGCAATAGCTGTATGTATGAAGCGCCCCTCACTGCTGCCCACCCACCCAGGGGCGTTGGTGGAAACACGACTGGGGGGTTTCCCCCATTTCTTCCTTCTAAAAGAACAGGAAATCTGCTGCAACGATGCTTGAATGCATTCAACAGTTCACTGTTCAAAAGACAGGAGCTGCATCATCCTAACAAGGCCCCCTATTTAGTTATTATTTGGCTTGCAGTGGTGACTAGGAGTCCCAGTCCTGGGCCCTATTGTGCTAGGCGCTGTATAGCCACAAAGCAAAAGCCCACTGCCTTTGAATAGGTGATTCTATTCTCTTACCCTGAAATTCCCGGTGTGAGATCACATCGTTCCAGGTTGGCTACTAAGGGACAAAGGAGGCAGATTTAAGCTGATGCCTGCAATCTTCACTTCTGCTTTCCTTGACTTGAGCGTTAACTATGCAACTTTGCCATCACATTCCCCTAGTGTTTATTCATTGCCTGCAGAATAGCTCTCCTTGGGGAGCTGGTTAACCAACAGAGCCCTGGAGTGATTTGGATCTACAGCTAGGCAGCCAGGTTTTCCCTAGAGCTGTGCATTAGCCCAACAACTGGTAGCGTCTGTTTTTTTTTAAAATATAAAAGAAGCCCCCTTTTTAAACCAGGATTTGCGGGAAAAGAGACAGTTTACATAGGAAACACTTGTTCACGGTTGTGCCCAGAGGGGGCGCGTAACTGTTGATAGCGGAGGGGAGGGTACATATTTTGAACCTATTCCCCACAAGAAAAAAAAAAGGAAATAAAAATACAAATATAAATCCTGGCAGAAATCTGGGGGCAGCACATGACCACGCAGCACCTCCCCCCCATTTGTTGCCTCTGGTTGCGCCTCTAGGACTGGGTCTAACCATCCAACCCCACTGCTGGAGCTGAGCTAGTAGCCTGGGAGCAGGACCATCAGCAAAAGCATTAAAGCCACGTGAATTTCAGGCTCCTAAAATAAGAGAAAGGCTAACCCAGTGGCTAGGATGGGGGCCTAGTAGTTGGAAGACCAGGGGTTGATTCCTTGCCCTGTCACAGGCTTCCTGAGTGACCTTAGGCAAGTCACTTAGTCTCTCCGGGCCTCCAGTCCCCATTTGTAAAACAGGGATAATAGCCCGGGGGGGG